>NC_133324.1:586365762-587565762 GCF_042186555.1 Aquarana catesbeiana | reverse complement strand
ACTGCACTATATACTCTGAACTGCATTATATATACACTATAAGGACTGCACTATATACTCTGAACTGTATTATATATAATATACTATATAGACTGCACTATATACTCTGAACTGCATTATATATACTATAAGGACTGCACTATATGCTCTGAACTGCATTATATATACTATACGGACTGCACTATATACTCTGAACTGCATTATATATACTATAAGGACTGCACTATATGCTCTGAACTGCATTATATATACTATACGGACAGCACTATATACTCTGAACTGTATTATATATAACATACGAACTGCACTATATACACTGAACTGTATTATATATACTGTACGGTCTGCACTATATACGCTGAACTGCATTATATATACCGTACGGACTGCACTATATACTCTGAACTGCATTATATATACTATACGGACTGCACTATATACTCTGAACTGCATTATATATGCTATATGGACTGCACTATATACTCTGAACTGCATTATATATACTATACAGACTGCACTATATACTTTGAACTGCATTATATATACTATACGGACTGCACTATACTGTATACTCGTAACCGCATTATATATACTACACTGACTGCACTATATACTCTGAACTGTATAATATGTACTACACTAACTGCACTATATACTCTGAACTGTATACTACTACACTGACTGACTGCACACTACACTACACTACCTGCCTAATCTCCATTCATTCACTATATATGACCGCCGTGTAAGCAGCAGCCTTATATAGTGTGGGGTGTGGACATAGCCCCTGAGCCATGATTGGCCAAAGGCACCCTGCCTTTGGCCAATCATAGCTCTCACAGCACATCACGGTCAGGTGCATGCTTTACCAATCAGCAGCCGTCAATGTACTGCGATCTCGCATTTGCCGCAAACGCCCCATATGTTTGTTTGTTCTGCGAACAAACAAACACCCGATGTTCGAGTCGAACTTACGTTTGACTTGAACATCAAGACCATCCCTAGTGTGCAGTAACTCTATTGGATATTTGCATGTGAGACAGATTGGAGTCTGTCACACTTGTAACTTCTTCATAGCGTCTTATGTGAGGATTAAGCACAACTGTGTGTTTGTGTATATATAAAGTTTTAACATCAAGAGTAGAGCTACTCAGGGAAATTTATGGGCTTTTCTTCCTAATGTCAGGAATTTGTGGAAATTAGCTCTCATGTCAGCAGGTGACGTGGGATTTCCCGGGGTGTGCTGTAAAAGCACCAGCCGGTTTTTACCAGAGCTTCTGTTGGTGGAGATGGACTTGGCTGTGCACTGATGCCAGGTCATGACCCCCAGGTTCACCCTGCTGCAGGTGTACAGACAAGTCTTACTAGAGAATATGAAAGTGAGTAGAAGTAAAGGTGGGTAGAGACAAAGAGCTAATGTGAGCATGACAGGTGACACCCACAGTTTATAGCTATGTGCAAAAAAGGAATCAACAACAAAGTACATGCATGTGCAACCACAGGTACCAGCGAATCATCAGCAAGGAAGTAAGAACAAAACACACCTGTGGTACCCCCTGCTTACAAGGTCTCCCCACTCATTTCAGGGTAGGGTATAGAGGAAACGTCTGGTGAACAAAAGGACAAAGGTGGAGCTTGCCCTTATGGGCTTGGAGTAGAACAACCTCACTCTGTGAGCGAAGGCGTCTACCTCCAACAAAACAGGCTAAGTGATGTCTAGACAAAGGATAGCGGATGCAGAGAGAAAGGCCTCTTTGAGGTTGTGTAAAGTGTCTGCAGCCTCTGGGTGCCAGGAAATTCATGTCAGGGATGTAATAGGGATTACAAGAGTGGAGCAATTGTGGATGAACTTGTGATAATAATTGGTGAACCCCAAAATGTGTTGCTTCACTTTTAGTCCAGAGGGCTGAGGTCAGTCAGAAATAGCCTTGACCTGTGATAATGTAGTCAAGGAAAGCAACCTTCTCAAAGAGGCACTTCTCCAACTAGGCATACAGGTAGTTGTTCTGAAGCTGCTATAGAACATGTTGGCGATGAGTGCTCAAGTCCAGTGAGAAGATAAAATGTCATCCAGGTATACAATGGCCTCATTGATGCTATTCTGGAAAATAGCCAGGGCATTGAACAAGCAAAAAGATACTTGTAATGCCCATCCTCAATGTTGATAGCCATCTTCTATTTGTAGCTTTCACTGATCCTAATCAAATTATAGGCTCCCCAGAGGTCAAACTGAGAGAAAATATCAGCATTCTGGAGCCTGTTAGAGTTTTGAAATGGGATTTTGATGATTTTGAGGTCTCTGTAGTCAATGTAGTCACTGTAGTCAGGGCCAAAACATTTCGTCTTTTTTCTACCAAGAAAAAGCCGGCCTATAGAAGGAGCTAAAGCTCAGAGTGCATAGCCTGTTGTCTTACACCAACCTGTCCTTCCTGTAACATCACATCCACCCATGCATGCACTCCATGCTGACCCTGGAGACTTCCTGGTTCCTGGTGTCCTGGCTTCCATCTGATCATCCACAGGAAAGCAGTCCACTGGCGGGCCTTGCAGGAGAAGGCTGAGCAACAGTGTTGCCCTTATCTGATGAGCGAGTACCTTTTATCCTGTATTTTTCTTATATTGTTTGTCCTAGTTGGTTTGATCTGTGGAGGAATTGTGATTATCAAATGTAAAAGATGGTGCAGCGCTAAATGAAATAAACATCAAGGGATACTATAAACAGTTAAATGAGAGGATACCCATACAACATAAGATAACCTTATAATAAATGTTAAAACAAAACGTTATTTTTAAAACTATGTATCAAAGTCCAGAAAGATCCATGAAAAATCCAAAAAATCTTAAGAGATTCCACCAAGTGAACGTGATGTCATGCTGGTATAGGTGATTGATGTGCCCTTCACCGATATCTGAAATAGCCTCTCACCTGACGACCAAGACCCTTTAATTACAGAGGGTCATGTAAGCCTTCCCTTACGGGTCATATAAATGGATGGTATTGAGAATCAGGAACCAAGAGCTCCGTCACACACCGGGTGGGATAATTCAGGATGTTCCAATGGTATATATAATAGAAGAGGGACAACATATAGTGCTCTCCGTTTGCCAAACAATTTATTTAAAAGATTAAAATTCACTTACATAGCCAGCACTTCTCAAGTGCCAGTGAAACAGCAATGAGCGATGGTGTGTATACACAGATAGAATGGAGCATGCGCGGTGGCCGCGGGTGACGTCACGACGTCGTTCTGGATGCGTTGCGTCCCAGTGGGCGGGGACTTCTTCTGCTGACGTCGTGACGTCACCCGCGGCCACCGCGCATGTTCCATTCTTTCCTGTGTATACACACCATCGCTCATTGCTGTTTCACTGGCACTTGAGAAGTGCTGGCTATGTAAGTGAATTTTAATCTTTTAAATAAATTGTTTGGCAAACGGAGAGCACTATATGTTGTCCCTCTTCTATTATATATACCATTGGAACATCCTGAATTATCCCATCCGGTGTGTGACGGAGCTCTTGGTTCCTGATTCTCAATACCATCCATTTATATGACCCGTAAGGGAAGGCTTACATGACCCTCTGTAATTAAAGGGTCCTGGTCGTCAGGTGAGAGGCTATTTCAGATATCGGTGAAGGGCACATCAATCACCTATACCAGCATGATATCACGTTCACTTGGTGGAATCTCTTAAGATTTTTTGGATTTTTCATGGACCTTTCTGGACTTTGATACATAGTTTTAAAAATAACGTTTTGTTTTAACATTTATTATAAGGTTATCTTATGTTGTATGGGTATCCTCTCATTTAACTGTTTATAGTATCCCTTGATGTTTATTTCATTTAGCGCTGCACCATCTTTTATATTTTGACTTAAGGGATTTGATTGATTGACCCTGGTGTCCAGCTGCTTATAGGCATACACGCGCAGATTTATATTCTACTCGATTATCAAATGTGGAAAATATAGCGATTCCACTTAAAAGACACAGTCTGCCATATATGATTATTTTCATTATGATAATATCCTTGGATTCTTGAAGATATGCTGGTTTTTGTCTGGGGTAGAGGAGATGGCTACTTCCACATTAAACATCTAAAAGGCGCTTTTAGACCACTCTATAATTTAAGGGTCTACATTACTGTATCTGGTAAGCAGTTTGGATGTGTCACATCAAAGTGTCACATCATTAGTGTTAAGTGCAAATCTTTCACACTGGTGTTTGGGATCCTTCTCTGTGTTGGAAAGAACAACAGCATGGTTGCTAATAAACTGACAATACTGTATGCATTATACCTATATATGCAGTAGGTGGCGCTGTAGTATTATATTGTATAGTTCATGTATCCTATGATATAGCAGAATATATTGTCTATCTATGTTCTGTGCACTTGTTTGTGGTTACTTCCTGTATCATGTTTCTCATGCTGTAAGACATAATCTAATATCCTTCATAAAAGCAAAGCTATTGCTGTATACAAGAAGCTTCCAGCGCATTATTTCAATACTCTGACAACACTCTGCAGACCTATTATTTTTGATGGCCTTATATCGATCTCATGTTTGCTGAATAATTACCTATAACTGTAAAGTGACAGAATTTGGAGCCAGGTCTGAATAATCTCCCTACAAGTGAACTAGACCCAGGGGTCTCTTGGGTGGAATAGGCAGTTCTTCAATAGGTGGTTTTTGGCTCAACAGTAGAGGCATATCCCCGTATTCAAGCAATAAGTGTACTTCTCTAGTGTGAGGCATGCTTACCCTAAAAGCACGGATTCTTCTGATTCTTAAATGGGAGATGAGGTGGGTGGTTCCAGGGTATTCTGGAAATGGGAGCTAATTGGCCTGTTGGAAGACAATATGCTCTAGATCTTTCTGTCAGTTTGGATACAGAGAGTAATCAAGTAATTCAGGACTCTATGAATGAACCTTTTGGCTAATTAATTCTTAATGTGCTCTGATTGGTCTTGCCAAAATGTAGCAGAAAGGGCCTCATTGTAACAAGCAAGTTCGGAGGCCAGGATGGAGAATTGGATCGTGTATTGGCCTATGGTCATTCTTTATTGACGAAATTGGAGTGCTCAAGCACTGGACGAGACCCAGCATATGAGGCAATGACATGCTTTTGGATCACCAGAAAAGAAAGGCAGTGGATGTAGATGATGACTAGAGCAGCCGGCCATCACTGGTGGTGTAACAGGAGCCAGAGCTGGAGCAGAGGCAGTCGGAGGGAACATAACTGCACGATGCACTGCAATTGTTTTTTGGCTGATGATGGGGTCTCAGATGAAATAAAGACTTTAGCAAACTGCTAAGAAAACATGGAAGTGAGCTCTCATGTGCGCAGGTGATGTGGGATTCCCTGGAGTGGTAAGGGAATCACCAACGCTCTTGATGGTGGGTATGAATTTTGTGAATCTGAGCCACAAAGCCAGGTTGGTACACAGAAGATCAATCAATGGAAACAACAGGCTGGACAAGGAGTAGCAAGAAGGAGACAAATGAGAATTGGTAGATGACTTCAACAGTTGCTCTGTTCAGTGAGGAAGCTAGAACAGAGAACATGCTTATAGTACCAGTGGGCCTATAGCAGCAAGGTGTACAAACAAATCTAAAACTTGGGGAACCACAGGAAACCGAGGTACCACAGATGACAGATCAGCTCTGTAGCTGATCTGTGACAGAAAGTTTCTCACACTGAGCTTTCAGCATCACATGGAGATAACAGCCTCATAGCTACTGTAACTTTGGCACATAATTGTAAAGTGGAAGGAAAATGATAAATGATTTTCAATTTTTTTTACAAATAAATATCTGAAAAGTGTGGCGTGCATTTGTATTTAGCCCCCCTCAATCAATACTTTGTAGAACCACCTTTCGCTGCAAGTCTTTTTTGGGTATGTCTCTACCAGCTTTGCACACCTAAAGAGTAACATTTTTGCCCATTTTTATTTGCAAAATAGCTCAAGCTCTGCCAGTTTGGATGGAGATCATCTGTGAACAGCAATTTTCAAGTCTTGCCACATATTCTCAATTGGATTCAGGTCTGGACTTTGACTGGGCCATTCTAAATGAATGAATATGAATATGCCCATGAATATGCTTTGATCTAAACCATTCCATTGTAGCTCTGGCTGTATGTTTAGGGTCGTTGCCCTGCTGGAAGGTGAACCTCCGCTCCCAGTGTCAACTCTTTTGCAGACTCTTATGCCCCGTACACACGGTCGGATTTTCCGATGGAAAATGTGAGATCGGAGCGTGTTGTCGGAAAATCCGACCGTGTGTGGGCTCCATCAGACTTTTTCCATCGGATTTTCCGACACACAAAGTTTGAGAGCAGGCTATAAAATTTTCTGACAACAAAATCCGATCGCGTCAATTCCGACCGTGTGTGGACAATTCCGACGCACAAAGTGCCACGCATGCTCAGAAGAAATTCCGAGACGGAACAGCTCGGTCTGGTAAAATTAGCGTTCGGAATGGATAGAGCACTTTCGTCAGGCTGCAATGTTAAAAATTGTTTAATGCAGCGCACTCTCTTCTTCTTTATAATGCTAGAAGAATGAAGTAGTTTTGCTGCTCATATTCACACAGAGTTCTTACAAACTTATTTCTTTATTATTTATCGTGATCCCCTAAATATATTTTGATTTGTCACATCTGAAAAAAATAATTTTTGGTTATATTTTTTTGGTTTTGAATTTTTTTCAAGGCTGATTTTTATTTTTTATTTATTTTTTGTTGGGTGTGTATTTGTTTCAAGGCTGATGTTATTTTTTTTGTTTTTGTTTTACTCCAGAATATTTTTGTGTGTGTTTTGTGTGTCAAGTTAACATAACACCATTATTATCTTGTATAATTTAATCTCAAGGAGATTGTTTGGTGTTGGTGTCCCTTGTTAATTTCACATTGTATTTTTGAAATGTACCTGAATCCTAATCCAAACAAACTGTCCTTTTTGAAAGGAAACACACATAGGCGAGTATAATTGAAACAAAAATTCCTTTATTAAGGGCTCAGAACCAAACAAAGAGGGAGGCAACGCTGGAGAAACAGCAGAAATTGGCGAAGCCTTGGACCCCAAGGCAGACATCAATTATTTTACGGCAAAATTGGTGGCCTGAGGAGTCCATATCTAAGGGAGTGCAGTCTGGTCCAGAAGTCCCAGAGATCCGGAAAGCAGCAGATGACATGTATGTTCCCAGGCTGTGGTACTACAAGAGCCTGCATATTTTGCCAGACCAGACTGAACCCAGGTCATCACTCTCTGGTCTTCCTTCCACGCTTCCTTCCCGGCTGTGGCTCTGGTGTTGGAGATGTGGCAGGAGGAGGAGTAGGACCTGGAGGAGGAGGAGGAGGAGGACCTGGAGGAGGAGGAGGAGGAGGAGGACTATGGGTGAGGTGACAAATGTGGGTTGCACATGTGAGTTGGCCCCTCAACTGCTTATTTAGAGCTTCCAAAATTAAAAACTCACATAGGAGTCATTGACCCTCCTCCATCTGCATCATTTTGCATGCAGTTATGCCAGCAAAGTCCTCCTCCACACTGTGGGGTGTTCTGAGGGCCTCAGTAGCCTTCCAAAAGAAGCCTATGGCAGCCTCCTCCAGGTTATTCCTCTTCCTGTCACTTTTTCTTTGAAGGTGTAGGGTAGGGACCTGGGTATCGGGCAGCCTGCTTGGCCCGGCCACCTCCTGGCTGAGACTTCCCTGTGTATGAAAAAGGGACATGGTTTTAGTTTTTGCATCATCAATCACAATCATAAATTAGTACTCCTAACTAACATCTATTTAACATCATTGATTGGACAACCAGAAATATTTAGAAGAAAGCTATACCTGGCTCAAGCTGGGCTCCTCCACATGTTGTTGCCTGGAAGGCCCAGGTTGGGTGTCAGAAGCCTCAGCTGGGGGGGAAGGAAGCGTGGAAGGAAGAGTGGAGAGTGCTGGCCTGGGTTCAGTCTGTCCTGCCAGAAAATGCAGTCTGTCATAGTACCACAGCCTGGGGAAATAAATGTCATCTGCAGCTCCTTATCTCTGCGTATCCTGTACCTTCTTGTGCTCCCTTAGATAAGTGCTCCTCAGGCCACCAATTAGGATCTTCAAATAGATGATGTCTGCCGTGGGGATCACCGACTTCACAAATTGCATCAACTTATCCAGCGCTGCCTTCCTCTTTGTTTGGTTCTTATATTCAGGGTGGTTTATCTGCCACAGACAGGGCAGCTCCCTGAACATATCAATGAAGATTGGCATAAAGTCCTGATCCTTCAAGATATCCATTTTCACTGCAAGACACAACACAAGACAAACCTTAATGTCAGCCTAAAGTCTTCTAAACTTGTGCAAATACAGGCCTCAATCTAGAAGCAGTATAGACCCAATGTTAAATCTTACCTTCGCTATCATGATCGGCGCCTCCGTTACCCCTTCCTCCGCTCACAGATCATACGTACTACGCACGCGTGTTACGCTTTATAGACACTGCGCATGTGTGAAACTCCGCCCGCCCCTGATATTCTTTCTAGTCTTTTCCCCGCCCCTTCTCGTTCGGCGCAGTGGGGGAAGAGCACATGGCGGAGACACAGCAGGTGTCTGTTAATTACAGCAACGAGGAGGAGGAGGAGGAAAGCCCGGAGCCTGAAACATCCCGCTCCAGAAGGAGACGATTTAAGGCATCGAATATGGCCTTTGGGGAGATGTTGGAGATGGTTGACATCCTGAAGAGGGCCGACTATGATGGGAAGTGTGGACCTTACCCAACCCCAATGTCAGAAAGGCCAAGATCATGGCGAAAGTGGTCAAAAGTCTGCACCGGAATTTTGGGGTACGACGATCGAAAGATCAGCTCAGGAAGTGGTGGTCGGACCTCAAATTAAGGGAGCACGAGCAGTACAGAAGGATCCGGAGAGTGCTGCAAAAAAGTAAGTAGTTGTGCTGTGTTCCTTTTCTTTATGTTTATTACGTTCGTGCTGCTCCATGTGCTTTTCTTTACTGTTGTACAGTTTAAAATGGCAACTTTCATGTTCATGGGCACATTATTCGTTCTTATGAAACACTGTTCTTTCGGCCAAGAACACACAATTGTTTTGGCCATATGCATTTTAAAACATTTTTTATGGCCTACTTGTCTGAAAATAATTTGGTTGTGTAGATGGGTTTGTAACTAGAATGAAATGCAAACTAGATTCTGTGTAAGGAGAGGACACTCAGCAGCAGTTTTCACATCTGGACTCTGGAGCACTAGTGTGGGACACAAGAACACCCTTTTTATTAGGGGACCCCACACAGGTGCTCCAGTGTATACTATAGGGGTGACTCCATCTGTGAAGCTTGCACAAAACAGGTAAGTATTCAAGCTTGACAAAGGCCAAAAAAATTTCTTAATCTTGGAACTCTGCCAAAATAGACAATTGTACCCCACTTCCAAGCAATGTTTCATATTTATAGTTCTGCCATCAAATATCTGTGTGCTAAGTATACCTATTTTTTTTTACATAGGGGATAAAAGACTCGGAGGACACCCCTCATCCGAGGAGACCACAGACCCCCCACCTCTGGAAGAAGGGGAAATCCACCCAAGCCAAGCAGAGCAGGAGGAGGAAGGAGATGTGGTGGAAATTGTCACCACAACAGGTGAGTGTCTGCGACCACAGGCTCAGGTAAGAGATGGATGCCGGCATATTTATAATACATGGTGTGTTTTTGTTTCTATCTTTTTAGGTGATCGTGATGTTGTGGATCCAGGGCATTTCACCTCTGAAAATGCACAAATCCTGATCGGGGAGATCATGGGGTGTAATAGGGACTTGAAAAACATCATGAAAAACATCAATGATGTTCAAAAAAAAATGAAGAACATCATTGATGTTTTAGGGAGAGTTTAAAACAAATCCAAATCCCTTTGTTTTTTGTGAGCTAAAAATTTGTACCATTTTTTTACATATTTGTGAAAAGCCAAATTTTGAAGATGCACACAGTGTGTCAACATGTGCTATCTGCCATCACGGGAGATCAATGGACGCGTTTTGGGGGTGCAACCCTTTCCTCAATAATAAAGTAGCTGTGAGGAAGGGGTTTCACCCCAAAAACACGTCCCTTGATCCCCCGTGATGGCAGGTAGCACATGTTGACATTCGGCAATTTGTGTGCATCTTCAAAATTTGGCTTTTCCTGGGGTGACTTCACCCCATCTGAACGCAATGTCAAAGTCAAAGTTTGTAAACACTCATGTCTGATGTTGCCTTCAAGTTCTACCAAATGTGAACTTTGTAAGTTCAAGATTTGTGTCTTTCTTGTTGGTTTTAAACATGCCTGTTTTATCTTAAATGGACATTGTGACTTTTTCTAATGTGACCCCAAAAATTGTTATACAACAAACATGTTGGTTTGTTTTAAAAACCTTTTCTAAATGCACATGTGATTGTGCTGGTATTAAAAAGATTGTTAATCAAGAATGTGTGGATTATTGTTTCAACGCTCCAAAACTTTTGTTGTGCTCTAATTGGTGTTTTCAGTGACAATGGGGGTTATTTCCTAAGGGAAAATCCACTTTGCACTACAAGTGCAGTTTCAACTGCACTTGTAGTGCAAAGTGTCTTTGCCTTTAGTAAATAACACCCAACAGTGCTTTGTAATGTTACACAATCACGCCATTTTCAGGACTCACCACATTTCTGTCAGGGTCAGCTAAAAGAAACACAAGCAGTAAATTTCAACAAAGATTTTAGTAGTTATTTTTTTTTTATTATTTGAAAAAGGTTTCAGACATTGTCTGGCATATTGATAGCCCCCCTACCCGCAAAGTAATCAAGGTATCTTAGCCAGACATCACGGGCACTCAGGGGGGGGCAAGCCAGGACGGCCACTTTCAATCGCCATCAGGGTTGTTTCATTTAGAATTCCGGCCTCAGGCCCAACTGAGCCAGCATAGTTGGCAGAATGTTGCCGTAAAAAGTTGTGTAGAACACAGCACGCCAGGATGATATGATTCAGTTTGTACTCCGCCATGTGTATGGGTGTAAGAAATAGGCAGAACCTATGATTCCAAATGTGTTCTCCACCACTCTTCTGGCTCTGGCCAGCCAGTAATTAAAAACCCTCTGGTCCGGGGTGAGGGTCCTCATCGGGAATGGCCGCATAAGATGGTCCCCCAGGGCAAACGCTTCATCCGCAATAAAGACGAATGGGAGTCCTTCTACATTGTCTTCTGGAGGTGGCAAGTCCAAGCTGCCATTCTGGAGACGCCTGTAGAACGCCGTCTGGGCAATGACTCCACCATCGGACATCCAGCCATTCTTCCCCACGTCCACATACAGGAACTCGTAAGTAGCCGACACCACTGCCAACAACACAATACTATTGAAATCCTTATAGTTGAAATAGTATGACCCAAGTTGGGTGGTGGGACGATGTGGACGTGTTTCCCATCAATTGCCCCTCCGCAGTTAGGAAAGTCCCACCGCTGGGCAAAGTGGGAGGCCACAGTCTGCCATTCCTGTTGGTTGGAAGGAAACTGTGGGGTCAAACAACAACAAAAAATTAGTCATTTTGCACATAAACAGGGAAAGCAGATTAGACACAAACATTCTTGGCCAACATCAAGATAACATTTATTTGAGGAAGTTTTTAAAGACCAAAGTATAAGGTACACCTATCAGATTCCCCCTCCCCCCTCTCATGGGCCATTTCTAACATTTTAGGGGGGGGGGGGGCTCTTGGACAGGTAACCCTCTCCACTTCATTGAGAGATGAATGCCTAAATAATGTGTATTACTTTGGCCAGCCCCTCCTTAGTTACACTATTGACATCCCACTGGACAGGTAAGAAGTGTCATAATACAAAGATATAAATACACATTGTACACATTTGAGCACATTTGGAAATTCTGCTATTACCTATCAAGATAATAATAGGATACAAAAACTTTAAACAGTACCATTTGAAAGTATACAGGCAGGCCCTTGCACTACATGCTTTTGGGAATTCATCCATACATCTGACCACAAAAGAGATGGGTATAGTGTGTATGGGTTTGGCAAAGTCAGCAGATAGATGATTGAGGATAGATAGAGAATTTGTATCAGCTGACTTAGCAGTTGGGGGGAGGGAGGGTTCCAAATGATTTGGGGACCCCCCCAAAAAAGCCTCTGGCACTCTGCCAGAATTTAAAGCACAAATCACATTTTAAAACATTTTAGGGGGTGTTTGGGGTAAAGCACTACTATGGAGCACATAAAATACATTAAGTGACTACATGAGGTGAATATACTGTAGGGCCAGGAGACCATGCTGGGGAGGTGAAGGCAAATATGTATGAAGGACAAAAAAAAAAATTAAAGAAAAATTCAGCATGCATGAGGACAAAGGGGACATTCACAGCATATTACAATCATGGTAATTAGGGAATGATGAAAGAAATACAATATATGATCAAACATTAAATACAATAAAATGTGATGTTAAAGGCTAAAAATCTTACCTTAATATACTCCTTCTGCAGGACCTGGATGATGGCAGAACAGGTCTCTGGGATAATGATCCCCAGAGCCTGGGGGCAGATGCCTGTCGAGAACTTAAGGTCCTGTAGGCTTCTCCCCGTCGCCAAGTACCGCAGGGTGGCGACTAGCCTCTGCTCCAGATTGATGGCTTGCCTCATGCAGGTATCCTGCCTACTAATATAAGGGGTCAGCAAAGCCAACAAACGGTGAAATGCGGGGTCCGTCATCCAGAGAAAGTTCCTGAAATCATCAGGATTATTCTCACGGATCTCACGGAGCAAAGGCATGTGACAGAACTGGTCACGCTGGAGCAACCAATTCTTGGTCCATGAACTCCTCCCCACCCTGTTCATGGACTGGGCTTGTGTCAAGGTAAGGACCCCAACACCAAGCCCCCGCACAGCACAAACTCTACAAGGAGTACGTATACGCAACATGGCTAGAAAACGGTTGGCTGCTCAGAACGAAGTAACAGAACGCACTGAAGAACAGCAAGGCCTGTGAAGAGCGACCTGAAAATCAGTAACGAACGAACAAGAACACAATGATAAACCAGTGCGAACTCACTGCATGCACTGAAGAGCAGATACAAACCCACAAGCAGAAACTGAACAGCAGAAAATGATCTGAAAGCCACGAGTCTGAAAAAGCGCGAATCGTCTCGTTGCCCTTTTCTAGTCTAGTCGTACGTGGTGTACGTCACCGCATTCTTGGCGATCGGAAATTCCGACAACTTGTGTGTATGCAAAACAAGTTTGAGTCAACATCCGTCAGAAAAAATCCATGGATTTTGTTGTCGGAATGTCCGATCAATGTCCGATCTTGTGTACGGGGCATAACAGGTTTTCTTCTAAGATTGTCCTTTATTTGGCTCCATCCATCTTCCCATCAACCCTGACCAGCTTCCCTGTCCCTGTTGAAAAAAAGCATCCCCACAATATAACGCTGCCACCACCCTGTTTCATGGTGGGGATGGTGTGTTCAGGGTGATATGCAGTGTAAGTTTTCCCCCCACACATAGCGTTTTGCTTTTAGGCCAAAAAGTACAATTTTAGCTTCGTCTGACCAGAGCACCTTCTTCCACATGCTTGCTGTGCCTTCTTCCACATGGCTTCCCGCAAACTGCAAACAGGACTTCTTATAACTTTCTTTAACCACCTCAATACTAGGCACTTACACCCCTTCCTTCCCAGACCAATTTTCAGCTTTCAGTGCTCTCACACTTTGAATGACAATTACTCAGTCATGCTACACTGTACCCAAATGAAATTTTTATCATTTTGTTCACACAAATAGAGCTTTCTTTTGGTGGTATTTATTTACTACTTCATTTTTTATTTTTTGTGATATAAGCGAAAAAAGAGCGAATATTTTGAAAAAACTAAATTTTCTACTTTCTGTTTTAAAAGAAACCAAAAAATCAAATTTTGTCAAAAATTTAGGCCAAAATGTATTCTACTACATGTCTTTTTGTAAAAAAATCCTGATAAGTGCATTATCATTGGTTTGTGTGAAAGTTATAGAGTCTACAAACTAAGCTACGCATTATTGAAAATGTATCAATCCTAATGCACTGATGGCCTATCTCATTTCTTGAGGCCCTAAAATGTCAGGACAGTACAACTACCCCCCAAATGAACCCTTTTTGGAAGGAAGACAGTCTGAGGTATTTAGTAAGAGGCATAGTGAATTTTTTGAAGTTGCAATTTTTTCCCCACAATGCTTTGGAAAATTAAGAAATATATATATATATTCTTTCTTCACTAAATTGTCATATTTACAAGTTATTTCTCACACACGGTGCAAGAGTAATTGCAATTACACCCCAAAATACATTCTGATATTCGTCCTGAGTATGGCGATACCCCATGTGTGAGACTTTTCCACAGCCTGGCCACATACAGAGGCCCAACATCCATGTAGCACCATCAGGCGTTCTAAAGGCATATATTACATATTTAATTTCCTGAGTACCTATCACATTTTTGAAGGCCCTGGAGCACCAGGACAATGTAATTACTCACAAAATGACCACATTTTGGAAAGAAAACACCCCAATGTATATTCTATGAGGCATAATGAGTCTTTTGAACATGTCATTTCTTTCCAAAAGTTTTTGGCAAATGTGGAAAGAAAATGAAAACTTATTTTTTTCTCACATAGATTTCAATTTTGAAGATCTTTCTAACACATAGCATGTACATCCTGAGTATGGCAATACCCCATGTGTGAGACTTTTCCACTACTTGGCCACATACATAGGCCCAACATGCAAGTAGCACCTTCAGGCTTCTAACACATAGCATGTACACACCAAGAATTACACCCCAAAATACATTCTGCTGAGAAAAGGGTAAAAAAAGGTTTTAGCAGGCAGGAATACCGTTCCAGAACAGTCAAAGCATTTGTCCAGACAGCCAAAGGATATGTCCAGGAATTGTCCAGGGGGCAAACAGATAAGCCTCCGAGTCTCCAGACCCTAATCCGAGAAAACTAAAAACCCAGAGAAAAACGTTTTCTCCACTCGGAAAATCTTTTCTGGAGCCCCTCACATATGTGAGACCCCTGTGCTGTACAGTGGCAGGGCAAATGATCAGTTCAGGAGGCAGGCAAAAAGCATGGTCATTTAACAGCCCAAGGTCAATTCACGTTGAAGGCAGAAAGATGTTTGGCAGAGGAATAGTCATTAACAGCCAGGGTCATTCACAGAAATGGCAGATAGTAGAAGCTGGAAAAAAATCATCTTCACTACTGATGATTTAGTGAAGTATGATAGCTCCGATAGCACTCTCCAATACAGAGGCCTGGCTGGGAGGGACATTGGGAACAGTAGTATCAGGTTCACGGTGAATTCCTCTACTTGAACACACACAACATTTTTTGGGGGGTTTGCGACCTGTTTGGGTAAGAGGGAGGATTTCGGAAAAGTGCCTACCATGGAGTCTGGCTAATGCATCAGAGCGAATTAGTTGAGGGGCTTGCCATGGGGATAGAGAAGGGCTGTGATAATGTCATTTTGGAATTTCAGATAGGTTAGGGAACTTTGGGTGCACTTAGAAAAAATAATATATGAATTGAACAGGGCTAGTTGCATCAAATAAATGGCAACTTTCTTGTACCAAAACAGTGATTTCCTGGTGGCCAAGTAGGGTTGCCTCATCTGGTCGTTCATATCCACCCCCCCATGTATAGGTTATACTCATGCACACATTTTGGCTTCTGGATGGGACCTTTTCTTCTCTGCAGTTCCACCAAGGTGTCATCATGCATTGTGGAAATGATGTAGACATCTCTTTTTTTATCTCTCCACATCAGCGCTAGTACCTCTTCAGTCCGCATACTGGTCATTTTACCCTGTTTCAATTTCTTGGCAACCAATCTCTGTGGGAAGCTTTTGCGGTTGGTCTGTGCTGTCCCACAGGCCACAGTCTTCTTTTGGTACAAATGGCAGAAAAGTGGGAGACTCATGTAGAAATTGTCTACATAAAGGTGGTAACCTTTCCCAAGCAAGGGTTCGATCAGCTGCCAGACAATTTTGCCACTTGTTCCCATGTAGGTAGGGCATCTGGGGGGTTTAGCTGTCTGTCTTTTCCCTCATAAATCATGAAGTTATATGTGTAACCCGTGGCCCTGTCACACAACTTATAAAATTTTACCCCACGTCTAGCTCTTTTACTGGGGAGGTATTGCTTTATTCCAAGTCTTCCGGTGAAGTGTACTAGGGATTCATCTACACAAATATTTATAAACAATAATCAGTGTAGCGCTGGACACAAAAAATAAATAATAATGTGAAAAATGACTAAAAAATATTGTACACAATCCCTAATATTACTAGATACCCATTGAGTGAGATATCTTCAGTGAAGAAAAAAAATATGTATAATGAATATATCCAAAACAAACAGTGTGGCATTAAACCGATGATACAATGCAAAAATATATAATATAGACACACGTGGATTGCTCATCTAAGGCTTATGTCATCATAAGATAAATGGTGAAGATCATATAGTAAAATAAAAGTTCAAAAGTGTCCCAAACAACAAAATATTGATTCCAAAGAAATCCAGAAAAAGCTTATTGCAGGGTTCAGGATTGCTTGATCCACCTCTCGTGCAGCCCACCACCAGATGGTAAAATTAAAGGCTTACCAGAAAGCCTGCGACCGCCCTTACTCAGGGGGGTCAATACAGGCTTAGTAGTGGAAAATATCCAAGGATGATGGATTCTCTGAACTCCCTCTCTCTTCGCTAGACAAGTAGTCCACAGCAACGGGGACACCGGTGTGGAAGAAAGCTCCCAGGGATTCCTTCAATGCACCTTCCCAGAAAGGCCAGGTACAAATGAGCCACAGATCCCAAGAGAAAAGACAAAAAGGGACTCCAATAGTGCAGATTGAAAAAAGGGGGGCTCGATTTATTAAGCTTTCCTTCTGTGTTCACCTTTTGAGTTACTATTTTTAGTTACACAAATATTTATATCAGGGGTAAACAACTGCTTGAAGCTGGCGCAAAAAAAATTGATTAGGGGCCGAATTTTGTATAACTTATCATAACTGGAATGATTTCAAAGGGGGCATTGGGCATTGTTGTTGAAATGTAAAAATCTCATAATCATCTCGTAACGGGTTCTGGGCATCATTGACGAATAGACCAGCATGTGGTGGATAGGTTGGGTAGACCAGTAGGCATGGAGTTCATTTTTTTTGTCAGCCCCATGTTGAGGGTTAGGCCAAGGAAAATTTTAAATTCTTCCACGGTGAGGGGTTTCCAAACAAAAGGATGGGCATATGAAGAATTTGGATTGTTGCACACTGCCCTCCTGCCATTCCGAGATGCGGTGTGTTCGGGGGTTCAGGAACATCCACTCAAAAGGAGAGAGCTCCCACCTGGCCATTTATGTGCAGTGGCCGGGTAGGAAGTGATTAACCACTTGCTTACTGGGCACCTAAACCCCCCTCCTGCCCAGACCAATTTTCAGCTTTCAGCGCTGTCACTCTTTGAATGATAATTGCGCAGTCATACAACACTGTACCCAAATGAAATTTTTATCATTTTTTTCCCTCAAATAGAGATTTTGTTTGGTGGTATTTGATCACCTCTGTTTTTTTTTTGTTTTTTTTAAAAACAAAAAATTCCGAACCTAAAAAAGAAAATACAAAACTGTTTTATATATTGTTAATAAATTTTGCAAACAGGTAATTTTTCTCCTTCATTGATGTACACTGATGAGGCTACACTGATGGGCACTGACAGGCTGCACTGCTGGGCACTGATAGGCTGCACTGATGGGCACCGATAGGCTGCATTGATGGGCACTGATAAGGCAACACTGATTTGCACTGATAAGGCAGCAATGATGGGCACTAATAAGCGGCACTGGTGGGCACTAATAGGCACTAATGGGTACTAATAGGCAGCACTGGTGGGCAGTGATGAGGTGGCACTGGTGGGCACTGATGGGTGGCACTGATAGTTGGCACTGATGGGCACTGATGGGTGGCAGTGATGGGCACTCATGGGTGGCAGTGATGGGCACTGGTAGGCAACACTGAGAGGCAGCACTGCTAGTTGGCACTGATGAGACACCATTAGTGGGCATTGATAGGCGGCACTTGTGGGCATTGATAGGTGGCACTCGTGGGCCATGATAGGTGGCACTGATGTACTTGTGGGCACTGATTGGTGGGCACTGTGGGCACTGATTGGTGGGCACTGCGGGCACTGATTGGCGGGCACTGTGGGCGCATATGAGGCGGCTTTGCCTCTCCCTGCTCAGGACTGATGTCCCTTCAACAGGAGCTGGTGATTGGCTTTTTTTTCTCCTCGTGCTGTCAGCGTGAGAAAAAAAAAAAAAATTTTCAGATCCTCTGTCATTGGCTGACAGCTGATTACGTGGTAAGGGGTCGGGATCGACCCCTTACTCGGATCTGTGATCACCCGAGTTGACTCGGGTGATCACAGCTCGCGCCGCGCGTTCCCTGCAGGGGGGCATGGCCAGCTTGCAAAGGGGAGGACGTCTATTGACGCCCTCCCGGCAAAGCAGATCCACGCTGTAGCTGTCATTCGGCTATAGCGTGGATCTGAAGGAGTTAAACAATGGCTTTCTTCTTCTTGCCACTCTTCCATAAAGGCCAGATTTGTGAACTGCCCGACTAAATGTTGTCTTGTGGTTAGATTCTCCCACCTGAGTTGTGGATCTCTGCAGCTCCTCCAGAGTTACCATGGGCCTTTTGACTGGTTCTCTGATTAATGCTTTCCTTGCCCGGCCTGTCAGTTTTGGTGGACAGCCATGTCTTGGTAGGTTTGCAGTTGTGCCATACTTTCCATTTTCGCATGATGGATTGAACAGTGCTCCGTGAGAAAATCAAAGCTTGGGATAATTTTTTTATGATGATATTTGTTCATAAGGTTCTCTAACAAACCTCTGAGGGCTTCACAGAACAGCTGTATGTATACTCAGATTAAATGACACACAGGCAGACTCTATTTACTAATTAGGTGACTTCTGAAGGCAATTGGTTCCACTAGATTTTATTTAGGGGTATTCGAGTAAAGGGGGCTGAATACAAATGCACGCCACACTTTTCAGATATTTATTTGTAAAAAATTTGAAAAACCATTTATCATTTTCCTTCTACTTCATAATTATGTGCCACTTTGTGTTGGTCTATTACATATAATCCCAATAAAATACATTTACGTTTTTGGTTGTAACATGAAAAATGTGGAAAATTTCAAAGGTATATAATTGATACACTGCCGATTTTGCAGGTTTTCCTACTTACAAAATATGTAGAGATCTGTAATGTTTATCATAGGTACTCTTCAACTGTGAGAGACGGAATCTAAAACAAAAATCCAGAAAATCATATTGTATGATTTTTAAGCAATTAATTTGCATTTTATTGCATGACATAAGTATTTGATACATCAAAAAAGCAGAACTTAATATTTGGTACAGAAACCTTTGTTTTCAATTATAGAGATCATTTGTTTCCTGTAGTTCTTGACCAGGTTTGCACATGCTGAAGCAGGCATTTTGGCCCAATCCTTCATACAGACCTCCTCCAGATCCTTCAGGTTTCGGGGCTGTGGCTGGGCAATACGGACTTTCAGCTCCCTCCAAAGATTTTCTATTGGGTTCAGGTCTGGAGACTGGCTGGGCCACTCCAGGACCTTGAGATGCTTCTTACGGAGCCACTCCTTAGTTGCCCTGGCTATGTGTTTCGGGTCATTGTCATGCTGGAAGACCTAGCCATGACCCATCTTCAATGCTCTTACTGAGGGAAGGAGGTTGTTGGCCAAGATCTTGTGATACATAGCCCCATCCATCCTCCCCTCAATACGGTGCAGTTGTCCTGTCTCCTTTGCAGAAAATCAGCCCCAAAGAATGAAAGGTTTCCACCTCCATGCTTCACGGTTGGGATCGTGTTCTTGGGGCTCTACTCATCCTTCTTCTTTCTTCAAACACGGCGAGTGGAGTTTAGACAAAAAAGCTCTATTTTTGTCTCATCAGGCCATATGACCTTTTCCCATTCCTCCTCTGGATCATCCAGATGGTCATTGCCAATCTTCAGACGGGCCTGGACATGCACTGTCTTGAGCAGGGGAACCTTGCGTGTGCTGCAGGATTTTAATCCATGATGGCGTACTGTGTTCCTAATGCTTTTCTTTGGTCCCAGCTCTCTTCAGGTCATTGACCAGGTCCTGCCATGTAGTTCTGGGCTGATCCCTCACCTTCCTCATGATCATTGATGCCCACCGACGTGAGATCTTGCCTGGAGCCCCAGACCGAGGGAGATTGACCATCATCTTGAAATTCTTCCATTTTCTAATAATTGCGCCAACAGTTGTTGCCTTCTCACCAAGCTGCTTGCCTATTGTCCTGTAGCCCATCCCAGCCTTGTGCAGGTCTACAATTTTATCCCTGATGTCCTTACACAGCTCTCTGGTCTTGGCCATTGTGGAGAGGTTGGAGTCTGTTTGATTGAGTGTGTGGACAGGTGTCTTTTATACAGGTAACGAGTTCAAACAGGTGCAGTTAATGCAGGTAATGAGTGGAGAACAGGACGGCTTCTTAAAGAAAAAATAACAGGTCTGTGAGAGCCGGAATTCTAATGACACGTACACACGACCAGTTTTTCCATCAGAATAAACTCTGACGGTTTTTCCAATGGAGTTCCGATGGAGTTCCTCTGAAACGGACTTGCCTACACAGGATCACACCAAAGTCCAATCGTTTAGAACGCGATGACGTACAAGGGGACTAGAAAAAGGAAGTTCAATAGCCAGTAGGCAATAGCTGCCCCTGCGTCGTTTTTGGTCCGTCGGAACAGCATACAGATGAACGGTTTTCCCGATAGGAATTGATTCTGTCAGAAAGATTTAAAACATGTTCTATTTCTATGTCCGTCAGAATTTTCGACAGAAAAAGTCAGATGAAGCCCACACACGATCGGAATATCCGATGGAATGATTCCGTTGGACCTTTTCTGCTGGAAAGTCTGGTCATGTGTGCATTACTGGTTGGTAGGTGATCAAATACTTATGTCACACAATAAAATGCAAATTAATTTTTTAAAAATCATGCAATGTGATTTTCTGGATTTTTGTTTTAGATTCCATCTCTCACAGTTGAAGATAAAATGATAAAAATTACAGACCTCTACATGCTTTGTAAGTAGGAAAACCTGCAAAATTGGCAGTGTATCAAATACTTGTTCTCCCCACTATATATATATATATATATATATACATAAAATGTCATACGTTTTAAATAAAAATTTCCATTTTGTTTTGACAACTTTTCTTGGGCATGATTTGTTAGTCACTTTAATAAGCTTCCTGATACAATTAGTCTGCTAATGTTGGGCCAAAGGGCAGAGCCTGGGTGTAAATGATTGTTTGTAAATTAGTGTTCACAGCTATTTAACAAGGGAAATAAAGAAAAAAAAGAAGAAAACAATGGCTGAGAATGTTGCACACTGGTAGAAAAATTAAGCATGACCAGCAGTGAGCTGACAATTTGCAGTGACATTTACTGTCAGCTTGTTGCTGTGTTTGATAACATTGAAAAAAATCAGGTTCCCAATTAACCAAAGCATCAAAGAGGAAGTTCACGATGAGAACTTTCAGAGGTAGTATGTAAGGAAAGGTCAGGCTTCACTTAGCCAACCTCCACAATATTTTAGTATTCATAAGGACTAATGAGCAGTTATGTCTCCATCTGCATGGTAATGTTATCTCTTACCTATTTTGTTTAATTCAGCATTTAAGAAAACTCATTCAGCAACTCCCATTACTAAATGTACACAATATAACTATTATATGAACCATTTCATGGACAGAACCTGCATGTCTATCTTACTAATTTTAATTAGACGCGTAACCTATTAAATCAATCCTAAAACA
Organism: Aquarana catesbeiana; assembly: GCF_042186555.1. NCBI lineage: Eukaryota > Metazoa > Chordata > Amphibia > Anura > Ranidae > Aquarana > Aquarana catesbeiana. The sequence goes on along the minus strand of NC_133324.1, from coordinate 587,543,845 downwards.
GTACTTAGTCAAGTAACTTCTGTGGAGATTTATCAGCAATACCTCTTGTTATAGAGAAGAGATGGACTATCATATCCTCACAATATACTCCAGTCTCTGTACTGGAGATAACATTTCACTGAGTTATGGGAAGGGAAAAAATCTCTGACCCTCTCAAACGTTTACAACTGAAAATGAATATACACACACAAGTGTTCCATAAGCAGTAAATGAATCTGTGAATATAGACAGTTTTCAGTATTGTCAATTTCATAATGTAAATGTAATTTTCCAAAAATCAAATTAGGCTGAGGAATAATTATACCTCACTGCCTTTGCAGTGTCTTATGTGAGGAGTGACTATAATTAGGAATCGTTTAAGCGTATCCAAGCTCAAGAACAAAAAATTAATATATTGCAGCTTACCAACCAGTAGGGATGAGGTTAAGGTTTGGAGCTATCATGAGTTCGCTGAAAATCCTGTGTGTTTGAGCTTCGTAAACCCTTCAAAATTTCTCCAGGCCAAATTCCTTGTAATCACAATGCATAAAAAAAATATAAAATAGGGATGCGTTTACTGTTTTAGGCTCTACTTAATTTCTGGGGAATATAATTGTTATCTTATTTTATTCTGCTAGACTCTTTTTTTTAATTTTAGGATCCACAGTGAAAACTTGTTGCTGACATTTGGAAAGCTGCCCCTTGTTTGCATTAGGTCACCGTATACTTGTTTAGTAAAGTAGTATGCACCAGCGGTGGCCTGTACATTAGGGGCACATTAACACAAATAAACTTTAATGGCACCCCAGTCTTAGTCTGTAGGGTTCAAAATGAAGTTGGCCCACCCTTTCCAACCATAATGCCCTGTACACACGATAGGATTTCCCGATGGAAAATGTGTGATAGGACCTTGTTGTTGGAAAATCCGACCGTATTTAGGCTCCATCACGCAAAATTTGAGATCAGCACTGGCTATTGAATTTAATTTTTCTCGGCTCGTCGTACGTGTTGTATGTCACCGCGTTCTTGACGTTCGGAATTTTTGACCAACTTTGTGTGACCGTGTGTATGCAAGACAAGTTTGAGCCAAAATTCGGAACAGTCAGAAAAATCCCATGGATTTTGTTGTTGGAAAATCCTATCGTGTGTACAGGGCATAACAGTTCCTGTGCGTGTAAAGGCAGGCGTCCTAATACTTTTGGTAATATAGTGTATACAGTAATACATGAAAAGGCATGATTATTTATGACACAAGATATCATTTTATCAAAAAAGGACTCACCTATAACACTGTCATAGTTGTTTACTGTAATCATTGTCCCTAGATATACAGTATGTGTGTTATTATGTAGACATGCCCAAGTAGTGAAAATGGAAATAGTTTAAAGTGTAAAAATAATTTTTCTGCACCTGTTTGACAGGTGCATTTCATTGCAATTTTTTACAGCAAGGCAAATTCTTGCTTTCATCAAGAGTACTTCTATAGGGTTATGGTGGGAAGGTACCTCCGACAGCCAAAGACCAATTTTTCTGCACCTGTCTGACAGGTGCATATCATTGCAATTTTTTACAGCAAGGCAAATTCTTGCTTACATCAAGAGTACCTCTATAGGGTTACTGTGGGAAGGCACCACCAACAGCCCAAGACCAATTTTTCGGCACTTGTTTGACTGGGGCATATCATTACAATTTTTTTACAGCAAGGCAATTTCTTGCTTACATCAAGAGTACCTCTATAGGGTTACGGTGGGAAGGTACCACCGACAGCCAAAGACCAATTTTTCTGCACCTGTTTGACAGGTGCATATCATTGCAATTTTTTACAGCAAGGCAAAATTTTGCTTTCATCAAGAGTACCTCTATAGGGTTATGGTGGGAAGGCACCACCAACAGCCAAAGACCAATTTTTCTGCACCTGTTTGACAGGTGCATATCATTGCAATTTTTTACAGCAAGGCAAATTCTTGCTTACATCAAGAGTACCTCTATAGGGTTATGGTGGGAAGGCACCACCGACAGCCAAAGACCAATTTTTCTGCACCTGTTTGACAGGTGCATATCATTGCAATTTTTTACAGCAAGGCAAATTCTTGCTTGCCTCAAGAGTACCTCTATAGGGTTACAGTGGGAAGGCACCTCCGACAGCCAAAGACCAATTTTTCTGCAGCTGTCTGACAGGTGCATATCATTGCAATTTTTTACAGCAAGGCAAATTCTTGCTTACATCAAGAGTACCTCTATAGGGTTACGGAGGGAAGGCACCACCGACAGCCAAATACCAATTTTTCTGCACCTGTCTGACAGGTGCATATCATTGCAATTTTTTACAGCAAGGCAAATTCTTGTTTACATCAAGAGTACCTCTATAGGGTTACAATGGGAAGGCACCACGACACCCAAAGACCAATTTTTCTGCACCTGTTTGGCAGGGGCATATCATTGCAATTTTTTACAGCAAGGCAAATTCTTGCTTACATCAAGAGTACCTCTATAGGGTTATGGTGGGAAGGCACCACCGACAGCCAAAGACCAATTTTTCTGCACCTGTCTGACAGGTGCATATCATTGCAATTTTTTACAGCAAGGCAATTTCTTGCTTACATCAAGAGTACCTCTATAGTGTTACGGTGGGAAGGCACCACCAACAGCCAAAGACCAATTTTTCTGCACCTGTTTGACAGGTGCATATCATTGCAATTTTTTACAGCAAGGAAAATTCTTGCTTGCATCAAGAGTACCTCTTTAGGGTTACAGTGGGAAGGCACCACCGACACCCAAAGACCAATTTTTCTGCACCTGTTTGACAGGTGCATATCATTGCAATTTTTAAAGCAAGGCAAATTCTTGCTTTCATCAAGAATACCTCTATAGGGTTACGGTGGGAAGGCACCACCGACACCCAAAGACCAATTTTTCTGTACCTGTTTGACAGGTGCATATCATTGCAATTTTTTACAGCAAGGCAAATTCTTGCTTACATCAAGAGTACCTCTATAGGGTTATGGTGGGAAGGCACCACCGACAGCCAAAGACCAATTTTTCTGCACCTGTCTGACAGGTGCATATCATTGCAATTTTTTACAGCAAGGCAATTTCTTGCTTACATCAAGAGTACCTCTATAGTGTTACGGTGGGAAGGCACCACCAACAGCCAAAGACCAATTTTTCTGCACCTGTTTGACAGGTGCATATCATTGCAATTTTTTACAGCAAGGAAAATTCTTGCTTGCATCAAGAGTACCTCTTTAGGGTTACAGTGGGAAGGCACCACCGACACCCAAAGACCAATTTTTCTGCACCTGTTTGACAGGTGCATATCATTGCAATTTTTAAAGCAAGGCAAATTCTTGCTTTCATCAAGAATACCTCTATAGGGTTACGGTGGGAAGGCACCACCGACACCCAAAGACCAATTTTTCTGTACCTGTTTGACAGGTGCATATCATTGCAATTTTTTACAGCAAGGCAAATTCTTGCTTTCATCAAGATTATCTCTATAGGGTTATGGTGGGAAGGCGCCACGGACACCCAAAGACCAATTTTAACGCACCCGTTACTTCTATCCAAAGTCAAAGTGACACCAGAATGTATCCACCCGGACCCGGACCCGGACCCCTATAACCATTGTATGCCTAATTACTTTCATTTAAGCCTTCAAAATGGGCACTTTTGATATTTAACGGGTCCCATTGACTTTAATGGGGTTTGGTGTTCGGGTTTGAAGGTTTGCGGTGTTTGGAATTTCTTGTCCGAACCAAACAGGGGTCCATTCGGCCCATCCCTAGTCACCAGTATGGTATTTGTAAATGGAAATGGAAATCATATCCCCTCTCAAGCGCCTCTTCCCCAGAGGGAACAAGTTCGGTGCTCGCAACCTTCCTTCATAACTAATATTCTCCAGACCCTTTATTAGCTTTGTTGCCCTTCTTTGTACTCGCTCCATTTCCAGTACATCCTTCCTGAGGACTGGTGCCCAGAACTGGACAGCATACTCCAGGTGAGGCCGGACCAAAGTCTTGTAGAGTGGGAGAATTATCACTTTATCCCTGGAGTTAATCCCCTTTTTAATGCATGCCAATATTCTGTTTGCTCTGTTAGCAGCAGCTTGGCATTGCATGCCATTGCTGAGCCTATCATCTACTAGGACCCCCAGGTCCTTTTCAGTCCTAGATTCCCCCAGAGGTTCACCCCCTAGTGAGTAGATTGCATACATATGTTTGCCACCTAAATGCATTATTTTACATTTTTCTACATTAAACCTCATTTGCCATGTAGTTGTCTATCCCATTAATTTGTTCAGAACTTCTTGCAAGGTTTCCATATCCTGCGGAGAAGTTATTGCCCTGCTTATTATTATTATTAATATACAGGTTTTATATAGCGCCAACAGTTTGTGCAGCGCTTTACAACATGAGGGCAGACATTACAGTTACATTACAATTTGGTACAAGAGGAATCAGAGGGCCCTGCTCATTAGAGCTTACAATCTAAAAGGGTCAATTGACACAAAAGGTAATAGCTGTGGGGGGATAAGCTTATGGAGGAAGTAAAAGTGTTAGTTAGAAGCAGGATAAGCTTCTTTAAAGAGAAGGGTTTTCAGGGATCGGCTAAAGATGGATAGATTAGGGGACAGTCGGACAGATTGGGGTGAGGAGTTCCAAAGGATGAGAGAAGCTCTGGAGTAATCCTGGAGGCGAGCATGGGAGGAGGTAACAAGGGAGCTAGAGAGCAGGAGGTCTTGGGATAAACGATAAGAGCGGCTTGGTTGGTATTTTGGGACTAGGTTAGTGAAGTAGCTGGGGGCAGAGTTATGGATGGCTTTGTAAATTATTGTTAGTACTTTGAACTTTATTGGTTGGGTGAGTGGAAGCCAGTGGAGGGATTGGCAGAGAGGGGTGGAGGACACTGAATGGTTGGTAAGGTGGATGAGTCTTGCAGCGGCATTCATTATGGACTGAAGGGGGATAGTCTATGTAAAGGTAATCCAATGAGGAAGGAGTTGCAGTAGTCGAGGCGAGAGATGACTAGGGAGTGAATTAGAAGCTTGGTGGTGTCATTAGTTAAAAAGGGACGTATTCTGGAAATGTTGCGGAGGCTATGGTGGCATGATTTGGACAGGGATTGTATGTGGGACTGAAAGGACAGTTCAGAGTCTAAGGTTACCCCTAGCTCCCTGGCATGTGGGGACGGACTGACAGATGTGCCATTGATCTTGACAGAGAAGTCGTGGAAGGGGCACATGGGGGAGGAAATATTAAGAGCTTGGTTTTAGGTAGATTAAGTTTGAGGAAGTGGTTTGACATCCAGGCTGATATGTCTGTTAGTAGATCAGTGGTGCGTAAGGAGATTGATGGGGTGAGCTGAGGGGCAGAGAGATAGATTTGGGTGTCATCAGCATATAAATGGTAGTGAAAGCCATGGGAGGCTATCAGCTTACCCAGGGAGGACATGTAGATCGAGAATAGTAGAAGTCCAAGGACAGAACCTTGGGGGACCCCAACGGTAAGAGGAGTTGGAGAAGAGGAAATGGAGTTGTGAGTGACACTGAAGGTGTGATGAGATAGATAAGATTCGAACCAAGGGAGAGTGCAGCCATGGAGACCAAGCAAATTGAGTTTTTTGAGGGGGAGGGGGTGGTCAACTGTATCAAAGGCAGCAGAAAGGTCCAAGAGTAAGAGTATGGAATAATGACCATTGGTTTTGGCTGTTAGTAAGTCGTTTGTGAGTTTTAGGAGGGCAGTTTCTGTGGAGTGCTGTGGGCGAAATCCAGACTGAAGGGGATCAAGAAGGTTATTCTCAATGAGGTGGTCACTCAGTCGGTTGTAGACTAAACGTTCAAGGAGTTTGGAGGCAAAAGGGAGTAAAGAGATGGGTCTTAGGTTGTTAAGATTGGTGGGGTCTGAGGCCTTTTTTGGTATGGGAGTGACTAGCACATGTTTTAGAGGGTTGGGGAAGATGCCAGTAGAGAGTGAGAGGTTGAAGATATGAGTTAAGGAGTGCAGGATTGAGTCAGATGGTGACCGTAGTATTTGAGAAGGAACAGGGTCCAGGGGGAAGGAGGTTAGGTGGACATTAGAAAAAAGTTTAGTGAATTCCTCTATAGTAGCTGGGTTAAAAGAGGGAAGTATTAATTGTGCAGGAGGACAAGGAGTGTAAAGTGAGGGAGATGTCTGTAGAGCGGAGATCTCAAGACAAATTGTCTCAATCTTATTTTTGAAGTGATTAGCAATCTCCTGGGCAGTGAGTACGTTAGTGGGTGGGGTTAATGGAGAACGAAGTAGAGTAGTAAAGGTAGAAAAGAGTCGACGGGGACTGCGTGAGAGGGTGTTAATGAGAGTGATAAAGTAGGTCTGTTTTGCAGTGTGCAGGCAGGAATGGTATTTTTGGAGGGCAGATTTATATTGGCTGAAATCTTGCTGTGACTTAGTTTTACGCCACAGATGCTCAAGAGCGCGGCTACGTTTTTTTGAGGCTTCCGGTATTATCTGTCTGCCAGGGTTGTAACGGTTGGGGCCTGATTCTGTGCATAGTGAGGGGGGCGAAGGTATCCAGGGTGGATGACAGTGAGCTGTTGTAGACAGAAGTGACCAAGTTGGGGCAGGACAAGGATGAGATTTTGTCGTAGAGACAATCTGTAGCAGAAAAAAGAAGAGAAGGGTTAAAATGGCGAAGGTTTCTACGGGTAATAGTTTGGTAGTTGGAAGGAAAGGAGGAGGCAGACAAGGAGAGAGTGAAACTAATAAGGTGGTGATCAGAGAGAGGAAAAGGAATATTGGAGAGGGTGTGCGGAGTGCATAGGTAGGAGAATATGAGGTCAAGGCAGTTGCCAACAGAGTGAGTAGAAGCACTTGTCCATTGTTTTATGTCAAAAGAGGAGGTTAGGCTCAGCAGCTTAGAAGTAGCGGGGGTGTTAAGATTAACAGGGATGTTGAAGTCAACAAGAATGATTGTTGGAATTTCAGAGGAGAGAAAGTAGGGTAGCCAGGCAGAGAAGTCGTCAAGGGAGTTTGATAATGGAAACTGGAGAAAATAGACGAATACAGTGAGCTTCAATTGAAGAGAGGGACAGAGAGGGGGTGGATGAAGAACCTGAAAAGTGCTTTGAGGGGATAGGGGGATTCTAACACCACCTCCTTTCCGTCCACTAGGCCTGGGAGAGTGAGTCCACAGGAGGCCACCAAAGGGGAGAGAAGCAGGAGAAGGAAGGTCAGATTCTTGAATCCAGGTCTCAGTAATTGCAAGTAGGTTCAGGGAGTTTGTGATAAATAGGTCATGGTGAGTTTGTTACAAACAGAGCGGGCATTCCAAAGAGCACAGGAGAAGGGGAGGCTGGTTCTAGGCTGAAGAGGAATAGAAATGAGATTGTGTGGATGCCGCTGCTATCAGAGGATGGGGGTGCTGGGTATGTTGGCCGAAGGTAAATGATAGCAGTCCAGGATTTTGGGAAATATCTCCATAAGTTAGGAGAAGCAGAAGGGTGAGAGAGGTGATATGGGAGTGTGACTTATGTGGGGGGACACGTCCCAGTGGCCTGTAGGTTTTATTGGTATATGGGTTCAGAATTAGCAGGAGCTGATATGTGCAATAATAAGGTGAAGACAGGAGTGAGGGTGATAGATATAAGCTGTGGGGTGGAGAAGATGGGTGAAGGAGTGAGAATTTAAGGAGAGAGGATGCAACTGTGAGAAGGAAAAGTAGGGAGTGCATTATACGGATTAGACATGTGCACACTGAAATATTTCGTTTCGGAATTTCGCTTTCGTCCGAAAAATACATTTATTTAGTTACTCCCAAAATTCGTTTTTATCCATTTTGTTTTGTTAAAAAATGCATTCGTCCGAAAATCGGAAATTATTAAGGTAAAAGCTGTCATTGGAGGCTTATGGTGCCTGTCGAATGTTCTAAGAAGATTCGACGGAGCAAGTAAACTGTACGACGCCGCAATCGTACATTTCCGGTCGAATGTTTCACCTACAAGCTATAGTAGAATTCTAATGTTGTATGACACTAGTAATAATTATATTTATTAATTATTATTACTATATTCAGATGTTGAGTATGGCCTCACATGGCATTCAGATACCAACAGTGAAAGAGCACCATCATCCAGATTGACATATGTAATAAGGAAGGGTGAAGATGTGGGGTAGTTGCCAAAGCTGACCCACATACATACACACCTAAGGGGAATTTAATGGACTTTCTCGGTACTGATGTAACCACAAAATTTGATTAAAAAATATACAAAATTTATTCTTTAACAATGTACAAACAGTGTCTTAAAAACACACAACACAGCAAAGACAAAGTTATATAAGAACAAATTATAAAATATATAGCATAACACACCACACAGAACTAATTTATAGCAGGTTTCCCCGGGACAGTTTCTGTTAGGGTGGGGTATAAAAATTCCCCTACCGGTTTTGCGGTATAACCACTTCTTCAGGAGGTTGAGAGGTCTATAGGAAAACAATATATTAAAAATATGCAAGAGAAAAATATGATTGCAGAATATGGCAAAAATAACAAAAGCACGGAAAAAATCTGCTCATCCAAATGGACCAGGCACGGTTAACAGCAGAATTCCACAAATTCCCCCCCTGGCGAACAAGGGGAAGTGCAAAAAAAATCTCTAATTGAAAATAGATCAAATATGAGATATGAGTTCTAAATATAGATAGTTTTTGTCAGAAAAAAAATGATAATAATAATAAAGGTGCTAGTGAGTGAAGATTTATAATGATGAGAAATCGATATAGGGTGCACGTGTGGTTTTAGATTTCAGGAAAGGATAGACAAGAAGAGAGGTAGAAAAAGAAAGGAAAAATGAAGGGAAAGCAAGACAAAAGGGGGGGGGGAGAAAGGAGGGGAGGAGGGGGTAGAAAGGGGGGGAAGGGGGGAAAAACAAAGAGGGAAACAGGGAGAGGAGGAAAGGGGGGGAGAGAGAGAGGGGGGAAAGGGGGAAGGGAGGGAGGGGGAGAGGGAAGGGGGGAAAGTGGGGGGAGGGGAAGGCAGAAAAGATGGGAGGAATGAAAGAGAGAAAAACCATCCCAGAAAATCACCACACCGCATAGTGTATACGGATCTCACCAAATTACAATATGCTGGTAGAGAGGATTATTGAAGCTGGGCTGTATGGATGGGCAGAAAAGTTTGGATGTGCGTATACAAAATAGCTATCCAGTTGGAGCAAAAACCATTAGATGCTGTAGGTATAGATAGCTGGTAATTCTGACAGGTCTCTGGGTGAAAGCACTGGCTGCAGGAAGAGCAGAAAACTTTGTAAACAAACAGTCACAGGGTATAACGAAAAACAGGTGGCATGGATAACAGGAGGTCCGGAGCAAACTGGAGAAGGATGCCTTATTAGTGACCTACCATGTCTGTGCTTCTGCCCAAAACATCCGCCCAGCGTGGAGAGGTGTTGCTGCTCGCATATCAGTCCGTGAGGACTGCTATAAGAGCTCCCCAACCCCGTGAGCGTCAGCGTACGCCGCCAAGGGAGGCATCTGACGTCATGGGGTCAGTTTACCCACACTGCGCAGGCGCACGATTCCGTGCTACTGCACGTCCCGAAGAAGTCCATAGGCCAGAGGGTTCAGGCCAATTAGGGCAAGTCAGGGTGGCAAGAGCCGCCCCATGCCAGGGTAAACACAAGTCCGCCGGGGAGAACAACAAGGGGGAAGGCATGCCACCGAACCTCCACAAGGGGGAGCAGACTGACCGTGTCAATAATAGCAAAATCTAGTGTTTACAATTAGATCTACAAGATGAGCAGGATTACAAAAACTGTATTAAATAAAATTAACAAACTGGGATAAATAAACCAGAATATCACCAAAAATATTTCACAATCAAAGGGTAGGGATCATCCACATGAATCTGAGCAATGAATGATGAACAAGGGAGGCCACTGGTTTTCATAACATCATTCAGGAAGGCAAACAGACCAGGGGATAAAGCACACAAAAGAGGGGGAAAGAAAAGAAAGGAGAGAACGGAGGGGGAAAAAGAGGGGGGAAAAAAGGAAATGGAAGGATGGGAAAAAGACAAACAGGGTTAAAGGAGCGCCTAAGACGCACAATAGACGCGTCAAGGTACGCAGGAATTACCCAAGAGAGGGGAAAGGAGAGAAGGGGGCACACAAGTACTCACAGCAATAATATAAAAAGGGTTTGTAAGAGATCATTTCTATCAGGCCTGGAGGATAGGTGGCATTGAGCTGTTCAATCTATAGTGTCTCCCTCTGTAGGATCGTTCGGTCCCAATCGCCACCTCTAGGGCTTGGTTGTACCACTTCAAGAACCAGAAATTGAACCATGGAGACATCATAGCGGTGATACCGACCTATGTGTCTTCCTATGGTGGTAAGTTTGCCATTGTCAGAGTAATAGAGATGATCTCCTATCCTTTGTCTAAGTTGTCGGATAGTTTTGCTGACATAAAATGCTTTGCACCTGCATACCATCAGATAGATGACTCCCCTCGTTCCACAATCCGCAAAGGCACGTGGAGATAGAACTTCACCATTAGGTAAGATGAAGTGTTTACCTTCTAGAGCCCATGGGCATCGGGGACAATTGCCACATCTATAGGTTCCAGGGGGTCCCAATCTAGGGGGGTTATTTGCCACATAGTGGCTGGAGGTCAAACAGTCCCGTAGAGAACAGGCCCTACGGAATACAAGTTCTGGGGTAGTTCATACATGCCTATGCAGGATGGGATGTTCAACAAGTAAGTGCCAGTGATTGGATAGAATAGTTCTTAATGTTTTATGATGAGCTGAATATGTGGTAATAAATTTAACAGATTCGTTGGCAGGGAGTGGATTGGGATGTTTGTATATTAAGGAATTTCTTGGACGCGAAGGGGCTTTATTAAAGGCCCTTCTAAGTTTAGTACGAGAATATCCTCTTAATAGTAATCTTTCACGCAGGATGTTGGCTTGAATCCTGAAGTCGCTCTCAAGTGTACAATTCCTACTGAGGCGCAAATATTGCGCAAAGGGTATACTACGTACCAATGGTTTAGGATGGGCACTGGTTGCGTATAGTAGTGTATTCCCGGTGGTAGGTTTCCTGAATAAGTCCGTGCCTAATGTGCCATCGGGTTGTTTGATAATGGACAGGTCCAAAAATGGGATCTGGTCATTATCACAGTGAAAAGTAAATTTAAGATTAAAAAATCATTGTCATTGATAATCTGAATAAATTCCAACAGTCTCTCCCTAGTCCCACTCCCACTCCACACCAGGAACAGGTCATCTATAAACCTGTACCATAGGAGTATATTGTCCAGAAAATCTGAAAATTTATCATTAGAATAAATGTATCCCAACCGCCGAAATAGAGGTTAGCGTAAGACGGAACGCATGATGCCCCATGGCGACTCCTTGGGTCTGTAAAAACAGTTGGTCGTTGAAAGTAGAATAGTTTTTAGTCAGGATGAAGTGCAACAGCTTGAGAATGAACTCATTGAGCAGCCAGATGGTAGTATCTTGTTCTCTGAGAAAGGATCCAGCCGTCCGGATGCCCTGCTCGTGGGGGATGCTCGAGTACAACACCTTGACATCAATAGCCACGAGCAGGGCATCCGGAGAGATCTGGATCCTCTCCAGGTGTTGTAGGAGATCCGTGGTGTCTCTGATGCATGACGGGAGATGTCGCACATGGGGCATCAGGAAAGCATCGACAAACTTGCTTACATTATCCATTAAGGAGCCAATCCCGGAGACAATCGGTCTCCCAGGAGGGTTATGTACATTCTTGTGAGTCTTGGGGAGGGCATAAAAGGTGGGGATATGGGGAAACTTGGGAACAAGGAACTCCAATGTGTCCTTGTCAATGAGGCCTAGCCTGAAGGTCTCACTGCAAAAGACTTAGAGTTCCAAGGAAAAGGTTGATACCAAGGATGGGGAAATGGGTTGATACCAGTGGGGGTTCTTGAGAATGGTCAAGCACATACGTTGGTATTGATTATGCATCATCAGGATGATGTTGTCACCTTTATCTGATTGTTTTATGACGATATCAGGACATTTTTGGAGAGATTTAAGTGCTTTTGCTTGTTCCTTTGTAAGATTGGAGGGGACAACATGCCACTGTTGCTGCTTAAGATCCCTGATGGTGGCTTGCAGGAATGCCCAAATGGTCGGCATGTCATTAGATCTGGAAATCTGCACGAACGCAGTTTACAAGGATTAGGTGAAGGTCCGCAAGTGGAGGGAGTGACCCTCTGGGTAACCACAGGGGAAGAGATGATGGGCTGGGAAGATCCTGGGTCTTCTATGGCACCCTCATCATACAGGAGCATGAGGTCATGGAGTGCCCGAAACTCCTCCATGGTGAAGTGTCGGGTACGCTCCGTGAGCTCACGCTCCAGGTTCAATTTATTACGATCTTTATCAAAAATGAATTTATAAGTCAGGTCACGTGCGAATAAATATAGATCCTTGATAGTCTCAGTTACCTTCAAGGCCTCTAGAGGGCAAAAACCTAACCCCAATTGAAGAACAGAGGATTCATCCTCCGTCAATGGGCAAGTAGTAAGGTTGATGATATTCAAATTGGAGTTGTGCTGGCAGTGTTGGGTGGGAGTTGTGTAGGTTTTAGCATGTATGAATCTAGGTTCCCTTGTTGTCTCTTGAGGTCTAAAAAAATCAGATCCTCATTGACCTTGGTATATTTATTGGCTATCAGTGGAGAGTTAAGGACTTTGGGGATAGTGCCATGTAGAGTGGATTGACCAGCCGGTCCTTCCATTGGGTTAGTAATGTCTGTGGGTGTACAAGTGGGAGGTGCTCATGCAGTTTTGGGGGTATTTTGGGCCTTTTTTATATTTCTTAGGATTAGCCGGTGGAGTACTACCACCGTAGCATGATCTTTTCCGTGAAGATTGTGTTGCAGGTGTGGTAATGGAACGCAGACTGCTCTGTTTGGAATAAGCCGATGATAATGATGAGTCAGATTCGACTGCAGTAATGGGTTCTCTCGTGTTAGAAACGTGAGGGGGGCCTCTCCTACCCAACCTTCTTCCTGACCAACAGTATGCATATCCCTCCACAAATGCACAAATTTAAAAATACATTTTAAAGTAAGTGGTGTGCCAATGTAGATGTGATTTACGTTTGAGTAAACGAAACATCTTTGCAAAAATGTCTTCAAATCATCTTCAATTTTATGGTCGTTTAAACAAGCTGTCTTTAGAGTTGTCATAAAACCCGCCCAATCAGTACCAGGAACGTCCATTGTTTCAGAAACCTTAAACGGAGGGCTTAACCCTGACTGTGATATGGTGATCAAAAGGAAAGGGGTAGGATATGAATCTAGGAGCTAATAATAGGGAGTTAAAAGTAGAGGCACTCAGGAGATGCAGCGATCAATGAGAATAAATGATGGCTGGACAGAGTAAGGGGTGTGTTATCCACCCTATGAATATATTCAGATGTTGAGTATGGCCTCACATGACATTCAGATAACAACAGTGAAAGAGTACCATCATCCAGATTGACATATGTAATAAGGAAGGATGAAGATGTGGGGGTAGTTGCCAAAGCTGACCCACACACATACACACCTAAGGGAAATTTAATGGACTTTCTAGGTACTGATGTAACCACAAAATTTGATTAAAAAATATACAAAATTTTATTCTTTAACAATGTACAAACAGTGGGCACAACACAGCAAAGAAAACGTTATACAAGAACAAATTATAAAATATATAGCATAATATACACCACACAGAACTAACTTATAGCAGGTTTCCCCGGTACAGTTTCTGTTAGGGTGGGGTATAAAAATTCCTCTACCGGTTTCACGGTATAACCGCTTCTTCAGGAGGATGAGAGGTCTATAGGAAAACAATATATTAAAAAGCTATTTTGTATACGCACATCCAAACTTTTCTGCCCATCCATACAGCCCAGCTTCAATAATCCTCTCTACCAGCATATTGTAATGTGGTGAGATCCATATACAGTATGCGGTGTGGTGATTTTCTGGGATGGTTTTCTCTCTTTCATTCCTCCCATCTTTTCTGCCTTTCCCTCCCCCCCTTTTCCCCCCTTCCCTCCCCCCCCCCTTTCCTCCTCTTCCTTTTTCCCTCTTTGTTTTTCCCCCCTTTTCCCCCCCTTCCTTCCCCCCTCCTTCCCTCCCTTCTCCCCCCCCCCCCCCTGTCTTATTTTCCCTTCATTTTTCCTTTCATTTTCTACCTCTCTTCTTGTCTAACCTTTCCTGAAATCTAAAACCACACGTGCACCCTATATCGGTTTCTCATCATTATAAATCTTCACTGACTAGCACCTTTATTATTATTATTATTATTTATTTTTTCTGACAAAAACTATCTGTATTTACAACTCATATCTCATATTTGAGCTATTTTCAATCAGAGATGGTTTTTTGCACTCCCCCTTGTCCGCCGGGGGGGGAAATTTATGGGATTCTGCTGTTAACTGTGCCTGGTCCATTTGGGTGAGCAGATTTTTTCCGTGCTTTTGTTATTTTTACCATATTCTGCAATTATATTTTTCTCTTGCATATTTTTTAATATATTGTTTTCCTATAGACCTCTCACCCTCCTGAAGAAGCGGTTATACAGCGAAACCGGTAGAGGAATTTTTATACCCCACCCTAACAGAAACTGTACTGGGGAAACCTGCTATAAGTTAGTTCTGTGTGGTGTATATTATGCTATATATTTTATAATTTGTTCTTGTATAACTTTTTCTTTGCTGTGTTGTGTGTTTTTAAGACACTGTTTGTACATTGTTAAAGAATAAAATTTTGTATATTTTTTACTTTTTTGCTATCGTCTCTATAATATCGAATCTTTTCTCTCTATGTGTAGAATAATCTTGGACTAATAGAGCTAAGGTTAGGCACATTCGACCAGAGGTTTGATGGACACAGATCACTATTGTCAGCGTCATGTTGAATCCTCTATCTATATCGAAAAGGAAAATAAAGCGTTTGTTTATGTCGGATCTTTTGTTTTTCGGATCCTGCACATTCGTTATCGTTTGTTAAAACAATAACGAAAATACCCGAAATTCGGCCAAAAATGCATTCGGACGAAAACGAATGCTCATGTCTAATATGGATACAGAGTGGTGAAATTGAGAGGAAGCCTGAATGAGAGAAAAAAAAAGTTTGATGGAGAATCAGGTCACCTGTAGTCTATTTAGTGTTCTGCAGAAGTCTGTTGTGTATTTTCGCTTTGTGCATTCGCTGAAGTGCTGAGCGGAAGTGTAATACTTAATCCGATATGAATACTTTATCCAAGATGATAGTTGCCAATGCAATCCCAGCCTGTGCAAACACCTGCCTGTGCATCCCCTAGGTAAGGCCTAAATGTATACTGAATTTGGGTGGGGGTATTGCCAATTAATTAGTCAGGATTGCATAGGAGGAACACATGGCTAACAGAATAAACTTCTCACACCAAGGCTCACTACAAGACACAGCAAGAGAGCAGAAAGGTCAGAGCTGTAAAGATAGGAACAGCTCATAATTTAGGTATAGACAATAAGAAAGTAAAATAAACATCACTGTGATATGGACAGCAGTAAAGAATTTGAAGGCAGCATAGATCACCAAAAGCACGTACACAGAATTAGCAAGCAGATCCCAGTTTCAATTAAAGGTGGAAGATGTGGTTGAGCTGACACATACACAGAATTAGCAAGCAGATCCCAGTTTCAATTAAAGGTGGAAGATGTGGTTGAGCTGACACATACACAGAATTCTCAAGCAGATCCCAGTTTCAATTAAAGGTGGAAGATGTGGTTGAGCTGACACATACCTGTAGGAGGGGTAGAGAAGAGTTGTGTTAGATAGTGCTGAGCGGAAGTGTAATACTTAAAGGGGTTGTAAAGGTAAAAATTTTTTCACCTTAATGCATTCTATGCATTAAGGTGAAAAAACTTCTGACAATACCGCCGCCCCCAGCCCCCCCGTTTTACTTACCTAACGCCTCGAAAGTCAGCTTCTCGTTCCCAACATCTTTTCCTCCGCTCACCCTGGCCGCTGATTGGCTACGGTGGATGGATTGGAAGCAGCGCAGCCATTGGCTCGCGCTGCTGTCAATCACATCCAATGACACGGCGCGCTGGGGGGCGGGGCCGAGTGATACAGTGAGCGGCTATAGCCGCCGGCTGTATCACGGGAGCGCGCCCGCAAGCACTAACCACCATGCGAGGGAGCTCGCATTAAGGTGGTTAATGCTTGCGGTGAGGAGCTGAAACAGCCGCCGAGGGACCCCAGAAGACCAGGTTCGGGACCACTCTGTGCAGAACGAGCTGCACAGTGAAGGTAAGTATAACATGTTTGTTATTTTAAAAAAAAAAAAATGTTACCTTTACAACCCCTTTAATCCAATATGAATACTTTATCCAAGATGATAGTTGCCAATGCAATCCCAGCCCGTGCAAACCCCTGCCTGAGCTTAATGTCATCCACAAATACAGAGAATGAGCTTAGCTTATTGTCATCTGCAAATACAGAGAATGAGCTGTTTACCCCATCCTCCAGGTCGTTTATGAACAAGTAAACAGGATTGGTCCCAGCACAGAACCCTGGGGACCCCACTTCCCACCCCTGACCATTCCGAGTATTCCCCATTTATCACCACCCTCTGAACTCACCTTTGTAGCCAGTTTTCAATCCATGTACTCACCATATGGTCCATGCCAATGGACCTTACTTTGCACAGTAAATGTTTATGAGGAACTGTGTCAAATGCTTTTGCAAAATCCAGATACATCACATCTATGGGCCTTCCTTTATCTAGATGGCAGCTCACCTCCTCAAAGAAGGTTAGTAGATTGGTTTGGCAAGAATGATTCTTCATGAATCCATGCTGATTACTGCTAATGATACCGTTTTCATTACTAAAATCTTGTATATAGTCCCTTATCATCCCCTCCAAGAGTTTGCATACGATTGATGTTAGGCTAACTGGCCTGTAATTCCCAGGGATGTAGTTTGGCCCTTTTTTAAATATTGGTGCTACATTGGCTTTTCTCCAATCAGCTGGTACCATTCCAGTCAGTAGACTGTCAGTAAAAATTAGGAACAATGGTCTGGCAATTACTTGACTGAGTTCCCTAAGTACCCTTGAGTGCAAGCCATCTGGTCCTGGTGATTTATTAATGCTAAGTTTCCCAAGTCTATTTCTAATTCTGTCCTCTGTTAGCCACGAGGGTGATTCCTGTGATGTGTCATGAGGACAAACACTGCAGTTTTGGTTACTGAAGCCCCCCGATTCCCTTGTGAAGAATAAATTCAATACCTTTGCCATCTCCCCATCCATTGTAACCAGATGTCCTTTCTCATTCTTTATGGGACAAATATGGTCTGTCCTCCCTTTCTTACTGTTTAGATAATTACAAAATTTCTTGGGATTTTTCTTTGCTCTCCTCCGCTATGTGTCTTTCATGTTCTATCTTAGCCTCCCTAATTGCACCCTTACATATGTTGTTGCATTCTTTGTAAAGTCTGAATGCTAATGATGATCCCTCAGCCTTGTATTTTTTGAAGGCCTTCTCCTTTGCTTTTATATGCATTTTTACATTAGAGTTAAGCCATCCAGGACTTTTGTTCGCTGTTTTAAATTTGTTTCCCAATGGGATACACTGGCTAATGCCCTTATTTAATATGCTCTTAAAGCAAACCCCTCTCTCCTTCATGTTCTTTGTTTATAAGATTTTACCCCAATTTATATCTTCTAGCAAGGTTCGTAGTTTTGTGGAAGTTGGCTTTTTTGAAATTCAGTGTCTTTGTGTTCCCCTTGTGTTTCCTATTTGTGTGATTTATACTGAAGCCAATTGACCTGTGATCACTATTTCCTAAATTGCCCCGTATTTCCACATCCGTGATCCGGTCTGTATTGTTGGTAATCAGTAGATCTAGTAACGCCTTGTTTCTAGTTGGTGCATCTACAATCTGACCAATTAAATTATCCTGCAAGACATTTAAGAACTGGCAAGCCTTAGACGAATGCGTGGTTCCCTCCGTCCAGTCTATGTCTGGATAATTAAAATCCCCCAATATGATAACACTTCCCATCCTTGCTGCTAATCCAAATTGTGATAGGAGGTCCGTCTCCCCCTTCTCCCTCAGGTTAGGGGGCATATAGCATACTCCCAGTATTATTTTCCCCTTAGCTTCATCCTTTTGGAGCTCTACCCACAAGGATTCCACCTCCTCCCTAGATCCCTTATAGATGTCATCTCTCACATTCACTTGTACTATATTCTTGATATATAGGCATACTCCTCCCTCTTTTTTACCCTCTCTATCCCTGCGATAAAAGGAATATCCTTGAATGGTTGCCAGCCGGAAGGGTGTGGCATGAACAGACACGCTGACTGAGCGTGCTGCTCAATGATCCCTGGGCTCCAGGAAGATAGGGTGTGGTGGTCAGCGGGCTCCAGACCTGCTAAAGCATGTCCACATGTCGCCGTACAGCTGCACCCCTGCCCGGTGGTGGTGTAAAGAGCCAGGCTTATGGGCTTAGAGCATACCTCTTGGCGCAGAGTGCAGATCCTCGGAGGGCAATTAAAAGAACCCCGGTCCAGGAGGGAAGGAGGTTCGACTCCCCTGATATGAGGGGTCGGAGTGGGTCAAATGCGATCCCCCCGTACAGGGTCGAGGAGTGACAGGGGTGTTGCAGCACATGGCAATGGCCAAATACCTCTGAGCCCAAAGCAGAGCTGTACAACCCTGTAAAGGGATCTCCCAGGAGAAGGGAGACTCACCTCGGTTTATGCTGGTGGAATGGAGGGTCCAGAGGGGGAGTGTATTGGAGGGGACCCGAGTCTTCAGGAGGTGAAAGTCGTGGTACTACAAAACCCAGCAGTGAATCAGCAAAGGACTTGTGATGAATCCAGAGACAGCCTCTACAGGGCAGGTGCAGTATGTTAACCCTTTGTATGGTGATCTTAATAATGAACTAAGTGCATCTCAATCAGAGTTAATAGTGGATCGGGACAACATTTGAGAACACTTCCTACAAACAAAGACATTCAATTATTTATAACTGCTGTTGAATCATTCTGCAAACAGGCTGTGGATGGGTTAAGGGAGGAAATAAGGGAACTGGGACACAGAGTAGAGGAAATGGTGATGTCCAGGATCATAGTAGACAAGGAGTGGCTGATATCCAAGATATGACAAAACATCATGAGGGAGTGTTGAATTCTCTGTTAGATCAAATGGATAATAAAGAAAATAGAGATTGTAGGCAAAATATATGTATAAGGGGCTTGCCTGAAATAAAACAACATTTTGAATTGCTTCCAAAGGTGATCAGTCTGTTCCAGTTAATTCATCGTACCCTTGCCCCTCCCCCCCAAAATGCAGAAAAACCAAGCGATGTCATTTGTAAACTACATAGATATCCAGTGCAAGAAGCCATCATGAAAGCATCCCGCAATAAATCCACGGTTGATTTTGAAGGTGCACAAATAGCCTTATTTCCAGATTTATCATATAAAACTTTTATGCAACGCAGGATGATTAAACCCTTGCTGGAAGTTCTACAAGCAGCTGATGTTAAATATCGCTGGGGATATCCCTTTAAGGTTGTAGCAACGCGGAACGGGAAAACAGCAACACGACAGCAAGATGATTTGCAACACTTCACAGAGGTGCTGGAGCTCCCCCTGGTGGACCTTCTGGATTGGAGCTTGAATAACTACAAACCATCACTACAACAACCAGAATGATGGCGACAAGTGCCAGTTAAAGGTCGACGGACAATTGATGTGGATGTGGATAAGACAGGACTATAATCAGTTCCGAGAAATATATGCCCGAGTAGTGGGGTAAAGTGAAAAAGGCTCACCCATTCCTAGGGCTAAAGGATTTACAATAGCTATACACAAACAATGTCCCTTAGTACCCACAGAAATACGAGTAGATCCTGAGGGACGCTTTCTTTTTGTCAATGGAAAGATCCAGGGCCTGAGTTATATCCTAGCTACTATATATGCCCCCAATAGCCATACCAGTAAATTTCTATCTAAAACTTTGGATATCTGGGGGAAGTTTTGGTAGGTCTATTGGTTATGAGAGGGGATTTTAACATTACCTTGGACCCTAGTCTAGACACCTCTTCGGGGAAAACCTTTGTGTCTCATAAGGCGTTAAGATATGTTTAACAGTGTCTTCGCTCTCTGCATTTGGTGGACAGTTGGAGGGTGCTGGATAAGCGGGACAGTGATTTCAGTTATTACTCCAAAACACACAATGTATATTCAAGGATCGATATGTTGTTGATCGATCAATATTATCTGAATTATGTAATTTCTTCAACTATTGAGTCAATCACCATGTCAGACCATGCTCCAATAAGTTTAACGATATGTCCGGCATTGATTGGGAGCCTGGAAAGAACATGGCGATTGAATGAATCTATTTTGGATGATAAAAAGAATGTGGAATCCTTGTCCCACACACTAACACTATACTTTGAGACCAATATATCAGAGGAGGTGTCTGACCAAGTGGTATGAGAAGCCCACAAGGTGGTCATCAGAGGGGAGTTAATTTCAATGGGTTTGCATATTAAAAAAAAAAAGACAAAAAGACAGAAGGAAATGGTTGTGCTCTTAGAGGAAATGCAGAAACTTGAAATTAAACTTAAGGCCCAATTAAAACCTGGGGACATGCAGAGACTGGAGAAACTGCGAGCAGACTTAAAACAGCTTCTTGATCGAAAAATTCAAAATAAACATAAATACTTTGCCCATGGATTCTATGAATAGGGGAATAAGGGTGGGAGATTATTGGCTAGACAAACTAAAGAAACATCAGGATTCACGCCATGTTAACACTACACCATGCAATAGCAGCTGAGTTTCATCGCTTTTATGCATCTCTATATAACATAGACTCAGTTCCTGTGGGGGAGGAGGAGGGTGGACGTTTGGATAGAATTCGGGAATATCTTGAGGCCTCAGGCCTACAGGCCATTTCATCTGTGACCTTGGAGGAAATGGAAAAAGCAATCTCCATTGAAGAGTTGGGCGGAGCGATTGCGCCTTTGCATTAGGTAAAGGCCCGGGACCTGATGGTTTTACAACTATGTATTATGAAAAGTTTTCCTCAATCCTGTTGGTTCCTCTTTCCAGATACCTTAACTCTATCTCGGTCTCTAACCCATTGCCTCCAGAGGCACTGTTGGCTTATGTGATGGTTCTCCCGAAGTTATAGGGGAAGACCCTCAGTGCTGTGCCAGCTACAGACCCATCTCTTTCCTTAACTCTGACACTAAGCTCCTGGCTAAAATTCTGGCTCTAAGGTTACAAGAACATATAGTTAAATTGATTCACCCAGATCAAACAGGGTTTGAAGGGCTCAAGAGGCTAGAGATAATACTATTGCATTACAATGCATGTATCGCATTGGATGCATAATGGATTGAACCAGACCCCGAGTGTAGTACTTTCAATGAAGGATGAAAAAGCATTCGATAGAGTGGGGTGGGAGTTTATGGTTGGAGTTTTGAGGGGGATGGGTATGAGAGAGCGGATGATGGGATGGGTGACGGCACTGTACGCAGATCCTAGAGCGAGGGTTAAAGTTAATGGTAGACTGTCAGATTATTTTGCGATATGGAATGGGACTAGGCAGGGATGCCTACTGTCCCCATTGTTATTTGCTATGGTGCTGGAACCCATTCTGCGTACGATTAGGGGAAATAGGAAGATCAAGGGGATTTGTATTGGATCAACGGAACATAAGATCTCAGCTTACGCAGATGATCTACTGTTGTACCCCTCCTCTCCTCAGAAGTCTTTGACGGAACTGATGTTGGAAATAGACAGGTTTGTGCTTTATATCTAACTTTAAAGTAAATATTAAGAAATCAGTGTTGATGCCGAGCCATGTGCCTTTGAGGATGAGGACCACCTTGCAACAATCTTTTCCTTTTGTTTGGCGCCTTGATTCTATATTCTAATTAGGGATCTATATATCTTCAGATATAAAGCGCCTGTATGATCTAAACTATGGACTCTTGATGGTATCCATAATAAAAGACTTGCAAAGGAGAAGTCATTCTCTGACATGGTTTGATAGGGTAAACGTGCTTAAAATGAGTGTAATTCCCAGGCTTATTTACGTTTTACATATCGTACCCATAATGCTCCCACAGATATTCTTTAAACAAATACGAAGGGCTTTTATGATCTTTGTGTGGGGAGATAAATATCCCAGGTTGGCACACGAGATTTTGAGGAGACCAAAACAGGAGGGTGGGGTGGGACTCCCGGATATAGCGTTTTATTACAGAGCCATGAACTAGTGCCATGACTCTGCTAGTAAAATTTGGGTGCCCTTGGAGAAAACATTAGCAGGTAGGAACTTGGCTGGAGCCCCCTGGTTTCTGGTTTCTTTTAGGGGGTTGTCAGAATATGCATCACCATTGACAAAGACAACACTATCCATTTGGGATAGAATGAGCAGTACGGGAAAGTTTGCCCCAATATCCCCTATAACACCACTGGAAAGATTTCCCTGGTTTTCCCCAGGGGAAGAGAAAGGGAGTTTATATCGCTGGGGAATGGACGGGAAGGGTAATTGCGCTGGTGTGGCCCCACGGGGTAAATTGCTTCCATTGGTGGATTTGGTTCGAATACTGGGGGAAGTACCAATGGCTGTATGGAACTACCGTCAACTGACAGACTTGTTCAATAAGTGGAAGCACCAGATTAGGCGAGCAAACCCGCTTACTACTTCTGAGGAATGGTGTGTTAACTTATCAGAGCCGGGTCATATGTTGTCTCGAATGTATAGGCTGGTTCTGAGTGCCCAAAATATGACAACTCCCTATTTCATTTGAGAATGGGAAAGAGAACTGAGCTATAATTTTACATGAGAGCAAATTAAAAGGCTGATGGGAGCAGCACACCATACTTCAATAAGTTCCCATATACAGGAGATGTCTTACAAGTCCCTGACAAGATGGTATTGTACACCGGCTCAGTTTGCTCAGATATATCCATCGGCGGATGGTAATTGCTGGAGGGGGTGTAACCAAAGGGGTTCATGTCTGCATTTATGGTGACATTGCCCAAAGATTAAAGTTTTCTGGGAGGAGATAGCCCCTTGGATTAAGAAAATGACACTCAGACCTATAGAATTCTCTCCATTGCATTTTCTTTTTCATGGGATGCCATCATCTGCTAGGTTTTATAAGAGAAGCGTTACTCCCCATTTGCTAAATTCAGCCAAAATATTGATAACTAGATTTTGGAAACAGTCTGGATGTCCCACTATAATGGATTGGAAAAGGGAGGTAGAAAAAATAATGGAAGCAGAGAGATGGATACATATGGTTAAAGACCAACAGAATAAATTTAAAGATACATTGGCAGGATGGCTGTATTACTCCTCAGAAATAGGGGTGGATTAAACCCTTTTGGGGGCAATGCTGTGTTATGGATCAGATAGTCTCTGGGATGCATCTGGTGGGAGAAAATTGGGAGGAGGTGGGGTTTTTTTTGTGTTTCTTTTTTCCTCCTCTGGGAGGCACAGTGGAGAGATTATTGATGTCATTAAAGGAAGAGGATAAGTTATAATAGTAAATTAGGCACGGGATGGGCAACACGTAATGGAATCACACAAAGTAGAGTAGATTGAAATGAAAGCTGGAGAGCTATAAAAATGAAATAGTAGAGTGAGATTATATTGAATTAAAACACTAAATGTTATAGGACACGAAAATAGTAATTTGAAATGATACACATATATATATATATATATATATATATATATATATATATATATATATATATTTTTTTTTTTTTTTTTATTGTATTGTTGGTTGTTAAACACGCGTAATAGGGCACTGTAAAGCCCCCTTCTTAATTATACTTTTAAGTTTTGATTATGGGTAGGTAAGTGGGTGGGCTTTTTCCTTTTTTTTCTCTTTCTTTTTCTCTTTTGAAGAGGACATGATCAAGGACCCGGTGTGTTTTCTCAGGGTGGGGGGGTTAGTGTGGTATATGTCAATGAAAGGATTTATATACTGTATATATATTGTGTAATGTGTATTTCTATGTTATATGTTGGAATTTGTCTTAATAAAGAAAAAGTGATTATAAAAAAAAGAATGGTTGCCAGCCAATCATGAGAGATGTTGGACCAGATCTCTGAAATTCCCACAAAATCTAAATCCTCCTCGTTCAACAGTATCTCTAGTTCACCCATCTTGTCTGCCAGGCTTCTGGCATTGGTGAACATTTCACATAGCTTAGACCGGTCGCATACTATCCTCTTATTGGGTGTTCCAAGATTGCAAATAGGACTTGTTACTATACTTACCTCGGGTTTATGTACTTTAGTCAACCTACCACTAATGCCCCCATAAATACCCTCTGGAATATGTTCATTGCTGACTATCTCTACCTCTGGACCCCCCCTCCCCCCATCATCTAGTATAAAAACCCCTCTAACTTTTTGGCCGTCTTCACTCCCAGCAGATCTGCACCCTCCTCATTTAGGTGCAGTCGGTCCCTTCTATAGAACCGGTGACCGACTGAGAAGTAGGCCCAGTTCTCCAGGAACCCAAACCCCTCCTTACTACCCCAGCTCCTCAGCCACTTGTTTACTTCCCTAATCTCCCTTTGCCTTTCTGGTGTGGCTCGAGGTACTGGTAGTATTCCTGAGAATACCACCTTGGAGGTCCTTTTCCTCAATTTAGCTCCTAAGTCCCTAAAATCGTTCTTTAGGACACTCCATCTGCCTCTGACTTTGTCATTGGTGCCAACGTGCACCATGACAGCCGGATGTTCACCAGCCCCTTCCAGTAATCTGTCCACCAGATCCGTTATGTGCTGATCCCAAGCACCCAGTAGACAGCATACAATTTGGCGCTTCAGGTCTTTGTCACAGATTGCCCTCTCTGTCCTTCTAAGAATTGAGTCCCCTACGACCAGAATCTAACTATCCATTCCCTTCCCCCCATTTTCACTGGAGGAGTTCTGCCCCTGGCAGCTAGGAGAGTCCCTCAGCTCCCGCAGTGCTGCTCCCTGACCGGTTTCACCAATGTCACTCAATGGAGTGTACTTATTGCGATGCTTCAGCCCAGGATCGGCTTCCCTGGCACTTCCCCCTCTATCCTTCCTGACTGTCACCCATCTACTCGTTTCGAGTGCCTGCACCTCTTTGTCTCCACCCGCCTCTGTGCTGGCCTCTGCCGGGCACCTGCCGGGTACGTTCCCAGCTCTCTTTTAGTATGGTCTTTTCAGTGCTGACAGTTGCTTCCCTAGATTCAGAACCTGAGCTTCCAGGGAAACAATGTGTTTACATTTTGCACAGCAGTATTCACCCTCGATCAGATGATCAAGGAACGCATACATGCCACAAGATGTACACCGAGTCGCTTCTCCACACCCGCCGGGCATCGTACCTACTAATTTAATGAGGATTGGGGATTATACCCTGTCCAAATTACCTAACTAGCTTCCTGACACTAATATTCAACAATGCAATACACAGGTACTCAACAAGACAATACACAGGCACTCGCAGTCCACGTGCACTCGCAGTTCACGTGCACTCGCAGACCATGTACACTCGCAGACCACGTGCACTCATAGCCTACGTGCACTTGCAACCTATGTGCACTCACAGACTACGTGCACTCGCAGACCACGTGCACTTGCAGACCACGTGCACTTGCAGCACTCATGTACTCACTGCCCACGTGCACTCACAATACACAGGTACTTACAATACACAGATACACACAATACACAAGTGTACACAATACACATGCTAACGATCTACACACACTACTCAGACAACACTCAGGTACGCACAATACACCGGTACTCTCAACACTCACAATACTCAGGTACTACCTGACACTAATACTCAATACATACCTTTGAATAGATTTCATAATATGATATAATGTGTTTTGCTATACGGTCAATGCCTATTTGATACTGTTTTTACACATGTACTTATTCATTCATGATATGTTTTGCATGAAGGAATTGGATATATGCATGTACTTTTGGCAATGTTTTCCATTGTACAGGTTAATAAATAATTTTATTCAATCACCTAACCATTATCGGAGGCGGGAGATGTGCCACCCCCCTCCCGCCGCTCTCCCGCGCCCTTCACCACTTACCGGAGCCGTCGGTAGCGGCGGAGGAGATCGGGACCTGTCACTTCCTCATGTCATAATGTCAGCTCCACCTATATGCCTTAAAGGCATATTTTTTTGTTGTCATTTTTTTTTGCATTTAAGTCCAAATATGAGATCTGAGGACTTTTTAACCCCAGATCTCATATTTAAGAGGATCTGTCATGCTTTTTTCTATTACAAGGGATGTTTACATTCCTTGTAATAGGAGTAAAAGTGATCCTTTTTTTAAAAAAAAACAGTGAAAAAATAAATAAAATAAAGTAAAATAAATAAGAAAAAAAAAAAATATTTTTAAGCGTCCTGTCCCGACGAGCTCTCACGCAGAAGTGAACGCATACGTGAGTAGCGCCCGCATATGCAAACGGTGGTCAAACCACACATGTGAGGTATCACCGCGAACGGTAGAGCAAGAGCAATAATTCTAGACCTAGACCTCCTCTGTAATGCAAAACATGCAACCTGTAGAATTTTTTAAACGTCGCCTATGGAGGTTTTTAAGGGTAAAAGTTTGACGCCATTGCACGAGCGGGCGCAATTTTGAAGCGTGACATGTTGGGTATAAATTTACTTGGCATAACATTATATTTCACAATATGAAAAAAAAGGGCTAACTTTACTGTTGTCTTATTTTTTTATTCAAAAAAGTGATTTTTTTCCAAAAAAAGTGCGCTTATAAGACCGCTGCGCAAATACGGTGCGAAAAAAGTATTGCATTGACCGCCATTTTATTCTCGAGGGTGTTAGAAAAAAAAACAATAAATAATGTTTAGGGGTTCTAAGTAATTTTCTAGCAAAAAAAACTGTTTTAAACATGTAAACACCTAAAATCCAAAACGAGGCTAGTCCTTAAGTGGTTAAAGTGAATCTAAACTGTATCTGATAACTAGGGATGGGCAAACGGTTCGAGGATGAGTTCAGGCCGAACATTTGCTTGTTCGGCTGTTCGCTAAACACCCGAATATGCAGAGTGTTTGCCAGATGTTTGCCTTAGCAACACCATGCAATGCACTGAGCGCTGCACAGTGCATTCTGCGCCCTGATTGGGCAAAGCTTGGCCCAATCAGGGTGCAGTGTAGGCTGGTTGTTAAAGCGGGGGTCCACCTATCTATCGTTTTTTTTTTTTTGAGTTCATTCACAAACTTTTCTTCTCAGCATTACATACTCACATATTGTGTGTAATATGTCCGCCTGTGTCAGATTTCGTCGGAAAGAATAACTTATATTATTCACTG
This sequence comes from Aquarana catesbeiana, assembly GCF_042186555.1. Classification (NCBI taxonomy): domain Eukaryota; kingdom Metazoa; phylum Chordata; class Amphibia; order Anura; family Ranidae; genus Aquarana; species Aquarana catesbeiana. Next base: position 587,516,462 of record NC_133324.1, on the reverse strand, counting down.
CAGGCGGTTTCCATCTTAATTGTGGGCATTTGAAGCCCACAAGCATTTATTTCCTGGATGTGGTGAATGCTGTGCTCCCAGCATTCACCGCTCGTTCCCGCACATGCTCAGTGGCATCCTGGGAAGCCTGAGACTAGCTCCCAGGAGTCTGGGAGAGGCTAGAAACACGCCTACTCCCACGGGAGGAGAACCAGGAAGTGCAAAGAAGAATAGAAAAATAAAAGGTAATTACGGTGATTTAAATTTTTTTAAACGGCATGTCAGCATCTAGACAAGGAAGAGAATACATACAGATATTGTTCAAAATTTGGGTGGAACTCCGCTTTAAGGAAAGTGGCCGGGAAGCTGGCTGAGGTGTCCTTTTACAACCTGTGAGCCATCAGCTGTCAATGGGTTTGCCCGCTGACAGCTGACTAAAAAAAAGTGGCGGGAAAAAAAAAAGTGACATCAGAAGGGGGCGGTGCCACCGGGTCCGACAGGCGTCGTGATTGACTATGAATTTACATTGAGGGACACTGTTTTTTATTTTTGAATAAAGGACTTATCAAAAAACTGTTTCTTGTGGTTATTAGTTTTTTACTATTTTTCGGTGAATGGGTAGGGCATTCACATGGGGGAGGACATGGATCTAGGGGTCCCCTTGTTAAAGGGGGCTTCCAGATTCTGATAAGCCCCATTCTCCAAACCCCCCCCCCCATTTGTTCAGGGCATGTGTCCTGGTATGGTTCAGGGAGGGGGGACTGCTCGTCCCCTCCCTTTTTCTGACCTGCCGGGCTGCATGCTTAGATAAGGGCCTGGTATGGACTGGGGGGACTCTACGCCATTTTTTTCTTTATTTTTTCAATAGCTGGGTGCCGACAATTGTAACCGCGAGTCATTTTAAATGGGATTTGACTTGGGATTTTTCTTTAGAAATGTCATTTTTGCTGTAACATGTTTTATGCATGCTACAGATGGGCAACTTTACAGGCACATTAAGGGGATCCCCCAGGCACTATATTTAAAGGAATTTTCATTTTTATTGTTGCACTTTAAGCAAAAATCACTGCTCCTGAAAAAAAATTGTTCTTTACATTTTTTTTTAATTAATATCCAGATCCCCATACCCATTTTCTGGCCAATTACTTGCATATAAGCCTTCAAAATGAGCACTTTCCTGTTTTGCTCCAACAGACTTCAATGGGGTTTGCCGTTTGGGTTAGAACATTTCCCCTGTTCAGGGGTTCTGGTGCGAACCAAACAGAGGGGTGTTCGGCCCATCCCTACTGATAATCACTAAATGAAGATACCTTTTAATTCATTTTTAATATTCAAGCCAAATTCACCCAGCAATCCAGACATCCATGCCACCATGCTTTATTTTGTTGAGAAATCACTTTGAAAAAGAACCCCCCCCCAGCATTTTTAGCCACATCCATGTTGAATAATGGCAGGTGATTAATTTAGCACTTTCTTCCTGGAATCCATCTTCCCTTAGCTCAGTCATACAGACAGGAGGGTGTGCTTAGCTGAGAAAACTGGTTACTATGGTTACTGGTTACTATGTAATAAAATTTGTATGTTTTATATACTTTGGTACTTTTGCATCTATCCCCTACTTATACTCCTATCTACTTTCAAATTCGATGAGCTTTCGAATTCGAAACGTTTTCAAATTTGAAAAGTTTTCGAATTCGAATAGTTTTCGAATTTCCAAGGAGAATAAAATAGAATAGAAAATAAAGGAATAGAATAGAAAAAAAATAGAATAGAATAGAAAGAATATAACAGAAGATAAAAAAAAGCATAGAATAAAATGGAATAGAATAGAAATAAATAGAATAAAAAAAGAATATACTTTTTTCTATACTATGTGCTATTCAGAAGATTATTAAAGGTTATATTCTTTTTATTTTATTCAATTCTTTTTTTATTCTATTCTATTCATTTCTATTCTATTCTATACCATTCTATTGTGTTCTTTTATTTACTATTCTATTTTGTTCTGTTTTACTCTATTATATTCTATTCTTTTATTTTCTGTTATATTATTTTCTATTCTATTATTTTTTTCTATTCCATTCCTTTATTTTCTATTCCATTTTATTCTAAAACTATTTGAATTCAAAAACTTTTCGAATTCGAAACTATTCGAATCGATTCAAATTTGAATTTTGAAAAATTCGAATCGTATAAACGAATTTCAAAAACAAATTAAATGAAATTAAGTGGGCTCTCCAGGGGACATCATTGGATGGCCACGCCCTATGGCTACATGAGAGATGTCAGATCAGCGGGGGACGTCACAACAGAGGAAGACAGCATCAGGACAAGAGCGGACTTTTTTGTTCTTAGCGGGTAACCGGCAGTGAGGAAGAAGGGAGAAGACAGCTCTGGGAGAGACAGCGATGGGAGAAGACGGCTTGGGGAGAAGACGGCACCGGGAGAAATGGTGGCGGGGAAAATGGCTTGGGGTGAAGACAGAGCTATTTTTTTTAGATAAAGAACTTGTCATAAACTCGCCCTTTTTTTTTTTACCTTTCACTGCTTTGGTGAATGGGTAAGGGTACCCGATACCCATTCACATGGGGGGGGCGAGATCTGGGGACCCCATTTTCCTATAAGCCCCTCCATCGGCAGACCCCAACAGCCACCGGCCAGGGTTGTCAGGAAGAGGACCTTGTCTCCATCAACATAGGGGGACATGTCGAGGGCGTGTGGTCTGGTATGGTTCAGGAGGGGGGGCGCTTGCTCATCCCCAACCTTTCCTGACCTGCCGGGTTGCATTCTCAGATAAGGGTCTGGTATGGGTTTTGGGGGGACCTTACGTATGGGGGTGTCCCAAATTTTGGCGTGGGGGTGTCCCCTCCAAATCCATATCAGACCGAAGGGCCTGTTATAGACTGGGGGGACTCCACGCCATTTTTTTTTTGTGAATTTTTTTAGCCGGCAATTTTTTTTTTTACATTCATCTGTCAGCAGGGAAGCCCGCTGACAGCTGATGACTCATCCGTTGCTAAGGATGCGGTGACCGGCTTCCCGACCCGCTCCTTAACACCCAACTATATACAATAAATGTAAAAACAAATGTAAAAAAAAAAAAATGACACAAACGCAAATTTCGGCAAAATCGCGGTAAAAATGCAGTACTTGCATTTTGGATGCAGGTCCATTGAAGTCTATTACATACAACATGCTGCATTTTGCGGGAAAAAAGTCCCCAGCCCTTTCCAAAAATGCAGAGGTACAAAATGCATTGGTGTGAACGTGTTCCATAGGAACCCATGTTAAAAAATTCCCTGCATTTCTACAAACAGGATGAGAACTGTCAGCTTGTAGAATGGAACTCCATTCTATGAGCTGACAGTTCTCATCCTTTACCTTTAATTACGAGCATCCCATATAGCCAATATTTACAGTTAAAACGAAATTGCAGTAGGGAGGTTGATTTAGAAAAAGAAGACAAGGCTTTACAATCCCGCCTTTTGTAAAGGGACTACAGTAATAAATGCCTCAAAAGGGCCTACAACCGAGCAAAAATCCAAGTTAGGGAACAGCTTATTCATGGGCATAAAGTCACTAAACCCCAGAGTGGGGTAAGACTAATTACCTGTTATTCGGGGCAACAAAAACAGATCAGAAATATCATGCAAAAATATTGGTATCTCTTGCTTGCCGATCCATCTGTTTCAAAATATATTAAAACCCACCCGGAAATAACCTTTAGGAGATCTAGGTCCCTAAAAGACAATTTGGTCCATAGTTACTATCATCCCACCAAAACAGATCTGAATGCATGCACGGGAACCTTTCCCTGCGTCAAATGTAATTTTTACAGGTTCATCTGTGGGGCCCGTGAGATTGCATTACCTGATGGACCCACCTTCAGACCACGTTTTCTTGCCAATTGTCAATCGTTATTGGTGGTTTATATCATATTATGTGACTGCGGGGCATACTACCTGGGGAAAACAAAAAGACCATTCTTCCATTGTATTCGTGATCAAGTCAGACTGGTCTCCAAATCCAAATTGGAAACTCCCATTAGGCATCACATGGGTCTCTTTTCCTGCATTAGATTTGTCCAAAATGCGATTTATACTTACCAAAAAATGAGAGAGGGAGTGACAATGACAAACTATTATTACAACGGGAAGCTCACTGGATTCATAATCTATCGGCTCTCAAGTCGCCTGGACTGAATGATGCATTCAGTTTCAAGCCTTTCTTATAATGTAATGATCAAATTCAAAATAGGGTTTCCCTACACCCCTCTCCCATCCTTTTGACTCCAGTGCATTTGGACAATTTGAATAAATGTATGAGCATGAGTTCTATTGTTTCTACTCCACATCTGATGTAATCCACAGCTCTCTGAGTAAAATGGATATTCTAATGAACAGCCTTTCATTTGCTTTTGCTTGATGGGGGAACACTGTGCAGCTTATTTGTCTGTGATTTTGTGTACATGTGGAGCTGATCATGCATGCCGTATGTTTGGATGCTGTCTATTTCAATCAATAGAGAATTAACCGTTATTTTTTTTTGATTATTGGAGCAATTTGGGTTGGGGGAGAGACCTGCAACCTTATAGATGCCCCGGGCACCTGCAGCAACAGTGCCCAACCTATCATCTTTTGTTTCGCTCGAGCCCTCAGGCGCCAACTTTTAGTTTGCCCATTTTCTGTATTCCAACGCTTGGACTTGAAGTTACTAACTTGCTCCCTTGTCACACATGGAGAGCCCATTGTGTTTGGAGGGCGGGGTGGACTTCTGTCCTACCATCCCTGACGTTAACCTGGCAAATGTGGACTTTCCAAGATGGTGGATAGTGACCAGACGCGTTCACGTGTGTGTAAGTTTTGGATATGGCATGGTGCCACAAATGCGTCTACGCCCCACTGGCTACGTCAGACGCCAGCGGGACGGAGAGAGGCATAAATGGTGTCATCTGTACACCCTACATTGACAAAGAGATATTGCATGAGAGAGACTGCTTGGCCGTCTCTCTCTTTCCCCTCCTTCCTTAGTAAGCCTCTTTGGGATTCCTTCTGTGTAAGTAAGTATACCCTTGCAATTTATATCTATGGTTAGATTTCATTGTGGGGATCGCGGCTTCCTCTGTGTTTAGTTGTCTGCTTATGCAGTTTAAAGGGGTGATGCCTGCACAGCCATAGAGGATTCAAAATGTCATCTGATCCTCGCAAGCTTTGCTTTTGCTCTCCCCTTCTAAACTAACCCTTGGATATCTGCCCCCACTGATTGGAAACACTCTATATTTAAATATAAATTTACATTTATACAAAGATTATTTAAAAGGAAACTATTTTTCTTTCTTTTTTTGCGGGATATTACAGGCTGTTTTCACAGATAGTCAAATTTCACAGCAGGAGTGTACGGGTCTATCTCTGGGTTCAGCTAAGGTGCAGCAAATACTACCTGCTGTCCCTCTGTCAGATATCCTAACCAACAGACCACCCCCTTAATTTAATAATGAAAGACTAAATTGGTTCTACTATATTATTTACACTTGAGGTAAAAATTTTACTTATTGTCTATCAATCAATACTTATTTATTATATTTTATTTTTTATCTAAAACTAATATGTTTTTTAAAAACTTGCATTTGAATTCTACCTTCTAGAAAACGTATCCTCTCTCTTTGGTTGCATAAGGTCTCCCCACTCTGTAAATCCGAGCTCCAATCTAGGAATTAGGAGTTTATATTTTATGAACACAAGCATCCGGTAGGCATACATCTTCAGATCATCATTTTTTTGTATAAAATGCGTTTTGTACATATCTTTGAAAAATATATATAACCATGATTCATATGTCATGCGATTTTTTTCATGGCAAATTTCAAGTACATTTATTCACGATTGTTGTTTCTTTTGTAGTATTTATAACTTCATGCAACACTTTAAAAATCTCCTGAGGAAGCTCTTATGAGCGAAACATGTAGAGTAAGAAGTGGTTCTGCATGTTAACATTATTGTTATGTGATCTGTGTAAACATTTATTGCTATTTTAAAGAAATTGTGCTTAATAAAAATCTTATCTTTTTCTACTCGATTGATCGTTATACTCTCTTGGTACCTGAAAAGTCCTGCTTTCCTTTCCCTGTTCATACTGTATGCATAATCCATCATGTGCATTAATCCTCTACACACTGCTATACATTTCTATACATTTCTTGCAAACTTTGCATAAAAACGGGGATTTTTGGTTCACATGCATTGCAATACATGTTTAGACTGGCCAACTGCATCAAAGTATTCCCTCTCTGGCCAGTCCCTACACTATTCTACTCTATATACACACAACACACACACACCACACACCACACACTACACACAACACACCACACACCACACACTACACACTACACACAACACGCTACACACAACACACTACACACCACACACTACACACAACACACCACACACTACACACAACACACACTACACACAACACACGACACACAACACTCTACACACCACACTACACACTACACACAACATACTACACAATACACACTACACACCACACACAACATACTACACAATACACACTACACACAACACACTACACACCACACACAACACACTACACAACACACACACTGGTTTATACAGTATATTTGGATTGCAGAGCTTGGTGGTTTCTCTGTAGAGCAAATTACAATATGCTTTGTCAGTTTCCATCAAAGGTCTCTGCAGAACAGGATACAAAACTTGAATGCTCCTATGCAGCTAAAGAATGAAGGCATCTGCTGGAATATACTAGTGTGCCTGCAAAATATAAAAAAGAAAGTGTGTACATTTATGGTTGTTACCGTGCATGCTGGCATGTGTTTTTAAGTTGCACTGTAATGTAATTGCAGGTCTTCCAGTGCATTTTATTACCCCTTTATCTTTTTTTTGTAATGTATACTATTACTATGTCCTATTTTTTTTCAGTGCAAATCAATGGAGGGCATTAGTGTCTATATAGATGTAGCGGGCACCTACTTTTAAGCAGGTAAGCTTTTTTGTTAGCTTCTGTTACAGGTAAATTTAGACAGGCTGATGCTATTGCAGTAGGCCTGTTTTGTTTGAATTCCATGTTGAGTGACAGGTGGTTTATGTGTTTGTCTCAGCCAATCATTAATTTGCTTGGTAATCCTGGGACTCTCATATAAAAAGGGGGTCACATGGTGTCTGGGGAGATTGAGTCCAGTCCTGCTCTGAGGAGCGAGAGAGCCAGCGCGGTTCCCGGAGGGGAAATTGGAGGGTATCCCCTCTGGGGAGCCAACGGAGCTTTACCTTAGCGAGAAGGGTGGAGGTCCAGTCCTCATGGAGGAACAGACAACATCTTGCTGTGGATGTCGTAGGCCACCTCTGTGGGGAGGGGAACGGGCCACAAAGTGATAGAGAGAACTGAGGATCATTGCGGATGAAGTAGCAACAAAGCAGAAGGAAACTGGGCGATCGATCATTTATGAGTGGCACATGGACTATTGATCACGTGAGTGAAAGCCCAAAGGAAAGGTACTACCAGAGACTGAGGGTTGTTGGTGCACAAGTCAGTGAGATGGGCAGTAATGGCCTATGACTTTGAGTTCAGCATTGCTCCGGGATTCCAATCAGTCAAGCAGGAGGAGTTATACAAGATAGGCTCTCCTTTAGCGCAACTTGGAAGTACCATCTCGGTGGGAAGTAGTGGTAAAGAGGTAGCGGTGAAGCTGCAAGCACACATGTAGAGATGTGGATCGTTCTTTTAAAGTTATCCAGATGAAGAAGTTATTCAGAGTGACTCTTTATCAAATCATTCTCTATCAAATCTACTTCCATCGTCCCTGATTGAAGAGAGCATTAAAAAATGATCTCTTAACTGTCCGCAACTGTACTCAGTTTCTCCTGTATGATTCATTGAAAGGTGACAATGTAACAAAAGAGTATCTCAAAGGAAATCCTTCTCCCATCCCAGTTAATGTTGATAAATAAAGCATTAAGAAAAGCATTGGGGACTGTGACTTTTGAATCTATGGGCTGCGAGGGTTGAGTGGTAGACGTGAATTGCAGATATAGTAAATATTCAGACGCTCCTTTGGGGATAAGTGCTACATGTGGGGGCTCGTCCAGGATATCTGTTTCACGTTTGCCTCTAACCATCTCCCATAGCAACGAAAACCTGCATTCAGTGATTGTTGATAGCCTGCAGTACAACAGTACCTGCCACCACCAAAGGTCGCTGGGGAGGACTTTGAAAATGTACAGCTACAGTTCCTCGCGCATTGAACCAACAAGTGAGGGGTGAAACCACACCCCAGAGGAAAAAGTTTCAGTGTTCAGCGTGCCACGCGCCAGAGCAAGATGGCGGAAGGTGTTGAGGACACATTTGCTATGCAGTTGCTATCTGATGTGCAGGACCGGGTTCTGGTTGACACCTGTGTTCGGTTGGAGCTAACCGGAGGACTGGCATTGGGAGTAATTGATGAAGTAGAGAAACTCTGTATGCTATGTCCTGGATGTCGGAGGCCTACAGTTGGAGTCATCACCTGGGTTCAGTGCGGACATTGCGGTATCCAGTTAACAAGATTGGGACCCATCCAACAGGAGGTCAAGTATTATTTTGTTAAAGAAAAAATGGGACTTTGTCTCCCACGGGAATGGGTGATTCGGAATCCCGGAGAGGGTCATGTGTCACCTGCAGCAGCAGTAAAGGAGCTCCCGTCTGATTCGGCTGAATCAGAGCCATCAGGAGTTCAGGTAGGATCTCCTGAGAAAACCTGTGACTTGACTGGGGATCCGGGGACTGTTGAAGTTGTTGCCCAGTCTTCAGAGGGAACCCCTGAGAAATCAGTTAGCAGTGAATCCTTTAATTTGCCCGTCCGGAAGGAGCCTAAACCACAGGAGGGGGATCCCTCGGGGGAGCCGCACAGGGTAGGCGAAGATCGGGTTATAGATTGGGAATCACCACAGATCTTGCAGAAATACGGATCGAAGAGCTATCTATTTGAATGGTCATCCCCGGAAGAGTTTAATTCAAGTGAGGAGGAATGTTATATTGAGAGTTCAACTTCAGTGGAAGCTTCCACAGGAGTGTCCGGTTCAGTTAAAGTTTCAGCACCTCCATTTAATGTGACAAACACCATTGTTCCTAGCAGGCCAGCTACATTTCAGAAATGGGTCAGTAGAGCTATTGATGCGTGTGTCTTACCTGGCCAAGAAAAGGCTAAAGACTTGCCTAGACTCTATAGATTTCAGAGAGAGGTCCAGCAAAGGGTGGCTCAAGAATGGGGTTTTGATTATCCATATGTCCCGGAACAAGTTATGGACATTGTGGAAAGTTCACGGGAATCATGGGAGGATGAACTTGTGTGGGACTACCTTCATGTTCCCAAGCCAAAAAGGAAACCTGACAGTGAGGTTTGGGTTCGGTTTAAAGACATTCATCAAGAGTGGAAGCTTGGAAGAGCGATCCACAAGGACAGAGTATTGGTGGTAAAGGCTGGACAAAATACCCGCAGTTATGCCCTGTACACACGATAGGATTTTCCGATGGAAAATGTGTCATAGGACCTTGTTGTTGGAAATTCCGACTGTGTGCAGGCTCCATCATACATTTTCCATAAGAATTTCCGACACACAAAGTTTGAGAGCTTGCTATAAAATTTTCCGACAACAAAATCTGTTGTCGGAAATTCCGATCGTGTGTACACAAATCCGATGCACAAAGTGCCACGCATGCTCAGAATAAATTAAGAGATGAAAGCTATTGGCTACTGCCCCGTTTATAGTCCTGACGTACATGTTTTATGTCACCACGTTCAGGACGATCAGATTTTCTGACAACTTTATGTGACTGTGTGTATGCAAGACAAGTTTGAGCCAACATCCGTCGGAAAAAAAACATGTATTTTGTTGTTGGAATGTCCGATCAATGTCCGACCGTGTGTACGGGGCATTACTCTATCTTGGTGAGAGGACCGGGAGATAGTCGAAAGAGGTTGCCTGACCCGAGATATTATTTGTGAGAAGGATTGTATTCACAAGTGCATGTCTTTCACCCAGATTGACTGCAGGATGGCAGATGGGTTAGGGTGGGTGTCACGGAACGTCCCACACTCCGCTTGAGTGCTTCCATCATATACCACTTCCTCCCAGTCTGTATACAGATATCCCAACCTCTCTGAGCACAAACAAGGCGACACTTGCTTGTTGCTACCAAGAACTCACTTTATTTAGAATCAAAATTACAAGACTTTATATGCCGTTGGAACCTCCTCTAACAATACAACTGTAACTTAATTAACATGAGCTAATTATCTAATCCTTTATACAGCCTAGGTGACTGAGACATGACCTTTCGCCCAGACTTGTGGTCACCGAGCTTCACACAGTTATATCAACACAATAGCAGCTCCAATAGGAGTCGTCCCGTCTCCTACATTGTATAGAGGACAATGTCATCATCTCATTCAATTAACATAAACACAGGTAGTTGGAATTGATGACACCAGCATCTCCTCACAGGATGTGTCCCAACAGAATGAATTAGTCTTATTAGCAGGGGGCTGCTGGAGGAATCCCCCCTCCCTCTTCAGGGACACAAATCTACAGTAAGGAGTCCCCATACAATATATACATATATACACGACTGAGTCCGATTAGTACAGTTCAGCCTGGATTTCTCATTCACCTCACAAAGAGTATTGTTCTATTGAAAATCCAGGGCCCATAATCAAAAGGCAACAGGCTTGCATACAGTCCTCTCCAACAGCCTCTGTTCTGACTAGGTCTGTCACATTTCTCCCCTTTCGGCAGGAGACTAACACAGGAGGAGACCCCAGACGGGTTGACTCCGAAGTTAGTCCATAGTTCCAGTCCTCTACTGCCTGTACCCACACAGTACCCCAAACAAATTATTCCAAACAGAGTATTACTCACCCAGCCATCCTCTGCCTCTCTCAGAGAACATATCCGCCGCTGGGGAGAGGCCCGGACTGGCCCTTCTCCCTGGAATCCTTTCTGCCGCTGGAGAGAAGACAGGGGGACTGGGCTCACTCCATCCTGCTGTTGGGGATCTGGGCCAACTGCCCAGCATCCCTGGGGTATACAGGTGGGGACTGAAGCCCCATCAACCGACACCAGATCAAGCTGCAGTTGTGAGGTGATGACTGCATTCTCTCCTTGGATCCTGATCTGCAGCTCGCGATAGACTGCCCCTCCTCACCTTGGGCCTCCACAATTGCTGCAGGTGTGGGGCAGAGATCTCGGACCCTCTGTCCGGTTGCCAGCACTTCTGCTGGGGGTTTGCCAGGTGGTTCCTCCTCTACAGAAACGTCTATTAAATCCCCAGTCTCTGGAAGTGGTAAAAGTGTGGGACAGAGGTCTTGGACCCGCTGTTCAGTTACCAGATCTTCAGCTGGAGAAGTTTGTTTTAACTCCATAGATGCTGCTGTCAGAAAATCACATGTCCCCGTCAGTGTTGTGGGAGAAAGGCCGACTACCTCTTCTCTCAAGAAGGCCGAAGCCACTGTTGGTGCTGGGCAGAACACAGTGAACTTTGGCCCTGATAGCAGCTCTTCTGCTGGAGGCTCATCAGGTTGTTTTTCCTCAGCAGAAAAGTCTATCAAATCCCATGTCTCTGCAACTGATGTCTGGGGATAGAGGTTCACCATCTCCTGTCCATGGAACCCAGAAGATGCTATCATTTCTGGGCAGAGGTTAGCAGAGCTCTGCCCTGTTGTCAGCACTTCAGGTTTGGGGATGGCAATCTCCGGATTTTCCACTGCCGATTCTCTGGCATGCTGCTGAACTTGTTCTAGCAGTTTCCTGTATGCCCTTTCCAGATGCTGTTCCTTCCTTAGCAAATGGTCCAGATCAGGTTTGAGCTCTGAGACCCCTGCAAGACCGAGCATAGACTCTCTATATTCTCTCAGGTCCTCAAGGTCAGGTTCCCCTTCATCGCCAAACATAAAAAGATCTGTAAGGTTCTCCCACAGCAATCCAGGGCCGCCAAAGTCATATCCCTCCGGAGAGCATTCTGTTGTCTCCCCTAAATATCCCTCCTCTGCGTGCCATTGCAGAGCCCGATAACGATTGTCCAGCTCTATCTCCTGCTGGACCAACCTGTCCAACTCAGTCACCCATTGCTCCTGGGGCTGCTCTCCCAGGAATGCCATCCGCAATGCCCGTTGGTCACTGGCCCATTGCTCTTGGGTTGGAAAGCACTTGCCCTGTTTTATACCAGCGAGACGGAGGGCTGCAATCCAGAGCTCCACCCGAATTTGCTGCCTAAGCTCCAGGTATTCATCCTCAGACACAGTCCTGGTGTATGTTGAAAGGATGATTCGCAGCAGCCCCGGGAATTCTGATGCCAGGTCCATATCTCCGCTGGGGTGACTGAAGTCTGCTATGCTGATCTTGGATCCAGGTGGAGGTTTAAATTTCCCAGACTGCAGGAAGCTTTCCCGCTGCTTGCCACCAATGTCACGGAACGTCCCACACTCCGCTTGAGTGCTTCCGTCATATACCACTTCCTCCCAGTCTGTATACAGATATCCCAACCTCTCTGAGCACAAACAAGGCGACACTTGCTTGTTGCTACCAAGAACTCACTTTATTTAGAATCAAAATTACAAGACTTTATATGCCGTTGGAACCTCCTCTAACAATACAACTGTAACTTAATTAACATGAGCTAATTATCTAATCCTTTATACAGCCTAGGTGACTGAGACATGACCTTTCGCCCAGACTTGTGGTCACCGAGCTTCACACAATTATATCAACACAATAGCAGCTCCAATAGGAGTCGTCCCGTCTCCTACATTGTATAGAGGACAATGTCATCATCTCATTCAATTAACATAAACACAGGTAGTTGGAATTGATGACACCAGCATCTCCTCACAGGATGTGTCCCAACAGAATGAATCAGTCTTATCAGCAGGGGGCTGCTGGAGGAATCCCCCCTCCCTCTTCAGGGACACAAATCTACAGTAAGGAGTCCCCATACAATATATACATATATACACGACTGAGTCCGATTAGTACAGTTCAGCCTGGATTTCTCATTCACCTCACAAAGAGTATTGTTCCATTGAAAATCCAGGGCCCATAATCAAAAGGCAACAGGCTAGCATACAGTCCTCTCCAACAGCCTCTGTTCTGGCTAGGTCTGTCACAGTGGGTTTTCCCCAATTAACCGCCTCCCGACCGCCGGCCATCAATTGACGGCCAGGCGGCGCGGCTCTCGTTGCGGGAGGGCGTCATATGACATCCTCCCATTTAAACAGGGAATGCGCGCGATCGTGCGCGCGCATCCCTGTCCTTCGGTGGCGGCGTGTCACGGAGACACCGCTCGCCACCGAGGGGGGTGAACAGCCATTGGACATGGCTGTTTACCACGTGATCGGCCGTGATGAAGTCACGGCCGATCACAGATAGGTCCACCCCATTGTGCACGGCGCACGCGCGCAATCGTGAGCGCGCTGCGCGTGCACGTCGGTGACGGAGTGTTCCCGGGAACACTACTCGTCACCGACGCCGGTAAACAGCCATTGGCTGGCTGTTTACCCACGTGATCGGCTGTGATCCATTCACAGCCAATCATAAATGTAAACACAGAGCGGTAACTAGCTGTTACCAGCTCTTCTCTCCTCACACACCGTTTCCAGTGTGAGGAGAGAAGAGCCAGAAGCAGTGAGTTACCGATCTGTGTTCTGTAGTGTCTGCACCAACACCACACCTGTCCCATCGCCCCCCCCAATTGTCATCTGTCACCCAACAATCACCAGTGTCACCCAATAAAGTGTACCTGTCACATAAGGGACTGCCATCAGTGACCGTCAGCGGTGCACCTGTCACCCGTCACAAATCAGTGACCATCAGCGGTGCACCTGTCACCCGTCACAAATCAGTGACCATCAGCGGTGCACCTGTCACCCGTCAGCCATCACCCGTCACCCATCAGTGACCGCCAGCCGTCACCCGTCACCCATCAGTGACCGCCAGCCGTCACCCGTCACCCATCAGTGACCGCTAGCCGTCACCCATCAGTGACCACCAGCCATCACCCGTCACCCATCAGTGACCGCCAGCGGTGCTCCTGTCACCCGTCACAAATCCGTGACCATCAGCGGTGCACCTGTCACCCGTCAGCCATCACCCGTCACCCATCAGTGACCGCCAGCCGTCACCCGTCACCCATCAGTGACCGCCAGCCGTCACCCATCAGTGACCGCCAGCCGTCACCCATCAGTGACCGCCAGCCGTCACCCATCACCCATCAGTGACCACCAGCGGTGCTCCTGTCACCCGTCACAAATCAGTGACCATCAGCGGTGCACCTGTCACCCGTCAGTCATCACCCGTCACCCATCAGTGACCGCCAGCCGTCACCCATCAGTGACCGCCAGCCGTCACCCATCAGTGACCGCCAGCCATCACCCGTCACCCATCAGTGACCGCCAGCCATCACCCGTTACCCATCACCTGTCACCCATCAGTGACCGTCAGCCATCACCGATCACCTGTCACCTTTTAGTGACCGTCACCCATCACCAGAAAGTGTCCGTGGCCTGTCACCCATCAGTGACCATCGCCTGTCACACCGTCATCACCGATCAGTGAACGTCAGCTGCCACCTATCGCACAGCCCATCAGTGACCGTCACCTGCCACCTGTCACACCGCGTCATGTCCAAAAGAGTATACAGCAGTGAGGAGGCGTTCCAGATCCTCTCCATGACCGATGAGAGCAACGGGGAGTTCTCATCAGATTCCAATTTGGATTCTGATTCAAGTTCAGCATTTGAACCAAATAGTGAATCGACAAATGATTCGGAGGAAGAATGGGTCCCTCCCAAAAGGGCACGGCACTCTGGAAACCAGGATTATATTCCCAGGCCCAGTACCAGCGCTGCCACCACCAATAGGCCCCAGGAACAAATTCCCAGGCCCAGTACCAGCGCTGCCGCCAGCGTTAGGCCCCGGGAACAAATGCCCAGTACCAGCGCTGCCACCACCAATAGGCCCCAGGAACAAATTCCCAGGCCCAGTACCAGCGCTGCCACCAGCGTTAGGCCCTGGGAACAATTGCCCAGTACCAGCGCTGCCACCGGCGATAGGCCCCAGGAACAAATGCCCAGGCCCAGTACCAGTGCTGCCACATCATGCCTGAGTACCAGCACAGGAAATTACAATCAAACTACTGGAGTGTCACACCCCCCAAGAGCCAGGGCCTCTACATACATGCCAGATGGTCTTGCCAACCCAATATGGCTGCCTTCCAACTCGGCATCGCCAATTATTCCCCCGTTCACAGCACTGCCGGGTGTGCAGACCAACACCCAAAATTTCTCAGAGATTGATTTCTTTCATATGTTTTTGCCCGACACTATGCTGCAATTTATTGTGGACCAGACAAATTTGTATGCCCAGCAATATATTGCCAACAACCCCCAATCATCCTATGCCCGTCCTTTTGAGTGGAGAGATCTGAATTTGGAGGAGTTCAAAATGTTTATGGGCCTCACCCTAAACATGGGGATTACAAAAAAAAATGAAGGACATGCCTATTGGTCCACCCACCCCATCCACAATATGCTCATTTATTCTGCCCTAATGTCCAGGTCCCGATACAAGATGATAATGCGCTTTCTTCACTTCAGCGACAACACCCAGTGCCCTCCCCACAATCATCCAAATTACGACAAGTTATACAAGATTCGCCCACTGATAAATTTCTTTTCTCAACAATTTGCAGAACTCTATGTCCCCGATCAGAAAATTTGCGTCGATGAGTCCCTGGTACCCTTTTCAGACCGGCTAGGAATAAAGCAGTATATTCCTAGCAAAAGGGCCAGATACGGAGTAAAGTTATACAAGCTATGTGAGAGAGCCACGGGATATTTGTATGCATTCCGCATATATGAAGGAAAAGATTCCCAGCTCCAGCCCCCTGAGTGCCCGGCCTACATGGGCACAACTGGAAAGATTGTATGGGACCTGGCATACCCACTTCTAAACAAAGGATATCACATTAACGTTGACAACTTTTACACCAGCCTGCCCCTTTTCAAACACTTATACATCGCAAAAACCCTGGCCTGTGGAACCTCCAGAAAAAATAGAAAGGGCTTCCCACAATCTTTAGTGAACAAAAAGCTGCGAAGGGGGGAAAGAGCATCATTGAGATGCAACGAAGTGCTGGCCTTGAGGTGGAAGGATAAGAGGGACGTGCACATGATGTCCACCATCCATGAAGACACTGCAATTGTGGTACAAAGAAGACAAGGTCCCATTGAAAAGCCAACATGTGTCCAAGATTATAATCTCTACATGGGGGGGGTAGATTTTAACGATCAAATGATTCAGCCCTATTTGTCAATCAGGAGGTCCCGATTCTGGTATAAGAAGGTAGCAATTTATCTCATCCATTTGGCCATTTACAATTCCTACGTAGTCTACACCAAATCCATTGAAAGCCCCGCCCCCTTCCTAAAATTCATAGAAGAAGTTGTCACGTCCCTCATCTATCACCAAAGACCCCCCCAAGAAGACCTTCGCTCTGAGGCTGTTTGCCGACTCCATGAGCACCACTTCCTCTTCAGCATTCCACCATCTGAAGCAGGCCGAAGACGGCAAAAAAAATGTCGCGTGTGCACCAAAAGAGGATTTAGAAGAGATACCAGCTACCATTGTCCCCAGTGTCCCTCCCAACCTGGCCTTTGCATTGGTGAATGCTTCCAAATTTATCACACATCCATAAACTATTAGCCCATATTTTTAACCATTTCCCCATTTTCATCATCTGTGCTGACCATTTTCCATTTTTTCCCAAATAATCATGCCACTGCCTTCCATGTGAACTGACCCTGGCCTGTTTTTTGACTATGCCTCTGCCTACCGTTTGGACTGCTTTCATGTGAACTGACCCTGGCCTGTTTTGTGACTATGCCTCTGCCTACCGTTTGGACTGCCTCCACGTGAACTGACCCTGGCCTGTTTTATCAACTACTCTACTGCCTACCGCTTGGACTGCTTACATGTGAACCGACCCTGGCCTGTTTTATGGACTATGCTTTTGCCTACCGCTTGGACTGATCTGTTGCCCTGCTACTGTAGTACACAGGGGTCTCACATATGTGAGGGGCTCCAGAATTGTTTTTCCGGTTGGAGAAAACAATTATTTTTGTTTTCTCCGGGTTTCGGAATTAGGGTCTGGAGTCCGGAGGCTTCATAGAGATTTGGGTGGGTCGAAGCCTCTACCCCTGTGCCCCTGTGCACAGGTCTTACCTGATTGTGGCCCTCAGCCTGCTGCTGACTTACTGCCACCATGCCCATGCCTGTCGCGGTACAATAATGAGTGTCTGCATTTAACAATGTACCAGGACCAATATTACGGCTGTGCTGGCTGTCTCTGCCTGGACAATTTCTATGGACTGTGCTGTGCTGACTATAGACAATATTCCTGCCTGCTGCCTGGATAGTTAATATTGCTGTCGCTAAGCACCTCCCTGCCTGCTGCCTGGACCAGTGCTCTCCTCTGTGGATACTACTAAAAGCACAGGTAATGCTTTTTTTTTACCCTTTCTGCAATAGAATTTATTTTGGATTGTAATTCTTGGTATGTGCATGCTATGTGTTAGAAATATGAAGGGTTTTCAAAAATGATAGGTTGCCAGGAAATTATATATGTCATTTATGCTCCTAGAACGCCTGATGGTGCTACTTTGATGTTGGGCCTCTGTATGTGGCCAGGCTGTGTAAAAGTCTCACACATGTGGTATCGCCATACTCAGGAGGAGTAGCAGAATGTATTTTGGGGTGTCATCTTTGCTACGTACATGCTATGTGTTGGAAATATCTGATAAATGGACAACTTTGTGTAAAAAAAAAATGCGTTTTCATTTTTTTCCACATTTTACAAAAACTTTTGGAAAAAAATGAACCATTCAAAAGACTCATTATGCCTCATAGATTATACGTTGGGGTGTTTGCTTTCCAAAATGGGGTCATTTTGGGTGCAATTCCATTGTCCTGATGCTCCAGGGCCTTCAAAAATGCAATAGGTGGTTGAGAAATGAGATGTGTCATTTATGCTCGTAGATCGCCTGATGGTGCTACTTCAATGTTGGGCCTTTGTATGTGGCCATGCTGTGTAAAAGTCTCACACATGTGGTATCGCTATACTCAGGAGGAGTAGCAGAATGTATTTTGGGTTGTCATCTTTGCTACGTACATGCTATGTGTTGGAAATATCTGATAAATAGACAACTTTGTGTAAAAAAAAAGTGTTTTCATTTTTTTCCACATTTTCCAAAAACTTCTGGAAAAAAAAGAACCATTCAAAAGACTCATTATGCCTCATAGATTATACGTTGGGGTGTTTGCTTTCCAAAATGGGGTCATTTTGGGGGCAATTCCATTGTCCTGGTGCTCCAGGGCCTTCAAAAATGCAATAGGTGGTTGAGAAATGAGATGTGTCATTTATGCTCGTAGATCGCCTGATGGTGCTACTTCAATGTTGGGCCTTTGTATGTGGCCACGCTGTGTAAAAGTCTCACACATGTGGTATCGCTATACTCAGGAGGAGTAGCAGAATGTATTTTGGGGTGTCATCTTTGCTACGTACATGCTATGTGTTGGAAATATCTGATAAATGGACAACTTTGTGTAAAAAAAAAATGCGTTTTCATTTTTTTCCACATTTTCCAAAAACTTCTGGAAAAAAATGAACCGTTCAAAAGACTCATTATGCCTCATAGATTATACGTTGGGGTGTTTGCTTTCCAAAATGGGGTCATTTTGGGGGAAATTCCATTGTCCTGGTGCTCCAGGGCCTTCAAAAGTGTAATAGGTGGTTGAGAACTGAGATGTGTCATTTATGCTCGTAGAACGCATGGAGATGCTACTTCAATGTTGGGCCTTTGTATATGGCCAGGCTGTGTAAAAGTCTCACACATGTGGTATCGCCATACTCAGGAGGAGTAGCAGAATGTATTTTGGGGTGTCATCTTTGCTACGTACATGCTATGTGTTGGAAATATCTGATAAATGGACAACTTTGTGTAAAAAAAAATGCGTTTTCATTTTTTTCCACATTTTCCAAAAACTTCTGGAAAAAAATGAACCGTTCAAAAGACTCATTATGCCTCATAGATTATACGTTGGGGTGTTTGCTTTCCAAAATGGGGTCATTTTGGGAGCAATTCCATTGTCCTGGTGCTCCAGGGCCTTCAAAAGTGTAATAGGTGGTTGAGAACTGAGATGTGACATTTATGCTAGTAGAACGCATGGAGATGCTACTTCAATGTTGGGCCTTTGTATGTGGCCAGGCTGTGTAAAAGTCTCACACATGTGGTATCGCCATACTCAGGAGGAGTAGCATAATGTATTTTGGGGTGTCATCTTTGCTACGTACATGCTATGTGTTGGAAATATCTGATAAATGGACAACTTTGTGTAAAAAAAAATGTGTTTTCATTTTTTTCCACATTTTCCAAAAACTTCTGGAAAAAAATGAACCGTTCAAAAGACTCATTATGCCTCATAGATTATACGTTGGGGTGTTTGCTTTCCAAAATGGGGTCAGTTTGGGGGCAATTCTATTGTCCTGGTGCTCCAGGGCCTTCAAAAGTGTAAATGGTGGTTGAGAAATGAGATGTGTCATTTAGGCTTGTAGAACGCATGAAGATGCTACTTCAATGTTCGGCCTTTGTATGTGGCCAGGCTGTGTAAAAGTCTCACACATGTGGTATCGCCATACTCAGGAAGAGTAGCAGAATGTATTTTGGGGTGTAATTTGTTGTATGCATATGCTCTGAGAGAGAAATAACCTGTTAATATGACAATTTTGTAAAAAAAAAAAAAAAAAAATCTTCATTTTGCAAAGAATTGTGGGAAAAAATTACAACTTAAAAAAAATCACCATGCTACTTACTTAATACCTTGGAATGTCTACTTTCTAAAAAGGGGTCATTTAGGGGGTATTTGTACTTTTCTGACTTGTTAGTGTACCAAGAAATGAGATAGACCATCACTACATCTGTGTGATCAGATGTGATCAATTTTCAGTGATTGGCACCATAGTTTGTAGACTCTATAACTTTCACAAAGATCAAATAATTTACACTAATTTGGGTTATTTTTACCAAAGCTATGTAGCAGTATAAATTTTGGCCAAAATTTATGAAGAAAAATTACTAATTTGCAAAATTTTATGACAGAAACAAAGAAAAAGGCATTTTTTTCACAAAATTTACGGTCTTTTTTATTTATAGCACAAAAAATAAAAAACCCACTAGTGATTAAATACCACCAAAAGAAAGCTCTATTTGTGTGAAAAAAAGGACGCAAATTTCATATGGGTACAGTGTTGCACGACTGAGTAATTGTCATTCAAAGTGTGAGAGCGCTGAAAGCTGAAAATTGGTCTGGGCAGGAAGGGGGTGTAAGTGCACTGTATTGTAAGTACGTGCACTGTAAGTGCACTGTTAAGCAGGAGACTCACATTCATGGTGCCTAACAAGGACAAAGTTAAGGACAATAGGGTGTGCTGTCTCTGCTTGAATCCCTTTGTAGCACAAGTACTTCTTTAAGGACTCTTATTTAAGAGCCATACAGAAAGTTTATTTTGCCAACGGACAAATGGTCCATTGTCGAGCATGTCTAATGGGATGCGCTTTGCAGGAGTACTGCTGGACTCCTTTTGAAGAAGCGATTATCTCAATGGGGATATACATGCCATAAAGAAATGCATATTTGTTAAAATTACCCGTTAGAGGATTATAACCCCCTCTGCGTGGTAATGTTTGTGTAGTAGTTGGAATTATTGTGTGTTTTCCTTTAGGTATATTGGAGATGTCACAGCTGTCCATTCCACAGAAGAAGGCCTGTGGTAATCAGAGTATTCCTCCCACTGGAGCAGTGCTTTGGTTCCACTTGTATTGAGTGTTAAATGTAGGGATATACAGTCAGGCCATGTAAATATTTTCTTTTGAATGTTAATATTGTATACTGTGACAGGTGATGTTAACCCTGTTTAATATTTATTCCCTTTTTCCCCGTTCCCATTGATGTAATGAGATGCTCTTTCCTTTTGAAATTTTAAGGAGTCACTTTGAAATTTATTTCCCACAACTGGGGACAGTTGTGATTCAAGTGGGGGGTGTATGTAGCAGGCACCTACTTTTAAGCAGGTGACCTTTTTTGTTAGCTTCTGTTACAGGTAAATTTAGACAGGCTGATGCTATTGCAGCAGGCCTGTTTTGTTTGATTTTCATGTTGAGTGACAGGTGGTTTATGTGTTGGTCTCGGCCAATCATTAATTTGCTTGGTAATCCCGGGACTCTCATATAAAAGGGGGTTACATGGTGTCCGGGGAGTTCGAGTCCAGTCCTGCTCTGAGGAGAGAGAGAGCCAGCCTGGTTCCCGGAGGGGAAGTTGGAGGGTTTCCCCTCCGGGAGCCAACGGAGCTTCACCTTAGCAAGAAGGGTGGAGGTCCGGTCCTCATGGAGGAACAGACGACATCTTGTCGCGAGTAGTCGTGGATGTCGTAGGCCGCCCGTGCGGGGAGGGGAATTAGCCACAAAGAGATAGAGAGTACTGAGGATCATTGCGGATGAAGTAGCAACAAATCGGAAGGAAACTGGGTGATCGATCGTTTATGAGTGGCACATGGACTATTGATCACATGAGTGAAAGCCCAAGGGAAAGGTACTACCAGAGACTGGGGGTTGTTGGTGCACAAGTCAGTGAGATGGGCAGTAATGGCCTATGACTTTGAGTTCAGCATTGCCCCGGGATTCCAATCAGTCAAGCGGGAGGAGTTATACAAGATAGGCTCCCCTTTAGCGCAACTTGGAAGTACCATGTCGGTGGGAAGTAGTGGTAAAGAGGTAGCGGTGAAGTTGCAAGCACACATGTAGAGATATGGATCGTTCTTTTAAAGTTATCCAGATGAAGAAGTTATTCAGAGTGACTCTTTATCAAATTGTTCTCTATCAAATCTACTTCTATCGTCCCTGATTGAAGAGAGCATTAAAAAATGATCTCTTAACTGTCTGCAACTGTACTCAGTTTCTCCTGTATGATTCATTGAAAGGTGACAATGTAACAAAAGAGCATCTCAAAGGAAATCCTTCTCCCATCCCAGTTTATGTTGATGAGTAAAGCATTAAGAAAAGCATTGGGGACTGTGACTGTTGAATCTATGGGCTGCGAGGGTTGAGTGGTAGACGTGAATTGCAGATATAGTAAATATTCAGCCGCTCCTTCGGGGGTAAGTGCTACATAGAGATATATGTATTGTCATTAGTGACTATATAGAGATCATATATTGTCATATGTCATTAGTGACTATATAGAGATAAAAATTGTGTTGCACTACACAGGACCTATGTTAAAAAAATATTTTGCTTTTGGAGTGCATATATGCGAATGGCCAACATAGAAAGTCATGTTATTTCATTTGTCATGTGATTCATTAAATCAATATGAACCAGGGCTTACTGGGGGATAAAGTATTGTGGAAAAATCAAATCTAGTTCTAGTTGAATGCTCTTATCTTCATATACGCGAAGTCACGCCTTGCCTGAATGTAATTCCACTGGGCATCCTCCAAGATTCTGAAAGATAAAGAAGTAACACATATAAATATAATGAACAGACAACTAAAACTGACAATAGACTTTATAGGATGTTCAGACCAGGCAGCACCATCCATTTACAGCTGATGTGATTCTGAACTCCATAGAAAATAAACAGAAAAGAAAGAAGTAATAATGGAAACTTACTTTCTGGCCCAAGTCCGGATCTGATTAAGAACTTTTTAATAAAGGCAGCAGCTACATTTGGGCCGTCCGAGTCATAATTGCTGTTAGTGCTGTAGAAGAAGTCCTCTGGAATCTGGTTTTCTATCTGCAAAACATCAAAATGAAATACAATAAAAAAACTGAGGAAGAAGCTATTGTGGACAGAAGTAAATTTAGGGGCCTATTTATAACAGAGGGCAGATGTCGCTATCTGCTCTCTATTATACTCTATAGGGCTATGCACACCAAGGTCCACATTTTATAGCTAACTTACAATGTGGGGCTCACGGTGCGTACTCTGTGGTAGTTCATTGAGCTGCTCTGTGATTGGAGGAGAACTGGTCATGTGTGTTCGACCGGTCAAATAACCAAGCTGTCCCCCAGTTTATTTTTTCTCACAACCCCATGGCTGAACTTTTTTAATGCCCGCTTAGTTATATACTGAAAGTCTTACCTTCATCTTTTTAAAGATGGCGTCTGCATCCTGCCAACTCCAATTCATGTCAGAAAGGCACCTGAAAAGGAAAGTGTTGGTGAGATTAGTAATAGACAATATAATGACAGGACATACAGGTATACAGTATATAAGGTTAATACACAAAACACAACATTTCATTTCCAAGCAGCATGTATATATAGTAGAAACAATGGTAAGCACGGAATTTCCCTCTGACTTCCTGGGTCACCGCTATTTTGTCAGAGATCCAGTGAATTGATTATCTCATTGGTAAGAGGCAATGATAATGTAAACAGCCTAGACTTCATACAGAGGGCAGTAAAGGACTACACTCTGCTCTAAGCAGGAGACAATTCCACAATGGACAAGTACAATAAAGGTTTTGTACCACCAGGAAAAACTAGGCCGATAGAAAAGGAAAAACTGTTGTCAAAGGACTTGTGTAGACTGATTTTGGGCTTGTGCCTATGACATCAGTTTAATATTAGTTCAAGCGATTTCTGAAATTATTCAGAATTCATTGACAGGTATATATGACCTGCAGTTGGCTTATAGACCCATTCCTATAGACTTGTTTGTGAATGCAAAACCCTCAACATAAAATGCAAACTTGGAGATCACTAGAAGAAATCTGAGGCATAATAATAATACAATTTAATAGCTTCCCCATCCATCCTTCTGCTCCAAGTATATTCTGACAGCCGCAGGTGATGGTCTTCAGATTACCCAAACAGCAGCTGCATCCAGTCCTTGTTGGTCCAAACATTTTTAAATCAAAGAATGTTAGGCAGGCGGGTGGAGACAGGGCCACACATGGAGCAAATTTCAGCTGATGAAAATCTCCTATTGTATGGCCAGCTTTAATCACATAAAAAACAACAGAATAGAAATAGAAATCCAGATTTACTTTTCCGCCCACTATGGTCACATGATGGTCATGCTGGTAAATTCAAAGACCATCAAGTTTTTGTTTGTTGGAAAGATGGTTTGTCCCTCATGTCCATTAAAAACATTGTGGTGCAATTTGACCTTTTGAATTTAGGAAGTTGAAGTTGTTCATAGACTGTACCCTGTCCCAGTTGTTCTCCCGAAGACACCTGTAAAGAAATAGTGCAGTTAGGAAGGGTTGCAGAATACATAATAGAGCAATTGGACCCATTTAATCAAGTAAAATGGGTAAACCATTTGCTGGGTTTCCACATGTTTATATTGCTAAAGCTAAATGGGACTGACAAACTCATATAAGAACTTGTCAGACCTAGATGTTAAAGAATGGAAAACAAAAACGTGTATGAAAACCATTCCCCAGAAACAGGGAGTCCCAATGGATTTAACAGAAACGTACTTATCGGCGTATTCTTCGAACAAACCGGTGCCTTCAATGAACTTGTCCCGGAGTTTGTCATGGTTAGACTCTATTGAGGAAGAAATGGCTGGGGATTTTATCTTCAGTCTTCTGGAAGATGATCATGGCTTGATTGTAGTCACCATTGTTTTGTCTGAGACACCTGGAGGAGAAAATATTGGTAAAAAATAGTACAGAGAATATAACAATAGGACAAGTAAAGAAGAAAGTCATTTATATTGTTTTAAAAACCCAGCACATTCCAAATTTATGTACTAGAATGTGTATTACTCCCATTTGATGGGCCCCCTTTCATTGCCAGAAGCCCAGTTAAATCTACAAAGAATTTTTATTTCATAAAAGGTTACATCTAAACCACAAAAGACCAAAAGAGAAATGCAGTTCTGGGTGGATTCAGCTCTAAAGAGAAGTCCATCCTACGACAGAGATTATAGTGATGGACTTTCCCTAAAGTGATCAAGCCAAATTCTCCAGCAAGGCTACATCTTCTCAATTCTGCTCTAGTAAGGCTAAAAGACATGGGACAGAAAATATTGCAGAGGCCAAACTGGAAAATGGTGGCTATGTTGATGTGGATGACAGAGGGAATCCAGAGGACAAATCAGGACACTGCAAGTCATGAGTAGACTATAAGACCACTCTGAACTTTGGAGACATTGTCTAATTTTAAGGTGAACGTTAATGAAAACATTGTCTTCATATGATGTTTCCTGCATGCAGGTTGGCTTCAGAAAAATAATTAATATAAATACTGTATATAGGTTCTAACTAAAATCCAATCATCCTTTAACTTTGAGATATGAGTGCTTCCCCTGGCTTGGCTGCATTAGACCTAATTCTTAAAAGGCTATTGACTTAAATGTGTCCTCACCCTGGAGTGAGTTTAATTTAAAATACTGGGTAAGAGATATGATGAGAATGTCTTCCTAAACCATATCTAGGGATGCATACAATGTGAGATATATAACGACTAATGACATCTCGGGTTCAATTTGTTTTATAAACCTGCTTTGGCTAATTGCAAGAACATTATTCTACTTTGTATTCTGTGAAATTATTGTATAAATGTAATACTTAGAAATCTGCATTGTTTATTGTACTGTTAAAAGTTGTTAATAAACTTTATTCTGATTAAAAAAAAAAAACAATCATCCATATTTTCTATAACTGCCTTATGGCTATGCATTGTGGGATGAAGCTGACAGAAAACCTTCATTCAGTGATAAGGAACTGTGTAGATTTTTCACTTTCTTTATGATGGTTACACATCTTCTAATGTTGTGCATAAAATCCCAGGACAGTTAAAACCCCCCTATCCCCCAAATGACCCCTTTTTGAAAAGTAGACACCCCAAGCTATTTGCTGATAGGCATGTTGAGTCCATGGAATATTTTAATTTTGCTACAAAGTTTGTCATATTCCCGAAACTTGTGGAAAAATATAGAATATTCCATGGACTCAACTTGCCTCTCAGAAAATATCTGGGGGTGTCTACTTTCCAAAATGGGGTCATTTGGGGGGGTTTGTGCTATCTTGGCATTTTATGGCCTTCGAAACTGTGATAGGTAGTGAGGAGTGAAATGAAAAATGTAAGCCCTTAGAAATCCTGAAGACGATGCTTGGTTTTCAGGGTCCTGTACGCAGGTAGGCTCCCAAAAAGTCTCACACATGTGGTATCCCCAAACTCAGGAGAAGCAGCAGAATGTATTTTGGGGTGTAATTCAACATATAACCATGACATGTGTGAGCAATATATCATTTAGTGACAACTTTGTGTTATTTATTAATTTTTTTTTTGTAATTTTTCAGTCACTTGTGACAAAAAACATTTTATATTTTAAATTTTAAATTTAATATTATTCATAGGGCTCAAAATGCCTCTCAGCAATTTCCTTGGGGTGTCTACGTTGGGGTCATTTTGGGGGGGGGGGGTTGTACTGCCCTGCCATTTTAGCACATCAAGAAATTAGATTGACATTTTTTTACCAAAGACATGTGGCTGAATACATTTTGGTCTAAATGTATGACTAAAATTGAGTTTATTGGATTTTTTTAATAACAAAAAGTAGAAAATATCTTTTTTTTCAAAATTTTAGTTTTTTTTCTGTTTATATAGTTTTTTTTCTGAATATATTTATAAATAAATATATAACATAAAAATCACAGAGGCAATCAAATACCATCAAAAGAAAGCTTTATTTGTGGGAAAAAACTACGCAAATTTAGTTTGGATACAACATTGCATGAACGTGCAATTACCAGTTAAAGCAGCGCCGTGCCAAGTTGTAAAAAGTGCTCTGGTCATTAGGGTGCCAATTCTTCAGGGGCTGAAGTGCTTAAAACCATCAAAAAACACTCTGTCTACTAGCAGGGTGTTTTGCTTTCTGTCTATCTATTAAAGATAAAACCATGGAAGCTTAGACTTCTGTAGTGTATCAATGCTTTACTAAACAGAAAAACTGCAACACAATACAAAACAACTCATAGCTGATGTAGCACCCTCCTAGGTAGGTAATAGAAGAGAGTATAGTTTTTGGTTTTTCTGTTTACCAGAAAGATGGTCAGGTAAAATTTAGCATGCTCTCTGCCTACCAGAGAGCAGGATCTATTGGTTAGGTCTGCTCTTTGTACTCAGGTGCAGTTCAGCTTGTTCTGACTGGCCCCCACTGGTCCAATAGGGAGGCATGTTGCACAGTGGGAGGGGACCTGACAAGTGAATGCACAGGTTTTGTTACAGCCCGAGCTGGGGGAACAGAGTCCAGGAGCAGGAGGGAGGGGGCGGCTGCACTCTCCTCCACGGAGGTGGTTGTGTGGCCCTGGGTGGTCGACCCAGGGGCCTAGAGAGAGAAAGAAACTGAACTCAGGTTTCCTGCAGAGCTGACTGGAAGAGAGATACCAGGAAGGATCTGATTCTGCCTACTGTGAGTACAGATCTGTGTCTTTGGGACCTGTCAAAAGGGGGCGGACCAAAGGCCATCCCCTTCAGCTAGAAGAGTCAGTGGATGGTTGTCAGTAAAGGGGATGCTAGAGAGTGTCCTGAAGATAATGTAGTGCATCAAGTCTGCTGCTAGTGAGAGCAAGAAGACTTAATTCCTCCATACATGTTGCTGTATGGGTAAAGCAGTATGTCTGCTCCGCAAGTAATCCAGTGAGGTCAAGTGAGAGTTGTCCTTATCCATTGTGAATAGTTCCAGTTGGAGTATCCCACTAATCCCTTCTCCCATCCAAGTTCTAAATAAAATATAAAAACACAAATACCCTGGACTGGTTATTGAGCAATGAGCAAGTGGGGGAAAGGTGGGACCAGCGGAAACCCCTAGCAACAAGGTGGGAACCCCTAGTGACCAAGTGGGAAACTCTCAGCAACCAAGTGGAAACCCTCAGTACCCAAAGTGGGTACCCTCAGCAAAAAAGTGGAAACTATTAGCAACCAGCTGCAGGTAATCAGAAAGAGGCATAAGAAGTCAACACTCAGCAAGTCCTATGGGGACAGTGCTACACAGACAAAAAAATATGCCTACAACTAGGGATGAGCCAAACACCCCCCAGGTTCGGTTTGCAGCAAAACATGCGAACAGGCAAAAAATTTGTTCCAACACGCGAACACCATTAAAGTCTATGGGACACGAACGTGAAAAATCAAAAGTGCTAATTTTAAAGGCTTATATGAAAGTCATTGCCATAAAAAGTGTTTGGGGAGCCGGGTCCTGCCCCAGGGGACATGTATCAATGCAAAAAAAAGTTTTAAAAATGGCAGTTTTTTGGGAGCAGTGATTTTAATAATGCTTAAAGTAAAACAATAAAAATTAAATATTCCTTTAAATATCATGCCTGGGGGGGTGTCCTTAGTATGCTTGTAAAGTAGCACATTTTTCCCATTTTCTTTTTTGTTTAGAACAATACCACAGCAAAATTACATTTCTAAAGAAAAAAATGTCATTTAAAATTACTGAAGGCTGTAATGTATTGTCAGGTCCCAGCAATATAGATGAAAATTATCGAAAAAAAACGGCATGGGTTCCCCCCCCCCAGTCCATTACCAGGCCCTTTGGGTCTGGTATGGATATTAAGGGGAACCCCACACCCACATTTTTTTAAAAATGGCACATATATACTATACTCTGCATAAAATTGCGCTCACCAAGTTACTCTTGGTGAGCGCAGTAATGGGCTCTGCTGTGAAATAATATATCCAAAATTGTAATTACATGGCCTTGTTAAACAGGGGCAGAAAAATTGGGCCTTTGGTGGTGGTGGTGGTGGTGCCACAACACTGTAAGCCCTCACAGTTACTGTTCTTGGGGCGCAGGAACGGGTTCTGCTGTGAAATATTATATCAAGATTTGGAATTACATGCCCCTGTTAAACAGGGGCAGAAAAATTGAGCCTTTGGTGGTGGTGGTGCCACAACACTGTAAGCCCTCACAGTTACGCTTATAGAACGCAGGAATGGGCCCTGCTATGGAATATTATATCAAGAATTGTAATTACATGCCCCTGCTAAACAGGGGCAGAAAAATTGGGCCTTGGGTGGTGGTGGTGCCATAACACTGTAAACCCTCACAGATACTCTTGTTGGGCACAGGAACAAGCCCTGCTGTGAAATATTATGTCAAAAATTGTAATTACATGCTCATGTTAAACAGGGGCAGAAAAATTGGGCCTTGGGTGGTGGTGGTGGTGCCACAACACTGTAAGCCCTCACAGTTACTCTTGTTGGGCGCAGGAACGGGCCCTGCATTGAAATAATATACCATGCTGCAGCGGCGCATTGCCGGAACTTCAGCGGCACTGCCTATTGATTTCAATGGGCACGGGCATTGTAGGAGCAGTGTTTACACCGCTCCTACAGCGCCTCGAAGATGCGGCTTGCAGGACTTTTTTACAGCGTCCTCCCAGCGCACCGCTCCAGTGTGAAAGCCCTCTGGCTTTCACAATGGAGTGAGAGGAGAGGTTCTTTACAGGCAGAAAGCATCCTTTGGCTATGGAAATTGAGCTAGAATCACTGTAACATATATAATACACACACACACACTTAAAATGGAAATATCTGTCAAAAAAAGTGTTTTTTCTGTGTGAATTACAAGATCCAGCCAGGTGCCTTTATGAGTATTTATAAAGTATCGGTATATGTGGTAGCTGCAATATGAAACACTAATTCAGATTTCTGTTTAGCTGAAAAAGAAAACATGCAAGAATTAGATTTGAGATGTTCCATCTGTGGGCTTTTAATTTTGTCATAAAAACACAGAAGCCTGGCATGAGCCTCTTTCCAACTAGCTAAATGTATCATCTTGTATGAAGGCTGTTTAAGTATGTATGGCATTTAAAATGAAAGAGAGCGAGTAAAAAAAAATGTCATTTATGGAACTGGTTCACTAGTAATATTTGCCCACTTCTTTGACCATCTGTTTATATTGACAACCACCAACCTATGTTGTGCCAAAGTGCCCTTGGAAACTAAAAACAATTCAAATGTGGGCTAGGGTAGAGTATGTGCAGGAAGACTGTGTTGTTTTCTTCTAATCATGTTGTCAGTAAAAAAAAAATGACAAGATGTGAAAAGTTAAAAAGATGTTATCTGCCTAGAAAGGCCCATAGCACATGTTCTAGCACAGATTAATTAATATGCACAAGCAATTCTTTCTTCAGAGAAACACGTGGTTTTACATTACAATATTCTCCCTCACAGCATAATGCAATTATTTTGTTGGCAATATGATAAATCAATCATGTTTGCCTATCATTGTCTTTTGATAGCTAAGATAGCACAGTATGTGGTCATTTGATTAAACAGTATGTGGCTATTTGATAGCACAGTATGCTGTCCAGTCAATTATGTTACTGTCGGGCCACTATTTTGTTCCTCACTCTGATCACATGTAAAATAAATCATTCCTTTTAAGGTCTGCCTACTTACTTTGAAAGCTCTGAAAAGTTAAGTCCTGTTTATTTGTGATTTTTATTGACATCTTAAATGATCTCTGGTTCTCATTGATCCTGCAAAACTTTGACATTGCAAAATGTGTGTCAAAATACTTTACAGTAGATATTTTTATAACTTTAAAGGTCTGCAAGAAAAAAAATCTGATATGTCACACTATACAGTTACAGAATACATTTTCACAAAACCTGAACATTTTATCATTAAAAAGCAGTCTTTGGGTTTCAGTCAAGTGACTTTGCCTAGGTTAAGGTGATGCCATCAGCCAGTTGCAGACAGGACAGGGGAATTCCTCCATCCCCTCTTCCCCAGTGCTTAGACCCCAACATTGTAACTTATCATAGTGCAGAACATAACCTTTTCTCATAAAGCTGCAACATTAAGAAACCGTTCCCTGTTCACACTTTAATAGTTCATTGGAATAATTATATAATTATTCATTGGAATAATTCAAAAGCAGGCTCAAATATCACCTTTAAACATGCCTGGCTGAGTTATAAAATACAAAATCAAATACTGATTTTTAACTTCACATGGAGTCATTTTTCATTAGGTTCATTAGAGTAATTGACTCCTGGAAAAGCTGCTTAGTAATGAATACTGATGCACAAGGTATAAAAGGGTTTCTCAACTTGTCCTTGCCGGGGTCTAAATGAACAACATTTAAAACTGAGAGGGATTAGCACCCCAAAGGACAACTGGGGTCAATAAACGTTTGGTTGGATATGAGCATATTTAGAGTCCAGATGTGTGTTGCTAGACCACTTTAAGGAAAAAGAATAAGGGAAAGAGTGTCAGAGCTCAGACCTAAGCTAGAACTAATATATATAATTAGTTTATTGATTTTGGTCCAGGTATACTTGTACTGAAACAGGATATATCTCCTGACAACTGTTTGATAGGATGAACTCTACTCTTTTATGCCTACTATTTGTAGTCAGCCAGAGAACTAAAACAGACTTACATCTTTAAGAGTACATTTATATTTCCACATCATAGCAACAAGTGTCTTACTGCAATGCATGGCAATGCATGTTATATACATTACCGCATTATAGTGCTATTCATTTTTATTGGCACACCAATGCATTAAGGTAACACACCTGTGTTGCAACTCAGTAAAACACATGGTGGTGCATTGTATTAGAAAAATGGGTCACGCCCAATTTTCAGCACATCAGGGAGTGTTAGTTGCCAATTCATTTCAAAGGGTTGCCATAACTCAATGCATGTTAATGCACGACATAATGCACGTTAAAGCATTAATGCACTGCAAAAATGCAAATGGGTCCCAATTGTATTCCTCCTATGCAGTCAGAATTTTAACACCAAGGTCAAATTAAAAATCACAAAAAATCTGTATTGCGTGAAGTTTGCTGCATATTTTTTTCCTTAACTTGTTCAGATCCGCACCATAGCCGAATGACGTCCTCCCACGCTCGAGCGGCCCTGTGATCAGCAAGTTTATGAGACTCGCTGGATCACAGATCGGAGTAAAGGGTCAATCTCGACCCCTTACCACATGATCAGCTGTCAGCCAATGACAGCTGATCGTGTGATGTAAATAGAGCTAGTAATCGGCTATTTTTTCTCCTTGTGCTGACAGCCAATCACCGGCGGCTTTGAGAGGGACATCGCTCTCGATCAAGGAGATTGCCCTAAGCTCATCTGTGCCCACCTGTGCCACCTGCCAGTGCCACCTAGCAGTACACAACAGTGCCGCCTACCAGTGCCCACCAGCGCCACCTACCAGTGCCCACAGTGCCACCCATCAGTGCCCACAGTGCCACCTATCAGTGCCCACAATGCAACTATCAGTGCCCACAATCAGTGCCTCATCAACAGTGCTGCCCATCAGTGTCACCTACCAGTGCCCATCAGTGTCACCTACCAGTGCCCATCAGCACCCATCAGTGCCTCCCATCAGTGCCCATCAGTGCCACCTATCAGTGCCCATCAGTGCCATCTATCAGTGGTACCTATCAGTGCCCAGTGCCACCCATCAGTGCCACCCATCAGTGCCACCCATCAGGGCCCATCAGTGCCATCTTATCAGTGGCCATCAGTGCCTCCTTATCTGTGACCTTCAGTGCCGCCTTATCTGTGCCTATCAGTGCCGCCTTAACTGTGCTTATCAATGCCCATCAGTGTAGCCTATCAGTGCCCACTAGTGCAGCCTATCAGTGCCCACCAGTGCCGCCTCATCATCGCATCTCTATGAAGGAGAAAAATTACCTGTTTGCAAAACAAACTATGAAACATGATTTTTTTTTCAATATTTTCCATTTTTTTTGTTTATTTAGCCAATCACCAGCGGCTATGAGAGGGACATCGGTCCAGATCAAGGAGATTGCCCTAAGCTCATCTGTGCCCACCTGTGCCACCTGCCAGTGCCACCTAGCAGTACACAACAGTGCCAGCTACCAGTACCCACCAGCACCACCTAACAGTGCCCACAGTGCCACCCATCAGTGCCCACAGTGCCATCTATCAGTGCCCACAGCAGTGCCCACAATCAGTGCCTCATCAACAGTGCTGCCCATCAGTGTCACCTACCAGTGTCCATCAGTGTCACTTACCAGTGCCCATCAGCGCCCATCAGTGCCTCCCATCAGTGCCCATCAGTGCCACCTATCAGTGCCCATCAGTGCCATATATCAGTGGTACCTATCAGTGCCCAGTGCCACCCATCAGTGCCACCCATCAGTGCCATCTTATCAGTGGCCATCAGTGCCTCCTTATCTGTGACCATCAGTGCCACCTTATCTGTGCCTATCAGTGCCACCTTAACTGTGCCTATCAATGCCCATCAGTGTAGCCTATCAGTGCCCACCAGCGCCACCTACCAATGCCCACAATCAGTGCCTCATCAACAGTGCTGCCCATCAGTGTCACCTACCAGTGCCCATCAGTGTCACCTACCAGTGACCATCAGCGCCCATCAGTTCCCATCAGTGCCACCTATCAGTGGTACCTATCAGTGCCCAGTGCCACCCATCAGTGCCACCCATCAGGGCCCATCAGTGCCATCTTATCAATGGCCATCAGTGCCTCCTTATCTGTGACCATCAGTGCTGCCTTATCTTTGCCTATCAATACCCATCTGTGCAGCCTATCAGTGCCCACTAGTGCAGCCTATCAGTGCCCACCAGTGCCGCCTCATCAGCGCATATCTATGAAGGAGAAAAATTACCTGTTTGCAAAATTTTATAACAGACTATGAAACATGATTTTTTTTTCAAAATTTTCCATCTTTTTTTGTTTGTTTAGCAAAAAATAAAAACCCCAGCTGTGATTAAATACCACCAAAAGAAAGCTCTATTTGTGTGAAAAAAATGATAAAAATTGAATTTGGGCACAGTGTTGTATGAACGCGCAATTGTCATTCAAAGTGCGTCAGCGCTGAAAGCTGAAAATTGGTCGGGGCAGGAGGGGGGTTTAGGTGCCCAGTAAGCAAGTGGTTAAAGTAGATATAAATCTACTAAATCTGGCATTAAGTTTGCTAACGCAATGTGTAGCATAAAAAAAATTGTTTCTTTTTCATAAAATACTGTTTTGCCTTTTTTGTTTTTCTGACTAATGCTAATATTCTATGGCTTTTTCCATCCATTTCTTATGTACAAGCTGATAGTGAAAAAGGTGGACAATACCTATAGAATGTGTATAACCAGTCAAGCTCTTAGGCTGGGTACAAACCAACAGAAATTCACCTGGTTCAGCAGGGACTGACCAAATTTCAATAAACGTGTAGCCCTCTCTGTTCAACAGTAGCCGATCATTACACCGGCTTCTGTTGAACAGTCCTGCTGGAATACCATCATTCGCTCAGCCGCTGCAACTAATGATTAGTATATTCTGTTGATCAATGCATTCTGATGGGGGAGAGTCCCCGCTGTCAGAATACAGTGGCATCTTCTCTTCTTCAGAAGGAGTATAAATTGGAAGAAACTCAATTTCTATATAGTTGTGAAACTGACATAAAGAAAGCCAAAGTATTTTCATTGCTCCACATTGCTTACACTTATGCCGCGTAGACACGGTCGGACTTTTCGTCTACAAAAGTCCAACGGACGCTGACGGACTAAAGCTGGCTGGTAATCCGATCGTGTGTGGGCTTCTCCGGACTTTCAACGTACTTTTTTAGCCTCAAATCCGACGGACTTTAGATTTGAAACATGCTTCAAATCTTTACGTCGTAACTACGACGGACCCCGAAGTCCGCTCGTCTGTATGCTAGTCCGACGGACAAAAAAACGACGCATGCTCATAAGCAAAAACTAAACGGAAGCACTCGGTCTAGTAAAACTAGTGTTCGTATTGTAGGTAGCACATTCATCACGCTGCAAAATCTGTGATCGTTGAATGCAGCGCATTTTATTTCTTCTTTACGAATGCTCTAAAGAACGAAGGTGTTTTGCTGTTCATAATCAGAGTTCTCCCAAACTGATTTCTGGATTCTTTTTCTCTTTGATCTCATGAATGATATAGTATGCATTTTAAAAACAATGTTTCCATACTAATAATACTTTTTCCCCTTTTTTTTTTTTTTTAGGTTTGTAAAGTTACCACAAAGAACCCATTATTCTATTTTTTTTTTATAGTGATTATTTTTTAGTTTTTAGATAAAGTTAACCCAAAGCACCGTTTTTGGTTATGTAAATTTTTTTATTTTCAAGACTTACCACTTGAACATTATTAACATTAGTAATGTATTTTTGGTGTGTTTTTTCCAAACTCAATGAGATTGTTGTCCCTTGTTAATTTAACATTGTGTGTAAAATCAATGATTTAAAAGAAAACACATAAAGTCTTTTGCTAAACTCAAAAAAGATCCATTTATTCATGGTCAAAATAAAATAAAGAGGAAGTCAACGCTGGAAAAAGTCGGTGTACAAGAAAATTGGGATCTTGCGGAGTCCATATAAGAGGGAGCACAATCTGGTCCAAGAATCCCAGAGATCAACATCACCAGCAGATGATCTAGATGTCCCCAGACTGTGGTCCTACAACAGCCTGCGTCTTCTGTCAGACCAGACTGAACCCAGGTCATCACTTTCTTCTCTTCCCTGCAGCCTTTCCTCCACGCTGCCCAGCAGCCTTCCCTGTAGCCTTCTTTTGAGGCTGTGGCTCTGGTGTTTCAGTTGTGGCAGGAGGAGGAGGAGGAGGAGGAGGAGGAGGAGGGGGGGCTGCCTCATGTAGTTGGGTGTTTTGTGTTAGCGTGCCCTGCAGCCCCTTATGGATTGTTTCCCCAAATAGGCGCTCACAAATGAGGCGCTGCTCCCAATCCATCTGAAGAAGCCTGCTGGCTAAGTAGCAGCCATAGGATTCTTCCGCTTCGGGGGGGCTCCTTAAAAAACGGGTGGCCTCTTGCATGAGGCGCAGGGATGCGTCCTGTGTGACCATCCCCTTCCTGGCCCTTTTTTTGGGAAAGTGGAGGGGAGGCACTTGGGATTCAGTCAGGCTCCTACTGGGCCCAGCCACCTCACTTGGCCCAGCCACCTCACTGGGAGCAGCCACCTCACTGGGAGCAGCCACCTCCTGCCTGACACTGGGCCCAGCCTCCTCCAGGATGACGGTGAATCCGGCCTCCTCCAGGCTGTCCATGGGCCCGGTCTCCTCCTGCCTGCCACTTTCCCCACATTCCTCCTGGATGGACTCATCCTGTGTATAAAAAAAGGACAATAGTTTTAGTATATTTTTTTGGGTTCATCAATGACACACAGTTTGCTTCTCATGAATAGCAAATTCAATGTGAATACATCTCTTTAATAAAAGAGTCTAATCAGACACCCTAATTATTTCAAGCAGGTGCCAAACATATTTAGCCACTACTGTCAATTGATATGTATACACAATTTTGAGTGCAAAATTATTTTAGACAATTATAACATCCAGTTAACATCATTAATATTAGTACAGTAAATATTTGTTAAAATAATTTACCTGACTCCAGATGGTCATATCTGGTTCATCCAGGATGGAAGACCCAGCTTGCTCCTCATCAGCCTCTGCTGGGGTGGAGGGAAGGGTGGAGGGAAGGGTGGAGGGAAGGGTTGAAAGTGATGGCCTGGCTTCATTCTGGTCATCAAGAAAACGGAGTTGATTGTAGTACCACAGCCTGGGTACATAAACATCATCTGCTGATGCTCCTGATCTCCTTGATTCCTGGATCTTCTTATGCTCCCTCTTATACATGTTCCTCAAGACCCCAATTTTCTTGAGCAATGTCTCCATTGTTGCTTCCGGGATGGTCGCCTGGACAAAGGACAGAAGTCTCTCCAGCGTTGACTTCCTCACATGCTTTGCATAATACTGAGGGTGTTTCACCTCCCACAAATTCCTCATCTCTCGATATTTAGAAATAAAAGCTGTAAGGAACTCTGGATCCTTAAATAGGGGATTCATTATATCTGGAAAAGATGAAGTCACAAGACAAAAAACACTTTTATTATAGGTTTCTGCTAACCCCTCATCATCTTCTCCCTATGTAGGCCTCATCAATCTATCAAGCCATATAGGCCGCTTGCTACAAAGTCATGACCATAAAACCCCAAAAAAAATATATCTAAAATTACCTTCGTTTTGTAACGTCCTGGTCCACTATCACCTACGCACAGAACGTACGTACGACACGTGCGCAAGGGCCCTCTTTACACACTACGCATGTGTGAAACTCCGCCTGCGTCGCCCGCCCCTGACGTTCGAAATTAACTCATGTTCTCCGCCCCCTAATTCGACGCACAGAACGTACGTACGACACGTGCGCAAGGGCCCTCTTTACACACTACGCATGTGTGGAACTCCGCCTGCGTCGCCCGCCCCTGATGTTCGAAATTAACTCATGTTCTCCGCCCCCTAATTCGACGCACAGAATGTACGTACGACACGTGCGCAAGGGCCCTCTTTACACACTACGCATGTGTGAAACTCCGCCTGCGTCGCCCGCCCCTGACGTTCGAAATTAACTCATGTTCTCCGCCCCCTAATTCGACGCACAGAACGTACGTACGACACGTGCGCAAGGCCCCTCTTTATACACTACGCATGTGTGAAACTCCGCCTGCGTCGCCCGCCCCTGACGTTCGATTTTAACTCATGTTCTCCGCCCATTTTTTGTTACGGCGCGTAGTGGAGTAAATAATGGCGGAGACACCTGACATGTTGACGACCTCAGGTAGTGGAGACAGCCCGGAGGCTGGAACGTCAACAAAATCTGTGAGGCCTAGATTTAAGGCCTCTAATATGAGTTTTAAAGAGATGGTGGAGATGGTGGCCATTCTTCACAAAGACGACTATGATGGGAAGTATGGGCCGTACGCACGGCCAAATTTGCGCAAGGCCAAAATAATGGCGAAGGTCGTGGACACTTTGCAGGCATCTTTTGGGGTCCAGCGCTCCAGAGATCAACTTCGAAAAAGATGGTCTGACCTGAAACTCAGGGAGCCGGATCAATACAGACGTATCCGGAAAGTTCTTAAAAAAAGTAAGTACTTGTCGTGTTTTTCTCTTGTGTTTATTACCTTGTATACTGCTCCATGTGCTTTTCCTTCCTATACGATTTTTTGTTCATCGTTTTAAACGATCTTTTAATAAACCTCGTTACATATCTATAGATAGATCTATCTATATATATATATATATATATATATATATATATATATATATATATTATATAGATATAGATATATAGATATAGATAGATATAGATATATAGATATATATAGATATAGATATATATAGATATAGATATAGATAGATAGATATAGATAAAGATATATATATATATATATATATATATATAGATATAGATATATATATATAGATATATAGAGATATATATAGAGATATATATAGAGATATATATAGAGAGATATATATAGAGAGAGATATATATATAGAGATATATATATATATATATATATATATATAGAGAGAGAGAGAGAGAGAGAGAGAGAGAGAGAGAGAGAGAGAGAGAGAGAGAGAGAGAGAGAGAATATATAGAGAGAGAGAAATATAGAGATAGGTAGATAGATAGATATAGAAATGTAAAACATTCTTTTTGAATATTTTAAGTTATCTTTTTTTTTTTCTTTACATTTAGTTAGATATTTATAGATTTTGTTCCAGATATAGAGAGAGAGAGAGAGAGAGAGATCAAAAGATTATTAACTATATTTTGAGATATTGATATCTAGATATCTATCTATCCGATATGTCTTTATAATTTTAAATATTGAGGTAAAATAGGAACTCTACACAAACCACTTCACTACAAATGTTGGAAAATTACTATGTACTAAAATATCTGTGTGCTAAGTAGATTAATAATTTTTTGTTTCACATAGGGGAAAAATCACTCAGCCAAAAAGAAGACAGTCCACCCCAAGCCAAACATGATTGGGAAATCAGCCCAAGCCCCACTGAGGATGTGGAGGAAGGAGAGGTGGGCGACATGGGCACCCCACCAGGTGAGTGTCTGACACACCAGCTTACGGTAATCTATGCATGGCTGCCTTTTGTTTAATGTGATTTTTCTACTCTATTTTAGGGGATCTTGTTGTGCTTGATTCAAGCAACAGCACCACCCCCGAGGATGTGGAGGAATTATGCTACATGGGCACCCCACCAGGTCAGTGTCTGAGACAACAGCTTTATTATGGTAAGGTAAACTATGTATGTGTGCATATTTCTAAAGACATTTTTTGGTTTCATTCCATTTTAGGTACAAGAAGTGACTATTTCACCTCAGAAAGTGCCCAACGGCTAATTGGTCAAATAATGGCCTGGAATAAGGACATGGATGAAATGCGTAATCGGCTGGATCGTATGCAGCAGGAAATGAAGGACATGATTGATGTTTTGGGTCGAATCTAAATGCCCTTTTTGAAACCCCAAAACATCAATCATGTCCTTCATTTCCTGTTTTGCTGACCCCATTCTGGGCCTTCTCTTTATTTTTTTGGCTGAACATAAATGGCTGTTTAACCTAATTTAAAAAAGGAGGGCTGTTTCTCGAAAATACATAAAAAATCCACAAAAAAATAAAACTTGATTTTCAAAAAACAAAAAAAATAAAAAACAAAACAAGTAAAAAACTTGATTTTAAAAAACCAAAAAACCAAAAAAAATAAAAAACTTGATTTTCAAAAAACCAAAAAAAAAACAAAACTTGATTTTAAAAAAACCCAAAAAAAAAATAAAACTTGATTTTAAAAAACCAAAAAAAAAAACAAAACTTGATTTTAAAAAACCAAAAAAAAAAACAAAACTTGATTTTCAAAAAACCAAAAAAAAAAATAAAACTTGATTTTCAAAAAACCAAAAAAAATAAAAAAATTGATTTTCAAAAAACCAAAAAAAAAAAAAAACTTGATTTTCAAAAAACAAAAAAAATAAAAAAACTTGATTTTCAAAAAAACAAAACAAGTAAAAAACTTGATTTTAAAAAACCAAAAAAACAAAAAAAATAAAAAAAAAAGCCTGTTTGCGAAAATCAAAAAGCCAAAAATATTTTTTTGTGGATTAGGTAGAAATATTTAAATATAAT
Source organism: Aquarana catesbeiana (assembly GCF_042186555.1). Classification (NCBI taxonomy): domain Eukaryota; kingdom Metazoa; phylum Chordata; class Amphibia; order Anura; family Ranidae; genus Aquarana; species Aquarana catesbeiana. The sequence goes on along the minus strand of NC_133324.1, from coordinate 587,476,360 downwards.
TATATTTTTCTACATTATTAAGATATCATTATATTTTTGTCTATGAACATTTTATACTAAATGCAGAACTGAATGCATAACAACCATTAATAAAAACATCTCCTTATAGGAATTAAATAAATGTGTGGTTTGTTATTTCAATGCTCAGTATCAGTTTGGTTATAATTGTCAAAAAGTTGTTTACAGTGGCAATGGAGCTTATTTAGACATTTAAAATGAAAATACAGTTGGCACTACAACTGCTCGACCATAACCTAGGAGAAAGCCCAAAAGAAAGGCAAGCAATAAATATAATTCAAGATTTCATCAATATTTTTTTTATTGTAAAAAATTAAATATCCTGGCCCATTGCAATGGCCCCCCTACCCATAAAATAATTAACATATTGCTGTCTAACTTGACGGGCACTTTGGGGGGCCAAGCCAGTACGGACAGTATCCAGGCCCGTAAGGTTGGCATCTATAATAAGTCCGGCCTCAGGCCCAACTGTGCCTATATAATTCTGAGAATGTTTGTTTAAAAAGTTGTGCAGAATGCAGCACGATAAAATTATAAAATTAAGTTTGTATTCCGCCAAATTAATGGCTGTTTGAAACAGGCGGAACCGGCTGGCCAGAATTCCAAACGGCTTCATCGGCAATGAAGACAAAGGGGAGTCCTTCCACATTATCCGCATTAGGTGGCAATCCCAGGCCACCACTCTGGAGACGCTGGCAGAACTCCGTCTGGGCAAATACTCCTCCATCCGACATCCGGCCATTCTTCCCCACGTCCACATATAAAAAATCATAGTGTGCCGACACCACCGCCATTAAAACAATACTGTGGAACCCTTTATAATTGAAATAGTATGACCCCGAATGGGGTGGTGGCACAATGTTGACATGTTTCCCATCTATAGCCCCTCCACAATTGGGAAAGTCCCAACGGCTGGCAAAATGGGATGCCACAGTCTGCCATTCCTGTGGCGTTGAAGGAAACTGGGGAATCAAACAAGAAAACCAAAATCAATTAATTTGGAAGCTAACATTGCAAGAAAATTAGACAATTAAAAACATTATTCCCCAGCATCAGTATAACATTCAATAATTTAATTCTTCTGGAATAACTAATATGGAAAGGCACACTTATCAGATTGCTCACCCCCTCTGATGGAACATTGATTACATTTTAGGGGGTTGTGAAATCCCTAAAAAAGATTACTTTTAGGACACGCAGGAATTTAGGGACTAAAAAGGCTACAAGACTGCAGTTGTCGCACTCTGCAGGTGCAGTTGCTAACCAGCTTACAGTAAATGAGGTAAGGTAAAAAGGCATTCATGTTGCAAGGAGTACACAATCACATGCAAGGGCAATTAATGAAAACACTTTGAGGCTTGCATATGATTTGATGATGGAAATCAGCAGAGCTTCTGCTCATTTACTAAAGCACTGGAACAAATGCACTTGCAGAGTGCACATGCATTTTGCAAAGTGCAACATATATTTGCTTTAGACAAATCAACACCACAGAACATTCAAGCTAATTTTTACGAGGGTGGGGGGGGGGGGGGTTGTGAAATCTAGATAATTGCTAATTAGCAGCACACTATTTGGAGTGAGTTTAGGTGGGGGGGGGGGGGTTGTGAAATCTAGATAATTGCTAATTAGCAGCACACTATTTGGAGTGAGTTTAGGTGGGGGGGGGGTGGGAAATCTAGATAATTGCTAATTAGCAGCACACTATTTGGAGTGAGTTTAGGTGGGGGGGGGGTTGGGAAATCTAGATAATTGCTAATTAGCAGCACACTATTTGGAGTGAGTTTAGGTGGGGGGGGGGTTGGGAAATCTAGATAATTGCTAATTAGCAGCACACTATTTGGAGTGAGTTTAGGTGGGGGGGGGTTGGGAAATCTAGATAATTGCTAATTAGCAGCACACTATTTGGAGTGAGTTTAGGTGGGGGGGGGGGTTGGGAAATCTAGATAATTGCTAATTAGCAGCACACTATTTGGAGTGAGTTTAGGTGGGGGGGGTTGGGAAATCTAGATAATTGCTAATTAGCAGCACACTATTTGGAGTGAGTTTAGGTGGGGGGGGGGTTGGGAAATCTAGATAATTGCTAATTAGCAGCACACTATTTGGAGTGAGTTTAGGTGGGGGGGGGGGGGGTTGGGAAATCTAGCTAATTGCTAATTATAAGCACACTAAATACACTCAAACAAAATACATTCAAAATGAGTAGACTAGGTGGATATGTTCCCATCACTTCATGCTGGGGAGGTTATTGAAGGAAAATATACATGCATGACAAAAAATAACAGGAAAAAAATCCAGCATGTGTGAGGATAAAAAGGGGACATTCACACTATATTGCAATGATGGTAAGTAGTGTTTGAAGCAAGAAATACATTACATTATCAAAGATTACATAAAAGAACATGTGATGCTAATAAAAGAAAAATATCTTACCTTAATATAGTCCTTCTGCAGGACCTGGATGATGGCAGAACAGGTCTCTGGGATAATGATCCCCAGAGCCTGGGGGGAGATGCCTGTCAAGAACTTAAGGTCCTGCAGGCTTCTCCCTGTGGCCAAATACCGCAAGGTAGCGACCAGCCTCTGCTCCGGAGTGATGGCTTGCCTCATGCAGGTATCCTGCCTGCTGATATAGGGGGTCAGCAAAGCCAACAAACGGTCAAAAACGGGGTCCGTCATCCGGAGAAAGTTCCTGAAATCCTCAGGATTATTCTCACGGATCTCACGGAGCAAAGGCATGTGACAGAACTGGTCACGCTGAAGCAACCAATTCTTGGTCCATGAACTCCTCCTCGCCCTGTTCATGGACTGGTCTTGGGCTGAAGAATAAACTACAGCACCAAGCACATACAATGCACGAGCTCGACGACGAGTACGTACAGGTAACATGGTTTCAAAACGGTCGGCTGGTCAGAACGCACTAAACAGAACGCACTGAAGAACAGCAAGGCCTGTGAAGAGCGACCTGAAAATCAGGAACGAGCGGCCAATAAAACAAAGATTTCTCAATGCCAACTGACCAAACGCACTGAAAAGCAGATACAAACCTCACAAGTAGGGATGAGCTTCGTGTTCGAGTCGAACCCATGTTCGACTCGAACATCGGCTGTTCGATCGTTCGCCGAATTGCGAACGTTATGGGCCGTTCGCGCTAAATTCGTGTGGCGCGTCACGGCCCATAATTCACTGCGGCATCGCAGTGCATTGCTGGCTGATGATTGGCCAAGCATGCACTATGACCCGCATGCTTGGCCAATCACAGCGCCGTCAGTAGAGAGAGCTGTAATTGGCCAAAGCCAGGGTGGCTTTGGCCAATTATGGCTCAGGGGATTTAGTACACACCCCACACTATATAAGGCCGCCTGCACGGCGGCCCTGTGTAGTGTGTGTTCCGGTGTGCTGAGAGATAGAGAGAGAGAGAGACAGTGTCATTTGATTTGAGTTAGATAGATTAGGCAGAACAGTCAGTCAGTTAGCTGCACTTACAGTGTATTGTGTATATATATGCATCCCAGGTGTTGCATATATATATATACACTGTATTCAGTTTAGCTAGATCCGTTCCTGTTATCTTCTATCTAGACTATTTGCATTTAATGCAGTGCGTCCTGCTCACAGTGTTCAGCTAGATCCGTTCCTGCTATTTACATTTAGTGCAGTGCGTCCTGCTCACAGTGTTCAGCTAGATCCGTTCCTGTTATCTTCTAGACTATTTACATTTAGTGCAGTGCGTCCTGCTCACAGTGTTCAGCTAGATCCGTTCCTGCAATTTACATTTAGTGCAGTGCGTCCTGCTCACAGTATTCAGCTAGATCCGTTCCTGCTATTTACATTTAGTGCAGTGCGTCCTGCTCACAGTGTTCAGCTAGATCCGTTCCTGCTATTTACATTTAGTGCAGTGCGTCCTGCTCACAGTGTTCAGCTAGATCCGTTCCTGCTATTTACATTTAGTGCAGTGCGTCCTGCTCACAGTGTTCAGCTAGATCCGTTCCTGTTATCTTCTAGACTATTTACATTTAGTGCAGTGTGTCCTGCTCACAGTGTTCAGCTAGATCCGTTCCTGTTATCTTCTAGACTATTTACATTTAGTGCAGTGCGTCCTGCTCACAGTGTTCAGCTAGATCCGTTCCTGTTATCTTCTAGACTATTTACATTTAGTGCAGTGCGTCCTGCTCACAGTGTTCAGCTAGATCCGTTCCTGTTATCTTCTAGACTATTTACATTTAGTGCAGTGCGTCCTGCTCACAGTGTTCAGCTAGATCCGTTCCTGTTAAATTCCTACTGACAGGCAGGCTTGTCTGGTTACAGTATATAAAGCTACCTGAAGAAAATTACAGGTGTTCTATTTGATCCTATTAGTACCACGGTCAGGCAGCTAGACTATTTACATTTAGTACAGTGCGTCCTGCTCACAGTGTTCAGCTAGATCCGTTCCTGTTATCTTCCTACTGACAGGCAGGCTTGTCTGGTTACAGTATATAAAGCTACCTGAAGAAAATTACAGGTGTTCTATTTGATCCTATTAGTACCACGGTCAGGCAGCTAGACTATTTACATTTAGTACAGTGCGTCCTGCTCACAGTGTACAGCTAGATCCGTTCCTGTTATCTTCCTACTGACAGGCAGGCTTGTCTGGTTACAGTATATAAAGCTACCTGAAGAAAATTACAGGTGTTCTATTTGATCCTATTAGTACCACGGTCAGGCAGCTAGACTATTTACATTTAGTACAGTGCGTCCTGCTCACAGTGTTCAGCTAGATCCGTTCCTGTTATCTTCCTACTGACAGGCAGGCTTGTCTGGTTACAGTATATAAAGCTACCTGAAGAAAATTACAGGTGTTCTATTTGATCCTATTAGTACCACGGTCAGGCAGCTAGACTATTTACATTTAGTACAGTGCGTCCTGCTCACAGTGTTCAGCTAGATCCGTTCCTGTTATCTTCCTACTGACAGGCAGGCTTGTCTGGTTACAGTATATAAAGCTACTTGAAGAAAATTACAGGTGTTCTATCCCAGCTTAGTGCAGCTACAGGCCATTAGTATGTCTGGAAGGCCAAGAAGGAGAGGCAGACAGTCACAAGCCAATAAGAGAGGGCAAGCAGGCTCTGTGTCTAGTGCTGGTCGTGGAGACGGTGCATCCTCATCAGCACGTGGCCATGGGACACGCTTGGCCTTTTTTTCGGCAGCTGGCCGTGTTGAGCCGCAACATGCGGAAGACTTGGTCGAGTGGATGACCAAGCCGTCCTCATCCTCCTCATCCTCTCTCACCCATGCCCAGGGTGCTTTGTCTGGCAAAGCAGCGGCCTCTTCCCTCAGCTCAATGTCATCAGTGACTCCTTCCCTAGCTCCACCATGTCCTCATGAGGATTCCCTCGAACTGTTTGACCACAGTGTTGGGTACATGCTCCAGGAGGATGCCCAGCGTTTGGAAGGCTCTGATGACGATACTGAGCTCGATGAAGGCAGTAACATGAGCGCGGACAGAGGGGGTGCCCAAGAAGGACAGCAATCTGGCAGTCATGCTCCCCCTGCTGCAGCATACTGCCAGGTTTGCTCCAGTGATGAGGAGGGAGGGGATGATGAGGTCACTGACTCAACGTGGGTGCCTGATAGGAGAGAGGAGGAGGAGGAGGAGGAGGAGGAGGAGGCGGCAGCACATCACCAACGAGGCAGGATGCCCTCCAGGGGCCAGCCTAAGGGCAGCACATTGACTGCATCACACCCCAAAGCTCCGCATGTGCAGGGCGCTGCAGTCTCTGCGCGTTATTCAAAAAGTTCTTTGGTGTGGGCCTTTTTTGAGACGAGTGCATCAGATCGCACCGCTGCTATTTGCAACATATGTCTCAAGCGTATCTCGCGTGGCCAAAACATCTCCCGCTTGGGTACCACATGCTTGACCAGACATATGTTGACCTGCCATGCAGTTCGTTGGCAAGCGTATCTAAAAGACCCACACCAAAGAACAAAGAGGATCTCTCCTTGCTCCTCATCAGCTGAGATTTCCAACCCCACTAGACCTTCAGTCCTCTCTGAGACCTGCAGTGAGAGGAATGAAGGTGTAGAATTAGGTGTGTCACAGCCAAGTACTTGTGGGCAATCTGCTTTTGGTACACCGACGTCAGATTGTACCAGGCAAATTTCCCTGCCCCAGCTGCTGCACCGCCGAAAGAAGTTTGCTCCCAGCCATCCACATGCCCAGCGGTTGAATGCTAGCTTGGCAAAATTGCTAGCACTTCAACTGCTGCCTTTTCAGTTGGTAGACTCTGCCCCCTTCCGTGAGTTTGTGGAATGTGCGGTTCCTCAGTGGTAGGTACCCAAACGCCACTTTTTCTCACGGAAGGCGATTCCGGCTCTCTACCGGCATGTGGAAGGCAATGTCCATGCCTCGCTGGACAGGGCGGTCAGCGGTAAGGTGCATATTACCGCTGACTCATGGTCCAGCAGGCATGGACAGGGACGTTACCTAAGTTTCACGGCGCATTGGGTGACTCTGCTGGCAGCTGGGAAGGATGCAGGACAAGGTGCAGTAGTGTTGGAGGTTGTTCCGCCACCACGCCTCCAAAATGCTGATTGTGACACACCTCTCTCCTCCACCCCCTCCTCTTCTTCTTCCTCCATGGCCTCTTCCTCGGAACCAGCGGTGCTCCGTAGGCGTTCAAGGGGCTACGCAAGTACGCAGGCCAAAAGATGCCATGCGGTGCTTGAGCTGGTGTGCTTGGGGGACAGGAGCCACACTGGGGCAGAGGTTCTGTCAGCTCTGCAGGGGCAGGTTCAGAGGTGGTTGACGCCACGCCAACTTAAGGCAGGAATGGTGGTTTGCGACAATGGCACCAACCTCCTCTCTGCCCTCCGACAGGGACAAATGACCCATGTGCCCTGTTTGGCTCACGTCCTTAACTTGGTGGTGCAGCGGTTCTTGGGCAGGTACCCGGGCTTACAGGATGTCCTGAGGCAGGCCAGGAAAGTCTGTGTGCATTTCCGCCGGTCATATAATGCCAGTGCTCGGCTGACGGACCTCCAAAAGGAGTTTAACCTGCCCAAGAACCGCCTAATCTGTGACATGCCCACCAGGTGGAACTCAACGTTGGCCATGCTGCAGCGGCTGCACACGCAGCAGAGGGCCATCAATGAGTACCTGTGCGACTATGGCACCAGGACAGGGTCAGGGGAGCTTGGTTTTTTTTCCCCACGCCAGTGGGCCATGATCAGGGATGCATGCACTGTCCTGTCACCATTCGAGGAGGCCACGAGGATGGTGAGCAGTGACAGTGCATGCATCAGTGACACTGTCCCCCTTGTCCACCTGTTGGAGCACACGCTGCGTGGAATAATGGACAGGGCACTTGAGGCAGAACAGAGGCAGGAAGAGGAGGACTTCCTTAGCTCTCAAGGCCCCCTTTATCCAGACAGTGTTCCTGCGTGCCCGCCGATCACACAGGAAGAGGACGAGGAGGAAGAGGAGGAGGAGGAAGATTGTGTCAGTATGGAGGTGGAGCCTGGCACTCAGCATCAGCAGCAGTCTTTAAGGGATCAGTCCCAAGAAACACATGGACTTGTACGTGGCTGGGAGGAGGTGGCTGCGGACCATGTCGTTCTTAGTGACCCAGAGGACTCCGGACCAAATGCCTCAGCAAACCTACGCTGCATGGCCTCCCTGATCCTGCAAAGCCTGCGTAAGGATCCTCGTATTCGTGGTATCAAGGAGAAGGACCAATACTGGCTGGCAACCCTCCTTGATCCACGTTACAAGGGTAAGGTTGCGGACCTTATCTTGCCATCGCAGAGGGAGCAGAGGATGAAACATCTTCGGGAGGCCTTGCAGAAAGGTCTGTGCAACGCGTTCCCAGAGACTGGGAGGTTACAAACTCCTGTTTCTGGACAACGTGTTGCTGAGGCTTCGGTCAGTCAAAGAAGGAGCGGTGGAGAAGGTGGCCGTCTGACCGATGCGTTCAGACAATTTTTTGGTCCGCAGCCCCAAGGTATGATCGGTTCCAGCAACCATCGCCAGCGTCTGTTTTACATGGTGCAGGAATACCTAGGGGCAAGATCAGACTTGGACACCTTTCCCACCGAAAATCCTCTGGGTTACTGGGTCTTGAGGATGGATCACTGGCCAGAGCTTGCACAGTATGCAATTGAGCTACTGGCCTGTCCTGCATCCAGCGTTCTTTCGGAACGCACATTCAGTGCTGCTGGAGGCGTGGTAACCGATCACAGGGTGCGTCTGTCCACCGACTCGGTCGATCGGCTGACCTTCATAAAAATGAATGAGTCTTGGATCACCACCAGCTACCAAGCACCTGATGCTGATGTAACCGAATAATTTTTTTTGAAATCTCAGATCCCTTCAAAGACTGCCTATGCTGATGCTGAGTGACTATCCCTGAGTAATTATCCTCTTCCTCCTCAATCATCACGCTGATAGCTTGTAAGAACATTTTTGGTTCTGGGCGCCACCACCAGTGCCTAAGGCACAATTTTTCAGCCCCTGTTTAACAGGGGCGTGTAATTACAATTTTTGATGTAATACTTTGCAGCAGGGCTCGTTCCTGCATTCCAACTAGAGTGTCTGTGAGGGGTTGCAGTGTTGTGGCACCAGCACCAGTGCCTAGGGCCCAATTTTTCTGCCCCTGTCTAACAGGGGCGTGTAATTACAATTTTTGATGCAATACTTTGCAGCAGGGCTCGTTCCTGCGTTCCAACTAGAGTGTCTGTGAGGGGTTGCAGTGTTGTGGCACCAGCACCAGTGCCTAAGGCCCAATTTTTCTGCCCCTGTCTAACAGGGGCGTGTAATTACAATTTTTGAAGCAATAATTTGCAGCAGGGCTCGTTCCTGCGTTCCAACTAGAGTGTCTGTGAGGGGTTGCAGTGTTGTGGCACCAGCACCAGTGCCTAAGGCCTAATTTTTCAGCTCCTGTTCAACAGGGGCATGTAATTACAATTCTTGATCTAATATTTCACAGCAGGGCCCTGTGAGGGCTTACAGTGTTGTGGCCACAGCAACACCTAAGGCCCAAATTTCTGCTGAGTATATAGGGCAGGACCCTACTTTCAAACATCTAACTTACAAACGACTCCTACTTGCAAACGGAAGGAGACAACAGGAAGTGAGATGAAATCTACCCCTAGGAAGGGAAATTCTCTCCTGTAAGAGTTAATATGGGAAAACAATTTCTCCTTTCCACTGATGCTTTCCAATCCTTGTTCCACAAAAAAACCCAAATTTTCAAAAAACATTTTTCATTGGGACAAAAAAGTGAGGTGAAATCTTCTGAAGAGGAGGAAAGACAGCAAAACAAATGTCACAGGGGTGATAACCCTTCCCTATGTTTTCCAAAAAGCTTAGAAAAGATTTTTTGGCTGGAGCTAAACACGTTAAAAATGTTCAAAATTACAAACAGATTCTACTTAACAACAAACCTACAGTCCCTGTCTTGTTTGCACCGCCTGTATACTGCTGTTCAGAGTATATAGGGCCTGGTGGCCCCACACCTTTCCTTATTTTAATTTGGGTGCGGGGTTCCCCTTAATATCCATACAAGACCCAAAGGGCCTGGTAATGGACTGGGGGGTACCCATGCCGTTTGTCTCACTGATTTTCATCCATATTGCCATGACCCGACATGACATTAAACCCGCAAGCAGTTTTAAATGAGATTTTTTCCTTTAAAAATGACATTTGGTGCAGGGACTGTTCTAAACATGGGAAACGTGCGTCACTTTACAGGCATACTATAGACACCCCCCAGGTACGATATTTAAAGGAATATTTCACTTTTTTTTTTTTTACTTTAAGCATCATTAAAATCACTGCTCCCGAAAAAACGGCCGTTTTTAAAAGTTTTTTTTGCATTGATACATGTCCCCTGGGGTAGGACCCGGGTCCCCAAACCCTTTTTAGGACAATACCATGCAAATTAGCCTTTAAAATGAGCACTTTTGATTTCGAACGTTCGAGTCCCATAGACGTCAATGGGGTTCTAACGTTCGTGCGAACTTTCGGTCCGTTCGCGGGTTCTGGTGCGAACCGAACCGGGGGGTGTTCGGCTCATCCCTACTCACAAGCACAGACTGAACAACAGTTAAAACGAACTGAAAAATACGAGTCTCACAAGCGCGAATCGTCTCTCACCAAACTTCTACTAACACGAGATAAACACGAGATTAGCAGAAGGAGCCCAAAGGGTGTCGTACGGGCTATTGAACTTCCGTTTTATAGTCTCGTCGGACTTGGTGTACGTCACCGCGTACTAGGCTGTCGTACTTTTGTGTGGTCGTGTGTAGGCAAGTCCGTTCGTAAGAAAGTCTGCCGCAAGTCCGCCGAAGGTACGTCGGAAGTATGTCGGACAGGCTGTCGGACTTTTGTAGACGAAAAGTCCGACCGTGTGTACGTGGCATTACAGTGTGTATACAAGTCTCCACAGAGTGCAGAAATATAAGCTAAGGATACAACCACCCTTAAAGGATCAGTATCCAAAAGGAAAAGTTAACAAAGATTCACAAGCTAAAGGCCTTAATCCTGGTGTGAAGAGAGAGGAGGAAAGATGACCAACATTTTGAGGGTAAAGTATCCCATTTTTTTCTACCAGGCTATACATGTGGCAAATAGCTCTTTAAATAGCTGTTGCAGAATGCAGCTACTCCTTTGGCCAGCTGTGAAAGTGTCCCAGTCAGTCACATGGGGTGATGCCATGTCATGTTAGTTCTGGCTTTGCCAGACTCTCGAGACATGCCAACCAGGTGAGCCTGCAGAGTGGTGAGGTGAAGACAGAGCATTAGTAAGTAACCATACATATTTACAGCAACAACAACACAATAACAGAATATGCTGAAGTTGTTCAGGTAGATGTTTTGAGAGCAGCTATACTGGATATTTTGTGAATACAGTGCCTTGAAAAAGTATTCACACCCTTGAAATTTTCCACATTTTGTCATGTTACAACTAATAATGAAAATGTATATTATTGAGATTTTATGTGATTGACCAACACAAAGTGGCACTTAATTGGGAAGTGGAAGGAAAATGATAAATGGTTTTCAAATTTTTTTACAAATAAATATCTGAAAAGTGTGGCTTGCATTTGTATTCGGCCCCCTTTACTCTGATACCCCTAACTAAAATCTAGTGGAACCAATTTCCTTCAGAAATCACCTACTTAGTAAACAGAGTCCACCTGTTGGTAATTTAATCTCAGTATAAATACAGCTGTTCTGTGAAGCCCCCAGAGGTTTGTTAGAGAACCTTAGTAAACAAACAGCATCATGAAGACCAAGGAACACACCAAACAGGCCAGGGATAAGGTTGTGGAGAAGTTTAAAGCAGGGTTAGGGTATAAAAAAATATCCCAAGAACGTCTTACAGAGCACTGTTCAATCCATCATCCTAAAATCGGGCAGAGTATGGTACAACTGCAAACCTACCAAGACATGGCCGTCCACCTAAATTGACAGGCAGGGCAAGGATAGCATTAATCAGAGAAGCAGCCAAGAGGCCCATGGTAACTCTGGAGGAGCTGCAGAGATCCATAGCTCAAGTGGGAGAATCTGTCCGCAAGAACAACTATTAGTTGTGCACTCCACAAATCTGGCCTTTATGGAAGAGTGGCAAGAAGAAAGCCATTGTTGAATGGAATTCATAAGAATTCCCTTTTTTAAGCAAACTAACACTGCACATCACCCTGAACACACCATCCCCACCGTGAAACATGTTGTGGGGATGCTTTTCTTCAGGAGGGACAGATAAGCTGGTCAGAGTTGATGGGAAGATGGATGGAGCTAAATACAGAGCAATCTTAGAGTCTGCAAAAGACTTGAGACTGGGGTGGAGGTTCACCTTCCAGCAGGACAATGTCCCTAAACATACAGCCAGAGCTTCAATGGAATGGTTTAGATCAAAGCATATTCATCTGATAGAATGGCTCAGTCAAAGTCCAGACATGAATCCAATTGAGAATCTGTGGCAAGACTTGAAAATTGCTGCTCACAGATGCTCTCCATCCAATCTATTAGCTTGAGTTATTTTGGAAAGAAGAATGGACAAAAATGTCACTCTCTAGATGTGCAAAGCTGGTAGAGACATTACCAAAAAGACTTGTAGCTGTAATTGCAGTAAAAGGTGGTTCTACAAAGTATTGACTTCAGGGGGGCTGAATACAAATGCACGCCACACTTTTCAGATATTTATTTGGAAAACATTTTGAAAACCATTTATCATTTTCCCTCCACTTTACAATTATGTTCCGCTTTGTGTTGGTCTATCACATAAAATCCCAATAAAATACATTTACGTTTTTGGTTGTAACATGACAAAATGCGGAAAATTTCAAGGGGTCTGAATACTTTTTCAAGGCACTGTATCTATCTTCAAGGATCTGCAGAATGAGTAAAAGAAACTTAATTATAAAACACGCTAATGGCTAGGAGTAGGTATATACAAATTCATATAAGCAAAACAGAGTAAAATATTGATATATACAAATTAAGGATAAACTCCTTTTTCAGGTCAACTAGGATTTTGATCCAAACTCAAGTAATTCATGGCTCAGGAAATTAGTAAACATTGCACCTCCTTGGCCTCTAAAATTAGGCTAAATGGCTTATAATGGCCAGTCATGGAGGTTTTCTTATGTGCCAGCCCCATCCAAGAAAACCCAGTAAGTAATTAGGAGAAGATCACACATTGTTTGCAGGGAAATCTTTTCTTCAAGCCTATAGTGGGGTGCACAAAAAACAAACACAAAGTGAACCGAAAAAGTGCACATTGTGTTCATGGGTCCCCCCCTGAAAAGGCAAGACCCCTGACCCCCCCCTCCGGGGGGGCAAGACTCCTGACGGGGCCAGGGCACTCTGGTAACCTAACCAACATATGTGATGCCAGAATTCTGTGTTGCTGAAGAATTGTACTGTTCTGTAACACCACATACAGCTTAAAAGTACATTACAAGCATGTATTCAAAAGGAATGAAGTTCTTCCCATGTCTCCCTCAAAGTCGCATTAAAAAGGAGGACCCTCTGTCTGCTAAATGGTACATATCCCCATAGATGTGCTGTTCAGCTCTCCGTGTCTTTTGCTTGACAATGCCTTTCCTTCTAACCTTGAAAAACCATCTGCATGCCACCATATAATGTAAAAGAGATACTGTAAATGATTCCACATTTATTAATAAAACCCAGTACTAAAAACACAAAGGTAAGTAAGCAAGGTTTTAAAGAAGTAAATTTGCCATCTCTCCATAACGCTATCTCACACAGAATGTGGTGACATCAGTGCACCATACTCTATACTGTTAATGGTATGCTGAGGGGGCATCTTCATTTGATGATCAGATGGTGGTGTTCTGTTCCCTTTCCAGAGATTACCTTTATGTGAGATATGGCCCCTTATGATATTGAGGTCTTCATATTTGGTAAGAGTTCTTAGTGGTTGAGGTGGTGGCTAGCATTCACACAGAGGAGCCTTCTAATAAACAATATTGGTAATATGCTTGCTGATGTTTCCCTGTTTCAAAATGTTACAAGAAAAGTCCTTTGGTTGTTGAAATGCCCTTTCCAAAGAATTCGGTAATTCCTGTCGCTCATATTCTCTGGGTGCAAAATTCAACGGTGTAAAGTGTTCCTTCTGCCTGATAACAGAACATTGCACCTGAGCATGTTAATCTTCTAATTCTGATAAATTGGCTGTATAGCAACTCATGTTTTAAGTTTTATGAATGAAAACTCCTTCTGTTTTGGTAGGTATTGCTGTTGTTTTTTTTTATTTTGTAAACATTGGAATTTAGAGAACCATTAAATTGTGCCCGCAGAACACCCACAAAGATGATTGCTACATTACTGTATTTCAAAGAGAATGCATTAGTGGGGTGGCAGCTATGAGGTTTGAATTCGGTCATGTCAAATAATAAAATATCATCAATGTACCTGAGCTATGTCAAAACATGGCAAATGCACATAAGGTAATTATGGACAAATCCTTCCTCAAAGTTTGCCAAAAATAAATTGGCATAGCTAGGAACTACATTGGACCCCATATCCATGCCCTGGAGTACCCACTGTGAAAATGATTATTCAGAATAATTTTTAAAACACACTTTTGAAACATCTTGAGGTAAAGACATGTAAGCTAACATCATGGACACCTTTAATTTAGGTGTGTGGTATAAAAGTGTAGAAAATGCACATGTCCATGCTACATGTAAAACAACCCTCATGTAATTTCCCGATTGGCTAATGTGATTCAGAAAGTCACTTTGTAACCCAAGATCTCACCCCCAAAAAATAGCTGTTGACTGAAAAAACTAGTTGTTGAAATACCTAAGCATTTTTGTGATGCTCTTATGTATCTTGGGGAGTCAATAAAACAATAAACCTATCTGCAGTGGCACTGTTCTCTCTCTCTGTCCTCACAGGTCTCCAAGGCAGCAGCAGGAGCCATTGTCAATCAAATATTGTGAGGAGATAGTGGGAGGCAGAGCCATGCCGTAGTGTGGGTGTTTACAGACACGCAGCCCAGCTCAGAAGGGAGCCTTCACATGCATCCTCACAGCAAACAGTTTGCTATGGTGTCCAACGAAGAAGAGGAAGTGCCTAGAGCTTGAAGGGGAACACAAAAGAGGAGGATTAGGGCTGCTTTGTGCAATACAATTGTACAGAGCAGGCAAGTAAAAGGTATATGTATTATATATTTAATATATTTATTATTTTAGTAAAAAAAAAAAGGAAGCCTTTACAACAGCTTTAATTGTATCTATCTTTAGTGTTTCATAGTCAAAGACCTGAAACAAGATTTCAGCAAAATAAATTACAAAATAGGCCAATAAATGGTAAACCAAGATACATGGTATAGAGGTATATTTCCAACACCTTGTTGAATCTATGCTACAAAGAATTAAGGCAGTTCTGAAGGCACAAAGGGGTCCAACCTGTTACTAGCAAGGTGTTCCTAATAAAGTGACGAGTGAGTATATACAGAGTAGCTGGATGGCAGCTACTGAAAGGGATGTCAGTTATAAAAGCCTATACATTTCTCTCGTGACGACTCTCCTGCTCGCATTTGACGAGTGAAAAAAATTAGCTGAGGGCGAGTGAGGAGCTGCATCGGAGGGGGGCAGGTGGGAATGAATGGGAGCCAATTCTCCTTCCAGCGATCAGCCAGGAAACTGTTGGGAAGGGAGAAGAGAGTAAGAGGAGAGCCAGTCGGATTACACAGGGGGGAAACTTCTGTGACACAGCTTGGCTCTGAAACGCCGGCCACTGTCAAACAAAGTCCCACCTCCTGGACCGGCTCCTACAATAGACAGCACACTGGTTCAATGCTGGGAAATATAAGAAGTATGACGTCCATTACACAAGCAGGTCCAGGAGGCAGGACTTTGTTTGACAGTGGCTGGTGTTTCAGAGCCAAGTTGTGTCACAGAAAGAGTTCCCCTCTCTGTGTGATCTGGCCGGCTCTTCTCTTCCTCTCCTCTCAGTTCCTCACAGTTTCCTGGCTGATTGCTGGGAGGAGAATCGGTTCCTATGAGACTGCATTGATGGGCACTGATGAGGGTGCATTGATGGGCACTGATAGGCTGCACTGATGGGCACTGATGAGACTGCACTGATAGGCACTAATAGGCTGCATTGATGATCACTGATGAGGCTACATTAATGGGCACTAATAGACTGCGCTGATGGGCACTGATGAGACAGCAGTGATGGGCACTGATAGGGAGCATTGATGGTCACTGATGAGGCTGCACTGATGGGCACTGATAGGCAATGATATGCTGCATTGATGAGCATTGATGAGGCTGCACTGATGAGGCTGTGTTGATGGGCACTAATGAGGTTGCAGTGATGGGCACTGATAGGCTGCATTGATGGGTACTGATGAGGCTGTGTTGATGGGCACTGATGAGGCTGCACTGATGGGCACTTATAGGCTGCATTGATGGGTACTGACGAGACTGCACTGGTGGGCACTGAAAGGCTGTATTGATGGGCACTGATAAGGCTGCACTGATGAGCATGGATGAGGTTGCACTGATGGGCACTGATAGGCTGCATTGATGGCCACTGATAAAGCTGCACTGATGGGCACTGATGAGGCTACACTGATGGGCACTGATAGGCTGCACTGATGGGCACTGATAGGCTGTATTGATGTGCACTGATAATGCTGCACTGATGGGCACTGATAAGTCTGCACTAATGGGCACTGATGAGGGTACACTGATGGGCACTGGTGAGGCTGCACTGATGTGCACTGAATAGGAGGCACTGATGGGCACCCATGAGGCTGCACTGATATGCTGCACTAATGGGCACTGATAGGCTGCATTGTTGGGCACTGATAGGCTACATTGATGAGCATTGATAGGCTGCATTGATTGGCATTGATAGGCTGCATTGATGGGCACTGATAGGCTGCACTGATGGACACTGATAAAGTTGTTGTTAATATTTATTCATTATTTAATTTAATTAATTAATTAATTATTATTATAACTTAATACTGCATAAAACATTTAACAGTGCCATTTAATGAGATAATTTACGAGGGTGTGTTTAGGGGCGGAATTAGGGGTGGGGCTTGGTAGGGCTGGGTGGGGCAACTGACCAATAACTCTTAAGGCCTGTCTAGTAGCTCACGATTTGAAAGTTTAAGCCCTGTTCTAGAGTATACCCTAAACATGAACTTCTCTAGTTTACTCCGTTTTGGTAGAATTGTTAACTGTGCCATTAGGTTTTGTTGTATCTGTTCGATCAGTGCTGTTGTCATACTAGGACAGGTAGTACAGGAACTGTGTTACTGACAAGATCACAAGGTAAAAATAAAGGGGAAAAAAATCCTGAAAAAATAAAAATAACGCAGCCACCATATCTAAGGGCTGGTGAGCTGCAATATATACATTTTTTGTTTTTGGATCTTGATACACTTAAAGGAGCATGCCTATATTGAAAGAGAGTAATTAGTAAAACGTACTCTCCCCATAATTTTCAAAATAAAGGATCAGTATCATCATTATAATGCCATGCTTACAATTCAACAACAACCATATGCAGCTCTGTGTTTGTAATAACAGTTTAACACCCACAATGAAAGAAAAAAAAAACACAAAATAGCAACACTACTAACAAAACAGCATAACTTTGCATAATACTGTATGCCAAAAACAAAAATAAATAGTATATGACATCAAGTAAGAGATCACTTGCATGCCTTCAAAAAAAAAAAATGCCCTATTTATTCCAGGTTTTGAACATTAAAGTTGACTGGCATTAGGACTTCTTTTCTTAGAGGCGTGCTCCTAGCATGCAGCATATTCCTTCATGCCTTGTGGCCCTTTTGTCTATTTTCCTGATATCTGGTGTTTTTTATGTCCATATTATCTGTTTAGTAATTTTATGACCGTGGCCCCACTTTTTTTTGTGTGCCCGTATTCTCTTGACATTATAGCAATTTTTGAACCCATGTCCATAGCATCCAGTTGTTTTATGGTAATATTTCTCATGTGCCTATTTAGTGTTGTACCTTTCTCTTTGTACCCATCTTTCTGACATTTAGTGGTGTTTGTAACCTTATATCCCTGGCATATTGTGTATTTGTTTCCATAGACACCTAATTCTAGGTGTTTATTTGGCAATATCTCCCAGCCCTTTTTTTCTGCACTGAGAAGTCTGAATAAAGCATGGAGTTAATTTCACATTACCACTATATATGGGGTCACTATGAAGACACAGGCAACATGACCCTAAGTTTACAGCAACTGTACATAATGGTAATATACCACCAAACCACTGATAATAAATCAGTCTATAATGCCAACCCCATTAGTTCCCCTACTTATCCTTAGGTTTGCCGCTTGAGGTAGGTGGTTCACCTCACATCATGATAGGTATGTCTTTTATGTTAGGGCTTAAAGTAAACCTGTGTTGATTAAAGGTTACAAAGCTATTGGCAAGACTGTTATATGAACTTGTACTTTGGCAACTGAAGGCAAAACAGATTCATTGAATTATTCTATCCCAAGCTGTTTATACCTTTCCTTTTCTCCACTTGCTGCTCTGTTCAATTTCTGGTAGTGAGGGAAAATATCTGTTTTCAGGTATGTTAAAACTTTGACTCAAACCTCTTTCTCCCAGGATGCAGCCGATGGCTAAAAGTTAAAGTAAAGATAAACGTAAGAACAAAAATATCATGCAGAACAGTGAGTGAGTGTTGTCTCCCTAAGACTGGAAGTGTGTTACTAAAAACCAGGTTAAAAAAGGAAGAAAACATGGAAAAAAAATAAATCCACCCTTCACATCTACAGTCATGGAGTTTAGATACACGTGAAGGAGAAGTTTGGGATTAAAAAAACAAACACACATACTCACCTCCATGCTGCAGCATTAGACTGATGCTGCAGCATGGAGGTGAGTATGTGTGTTTGTTTTTTTTTTTTGTCGTCCTCCGACTCTAAGCCTGAGAACTTGCTCAGTTTTCAGTCCTCTCTGAGCAAAGAGCAGTGACTGTCAGTCACCGCTCTCCAGTCTGTTTTTTGTGCACTTACTGGAGCGCTGAGCTGCAGACGGGGGGGGGGGGGGGGGCCTTGGCAGTGGCTGGCTTTAGCCCTCAGATTTGCATTGAGAGTCTGAGTTTGCTGCTGGTCAGGTATCTGACAATATGGTTGGGATCCTTCCAGGGTCTGGAGCAGCTCTGTGACCCAGAAGAGAAGTATGGTCAAAAAGCTTTTAGACCCCTTTCACACTGGGGCCGCCCGTGCCTTAGTGGTAAAGCGCCACTCATTTTAGCGGTGCTTTACCGCTGTTTAAGCGGTGCTTTTCGGACACTAGCGAGGCACTTTTAACCCCAAAGAAGGGGTTAAAAACGCCCGTGTTGCAGCGCTTCCAAAGCGATTTTCAGGTGTTTCGGAACCGCTGCCCATTAATTTCAATGGCCAGGACGTTTTGGGAGCAATGTTTACAGCACTCCCAAACTGCCTCAAAGATGCTGCTTGCAGGAATTTTTCTAATGTCCCGCAAGCGCACCACCCCAGTGTGAAAGTACTCGGGCTTTCACACTGGGGCGGCATCGGAGGCAGTTTTCAGGCGCTTTACAGGTGCTATTTCTAGTGCTAAAACACCTGAAAACTGCCTCAGTGTTAAAGGGGTCTTAAAGTGAACCTGCAGCTTTACTTTCCATGAGTTTACATCAATACCAGACAGCTACAGGTGGTCATTCAGGAGCATTGAAAAGGTTTGTGCAGGCATATTTTTGTGCATATTTCAATTTGTTTTGTCAGCTTTATAATGTTGGAGATGCCACAAATTCTAAAGCAAAACTGTATCTTTATATTTTCATACATAAATGTAACATAGTTAATTTGTTTCCCCTGCAGTATATCATGATGTTTTTAGCCTATTTTTGGCAGAACGTGCTCATGTAATTAAGAAATTTTTATTCTATTTGCAATTAAAGTGAAGAACTCCTTCCGATAATCTTTAAAGTCTGCATCAGTGCTTACAATGATCAGCTTTTATTTATTTATTTAAAACCTTTATCCAAAAATGAAAAACAACAGTTGTTTAACTGCTTATAAAGGCTTAGCTAGAGTCCAGCTTCAATTTGTTAGTGTATCTAAATCTGCTAGTCCATCTAACATGCCCTCCCCCCACACTAACAATGTTGCTATCCAAATGTGCCCCTGTGCCCCTTCATCCAGAGTGGGGGCACTCTAAAACAGGAGGTGTGTCACTGGCCAGATCACCAGTTGAAAACAGAAGGGAAAAGCCTAAAAAAAAGAAAACCAATGCAGTCACCACATCTACAGATTGGTAAGCTAATGCATTTTTGGTTTGGGGTTTAATACTGCTTTAACTTACACACTTAGATAATTAATGCTTAAGGCAGCTTTTTCAAGTGTTCAAGTGATTGCCTGTTGAGCAATAGCAAGGCCGTTGTATACTATGATCTAACAGTGTGTGTGCATGAGAAATTATTTGTTGTCCTGGCACCTTGAACAGCATTTACAGTGTGTTCTGAAGGAACGATGAGAGTAAAGAGTAAGAGAATGAGACCCTTCCCCCCTACATATGATCACATATACAGAGGAGAGCAGGAGGGCCAGAAGGTGGGGTGGTGCCTCAGGATAATGGCAGCAGAAGGCAAAGGAAGCAGACAGCTGGCATGCTCTGCCCCAATATGCTTCCATGAAAGAGGCGAGGAAATTTCAGGAGATGTGATGCTTGAATGGCCAGCTCTCCAGCAAAGAGAATGATTACAAATAAAACAAGTTAACATCTTGCATATCATGAGCACCTAACACTGTCCCTATGCTCCTCTCCTCCTATACAGCAACAACAGGAATGCAAAGGCAACAAAATAAGTGACCCCAGGCATCTGAATGCCTTTTCTCTGTGTGAAATGTATCTGTCATAGCCTCTTATCAGCACAAAGTACTATTGCTCAACATTCAGGCTACTGTATTTGTAATGTAATCAAAATGAAGATAATTTCTTTAAAAAGTAGATGTTCTGTCTACATTTAGCTATGTCTGCATCTCCCAATTACTCAGAAGGCTAACATGCCTCCATCATGATGACAAAACATATGCATATCTAAAATTCAGACTGACTACTGATTACCTCACAGTCATTATTATGCTACTAATGAAAAAATGTACATAAATGGGAGAAAGTTATTTAGTGCTGCACAGAGTTAATTGCTTCAAATCACTGCTTACATCCATCTGGTTTTATGGTAGACAACAAACCTCTTCATCACATTTGCTCATTAGACATATTGTAAATCACAGAGCTGCTCTGGCATCACACATATTGTGCTTTCATTAGATAAACCACATTTCTGTACAGCTAGCAGTGCTACCTAGGTTTTACTTATCACAACTGCCTCACGTGTGCTGTACCTTACTCTTTCTGTCATTTCAGTAGGTAGTATTTAGTTTCATTTTGTGTACCTAAAATTGGAGGGAGGGAAATGTAGGCTGCCACCTCTGACACCCTTCTGAAAATGTTTTTGCCTGGTTGTCCTGCTAATCCTTTTTGCTTCAATACTTTAAATCACAAACTCCAAACCAATATGTGTTACGGTTCTGTTTACATTGATCAGGCACTGGGTTTTACCTCCTGTTCAAGCTGCTCGGGTTCCTGTTAATCCATCTTACCCCTATGTGTTATTAAGCCTGAGCACCTGTGGATTAGTGTTCGAGCAATGTGTCTCCACACTGAATATTCCCTCATTCTGTGTGATTGATCCTGTCTGTGTTCTCAATGTTTCCCTCTGGCTTTGCAGTTTACTTCCATTGGTTTTTGTCTGTGGTTTTCCGTAAATCCTGTTACTGTGTGTGTCTTTCTCTGCTTTGGCTCCAGCGTGTACCCCGTGTCCTTCCAGTGTCCTTCCAGAGTGCTATGTGGCTGCACTGTGCCCGCACAGGTGTGCTAGGGAGCCGCAACCCGAGGGATGCCACGCAGCAAAAAATCCACACCACCAGTGGCTCTGGAGAACTCTGGGTGGCTCCTTAGATCCTGCGACTCTGGCTCACAACCGGTGTGTATGGCCACCCTGCTCCTGCATCTGTGGGGACCCGTACTGGGTACCCTTAGTTAGTTGTTGTATTGGCCGCCAGACCTTGAGTTACAGTCCCAGGTGGTCTTACCCTCTGATTGGGACATTATGCATGTAAGGAATTATGACTTTGCTTCATGGGCATCACTAGTACTGAGCACCAAGGGCACATGCTCCCCCATCTTTTATCTAGTGTAGTGGTAAGGCGGGTAGCCTTGGACAGGGCACAGCCCACAAGGTTGCTGCTCCTCAGGACCGCTGTCCTCATGTTCTTCCGCCAACACAAGTGGGGACATGAAGATCTGCAGTTGCTGCTAGCCATGCCACCAGAGGGATTTGGTAAGAAAAAAAGAAAAATAATTAAAATAATTAATTAACGGTGTGTGTGTGTGTTAGTTGGGTTCATTGGTGGCAGTGTGTTGGTATGTGTGTGTTTGTTTTAAATACGTTCTACCCTTGCATGCAATATGTTACATACACTCCTCACCCTATATGTCACATGTGGCCCCATCAGCATGTATGTTAACCCCCCTGACCCTCGCACTCTATATGTTACACCTAACTCCTGCATTCTGTATGTTACATCTGACCCCTGCACTCTGTACATTACACTTGACCCCTGCACACTGTATGTTACATACTCCCGATCTATGTGCTCTATATATTATACATGACCTCTGCACTGTGTATGCTACACCTGACCCTTGCACTCTATACATTACATATGCACTTTGTATTTTACAACTATACCCTGCACTTTGTACATGAGGCTGTACATTACATTCTGCTGACCTCTGCAGCCTTTTCCAGTGCTGTACTTTAATTTTACTTCTGACCCCTGCACTAAGTACATTACATAAGCCTGGACCCTGCACTCCTTACATGACATACTATTGACCCCTGCTGTCTGTACATAAAAAATGTCAATATGGCACGATGGGAGACAAATTACATTGATGGAAATTGCAGTGTGGTCCAAATCTTCAGAATAAATCCTATGGCTTTAGGAACCGCTGAAGAATCCAATCCAGCACACTTAACGAAGCACTTCTGAGAGACTGAAGAGATCTCTAAGCGGCAAACAAACAAAAAGAGCAACATGCGAAGACTAAGTATAAATACAGTATCTCACCAAAGTGAGTACACACCTCACATTTTTGTTAATATTTTATTATATCTTTTCATGCGACAACACTGAAGAAATTACACTTTGCTACAATGTAAAGTAGTGCGTGTACAGCTTGTATAACAGTGTAAATTTTCTGTCCCCTCAAAATAACTCAACACATAACCATTAATGTCTAAACCACTGGCAATGAAAGTGAGTACCCCCCTAAGTGAAAATGTCCAAAATGGGCCCAATTAGCCATTTTCTCTCCCGGTGTCATGTGACTCATTAGTGTTACAAGGTCTCAGGTGTGAATGGGGAGCAGGTGTGTTAAATTTGGTGTTATAGCTCTTACTCTCTCATACTGGTCACTGGAAGTTCAACATGGCACCTCATGATAAAGAACTCTGTAAAGATCTGTAAAAATGATTGTTGCTCTATATAAAAGTGGCCCAGGCTA
Source organism: Aquarana catesbeiana (assembly GCF_042186555.1). Taxonomy (NCBI): domain Eukaryota; kingdom Metazoa; phylum Chordata; class Amphibia; order Anura; family Ranidae; genus Aquarana; species Aquarana catesbeiana. Next base: position 587,453,224 of record NC_133324.1, on the reverse strand, counting down.
TAAGAAGATTGCCAAGACCCTGAAACTGAGCTGCAGTGCGGTGGCCAAGACCATACACCAGCTTAACAGGACATGTTTCACTCAGAACAGGCCTTGCCATGGTCGAAGAAGTTGAGTGCACGTGCTCAGCATCATATCCAGAGGTTGTCTTTGGGAAATAGATGTATGCGTGCTGCCAGCATTGCTGCGGAGGTTGAAGGTGTGGGGGGTCAGCCTGTCAGTGCTCAGACCATCAAATTGGTCTGCATGAGGGGGCATGGCCATGAGAGGCGGCCATCTTGCCCTGATCTCCTCCACCCCTCTGAGCCTGGAGCCTGGATCACTACCTGCACAGCCACAAGAGTAGCCCGGCAGGGTGAGCGCCCACCTGTGGTCTGCACAACTCTGCAGAGAAGTGTGACCGATCATGTATGGCTAAAGAAAGGAGCTGCTGAGCTCCATGGCCGCCTGTAGCAGACAGGCTATACTTCAGCCCTCGCACATCCTTGAAAAGCATGTCCACGCACAGTTCTCGATCTATTGAGGGCACAATCCAGCGATACCTGCTCCGCACATCTCAACCACTCCCAAAGACATGATGGCGCCCGCTACAAACCCAGGGAAGACAAGCTTCCTCCCCCCAATCAGCCGGTGACAGACAGCAGCGAGGATCCAGATGACCCCCTGGTCCAGCACTCGGACTTACCAGCTGTAGCAACCAGATCTGGGACCTCTAATGCCCCACTTCTGGAAGCAGGCCATGGGGCTGTGGCCCCTCAAATCTCAGGAGAATCGCCTAGATCTGAAGCCTCGACCCTTCTGGCGGCCTTCCGAGCGGAGTTTGAGTCCTGGGTGGACAAAATGGAGACCTCACTCCACAAGGATCTCCAGGCCCACCAACAGCAGGTCTCCGCTAATCAGACCACAGTGTCCGCCCTAACTGACATTCAATCTGACCATGCAGTCTGCATCACATCCCTCGAGTGGGCCTCCAAGGAACACTTACACCGTATACGACATCAACTACGCATAGCAGACGGAGAAAATAGGAGCCGCAGGAAGAATATACGGCTGCAAGGCATACCGGAGGCCACGGCGGGTACAGACTTGAAACCTTCTGTCACTGCCATCCTCAACCAAGTCCTGGGAAGAGAGGCTTCGTCCCCTATTGAAATAGACCGGGTGCACAGAGTGGGGGGACCGAGGAGGGAACATAGTGACCGCCCACGCGATGTCCTCTGCAGGGTTCACCATTTCAGCCTTAAAGAAGAACTTATGCGCAAGGCATGGCATTTGGGTCCTGTGGACTTTGATGGTTCTGCTATCCACCTATACCCAGACCTCTCTTGTAACACTCTCCACATGCGCCACATGGTCCGCCCACTGCTAGACCTGATACGTCAAGCTGGAGCAACCTACACATGGGGACACCCCTTCAGTATTAGGGTCACCAGGGCTGAGCATAAATTTGTCCTCTCCGACCTGGATCAACTCCCAGCCTTTTTCAGTTTTCTGGAGCAAGACCCAACTGATGTACCGAACTGGCTGGACCCGCCAGACGACCATGCCAGGGTGCAAACACGTGACCCTCTCCCACAACGACGCAGGCACCCGAGGTACGGATCACAATCTATTGACCCTAGACCACGTCATCCTACCTCTCCGGAAGATTAAGGTAACTCTAAAAGTTGCTTGAAGCCATTTCAACGCTCCCCATATGCCTAGCACCATCCCAGTACAGCGTATCTCTTGTCTCCTGGACAGGTCGATGTTTGGAACCCCCCCCCGATATGTTACGATGGGAGACAAGATGGCCTGATACGTACTCTAATGCCTCAGGACAGATGGTGCACCAAATTGGTGGGCCTTCTCCCTGCCCTTTGCTGGTGTGCTGTACCTAGCTGGGGTTCGGGAGAGGCTACGGGACTGCAAATTTCTAATGTCTGTTTTGGATATGCAATTGTTGAGCTTCTAATATATTTTACCGCACTGGTCTAATCTCTATGTGTTTAGCGGACATGTCCCACCTGAATACGGGTGGAGGGGCCGACAGATGGACTGACTGGGTCCACGGTCTTTTTCCGCTATCCACATGGGCTCCTATAGCTCTCGGTATATGGTTTCTCATACACCGACTAGTCTCACTTTAAAATGTTATTACACATTGTTACTGTTTTCAGTGTCACTACACAGATTTGTTTCCTGGGCACCCTGTTGGGGTCTGTGGATAGTATGTGTTGAAAATGTTTGCTTCCCTCCCATGATATTATCTCACGGATTGGTATCTTCTCTGTGAGGGAGAGAGGGTTGGCTTGTGTGGAGCTATTTGCCCACGCAGGCCGCCACCCTCCTTCACAACTGATCTGATGTGTGTTCTGCTGTTTAAATGTCTTATTACACTGATGTTCCTCAGTTAAGCTATATATGCCTGTTATGCTACTGGGCTCATGGCTCAGATTCTCCACCTCGACCCCCCCACCCCCAATAGGCCGGGCACGAACTGTGCCTTCTTACGTGATTTCTCATGTGGGGTCCCATTTCAGTGGACCCCTTAGACTTGTTAGGCTCCTTACTTAGGTGTCCTCCCTACTTAGTCCTGGTATATCTTTGCCACCTTACAAGTTCCCCCTCCCCCCACTCCTCCACCCCCCTCTACTGTTTATAATCTGACTTTCTTTTTCTCATTCCACTATGGCCCACACAGTACTATCTCGTCCTCACCTGAAATCTTGCTCCTACAATGTAAATGGCCTCAATATTGCATCCAAGAGAGGGCAAATCCTCTACCAGATGCATAAACAACAGGTCAATGTGTTACTGTTACAGGAAACTAATTTCCGCACAAATTCCACCCCTTCCTGCTCCAACAGGTACTTTAACAAATGGTTCCACAGTACAAATCCCTCTCAGAAAACCAAAGGCATTTCTATTGCCTTCCACAAAACGCTTCTGATTGACCTGATAGACTAGCTCTCAGACCCCCAGGGAAGATATGTGTTCGTAAAGTTCTCCTTATGGGGCACAAAATTCACTATTGCCAACCTTTACCTACCAAATACTAATCAAATATCATCTGCTCTGCGGTACATGAGGATTTTGTCAGAATTGGCAGAAGGTAAACTAATCATAGGCAGGGATTTTAATGCCCCCCTGGATCCACTCTTAGACTCATCAACCTCTCGCTCATCCATCTCCTTTACTAAGCTAAGGGCATTCAAACGGGCTATTTATGACTTCCGTTTAATCGACATTTGGCGGGTTCTGTTTCCAACAAATCGCAACTATACCCACTTCTCACAGGTCCACCACTCTTATAGTTGTGTTGACTACTTCCTTCTTGACCATAGCTGCTTGGATTGGTCACCTGAATGCGAGATAGACTCAATGGTCTGGTCTGACCACTCACCTATCTATCTGACACTATCGATCCCTTCTACGCCGGTGAGGGAATGGACATGGAGGCTGAATGATTCCCTTCTTAATAACCCTGACTGTTCCCACAAGATTTCAGAAACCATTTCTAATTTTTTAACAGATCATGCCTCGGACACTACCTCACTACCCTTACAATGGGAAGCTCTTAAAGCTGTCCTGCGAGGTTTCTTTATTCTGATGGGGACTCGCATGAAAAAGGCTCGATCAGCTGCAATAACCTCAGCAATTCAAAAGCTTCGAGACCTTGAGACCCAACATAAACGAGCCCCAACAGTGGTGACTCTTACAGAGGTCTCAACAGCTCAATCCCAACTCAAGGACCTGTATGAGGCCTCAGCTCATACCTATGAGGACAGACTTGCCTTACATCAGTACCGATTCTGGGACAAATGCGTTAGCTCGCACCCTTCACCCAAACAAGTCTTCCACATTCATACCCCATATTCGGGCCCCTTCTGGAGAAATGCTTAGTGAGCCCTCAAAGATATCACAAACATTCCGAGATTACACTATACATTCTACCGCCCAGCATTTCTTCTAGCCCAACCCGTACCCTGAGCCTGATAGACAATCTTATATTGGAGAAACGGAGCTCCCTACTTTGGATGGCGATACTATAGAAGAGCTGGAGCAAGTAATTACAGCGGATGAGGTAATAGGAGCGATAGCTGCCACCCCGTCCGGTAAAAGCCCAGGTCCCGACGGTTTCACCCCTAAATTTTACAAAACATTTGCTCCCCTACTGACCCCTTTCTTGGCTAAGGTGTTCAACACCCTATCGGAAGGCTCGGCGTTTCCTCCACAAACGCTCGAAGCCCACATTACCATTATCCCAAAATCAGATAAGGACCCTACTTTGTGCGCTAATTTTAGGCCCATATCGTTAATTGGAGTGGACTTGAAAATATATGTCAAAATCTTAGCCACTAGACTGCAGCCGCTACTCCCCCGCCTCATACACCTGGACCAGGTGGGTTTTGTAAATGGTCCCGAGGCAAGGGACAACACCCCGAAAACCCTGCTTTTTACCGACTATGCCCGCACCCATGATGTCCCTCTATGCCTTTTGACAGTTGATGCCGAAAAAGCATTTGACCGGGTCAGCTGGCAATTCCTCCAGATGTCCCTGAAGCAGAGAGGTCTGGGCCCCAAAATGCTATCCCAAATTATGTCCCTTTACTCCTCTCCCTCTGCTAGAATTTGGGTGAATGGTTCATTGTCACCTACATTTTCCTACATTTTCCATCCATATCGGGACACGACAAGGCTGTCCTCTATCTCCCCTTCTCTATGTCCTGGTCATGGAACACCAATTGCCTTACGCAATAACCCTAACATCTCAGGTGTATCGATAGGCCCCACTCATTCCAAACCGGCTCTCTTTGCGGATGACCTATTAATGTTTGTAACCCAACCCCATCTATCCTTACCACATATAATGCAGGAATTCATGAGGTTTGGGAAGCTGAACAATTTCAAAGTGAACCATACTAAGTCAGAAATCCTGAACATTTCACTGTCCCAGGAGGCCCTCCGCCAAATCTCCACTAAGTATCCTTTTAAAATAGGTTCCACTTCCATCTGTTACCTCGGAATCCAAATACCCACAGACGGCTCCCAATTATTCTCTCTGAACTATGCTCCCCTTCTGCTTAGAACCAAGACGGATCTCTCAAATTACACAAAGAAACACCTATTGTGGCTAGGCAGGGTGAATGCCCTAAAAATAGACATCCTCCCTTGGTTTCTCTATTTGTTTCAGACAATTCCCATTTCTATACCCTCCTGGTTCTTTAAGAAGCTCCGCCAACTATTCTCCTCCTTTATCTGGGGAGGGGCTCATCCTTGGATACGCTATGAGACTCTCTCGCTCCCCAAGATTCGAGGTGGAGCTGGACTTCAAGATGCCTCTATATACTATAGGGCAGCAGTACTCACACGTATACTTAACTGGTTCCGTCATTCCTCCACCAAATTATGGGTACAAATAGAGAGCCATATCAATTTGATAGATCTCCGAACCTTACCGTGGACACCTACCGAATTCCTGAAAGGAGGGATACCCCTGAGCGACCTCACACGACAAACCATACAAATTTGGACCCGAATGAATTTCTCCAAGACCCTATCTCCTCTGAAAGGACCCATGACTCCACTGTTTGGGACCCCGGCTTTTCCACCGGCCCTACAGGGAGCGAGTTTTGGACCTTGGTGTAAGGAGGACCAGAGACAACTTGCCCAAGTCCTGCGATCAGACTCTTCTCTGATTCATGACATCCCCTCCGGCCCATCTTCCTATACCTCGATGTATTGGCTGCAGAGGCAGCAGGTGATATCCTTTATTCGCACCTTCCCATCCCTGCCTGATATACTTACTGACTTAACAGACTTGGAGAGCATGCTGCTCCAGACCGCCCCCCCTACACATGTGATCTCTCAACTATACTCTCTCATAAATATGGTTTATAATCCTGACCTCCCCCATACACACAGGCCTGGTAGGAAGATTTGGGGCACTCCATTTCACCTGTAGACTGGCAAAAGTGCTTCATTCTGACCCACAAAATATCCTTAGCCTCCAAAGCCCAAGAAAAAGGATTCAAGCTGTTGATCCATTGGTACAGATGCCTCTCGACTTTGCATTGGATAAATCCAGCACTCCCGGATACTTGCTGGCGTTGCCTGTCATCCAAGGGAACCTTACTCCACATTTGGTGGGAATGCCCCCCTGTGCGGAGTTTCTGGCAGAAGATCCTTGACCTGTACTGCAGACTCATGACGACCTCAATCACACCCTCTCCTGAGGTAGTTCTGCTATCTTTGCTCCCTGGACCGCTTAAATTGGTCAAAAAAGACATTTTGCGCCACTTTCTGGCAGCTGCTAGAACGGTTCTGCCCAGACATTGGAAGTCGACGAGCATACCTTCCCTGGGGGATTGGGCAATTGGAGTGGACCAAATTAATAGATTGGAACGAATGTTGTCGCAGGAAATGGGTAAAGAGGAGCAATTCTCCAAGACCTGGACCTCATGGTCTATGTTTCGCTACTCCTCAGAATTTATTCCATGGGCCTCAGAGGACTCCACCGACGCACCTGTGTAGCCAGAGTGGAATGTCTCTCTCTTAATTTCTACATTCCTTACTGCCTTGACCCCTCTATCCCCACAGTCTCTCTTTTTCTCCTTTCCCTTTAAATGTTAGTGTTACACGATCACCTAAATCATAATATTTAGTCTCATCAAACCAGAATGGTGGCACACACAGAGCTTCCCCCTCAGAGAAAACGTGCTCAGCACAGCAACAAAAGCCCTAGCCTACTTGTAATGAGTGGGCACCGCTCGTTGAGTAGATAGTGGTGCTCACCTAACCTTAATAAGCCAGGTTAGACACTGTAGGTATACAGGCTTATATACCACACCAAATCAACCATAGCTCATGAATTACCTAAAACATGAGACGGTTCAACACCAGTGTTACGCGGATGTATATCTCTGTTTATGTGATATTGAATGACATATATGTATACTGTACAATTCTTCATTTCTAATTTTTCTATCTCAATAAAATAAGATTGAATTAAATTGGTCTGCATGGCTGTCGTCCCAGAAGGAAGCCTCTTCTCAAGATGACGTACAAGAAAGCCCACAAACAGTTTGCTGAAGACAAGCAGACTAAGGACATGGATTACTGGAACCATGGCCTGTGATCTGATAAGATAAACTTATTCGGTTTAGATGGTGTCAAGCGTGTGTGGTGGTAACCAGGTGAGGAGTACAAAGACAAGTGTGTCTTGCCTACAGTCAAGCATGATCCCCTGGGATCATGAGACTGGGTCACAGGGCAGTATTCCAACATGATAACCACCCCAAACACACCTCCAAGACGACCACTGCCTTGCTAAAGAAGCTGAGGGTAAATGTGATGGACTGGCCAAGTATGTCTCCAGACCTAAACCCTATTGAGCATCTGTGGAGCATCCTCAAACAGAAGATGGAGGAGCGCAAGGTCTCTAATATTCACCAGCTCCGTGATGTCGTCATGGAGAAGTGGAAGAGGAATTCATTGTGAACCTGTGAAGCTCTGGTGAACTCCATGCCCAAGAGGGTTAAGGCAGTGCTGCAAAATAATGGTGGCCACACAAAATATTGACACTTTTGGCCCAATTTGGACATTTTCACTTAGGGTAGTACTCACTTTTGTTGTCAGAGGTTTAGATAATAATGGCTGTGTGTTGCGTTATTTTGAGGGGATAGCAAATTTACACTATTATACAAGCTGTACACTCACTACTTTGCATTGTAGCAAAGTGTCCTTTCTTCAGTGTTGTCACATTAAAAGGTATAATAAAATATTTACAAAAATGTGAGGGGTGTACTCACTTTTGTGAGATACTGTAGGTGTGTAGAAATGTATTATGGGGAAACAATTGGCAACTCACTTAAAGTAACTATGCTTATCATGGTTCTCAAAAGGATTCCCTGCTGGGAAGGACACAAAGGAAACTGTCACAATGGATACACTGGATATGGTCTGGATTGCATGCACCTACAATAGCTAAGAGAGACAGCAAAGGGGAGCCAATTTAAGTGCAGCAATGTGGAGAGATGGACACACAACACACAATAATTGGCAACTCACGGTGTGTAGATGATTTCATGCAGTACAGTCATTGGTGCATCTGCAGTTGGGAGGAGGAGGCTTCCAGTATTGCTGCTGCTTCAAAGAGTGGAGTGTGGTAACCGGGGTGACCAGGAAGCCTCGGGACAGGAAGCAGAAAGTAGCATGTGTGGATAGATGGAGCACAGGCCTATGCTTCATCGATCCACACATGCTGCTTGGTTCCCCCTTGCTGTCTCTCTTAGCTATTGCAGGTGCCATCCAGATCATATCCAGTGTATCCGTTGTGACAGTTTCCTTGGTGTCCAACCCAGCAGGGAATCCTTTTGAGAACCATGATAAGCAAAATTCATCTTACTTTATGTGAGTTGCCAATTGTCTTCCCTTAATAAATGTCTACACACCTATTACACTTAGTCCACGCACTTTACTCTTTTTGTCTGTTTGTGTACATAAAACACAATTGGCCACTGCACTCTGCACATAACACAATCCAGAGCACTTCAATCTGTATGCAGGGCTGTGCATTACATACTGCTGACCTTGACAGCATTTACAGAGCTGTACATTACTATTACTCCTGGCCCCTGCAATAAGTCCATAACATGCACCTGACCCCTGCACTCCTTACATACCACACTCCTTTTCCCTGCATTATGTACAACGTATATATAACACACTCCTTATCCCTGCATTCTGTACAACGTATATTTAACACACCCCTGACCCCTGCATTCTGTACATAAAAGACCCCTGATCCCTGCAATCTGTAAAGAACTGTGAATCAGCATAACAACCAGGCAATAACATATTCAGAAGCAGACATTTTCAGTGGTAGCCCAACTATTTATCTTAGATATGTTTAATTTAATAGAATTTAGAGTGTACTTGTATTCAGTCCATTCTGTTACACAGTGCTGCATTGCATGTGTAGAGGACTGAGGGAGAGAGTTGCATAATTTTCCATATCAGAAACACAGAGGGTGGAGTTCATTAAGAGTATTGTAGAAACCCTTTAGGGTCACAGCATCAAAATAGTCGGTACTTGCACCTCATTCATTTACTTGTCAGAGACAGGTTGTTGTCAATAACAATTTAAACTGTCCCCACTGGACATTTACTCAGTGTGCTGCCTTTCTACCCAGCCACTACGCTTGTCACACTGACAGGTGTATGGCCGAGAAGTTTTATAGTAGGGGTGGGCGAAGCCTGATGGGCAATCCAATAATATGTTCCCCATCAGGTCCATCCTGCTGTTGATTGACAGCGCATGGCAGTGGGAAGACCTGTAGCCTCTATTCAGTCCAATAACAGCTTTCAAATCCACCCACTGCCAACCGCTGTCAGTTCCCCAATAGGCTCTTTCCACTCTGTGACTCAAGTAATTTCCCAAGTATGGGCATTGCCATATTCGGATGAAGACATCACCACTACATTAATTTGTGAACTGGAAGTAATTCTTTAATATTCTGTCACTTCCATAGTGACAAATTCTTAAAATAGCAGTGATCAGATGTACCTGAATTTGGTTCACATCTCAGTAAGGTTACTGAAACTGGTGCAAGTGCTTGCCTGAATTAGGTGCTGGTAGTACTAAAGGGACCTACCTCCAGAAAAGTGTTGCAAAGACTTTATTTTAATACCCCCAAAAGTATTTTACTTTACTCTGCTAGTCCAAAATATGTAAATTACATTTTTTTGGGCTGGAAGTACACCGTAATACCTCATCTATTACGTCTTGTAGTTGCATACTTTCCATACAAGCTTAGTTTGTGAGTTTAGTTTGATGCGTACATTATTGTTGCTCTGCTTCAAAATCTTTTAGCAGTGGCACATTAAAATTGTATATTAATAGCCTTTGGCTAAATTATTTATCCATTTTATCATTTTTTTTTCATCGTATAATTAACTACACCATTTATCAAAATCTTTCTAATCTATGCCGAGCCTGATAGTTAAAGGCATTTTTTTTCTGTTGCCATTAAAAAGAAGAATGGCAATCCAAACTTCAAAATACTTTCCCCATAGTGGGCTACTTTGGCTTCTGACTGGTTGATGATACACGGTAACATCCAACTTTAAACTGCAGCACAGTGTAGGCTCTGAAGCAGAGATCAGACTAATTTTTCTCAATTAGTAATGTGCCTTAGGCAAGCCATACATGGTGTGATAATCTTTCCTGCAACCATGGGTTGAAAGTGTTGACAGGGGAATCAGCAATTGTCTTCTCCAGGCGGGGGAAGCTGTCCCCTCTGGAAGAAGACAATGATTATTGCTAGAGGCTGCAATAGTATAATCGCAAGAGAATCTGGCAGGCTGGTTGTACCCAAGTTGATCGGTTACTCAACTTACCATTCAGGTAAAAGTGAATGTTGCTGTGAGACAACAGTCAGTATACTCCAGCAAGCTCAGCTTGAGGGAATGGTTCTAACCCCACCTTGATGGGCATCCTCACCTGTTTGTAGATATATAAAGGTTAAGTACAGCGCTGCGCTAGAAATGACAAACAGCAGCCAACACACCCGTAGACTCAGGATCAAACTAACAGTAAAAAAATTCAAAAGTGTGGCGCTATGAGCTACGTGAAAAAGTGGTGAATAAATAATAATTCAAATAAAACTTTAAAAATTCAGTGACTTCAAAGTAAATATTTCGGTATGAACCAGAAAAATACTATGTGAATGAATGTAATAGTGAATGAAATGGTAACACTCAAATACATGTATTAGACCAAGTGTAAAAAACACAAAACAATGTTAAATGCAAAGTCCAAATAAGTGAGCAAACAAAAGCAAAAAGTCTGTGATAATAGTGAAAAAATGATGATGAACAGGTATCTCCTGAGCATGCAGGGGGATGGTTCCGAACTGGCAACCTGGTAGGTAGATGAACCGTAGGGAGACCAGAAGTGCACAGAGGATTGAAATCGGTGCCAGGACCATCACCAGAAACCAAGGAGGCTTACCAGAAGTTGTGGCCTGAAATGGCGTATGCCATACAGGTCAAAAAGGCTTGATGACCAACAGGTCTAGGTATAATATCTGGTCGGATGTCATCACACAGATAGGGAGAAGAAATCAGCACGGCTTCCTCAGCAATGGGTACACCATGAGCCAAGCGAATAGTTTGTATTACATGTGAGGGATAAAAACACTCACATAGCGTGATAACGTTTGAACTTGGATTTATTTAAAATAAAGAGAAAACAAACTCACATTTTCAGAAGATAGAAACAGCATGTAATCTTATAGCGGTAGTCACAAGGGGTCCACCCGACATGTTTCAACTAAAAAGTCATCATCTGGGGTGTGTACCCCCTCATCCTACCGCTTTATATATAGATAAATAATGACCCCCACTGGAAGTGTCCAAAACCGGAAGTGCTTCTGATGACCTCTATTTCCGGTTCAGGGGGTGCTAATATGCTAATAGTTCCCTAGAATCTAGAAAGAAACTGTACATATGGGAATCTGTAATTAATTCATTTATTAGAAATCATGATTTACATTAAAAAGATGTAAAAGCAGCTTGAAACAGGTCCGGTTATTAGATCCGGAACCAAGCCTCGCTGTCACTTCCACATATCTAATAGGTGGGAGCGCAGCAACAGCGCCGCGCTCCACACACTGTGCCAAGCCTCGTTATCATGTCGCAGGATAACGGCGGCAGTGCGCTCCACGCTTGGTCAGCCAAGCCTCTCTTTCAAAACGCCTGCAACTACATCATATCTGGTCACAACTCCACAGGAAATGGAGCCCGGCTTAAATGAGAGGCCGGAAGGACCGCCAGAGTGTCAACAAAGGCGGACATGTGCAGGGAAACATAATAGTAAGATGTACCGGAGCTGAATATGTGAAAATTACTAAAAAATATAAAAAATACATAAAAATTGTATGTAATTGAATTACATTGAGATTAAAAATATCAAAATCAGTAAATGTAGAAACATATAAAAATATGTAAAAAACAGGAGTGTACGTAGCCACGTGTAAGTATAGAAACTCAAGCATAGAACCTACCGGACACTGCCAATAGGGGGCATCAGTACAATCCGTGACACAGCTTGGAACCCCAAAACACATATAAAGTATGTGAAAATGATCAGAGAGACATAAATGTGGTATATTGAACTTTACATAATTATGTAAATAAATGTTGGTGGCTGAACTAAAAATAAATAATGAGAAAAATGAAAAAAATTTAAAAAATGAAAAAAATGAAAAAATGAAAAAAAAATGCCCAAATTGGATACAGGAAGGAGAGAGATCAGAAATATGTCTATGCCTGGTTGATAAAAGAGTTGATGTCCCATTCAACGTTGATACCTTGCGGAAAATGGGACCCCAGCTCGTATATCCAATATGTCTCTAACCGAGAGACACCCCTAAGCGTCGACCCCCCCCGCCAGGGAGCTGTATTTTTGTCTATGATAAGAAACTGGGTGCCCACAGGATTTCTATCATGACATTCCCTGTAATGCCTAGGGACAGTATGTTTGGTGCTGCCTGCTTTAATTAAATTAATATGTTCTGAGACACGTACAGTAAAAGATCTAATAGTACGGCCCACATATTGTTTCCCACAAGGGCAAGTTATCAGGTATACGATCCCAGTGGTTGCACTCGTACTAAATTGTTTAATTGTGTACGTGCGACCAGTTACAGTAGAGGAGAAGTCGTAACTTGTCCTTCTGCCACATGTGTTATACTGGCAAACCAAACATTTTTTACAAGGATGAAAACCCGTCCAATTATGAAAAAAAGATGTTTTTTTTTGGTGGATCTATGACGTTAGGAGCCAACTTGCTCCTAAGGGATGGAACACCCCTAAAGACCACCTTGGGGGTCTCAGGTAGCAGTGGTCCTAGTATTTTATCTGTTTTAAGGACATCCCAATGATGTTCGAAAATCCTTTTAATGTGCTTATGTTGCATAGAAAAGGACGTCAGAAATGACCATTTGAATTCGTCATTGGGATGTTTGGGTCTATCCTGCAATAATGTCTAGCGATCCACCTTGCAGGCATTCTCGATCTCTTTATCTAGATCGGGCAGATTATAGCCCTTTTCCACAAACCGATCCCTCAGCATCCTGAACCATAAAGGTGTCACGGTCGGTGCAATTCCTGCGTAACCGCAAGAATTGGCTCCGAGGGACTGATCTTATCCAGGAACTGTGGTGACAGCTATCAGTTGGTATATAGCCATTTCTGTCGGTGGATTTAAAATAAGTACTAAATGTAAAACCACCTTCCTTTCTATCAATGACCAAATCTAGAAAATGAACAGAGGTGGTACTGGCCTCAAAAGTCAGGGAAATACCCCTATCATTTGTATTTAGAGAAGCCATGAAGTCGACCAGATCATCATGGCTACCTGTCCACAAGAGGAGGATGTCGTCTATGTACCGGGCCCACATCAAAAGGTGTGGGTTCGCCATGGCATAGACGACATCCTCCTCCCACTTGGCCATGAACAAGTTGGCCAGGCTGGAAGCAAACTTAGCTCCCATTGCTACCCCCTTGTGTTGGCGATAGTAGTTACCGTTAAACCAGAAATAATTGTGTTGCGTAGCAAACTCGATTAACTCCATGATGAAATTAATTTGGGGGGAAGCAAGGGTAGCGTCCCTATTGAGAAAACATTGTACCGCGTTCACACCTTGACGGTGCGGAATGCAGGTGTAGAGGGACGCCACATCCGCAGTGGCCATAATGAGGTCACCGGAGTAGGAAACATTGGATAGTAATCTGATCACGTCCTTTGTGTCTTTTAGATAGGATGGCATTTTAAGTACAGATGGCTGGAGAAAAAAATCTATGTACTTCCCAATCTTAGAAGTGATCGAGTCGATACCACTAATTATGGGTCGACCTGGAGGGTGTAGGGGGTCCTTGTGGACTTTGGGCAAATAATACATAACTGGAAAGCGCGGGGCTAGGGGAACTAAAAAAGATCTCTCCTTTTTGTTTAAAATACAAGACTCATATCCTTTATTTATTATTTTCTTCAATTCTCTCTTGTACTCATATGTGGGATTGTTCGGTAGTTCAATATAAGTCTCACGGTCTCCTAAAATGCGATACATTTCGTCAAAGTAATCTGTTTTGTTTAGTAAAACAATGCCTCCGCCCTTATCAGCGGGGCGGATGACCAAGTTCTTGTTATCACAAAGGGTTTTCAAGCCCACTGAGGGCAAAGGGTTGTAAAATTTACGCTTAAGTGGAATCTTCGCTAGATCTCTTATCACCAATTCCTTGAACAAATTGATGGTTGGTGGAAGTTGTGTTGGGGGGCTGAAGAGGGAGGGGTTAGATAGACCAGAATGTACCGTGCCGGACATTGCTGCCCTGGCTATATTCTGGTAGGGTTCGAGATGATATATCTTTGAACATTGATTTTTCTAATGAATTTATGAATGTCAATGAATGTATTAAATTTATTAAGTTTGTGTGGGGGGGCAAACTTAAGCCCCTTATTCAAAACACTCTTCTCCTCCTGTGTAAGAACAGTGTCGCTCAAATTAAATACCCCCTGACACATTAGGTTCTTTTTCGTTTTTCGTCTCTGGACCCTCCTCCCTCCTCTGGTCCCTCTCTTGTTTCCGGACCTCTTTTTTTGTTCAGAGTGTCCTTGCGAAAACCCCGGGTAGCACGTGGGTCTGGATAGGGTTGTTTATAAGGGGATGGGTCATACCCGGCACTGGGGAACGGACAGACATTCTCATTGTGATGATCACGTAACGGGGAATATCTGTTATAGGTGGAAATTGGTGGGTGTCTATAGTATGATGTATTAGGATAGTAGGGGGGGTGGTGATGGGGAGAATCGTGGTAACGAACCAGAGACCCACGATGATATGAGTTCTCCCGCTCTCGATATTGATAGTCGTAACCCTGTTGGTCACCCCTATTACCACCTCTCCCTCTGCCTCTAGAATGATGTCCTCTACCCCTATGTTGGTTCCTAGGGGTATGGGACTGTTGTCCCATATGTGGAGGGGGACCACCATGGGGTCGCCCTTTATCTGCAACAGATTTAGGGCGAACCGAAGGTTCAATGGGAGGGGCAGTAGTGACCTCATTGTGGGCATTAGTCTCCATTGTGGTCTGTGAAGTAGACCCTACAATGGATTTCTGCCACCCAAATACTTTTCCCGCCTTATAGTCCCCAATATCTCGAGAGTATTTTTTATGTTTTTTGATTTTTTGTTCCTTATCCTCCTTTACAAGGTGTGCCTGCAGATTGGAGGACAAAGTGTTGTATTCAACAGAGTTTTTATAAGCAATTAATTTGTCCTTTAGTTCTCTGTTTTCCTGATCCAGATTGGAAAGGCGAATACGCTTCCTATTGATAAGGAAATCTAGGAACTTAATCCCGGCATCATTAAAATATTTGAACCAGGAATCGAGTTCAGCCTCCCCCTGTTGGGGTTGGACATCCCATCTAAGACTGTGTGGGATCATGCCCTCAGTTACGTATTGCTCTAAGAAGACCAGATCCCATTGTAGATGGAGTTCAGAGACCATAACATTCTTTAGCCTCATAAATAATCCTCCAATTTCTGTGTCATTGGAGGTGGCAACAAATACACCTTCCGTATTAACTACCCGAGATGCACGGTACTCAAAAACATCCATGTTTATGTGGAGTGCTATGCGCTGTAGCTATACTAAGTGTCAATTAGATGTAAATAGATATATAAAGGTTAAGTACAGTGCTGCGCTAGAAATGACAAACAGGAGCCAACACACCCGTAGACTCAGGATCAAACTAACAGTAAAAAAATTCAAAAGTGTGGCGCTATGAGCTACGTGAAAAAGTGGTGAATAAATAATAATTCAAATAAAACTTTAAAAATTCAGTGACTTCAAAGTAAATATTTCGGTATGAACCAGAAAAATACTACGTGAATGAATGTAATAGTGAATGAAATGGTAACACTCAAATACATGTATTAAACCAAGTGTAAAAAACACAAAACAATGTTAAATGCAAAGTCCAAATAAGTGAGCAAACAAAAGCAAAAAGTCTGTGATAATAGTTAAAAAATGATGATGAACAGGTATCTCCTGAGCATGCAGGGGGATGGTTGCGAACCGGCAACCTGGTAGGTAGATGAACCGTAGGGAGACCAGAAGTGCACAGAGGATTGAAATCGGTGCCAGGACCATCACCAGAAACCAAGGAGGCTTACCAGAAGTTGTGGCCTGAAATGGCGTATGCCATACAGGTCAAAAAGGCTTGATGACCAACAGGTCTAGGTATAATATCTGGTCGGATGTCATCACACAGATAGGGGGAAGAAATCAACACGGCTTCCTCAGCAATGGGTACACCATGAGCCAAGCGAATAGTTTGTATTACATGTGAGGGATAAAAACACTCACATAGCGTGATAACGTTTGAACTTGGATTTATTTAAAATAAAGAGAAAACAAACTCACATTTTCAGAAGATAGAAACAGCATGTAATCTTATAGCGGTAGTCATGAGGGGTCCACCCGACATGTTTCAACTAAAAAGTCATCATCTGGGGTGTGGACCCCCTCATCCCACCGCTTTATATATAGATAAATAATGACCCCCACTGGAAGTGTCCGAAACCGGAAGTGCTTCTGATGACCTCTATTTCCGGTTCAGGGGGTGCTAATATGCTAATAGTTCCCTAGAATCTAGAAAGAAACTGTATATATGGGAATCTGTAATTAATTCATTTATTAAAAATCTATTTTAATTTACATTAAAAAGTTGTAAAAGCAGCTTGAAATAGGTCCGATTATTAGATCCGGAACCAAGCCTCGCTGTCACTTCCACATATCTAATAGGTGGGAGCGCAGCAACAGCGCCGCGCTCCACACACTGTGCCAAGCCTCGTTATCATGTCGTGCGATGACGTCACGCGCAGGATAACGGCGGCAGTGCGCTCCACGCTTGGTCAGCCAAGCCTCTCTTTCAAAACGCCTGCAACTACATCATATCTGGTCACAACTCCACAGGAAATGGAGCCCGGCTTAAATGAAAGGCCGGAAGGACCGCCAGAGTGTCAACAAAGGCGGACATGTGCAGGGAAACATAATAGTAAGATGTACCGGAGCTGAATATGTGAAAATTACTAAAAAATATAAAAAATACATAAAAATTGTATGTAATTGAATTACATTGAGATTAAAAATATCAAAATCAGTAAATGTAGAAACATATAAAAATATGTAAAAAACAGGAGCGTACTTAGCCACGTGTAAGTATAGAAACTCAAGCATAGAACCTACCGGACACTGCCAATAGGGGGCATCAGTACAATCCGTGACACAGCTTGGAACCCCAAAACACATATAAAGTATGTGAAAATGATCAGAGAGACATAAATGTGGTATATTGAACTTTACATAATTATGTAAATAAATGTTGGTGGCTGAACTAAAAATAAATAATGAGAAAAATGAAAAAAATGAAAAAAATGAAAAAATGAAAAAAAATGCCCAAATTGGATACAGGAAGGAGAGAGATCAGAAATATGTCTATGCCTGGTTGATAAAAGAGTTGATGTCCCATTCAACGTTGATACCTTGCGGAAAATGAGACCCCAGCTCGTATATCCAATATGTCTCTAACCGAGAGACACCCCTAAGCGTCGACCCCCCCCCCCGCCAGGGAGCCGTATATTTGTCTATGATAAGAAAATGGGTGCCCACAGGATTTCTATCATGACATTCCCTGTAATGCCTAGGGACAGTATGTTTGGTGCTGCCTGCTTTAATTAAATTAATATGTTCCAAGACACGTACAGTAAAAGATCTAATAGTACGGCCCACATATTGTTTCCCACAAGGGCAAGTTATCAGGTATACGATCCCAGTGGTTGCACACGTACTAAATTGTTTAATTGTGTACGTGCGACCAGTTACAGTAGAGGAGAAGTCGTAACTTGTCCTTCTGCCACAGGTGTTATACTGGCAAACCAAACATGTTTTACAAGGATGAAAACCCATCCAATTATGAAAAAAAGATGTTTTTTTTGGTGGATCTATGACGTTAGGAGCCAACTTGCTCCTAAGGGATGGAAGACCCCTAAAGACCACCTTGGGGGTCTCAGGTAGCAGTGGTCCTAGTATTTTATCTGTTTTAAGGACATCCCAATGATGTTCGAAAATCCTTTTAATGTGCTTATGTTGCATAGAAAAGGACGTCAGAAATGACCATTTGAATTCGTCATTGGGATGTTTGGGTCTATCCTGCAATAATGTCTGGCGATCCACCTAGCAGGCATTCTCGATCTCTTTATCTAGATCGGGCAGATTATAGCCCTTTTCCACAAACCGATCCCTCAGCGTCCTGGCCTGAACCATAAAGGTGTCACGGTCGGTGCAATTCCTGCGTAACCACAAGAATTGGCTCCGAGGGACTGATCTTATCCAGGAACTGTGGTGACAGCTATCAGTTGGTATATAGCCATTTCTGTCGGTGGATTTAAAATAAGTACTAAATGTAAAACCACGTTCCTTTCTATCAATGACCAAATCTAGAAAATGAACAGAGGTGGTACTGGCCTCAAAAGTCAGGGAAATACCCCTATCATTTGTATTTAGAGAAGCCATGAAGTCGACCAGATCATCATGGCTACCTGTTCACAAGAGGAGGATGTTGTCTATGTACCTGGCCCACATCAAAAGGTGTGGGTTCGCCATGGCATAGACGACATCCTCCTCCCACTTGGCCATGAACAAGTTGGCCAGGCTGGGAGCAAACTTAGCTCCCATTGCTACCCCCTTGTGTTGGCGATAGTAGTTACCGTTAAACCAGAAATAATTGTGTTGCGTAGCAAACTCAATTAACTCCATGATGAAATTAATTTGGGGGGAAGCAAGGGTAGCGTAAACGAAAGAGACGAAAAAGGAAAAAGAACCTAATGTGTCAGTTTCACTGTGTCACTGTTCTTACACAGGAGGAGAAGAGTGTTTTGAATAAGGGGCTTAAGTTTGCCCCCCCACACAAACTTAATAAATTTAATACATTAATTGACATTCATAAATTCATTAGAAAAATCAATGTTCAAAGATATATCATCTCGAACCCTACCAGAAATATAGCCAGGGCAGCAACGTCCGGCACGGTACATTCTGGTCTATCTAACCCCTCCCTCTTCAGCCCCCCAACACAACTTCCACCAACCATCAATTTGTTCAAGGAATTGGTGATAAGAGATCTAGCGAAGATTCCACTTAAGTGTAAATTTTACAACCCTTTGCCCTCAGTGGGCTTGAAAACCCTTTGTGATAACAAGAACTTGGTCATCCGCCCCGCTGATAAGGGCGGAGGCATTGTTTTACTAAACAAAACAGATTACTTTGACGAAATGTATCGCATTTTAGGAGACCGTGAGACTTATATTGAACTACCGAACAATCCCACATATGAGTACAAGAGAGAATTGAAGAAAATAATAAATAAAGGATATGAGTCTTTTATTTTAAACAAAAAGGAGAGATCTTTTTTAGTTCCCCTAGCCCCACGCATTCCAGTTATGTATTATTTGCCCAAAGTCCACAAGGACCCCCTACACCCTCCAGGTCGACCCATAATTAGTGGTATCGACTCGATCACTTCTAAGATTGGGAAGTACATAGATTTTTTTCTCCAGCCATCTGTACTTAAAATGCCATCCTATCTAAAAGACACAAAGGACGTGATCAGATTACTATCCAATGTTTCCTACTCCGGTGACCTCATTATGGCCACTGCGGATGTGGCGTCCCTCTACACCTGCATTCCGCACCGTCAAGGTGTGAACGCGGTACAATGTTTTCTCAATAGGGACGCTACCCTTGCTTCCCCCCAAATTAATTTCATCATGGAGTTAATCGAGTTTGCTACGCAACACAATTATTTCTGGTTTAACGGTAACTACTATCGCCAACACAAGGGGGTAGCAATGGGAGCTAAGTTTGCTCCCAGCCTGGCCAACTTGTTCATGGCCAAGTGGGAGGAGGATGTCGTCTATGCCATGGCGAACCCACACCTTTTGATGTGGGCCCGGTACATAGACGACATCCTCCTCTTGTGGACAGGTAGCCATGATGATCTGGTCGACTTCATGGCTTCTCTAAATACAAATGATAGGGGTATTTCCCTGACTTTTGAGGCCAGTACCACCTCTGTTCATTTTCTAGATTTGGTCATTGATAGAAAGGAAGGTGGTTTTACATTTAGTACTTATTTTAAATCCACCGACAGAAATGGCTATATACCAACTGATAGCTGTCACCACAGTTCCTGGATAAGATCAGTCCCTAGGAGCCAATTCTTGCGGTTACGCAGGAATTGCACCGACCGTGACACCTTTATGGTTCAGGCCAGGATGCTGAGGGATCGGTTTGTGGAAAAGGGCTATAATCTGCCTGATCTAGATAAAGAGATCGAGAATGCCTGCAAGGTGGATCGCCAGACATTATTGCAGGATAGACCCAAACATCCCAATGACGAATTCAAATGGTCATTTCTGACATCCTTTTCTATGCAACATAAGCACATTAAAAGGATTTTCGAACATCATTGGGATGTCCTTAAAACAGATAAAATACTAGGACCACTGCTACCTGAGACCCCCAAGGTGGTCTTTAGGGGTCTTCCATCCCTTAGGAGCAAGTTGGCTCCTAACGTCATAGATCCACCAAAAAAAACATCTTTTTTTCATAATTGGACGGGTTTTCATCCTTGTAAAAAATGTTTGGTTTGCCAGTATAACACCTGTGGCAGAAGGACAAGTTACGACTTCTCCTCTACTGTAACTGGTCGCACGTACACAATTAAACAATTTAGTACGTGTGCAACCACTGGGATCGTATACCTGATAACTTGCCCTTGTGGGAAACAATATGTGGGCCGTACTATTAGATCTTTTACTGTACGTGTCTCGGAACATATTAATTTAATTAAAGCAGGCAGCACCAAACATACTGTCCCTAGGCATTACAGGGAATGTCATGATAGAAATCCTGTGGGCACCCAGTTTCTTATCATAGACAAATATACGGCTCCCTGGCGGGGGGGGTCGATGCTTAGGGGTGTCTCTCGGTTAGAGACATATTGGATATACGAGCTGGGGTCCCATTTTCCGCAAGGTATCAACGTTGAATGGGACATCAACTCTTTTATCAACCAGGCATAGACATATTTCTGATCTCTCTCCTTCCTGTATCCAATTTGGGCATTTTTTTTCATTTTTTCATTTTTTTCATTTTTTTCATTTTTCTCATTATTTATTTTTAGTTCGGCCACCAACATTTATTTACATAATTATGTAAAGTTCAATATACCACATTTATGTCTCTCTGATCATTTTCACATACTTTATATGTGTTTTGGGGTTCCAAGTTGTGTCACGGATTGTACTGATGCCCCCTATTGGCAGTGTCCGGTAGGTTCTATGCTTGAGTTTCTATACTTACACGTGGCTACGTACGCTCCTGTTTTTTACATATTTTTATATGTTTCTACATTTACTAATTTTGATATTTTTAATCTCAATGTAATTCAATTACATACAATTTTTATGTATTTTTTATATTTTTTAGTAATTTTCACATATTCAGCTCCGGTACATCTTACTATTATGTTTCCCTGCACATGTCCGCCTTTTTTGACACTCTGGCGGTCCTTCCGGCCTTGCATTTAAGCCGGGCTCCATTTCCTGTGGAGTTGTGACCAGATATGATGTAGTTGCAGGCGTTTTGAAAGAGAGGCTTGGCTGACCAAGCGTGGAGCGCACTGCCGCCGTTATCCTGCGTGTGACGTCATCGCGCGACATGATAACGAGGCTTGGTACAGTGTGTGGAGCGCGGCGCTGTTGCTGCGCTCCCACCTATTAGATATGTGGAAGTGACAGCGAGGCTTGGTTTCGGATCTAATAACCGGACCTATTTCAAGCTGCTTTTACATCTTTTTAATGTAAATCGTGATTTTTAATAAATGAATTAATTACAGATTCCCATATATACAGTTTCTTTCTAGATTCTAGGGAACTATTAGCATATTAGCACCCCCTGAACCGGAAATAGAGGTCATCAGAAGCACTTCCGGTTTTGGACACTTCCAGTGGGGGTCATTATTTATCTATATATAAAGCGGTGGGATAAGGGGGTCCACACCCCAGATGATGACTTTTTAGTTGAAATATGTCGGGTCGACCCCTCATGACTACCGCTATAAGATTACATGCTGTTTCTATCTTCTGAAAATGTGAGTTTGTTTTCTCTTTATTTTAAATAAATCCAAGTTCAAACGTTATCACGCTATGTGAGTGTTTTTATCCCTCACATGTAATACAAACTATTCGCTTGGCTCATGGTGTACCCATTGCTGAGGAAGCTGTGCTGATTTCTTCTCCCTATCTGTGTGATGACATCCGACCAGATATTATACCTAGACCTGTTGGTCATCAAGCCTTTTTGATCTGTATGGCATATGCCATTTCAGGCCACAACTTCTGGTAAGCCTCCTTGATTTCTGGTGATGGTCCTGGCACCGATTTCAATCCTCTGTGCACTTCTGGTCTCCCTACGGTTCATCTACCTACCAGGTTGCCGGTTCGGAACCATCCCCTTGCATGCTCAGGAGATACCTGTTCATCATCATTTTTTCACTATTATCACAGACTTTTTGCTTTTGTTTGCTCACTTATTTGGACTTTGCATTTAACATTGTTTTGTGTTTTTTACACTTGGTCTAATACATGTATTTGAGTGTTACCATTTCATTCACTATTACATTCATTCACGTAGTATTTTTCTGGTTCATACCGAAATATTTACTTTGAAGTCACTGAATTTTTAAAGTTTTATTTGAATTATTATTTATTCACCACTTTTTCACGTAGCTCATAGCGCCACACTTTTGAATTTTTTTTATCCTCACCTGTTTGGACTGTGTAAGTGTTCATCCTGCACACTCTTTTTTCTGAACTTTCTACATCCAGTTTGCGCCCCCCCCCAGTGGCTGAAGGTGATATTACCTGAAATGCACCAAGGTACATCATTAGATTTTGCTTAACCAATAGAAAAGAAGCCATACCTTTTGGGCTGAGCATATTATAAGTTTTATGATCTTATTGTCTGGGATGATATTTAGAAGCAAGAAAGATGAAGGAACACGGAAGAATATTCAGAAACACCTGATTACCATCAATCATACACGCAGACACATACACCATTCATCTACTCACACTGTTACATTCATGAAGATTCCTGAACACCTTATGCTTTGGAACTCGGAGGTTGCAAAAAGTAATTCCTCTTGAAGAGTATCCATCTTGAAAGCCACGGCAGCCATTCTAAAAACTCTGGTAACCAGCAATTCACACCAGTGCCATTTGGAATGGGTAATTATGTCGTGTTGATTTTATCTTATATTCATTTGTGTTCTCTTAAATATTAATTTATCGAGTATTTTACAATTGATATTTTTTTTCTCCCGAATTAATAACTGCCTTGTAGATTTTTCTCTAAAGATTAAATTTTCAATATATACCTGTATTTTTCATTTTGCATAGTTTCCATTTTATGACATACAGTAACAAACATCTAATTTTATTTCACGCTGTTAACCACTTACTTACCTGCAGTATAGTAACGGTTGGATTTGTGAAATATGGACTTTCTGTCTAATTGTCATTTTACAAGGTTATTGATTCTACAGGGAAGTTTATCACTGTTGAATCACATCAAAGGTACTACACTCCAATTTAGCGGAAGTTTCAATTAATATTCAAGATTTTATGTAACGCATTCAGTATTTAATATTTTATGCAACATTTGTTTATGTCAACCAAAGTATATAACTATTTTGTATGATTACATGTCTAATGAATACATTTCATATTTTTAGACTGTGGTCATAATAGATTGAATCTGTATCTTAAAAGTATCATTGTTAAAAATTACTTAATTATAAATACTGTGCAGTAGGGATGAGCTTCGAGTTCGAGTCGAACTCATGTTCGACTCGAACATTGGCTGTTCGCAAGTTCACCGAACAGCGAACAATTTGGGGTGTTCGCGGCAAATTCGAATGCCGCGGAACACCCTTTAAAAGTCTATGGGAGAAATCAAAAGTGCTAATTTTAAAGGCTAATATGCAAGTTATTGTCATAAAAAGTGTTTGGGGACCTGGGTCCTGCCCCAGGGGACATGGATCAATTCAAAAAAAAGTTTTAAAAACGGCCGTTTTTTCAGGAGCAGTGATTTTAATAATACTTAAAGTCAATCAATAAAAGTGTAATATCCCTTTAAATTTCGTACCTGGGGGGTGTCTATAGTGTGCCTGTAAAGGGGCGCATGTTTCCTGTGTTTAGAACAGTCTGACAGCAAAATGACATTTTGAAGGAAAAAACTCATTTAAAACTACCCGCGGCTATTGCATTGCCGACAATACACATAGAAGTTCATTGATAAAAACGGCATGGGAATTCCCCAAAGGGGAACCCCGAACCAAAATTAAAAAAAAAAAATGACGTGGGGGTCCCCCTAAATTCCATACCAGACCCTTCAGGTCTGGTATGGATTTTAAGGGGTACCCCGCGCCAAAAAAAAAAAAAAAATGGCGTGGGGTCCCCCCAAAAATCCATACCAGACCCTTATCCGAGCACGCAACCTGGCAGGCTGCAGGAAAAGAGGGGGGGACAAGAGTGCGGCCCCCCCTCCCTCCTGAACCGTACCAGGCCACATGCCCTCAACATTGGGAGGGTGCTTTGGGGTAGCCCCCAAAACACCTTGTCCCCATGTTGATGAGGAAAAGGGCCTCATCCCCACAACCCTGGCCGGTGGTTGTGGGGGTCTGCGGGCGGGGGGCTTATCGGAATCTGGAAGCCCCCTTTAACAAGGTGACCCCCAGATCCCGGCCCCCCCCCCTGTGTGAAATGGTAAGGGGGTACATAAGTACCCCTACCATTTCACGAAAAAAGTGTCAAAAATGTTAAAAATGACAAGAGACAGTTTTTGACAATTCCTTTATTTAAATGCTTCTTCTTTCTTCTATCTTCCTTCATCTTCTGGTTCTTCTGGCTCTTCTGGTTCTTCTGGTTCTTCCTCCGGCGTTCTCGTCCAGCATCTCCTCCGCGGCGTCTTCTGTCTTCTTCTCCTCGGGCCGCTCCGCACCCATGGCATGGGGGGGAGGCTCCCGCTCTTCTCTTCTTCTCTTCTTCTTTTCTTCTTTTCTTCGTTTCTTCTCTTCTTCTCTTCTTCTTCATTTTCTTCTCCGGGCCGCTCCGCAATCCATGCTGGCATGGAGGGAGGCTCCCGCTGTGTGACGGCGCTCCTCGTCTGACAGTTCTTAAATAACGGGGGGCGGGGCCACCCGGTGACCCCGCCCCCCTCTGACGCACGGTGACTTGATGGGACTTCCCTGTGGCATTCCCCGTGACGTCACAGGGAAGTCCCGTCAAGTCACCGTGCGTCAGAGGGGGGCGGGGTCACCGGGTGGCCCCGCCCCCCCGTTATTTAAGAACTGTCAGACGAGGAGCGCCGTCACACAGCGGGAGCCTCCCTCCATGCCAGCATGGATTGCGGAGCGGCCCGGAGAAGAAAATGAAGAAGAAGAGAAGAAGAGAAGAAAAGAAGAAAAGAAGAAAAGAAGAAGAGAAGAAGAGAAGAGCGGGAGCCTCCCCCCCATGCCATGGGTGCGGAGCGGCCCGAGGAGAAGAAGACAGAAGACGCCGCGGAGGAGATGCTGGACGAGAACGCCGGAGGAAGAACCAGAAGAACCAGAAGAGCCAGAAGAACCAGAAGATGAAGGAAGATAGAAGAAAGAAGAAGCATTTAAATAAAGGAATTGTCAAAAACTGTCTCTTGTCATTTTTAACATTTTTGACACTTTTTTCGTGAAATGGTAGGGGTACTTATGTACCCCCTTACCATTTCACACAGGGGGGGGGCCGGGATCTGGGGGTCCCCTTGTTAAAGGGGGCTTCCAGATTCCGATAAGCCCCCCGCCCGCAGACCCCCACAACCACCGGCCAGGGTTGTGGGGATGAGGCCCTTGTCCTCATCAACATGGGGACAAGGTGTTTTGGGGGGCTACCCCAAAGCACCCTCCCAATGTTGAGGGCATGTGGCCTGGTACGGTTCAGGAGGGAGGGGGGGCCGCACTCTCGTCCCCCCCTCTTTTCCTGCGGCCTGCCAGGTTGCTTGCTCGGATAAGGGTCTGGTATGGATTTTTGGGGGGACCCCACGCCGTTTTTTTTTTTTTTTTGGCGCGGGGTTCCCCTTAAAATCCATACCAGACCTGAAGGGTCTGGTATGGAATTTAGGGGGAACCCCACGTCATTTTTTTTTTTTAATTTTGGCCGGGGTTCCCCTTAATATCCATACCAGACCTGAAGGGCCTGGTATGGAATTTAGGGGGACCCCCACGTCATTTTTTTTTTTTAATTTTGGTTCGGGGTTCCCCTTTGGGGAATTCCCATGCCGTTTTTATCAATGAACTTCTATGTGTATTGTCGGCAATGCAATAGCCGCGGGTAGTTTTAAATGAGTTTTTTCCTTCAAAATGTCATTTTGCTGTCAGACTGTTCTAAACACAGGAAACATGCGCCCCTTTACAGGCACACTATAGACACCCCCCAGGTACGAAATTTAAAGGGATATTACACTTTTATTGTTTGACTTTAAGCATTATTAAAATCACTGCTCCTGAAAAAACGGCCGTTTTTAAAACTTTTTTTTGCATTGATCCATGTCCCCTGGGGCAGGACCCAGGTCCCCAAACACTTTTTATGACAATAACTTGCATATAAGCCTTGAAAATTAGCACTTTTGATTATTCATGTTCGTGTCCCATAGACTTTAACGGTGTTCGCATGTTCGAACGAACTTTTTTCCTGTTCGCATGTTCTGGTGCGAACCGAACAGGGGGGTGTTCGGCTCATCCCTACTGTGCAGGAAAACTGTCCTTAATAAGCACAATAGACCCAAGTCCATTCTAGGAACAGGAGGAAGAGGAGTTCTTGAACCAAAAATTGGTTGCTTAATCGTGACCAATTATGCCATATGCCATTGCTGCGGGAGCTCCAGGACAATAATCTGTATGATTTTCAGAATTATCCCTGATTGACGGATCCCTGCTTTCACCACCTCTTGGCATTGGTGACCCCCTATATTAAGAAGCAGGATACATGTATGAGGCTTTCCATCACTCCAGAGCAAAGGCTCATAGCCACCTTGCGGTACTTGGCGATGAGGAGAAGCCTCCAGGACCTCAAGTTTACTACTGGGATCTCCCCCAGGCTCTAGGAGTCATTATTCCAGAGACCTGCTCAGCCATCATTCAAGTCCTGCAGAAGGGCTATATTAGGGTAAGTTTTTACCTCTAAGATCACATTCTATGTATTTATGTTTGCTAATGTATTTTATTAATTTGTTGATTACATAATTATCAATATTGTAATATGTTGTGGCTGTCCTCTTTGTCCTCATGCATGCTGTAAGCTTTTCCTGCTCCTTTTTTGGCCTACATGCATATTTTCCTTCAATAACCTCCCAGCATGCTATCTTGGGTCCATACACACCTAGCCTGGTAACTTAACAATGTTTTAGGTCAGCTACATTTTGTGGCTTACCCTAAACAACCCATAAAATGTGTACAAATGTTAGTGGTGTCCTCAAATTCAGGCAGAGTGCAAGAGGCCATTTTGGGACCAAACTCATTTGGACCCCGCCCCCCCCCCAAAAAATGCTAAGTCAACAGATCCAAATATTCTATCTGCTGACTTGGAAAAACCCATACACACTATTCCTCTTTTGTGTTCAAATTTCTGTATAAATTCCCCAAACCACGTAGTGTAAGGACCTGCCTGATTACCTACAAATTGAAACTTCTTAAGTTTTTGTCTCCTATTATATTGATTGGTTAAATCATAATGTCAAAATGTGCTGCAATTTAGACAGTGTGTATCCGGCTTTTTAGTTTATGACACTTCTTACCTGTCCACTGCCAATTGTGTAAGTAAGGAGGGACTGGCCAAAGTATCACTGATTATTTATGCAAACAGCTCTCATGGAAGTGGAGAGGGTTACCTGTCCAAAACATCTACCCATTACCCTCCTAAAATTTGTCTAATAGGCCACCAGAGGGGGGAGGAATCAGATAAGTTGACCTTCCACTTTTGTCTTTAAATACTCATTTAGTGTATCCTTATGTTGGCTAAGCATGTTTGTGTCAAATCTGATTGCAATGTTATGTGCAGAAGTAGTAATTTATTTTTTATTTTTTTTTAATCCACGGTTTCCTTCCAACCCTGAGCAATGGCAGGACGTTGCAGCCCAGTTCCATCAGCAGTGGGATTTTCCCAACTGTGGTGGTGCTATTGATGGCAAGCATGTTCGGATTGTACCACCAGCCAAGTCTGGCTCCTATCATTTTGGCTATAAGGGCTTTTGTAGAATAGTCATGCTAGCTGTAGTGTCTGCCAACTACGAGTTCTTGTATTTGGATGTTGGGAAGAACGGCCGCAACTCTGACAGGGGAGTGATTATGCAGACAGAGTTGTACAAGCGGCTCCAGAATGGCACCTTAAACTTGCCACCTGCTGAGGAGAATGTTGAGGGCCTCAATTTTGTTTTCGTGGCAGATGAGGCCTTTGCTCTGGAGGAACATCTGATGAAGCCGTTTCCTATGAACCTCACCCCAGAGCAGAGAATCTTCAATTACAGGCTCTCTCATGCCAGAAGGGTGTTCAAAAATGCCTTCGGCAGTCTATTGAGTAGTTTCAGGCTGTTTTTGACTCAAATCAACCTGGCACTCTACAAGGTAACTCATGTGGTCCTGTGCTGCTGTATCCTACATAATTTTTTAAGGAGGAATGCTACCAGCTACTTAGGTGACAATATCTTCTTTAGCTAACTATTATGGTGTGCTGTGGGTCTGCTACACACACACACACACAATGTTTTTGTTCTTAATGGATATAATTCATGAAGTTCAAAAACATTATGCCTTTACAACTCCTTTAATTTTTTTGAGGTCTAAAAATTGCAGGAAATGTCCACATTTAAGAGCACATTGTCACTGTAACTACAACAACTTACAAAATACACTGATATTGAGCAATCAAATAATAAGCCACACATTGTTTAGTAAAAAACATTTTACTCAAAGCACATTGACTGTCATGGTTATGCAGTAATGTTTGTCTGTCAGCTTACCTCTCCATGTCTTCAGATTAAGAGGCCAGCCACTTTCACCTAGCTGCTTAAGTAATCTTCTCCTATTAGGGAACTCTATATTAACCTGTGCACTGCAAGCCAGCTCTGCTGATCAATATTGTGTGATTTGGCTTCTGTGTGCTTATTGCTCTGTGTCCTGCATCTGATGCTATTTACCAATCTTGGCTTGTTCTTGACTATCCCTGCTTGCTTGTGACCCTGACCTTTTGGCGTGTTCTCTGTCTATCCTTGTCTGCTAGTCACCCTGACCTTTGGCTTATCTCCTTACTATCCCTTGTGGTCCTGGGCTACTGCTTCCTCTCTGTCCTTCTGTAGCCTACTGTGAGCGTGAGCTGGGAGACCCTGGGGGCCGCGACCTGGTGTCAGTTGCAGCGCAGTCCATCCTCACCACTAGAGGCTCTGGTGAACACGTGCTGGCTTTTAGACTCCGCGCCCTGGGGAATCTTATGCTCTATCTCCCAGTGAGATCCATGTTGGTGCTCCAGTTGACCTGCCTTCCTGAACCACCCAGAGTTCCATTCGCAACAGTAAGTCATAGGGTCCACTACTTTAGCGGTGAACTCCTGACTCCAATGGTGTGCATCTGTCACCTGGACTCAGGTGACCTGACAGTTTGATCAGCCATGGACCCGGCTGATGTGCTGTTTCCCGTAGATGCTCCATTGCAGGGCATGCATAGTCCAGAGACTTGAGACCCAGGAATCGAATCAGACTCAGGTGATGCGATTCCTCCAGGATCTGGCTTCCCATTTAGAGCAGCTTCAGGCCTCCTTGGGAACCCTGAGTCAGCAACCTCAAGTACAACCAGCGGGTGCACCCATTCCGGTTGCAGTTGCAGCCACACATTTACTACAACTACCAGCTCCGTCCTGTTACTCCGGAGACCCCAAGGCCTGCAGGGGGTTCCTTAGCCAGTGCACAATTCATTTTGAACTCCAGCCCCAAAACTTCCTGTCTGATCAGGCAAAGGTAGCCTATATTATATCCCTCCTGTCCGGCGAGGCATTAGCCTGAGCTGCCCCTCTGTGGGAACTGAATGATCCAGTGGTATCTAGCCTGTCTGACTTTTTAAAACTTTTTCGGAATATCTTCGAGGAACCGGGTTGTGTCTCCTCAGCGGCCAGTGCCCTTTTACGTCTCCCTCAGAGTCCACTTCTGTGGGACAGTACGCTTTTCATTTTCGTACTTTGACTGCTGAGCTGAGCTGGAATAATGAGGCCTTAGTTGCAACCTTTTTTTACATGGCTTCTCTGATAGAGTGAAGGATGAATTAGCAGGAAAAACCATTTGCAAACAAATCCTGGGGAATGCCCAGGAAAAAACCAAAGCCTACTTACCACCAGCTTGCAGACAACCAAATTGACCTGTCTAAAAGTACACGTTAAAAACAGGGGTTTAGTCTGCACGCATTTGCAAATGCATGCGTAAGCCACAGAGCCTTGTCACGGCACCCTGATATCTGTGGTCTTAAAGGTACAGAAGCACACCAAACACCCAGCAAATAGCACTATGGCTGCAAAGGTGCTGGTGCGTTTCTGGACCAATAAACACACCAAGGTGATCTCAAAAAACTTGCCAGTTGCAAACCTATATGACCCCAGGCTGTTGTATTACCACATCTGCGGTTTTTGGCAGACCAGACAGAACCCAGGCCATCGCTGTCTACGCTCCCTTCGACATCTGTTGAAGTCACAGCTCCTGAGGTCTGCACAGGTCCTGATAAACAGGATGAAGATGTGGAGCAGCCCAGCTTGACCCAGGTATAGCATTGTTGAACATATTTGTATACAAAAAGACAATGATGATAACTATACTTTATTGGGAAAATATTTCTGCCTTAACAAAGTGGTATCCATATCAGTAGACAGTAGGAACCAAAAATGATTTGAACAAAAATTAAAAATGCTGGGGTCAGAATGATAGTCTTTTCTATTTCTCCACACTCAATTTGCAACAGTGAGGAGATCAAAATTGTGTGTGATTGATGACCAAACCCAAAAAAAGTTTCTAATTATGTCCCATTTTCATACACAGGAAAGTGTCAGTCTGGAGGAGCCAATGGCCAGTAGCCAGACGGAGTCGCAGATCCCTCCCTTACGCCCTCCTCCTGCAAAAAGAGCCAGAAAGAGCAGGAATCTGGAGGAGGCCACAGCTTCCTTTCTCAGCCAGGCCACTACTGCACTCCGTACTGACCCAGATGAGGCTGAAGCATTTGGGTGTGTGACAGCCAATAAAATAAGGCAGATGGCCAGTGAGCAAAGGAGCAGGTGTGAGGAACTCATGCTGCAGCTCCTCAACAAGGGGGTGAGGGGCGACATTTCTGAAAACACCCACAGTTCAGATTTTGTGGCCCCACCTCCACAGCCACCCCACCCACCACAGCACCACACCAGCATGCCGGTCAGTAGCAATACCAGCCACAAGAACCCCAACAACCCCGCTCTGGTCTGGGGATTTTCACCCCTTCCCCACTTACTAATTTCTATTATTTTGTTTTTTTTTTTGGAATAATGTTTTTATTTGTTATATCTTCTATATTTTTGTATGCATGGAATGCACTTTTTTTGTTAAGTTCTTTGTATTTGGATGGCAGATAGCATGTCTAATTTAATTTGTGTTATTTTTTCTGCACAATAAAAAAATTGTGTAGAATAATACTTGGCTATGTGTATTACTTTTAATGACAGTTTGGGAGTAGGCAGTTACATAAAAAAATACAATGTAAAATTAACAAGGGACACCAACATAGTTGTATCTTTGATCTTAAAAACTCAGGGATAATGATGTTGTGGTAACTTGCCCAAAAATTAAACAAGCATAATAATAATATTCTTGATATCACTACAAAACAAATGCCTTTTAAAATACGTTTGGCATAACTCCATCAGTATCACCAGCAAAGCAGCTTCATTATTATCCCATTAAAGAAGAAGAGAATGTGCGCTGCATTTCAACATTTCATAATTTGCGGCGTCATGAATGTTAATTCTCCATTACAAACGCTAGTTTACAAGACTGACCGCTTCTGGCTCGTTCCTTGATTTCGATCATGCGTGTTTGTACTTTCGACTTTTGTGTGATGGATTTGTGTACTGACCATCAGAAAATCAGACGTTGAGCTGTCGTTTGCCAAAAATTTACTAGCATGTCATCCAACATTTGTTGGCCGAAAATTGGAAAACAATTGTTGAAAGGAGCGTACTAACGGTAAGAACTTCGGACAACTGTCTGACAAACGTCAATCCCCTTCTAATTGTCGTACCGTGTGTACGAGGCTTAACGTTGTACTTAGGCTGATTTTTCACACTGGCACTGGAGAGCCCTTTTTTGAGATAACGAAATGTGTGCATGACCTCTTCTCATTTGTGTGTACAGATTGTGTTAGCTTCCACACCATACCTGAAAAAACTGTTAGCTATTAGTAAAACATATCTGTACAATATATTATCATTTTGAATCCTAAACAGATATAAAATTACACTAGTTTTCTTCATGACAGTTGGCCCCTAACCCTTAGTAGACAAGTAACGCTGGCTTAAAAAAGGAACAAGTAGGCGTAAATTTATTCGGAGAGAACATTGGCAATAATCCAGGTTTCTCTTAGAGAAAATCTCTAAGAGAAAACATCAAATGTTATCACAAACATATGTTCCCTAATTGTTAAGTATTTGTTCCAAGGGATATCATATTTGATAGTGAAAGAAAACACATGATGAGCATTGTCAGAAGTGGATCATTAATTAGTTCACTGGTATACAGTGATGATTTGTCTGTCAATTATAGCCCTTGACATTCAATATTAAAGTTGTTAAAGTGTATATACAGCATACCACAATGTTATTTTTTTTTAGTTTGGTGAAAACAGTCAGTCAATTTTTAATCCCCATTGGAAGATTTCCCCTCATCTCTTGTTGTAGTTCAAAAGCTTGAACTTCCTATCACTTTTGGATCTAGTTATAGAAAAAATAAATTTCCATGGTATGTTCATCGTGTGTATTGCCTATGGTTGTCAGCTCCATCTAGTGGCTGTAATGCAGTATTTTCCTGAAATAACTTAATCAGGAAAATTATGGCCACTAGAGATAAGTTCCAAACTCACCTGTATCCGAACTTCAAAGTTGTGTTCTTTTTTAGGGCTTTTTCATACAGATCCATTCAGCAGGGGATCCGTTAACAGATCCTCTGCTGAATCAGAGCTGAATAAAATGTATGTCAGTTTTTTTTTTTACATCAAAAAACACAAATTTATTGCCCTAGGGTTAATACAAGAATCCTACATACAGCAGCTAGCACAGTATTGTTGGAGACAATAAGAACAGTGTTATGTGGTATTGGTGCAGCGCTGAACTAGTAAAGTCTGTGATTTAATAAAGAGTTCATAAGTATTTGAAGCAGTGTTCTATGCTGTAGATCAATAGTGCATGGAAACCGTCATCAACACCCGATCACACTGTAGAGAAAGAAAATGCAACGGAGTGCATAAAGGGGACCCCCCCTTGGACTTTTAAGGGCAAAAAAAAGTAATAGAGAGTAATTATATATAAAAGGCACAAGAGTGCCAACTTTATTTATACAAAAGTAGATTTTTTTAAAAAAAGGTTAGCAAAATTCACTCTTAAAGACAATATATCAATGTGTTGATGTAAAATTTAAATGTACAATTTGTATCACCCAAAGCTAACAATCCAAATTGCTGCCCAATGGAAATTAGGTTCATTAGAGGATTGGTAGCTAGAATTTACATCCTGACAAGTTTCAGAAAATCGCATTGAAAATTATCTTTCCTTCTACAGGGGAAGTTTTAACAGTTGGGTAAATTATTCTGTTGTCTGTAACACAAATACATATGTATAAATAGTAATGTTGACATAGTAACATAGAAAAGACATTAGAGCATTGTCTAAAGCTTATTATGCCATTATACAGAGTAACAGGGTGTAAATAACTTACATATTTTGACTCACTGAGAATTTTGAAAGATAAAAACAAACAGAGAAGTACATGCTGGCTGCATAAGTCCACACACACGGCAAAAAATTGTCCGTGTGTTCATGAGCCAATCCGCTGAAGCGCATTCACAAGAGATGCCTGATTTGTCCAACAGGGATCAAATTATTGCCACTGTGGGGACAGATGTAACAAATGCATAATTAGATCAAAATTCCCCTTATCATAAAGGTAATCAAGAGAGTAAAAGAAAAACTGCAGCAGACACAGGGACACAAAGCTATGTCCACATGTAGCCCGTCACATTTGTATTATTTACCTCGAGTTGTAGAGCTGTGTATGTTGCTGACATCACGGCAGTGCTGTCTCTTGGCCTAGGCCAACAAGGCCCAGGCCTAGGGCGGCACACTGCGGGGGGGGGGGTGGGGCGGCAAAAAAGCCGCCCCCCCCTGCAAAAAAAGTCCCCTCCCTGACCCGTCCTCCCGAGTCCCAACTCCCGCATGGAATAAAAGTGACACTGGGAGCAGTCCTGAATGCATGGGACAGGGGTGGACTGAGCCGCGGTAGTGCTGGCTCAGCTCCGCCTCCACCTGACTCCTGGCCACTGGTGACATCACGGCAGCGACTCCCTCCCTGCCCAGCAATCAAAGCAGAGGAGGACTTAACTTTCTCCTTCTCCAGCGCAGAGGGGCTCAAAGCAGCTGCCTGGCCCCTTGAGCTGAGCCCCGCCCTTTTGCATGGTCCTGGATAGGGATGAGCCGAACACCCCCCTGTTCGGTTCGCACCAGAACATGCGAACAGGAAAAAAGTTTGTTCGAACACGCGAACACCGTTAAAGTCTATGGGACACGAACATGAATAATCAAAAGTGCTAATTTTAAAGGCTAATATGCAAGTTATTGTCATAAAAAGTGTTTGGGGACCCAGGTCCTGCCCCAGGGGACATGGATCAATGCAAAAAAAAGTTTTAAAAACGGCCGTTTTTTCAGGAGAAGTGATTTTAATAATGCTTAAAGTCAAACAATAAAGTGTAATATCCCTTTAAATTTCGTACCTGGGGGGTGTCTATAGTATGCCTGTAAAGGGGCGCATGTTTCCTGTGTTTAGAACAGTCTGACAGCAAAATGACATTTTGAAGGAAAAAACTCATTTAAAACTACCCGCGGCTATTGCATTGCCGACAATACACATAGAAGTTCATTGATAAAAATGGCATGGGAATTCCCCAAAGGGGAACCCCGAACCAAAATTAAAAAAAAAAAATGACGTGGGAGTCCCCCAAAAATCCATACCAGACCCTTATCCGAGCACGCAACCTGGCAGGCCGCAGGAAAAGAGGGGGGGACGAGAGTGCGGCCCCCCCCCCTCCTGAACCGTACCAGGCCACATGCCCTCAACATTGGGAGGGTGCTTTGGGGTAGCCCCCCAAAACACCTTGTCCCCATGTTGATGAGGACAAGGGCCTCATCCCCACAACCCTGGCCGGTGGTTGTGGGGGTCTGCGGGCGGGGGGCTTATCGGAATCTGGAAGCCCCCTTTAACAAGGGGACCCCCAGATCCCGGCCCCCCCCCTGTGTGAAATGGTAA
Source organism: Aquarana catesbeiana (assembly GCF_042186555.1). Taxonomy (NCBI): domain Eukaryota; kingdom Metazoa; phylum Chordata; class Amphibia; order Anura; family Ranidae; genus Aquarana; species Aquarana catesbeiana. Next base: position 587,417,446 of record NC_133324.1, on the reverse strand, counting down.
GGGGGTACAAAAGTACCCCTACCATTTCACTAAAAAACTGTCAAAAATGTTAAAAATGACAAGAGACAGTTTTTGACAATTCCTTTATTTAAATACTTCTTCTTTCTTTATCTTCCTTCATCTTCTGGTTCTTCTGGTTCTTCTGGCTCTTCTGGTTCTTCCTCCGGCGTTCTCGTCCAGCATCTCCTCCGCGGCGTCTTCTATCTTCTTCTCCTCGGGCCGCTCCACACCCATGGCATGGGGGGAGGCTCCCGCTCTTCTCTTCTTCATCTTCTTCTCTTCCTCTCTTCTTCATTTTCTTCTCCGGGCCGCTCCGCATCCATGCTGGCATGAAGGGAGGCTCCCGCTGTGTGACGGCGCTCCTTGTCTGACAGTTCTTAAATAACGTGGGGCGGGGCCACCCGGTGACCCCGCCCCCCTCTGACGCACGGGACATGACGGGACTTCCCTGTGGCATTCCCCGTGACGTCACAGGGAAGTCCCGTCAAGTCACCGTGCGTCAGAGGGGGCGGGGTCACCGGGTGGCCCCGCCCCCTGTTATTTAAGAACTGTCAGACGAGGAGCGTAGTCACACAGCGGGAGCCTCCCGCCATGCTAGCATGTGTGAGGAGCGGCCCGGAGAAGAAAATGAAGAAAAGAAAAGAAGAAGAGAAGAAGATGAAGAAGAAGAGAAGAGCGGGAGCCTCCCCCCATGCCATGGGTGCGGAGCGGCCCGAGGAGAAGAAGATAGAAGACGCCGCGGAGGAGATGCTGGACGAGAACGCCGGAGGAAGAACCAGAAGAACCAGAAGAACCAGAAGATGAAGGAAGATAGAAGAAAGAAGAAGTATTTAAATAAATAGGGCGGCACAGTGGCGCAGTGGGTAGCACTCTCGCCTAGCAGTAAGAAGGGTCGCTGGTTCGAATCCCGACCACGACACTACCTGCCTGGAGTTTGCATGTTCTCCCGGTGTCTGCGTGGGTTTCCTCCGGGTACTCCGGTTTCCTCCCACACTCCAAAGACATGCTGGTAGGTTAATTGGATCCTGTCTAAATCGGCCCTAGTATAGGTATGAATGTGAGTTAGGGACCTTAGATTGTAAGCTCCTTGAGGGTATAGGGACTGATGTGAATGTATAATATATATATGTAAAGCGCTGCGTAAATTGACGGCGCTATATAAGTACCTGAAATAAATAAATAAATAAATAAAGGAATTGTCAAAAACTGTCTCTTGTCATTTTTAACATTTTTGACAGTTTTTTAGTGAAATGGTAGGGGTACTTTTGTACCCCCTTACCATTTCACACAGGGGGGGGGGCCGGGATCTGGGGGTCCCCTTGTTAAAGGGGGCTTCCAGATTCCGATAAGCACCCCGCCCGCAGACCCCCACAACCACCAGCCAGGGTTGTGGGGATGAGGCCCTTGTCCTCATCAACATGGGGACAAGGTGTTTTGGGGGGCTACCCCAAAGCACCCTCCCAATGTTGAGGGCATGTGGCCTGGTACGGTTCAGGAGGGGGGGGGCCGCACTCTCGTCCCCCCCTCTTTTCCTGCGGCCTGCCAGGTTGCGTGCTCGGATAAGGGTCTGGTATGGATTTTTGGGGGGACCCCACGCCGTTTTTTTTTTTTTGGCGCGGGGTTCCCCTTAAAATCCATACCAGACCTGAAGGGTCTGGTATGAAATTTAGGGGGAACCCCACGTCATTTTTTTTTTTAAATTTTGGCCGGGGTTCCCCTTAATATCCATACCAGACCTGAAGGGCCTGGTATGGAATTTAGGGGGACTCCCACGTCATTTTTTTTTTTAAATTTTGGTTCGGGGTTCCCCTTTGGGGAATTCCCATGCCGTTTTTATCAATGAACTTCTATGTGTATTGTCGGCAATGCAATAGCCGCGGGTAGTTTTAAATGAGTTTTTTCCTTCAAAATGTCATTTTGCTGTCAGACTGTTCTAAACACAGGAAACATGCGCCCCTTTATAGGCATACTATAGACACCCCCCAGGTACGAAATTTAAAGGGATATTACACTTTTATTGTTTGACTTTAAGCATTATTAAAATCACTGCTCCTGAAAAAACGGCCGTTTTTAAAACTTTTTTTGCATTGATCCATGTCCCCTGGGGCAGGACCTGGGTCCCCAAACACTTTTTATGACAATAACTTACATATTAGCCTTTTGATTTCTCCCATAGACTTTTAAACGGTGTTCCGCGGCATTCGAATTTGCCACGAACACCCCAAATTGTTCGCTGTTCGACGAACTTGCGAACAGCCAATGTTCGAGTCGAACATGAGTTCGACTCGAACTCGAAGCTCATCCCTAGTCCTGGAGAGTCCGCCGTGGGGTGGAGGTGGGGTGCAGGGCAGCGGCATTTTCAAAAAGCAAGAGGGAGGCCCCGGGAGCTGGGAAGAGGCTGACAGCTTGCCATAACCAAGAGCCCGGGAGGAAGTGAGAGAAGACTACGCTTCACTGCCACTCTGATTTGATCAGCATCCCCGACTCCTTCTCCAACTCCTCTCCCAGCTGTGACTGTCCTGGAACAGGAAGACAGGCTGACCAAGGATGGGCATGAGGTAGGTGCATCACACTCGACTACCAACACAGACAGGCTGCCTGGGACAGTCACAGGGAGGGGGCAGTAGGGACTGCAGGCATGGCTAGGGGGTCTCTCTCTCCCACCACCCTCACCTTCTCCCCCCTCTCTTACACCCACCCCTCTCTCTCTCTCTCCCTCCCACCCCCACACACCCATCCCCCTCTCTCTCCCACCTCCACACACCTGCCCTCCTCTCTCTCCCACCCTACACACCCACCCCCACCCCACTCTGGCACCCCCTCTCCCACTCACACCCCCACCCCCCTCTCTCACACCCACACACCCGCCCCCTCTCTCTCCCACCCCCACCCCCCTCTCTCACACCCCCTCTCTCTCTCACACCCCACACACCCGCCCCCTCTCTCTCTCACACCCCCCCTCTCTCTCTCACCCCCCTCTCTCTCTCACACCCTCCTCTCTCAGACCCCTACACCCCCTCTCTCCCACCCCATCTCTCTCTCCCACCCCCTCTCTCTCCCTCCCACCCCCACCCCCTCTCCCCCACCTCCTCTCACACCCTCCTTCTCTCTCTCCCCCACTCTCTCCCTTGTAGTCCTTCAATTTTGGAGGGAGACACATCCTTAGATCTAAGGAGCTCATGTTGGAACTTGTAGTTCTTCACTTTTGGGGGATGTGACCCCCCAGCATGTGCCCCTCAGAGCTGAGGATGCGACACGCTCCCCCAAACTAATGAAGGACTACAGGTTCCAGCATGAACCTGCAAGATCTAGGGATGTGACCCCCAAAAGTGAAGGACTGCAGGTCCCAGCATGAACCCCTCAGAGCTGAGGATATCACCCCCCCTAAAAATTAGTGAAGGACTACAGGTCTGAACATGAACCCATGATAGCTCAGGGGTTCATACTGGAACTTGCAGTCCTTCAATTTTGGAAGGAGTCACATGCATTAAACAGGAAGGGGTGGGGTAAATTACATGGGGGGGCGTCTGATTTTAGTCTTGCCTAGGGCAGCACAAAACCAAAATACACCACTGCATCACGGTGGTGGCCAGTGAACTGACACAAGCTATCCGGGTGCCAGCATTTAAATACCTGATCTCATTTGGCGATAGCCAATGAAGCAGTCCATCCTGCCAGATCAGCTGCATGGAATGCAGCTGATTGCAGAAGTCGAGGCATCTCTCTGACGGAGAGGCACGCTGCGTAGCCACGCCCACAAGGTCGTGATGACATCACATGTCACCGGCGGGTAGACGCTCGCCGCTCATCATGGAAATGGCGGTGAGAGTGTAAACAAGTTCCTCCTGGTGCAATGAAGCAGGTACGGAGACAGAAGCTAGTCTGTCATAGGCCCATCCTGCACCAGTGGAGCTTACCCGCCGGGTGTCTGCGTATACGCAGAGCGGCATGAACACAGGGCTGAGGGCCACCTAGTGGAGAGAGATGTAGTAGCAGCCAGCAGGTTTACATAAAAGAACAGAAATAACAGCAATGGATACAATGGTAATACATAAAGCGTGACATTGAGCATCAAAAACATATATCAATGGATTCCAAAGATAACAGATATTGAATTACTGAACATCATTATCATGATCTATACACAAGAAAAAAGTAAAGGATTACATATATAATAATAGCTTCCTAAGGTGTAATTATTTATTCTAGATACACTTATATATATACACATCAGTACCCAAATAGAGATGACATAACTGTATAAACATGTCAGAAAACTAGTCCTTCATAAAGAAAAAAGAAAAAGGAAAGAGGTTTCAAGGGCTTCATTCAGGGAATGTATTTTAGAACCAGGGACCTCAGAGATTCAATTCACAGACCCCAGAAGTAAATCCAGGAAGGAATGATCGAAAATTGAAGGCCTTGTTTAATCCCGGTGGTGAAGTAGCCTGTAGATTGAATATCCACCTTAGTTCACATTGGAGGAGGCATTTATTAAAATCGCCTCCTCTTGAATGAAAATGGATATGATCAAGTTCCAGGAAGCAAATCTTGGGAATTGAGTCACATGGCCCTGGTACATCCAGATCTCGTTTACGGATAGTCAATATGTGCTGGTAAATTCTTTTCCAGAACTCATTAATCGTCTTCCCGACGTAATAACGTCCACATTCACATGTGAGTAGGTATACCACGCCGGGAGTCTAATGCCCCGTACACACGGTCGGACTTTGTTCGGACATTCCGACAACAAAATCCTAGGATTTTTTCCGACGGATGTTGGCTCAAACTTGTCTTGCATACACACAGTCACACAAAGTTGTCGGAAAATCCGATCGTTCTAAACGCGGTGACGTAAAACACGTACGTTGGGACTATAAACGGGGCAGTGGCCAATAGCTTTCATCTCTTTATTTATTCTGAGCATGCGTGGCACTTTGTCCGTCGGATTTGTGTACACACGATCGGAATTTCCGACAACGGATTTTGTTGTCGGAAAATGTTATCTCCTGCTCTCCAACTTTGTGTGTCGGAAAATCCGATGGAAAATGTCCAATGGAGCCCACACACGGTCGGAATTTCCGACAACACCGGAAAATCCGACCGTGTGTACGGGGCATTACAGTTAATATAGTGCTTGGGACGGAAGTGGTGTCCATTTGGTAGATCTATATCCTTACGCCTGTCCATGTATTGACAATGTGAGCACCCTCCACAAGAGAAGATCCCTAACATTTTACATGTATCCCCTCTATGGAATTTGTATTCACTCATGACCACCTTGTCACCCACAGAGGGTGCTCTCCTATATGTCACAGTAGGTGTGTCTGCCACGAATGGAGATAATGAGGGGTCCATAGTGAGTGAGTAAATGCCAGTATTTGTTTAAAATCCGTTTCAATTGTTTGTGCTGTGTTGTATATGTAGTGATGATTCTAGTTTTATCATCAGTGGAGGATTGTTTCTGTGTATTGAGTAAGTCCTGACGGTCCAGATTTATCGTTTTTATATGCCTTTTTAAGGCAAGAGCCAGAGTACCCTCTTTCGAGGAGTCTTTCTCTTAGCTTGTCAGCCTCATTTTTGAAGGTAATATCATCTGAACAGTTTCTACGTACTCTAAGGTACTGACTGTAGGGTATAGATGCTAGCAGGGGTTTGGGATGAAAACTAGTCGCATGTAATAGTGAATTCCCTGCTGTGGGCTTGCGATACAACTGACTTGAAAGGCTACCATCTGGTTGTTTTTTCACAAGCACATCCAGAAATATGATTTCTGTTGTGCTATGTGACATCGTGAAACTAAGGTTAAATTCGTTGTTGTTGATAGCAACTAGAAACTCATATAGGAGCTCCGATGAGCTGTCCCATATGAGGAACACATCATCTATATAGCGTCGCCATGTAAGTACATGGCACATATATATAGATAATAAATCATTGGTAAGCAATGAATGTTCCTACTCCCCCAGGTACAGGCTGGCGTACGATGGGGCACAACATGTCCTCATCGCAACTCCCTGTACTTGGAGGTAGTGGGAACCATCAAAGCAAAAAACATTGTGATATAATATGAATTCCAAAGAATTCAAAATAAATTCTGTATATTTAGGCTTACATTCACTTAATTGTGACAGTACATGACGCACCGTCGCAAGACCCTTCGTGTGGGGTATACTGCAGTATAGGGACTCAACGTCTACAGTGACTAGTAGGACACCATCCGAGATGTTCAGATCCCGAAGGGTTTGCAGAAAATGTATGGTGTCATGTACATAGGATGACAGGCATTTAACAAGTGGTTTTAAATGATTATCTACCACTCGGCTGAGGTTTTCAGTGAGATTGCCACAGCCAGAGATGATAGGTCACCAGATGGTTTTCTTTTTTGTTTATGTAATTTTGGCAATGCGAAGAACGTAGCTTCTCTAGGGTAGCTTGTTCTGATGAATTCCCACACATGTTTAGTTATGACATGTTGATGGAATGCTGTATCCACCAAGCTATAAAAATCCAGAGTGAATTTGTCAAGTAGGAATCGTTCAATTGGTCGGTACCACTCAGAATTAGAGAGTATGTTCATGCACATCTCAATGTATTGGACATTGTCAATAACCATGACATTGCCACCCGTTGTCGGATGGTTTGATCACAATGTCGTGGTTACGGGCCAATGCATCGAGTGCAGCTCGTTCATCACGATCAAAATTACCATGTGATTTAGGAAAGTTTTTTTATATTCCTAATATCTGCTGTCACAAGCTTTAAAAAGACAGAAGCATTGTGATTTGAGCTTGGTGATGGGTATAAGGTGGATTTCTTTTTAAGTGATAAGTCAGGGGCATGTGCTTGTTTTTGCGTAAGGGGAATGTCATCAACTGCTAAAAGAGGGCCTCTATATCAACTGAATCTATGAGGTCTTCAGAATCATTCTCTTCTAACAGAGCAATCACATCATTCAGTGCTTGCTTATCCTGGCTGGGTTGTCCAGAATCTGAATTAGATTTTTTCGCATATAAGCTTTTTAGTAAAATTTTACAAAGGGCCTGGTAATGGAGGGGGGGATCCCATGCTCTTTTTTTCAATTATCTGTATCTATATTGCCGAGACCCAACAATACATTACAGCCACAATCAGTTTTAAATGACAATTTTTCCTTTAGAAATGTCATTTTGCTGTGGTACTCTTCTAAACACGGGAGAAATGCACCACTTTACAGGCATACTATAGACACCCCCCAGGCACAATATTTAAAGGAATATTTCATTTTTATTGTTTCACTTTAAGCATTCAAAAAATCACTGCTCCAAAAAACGGCCATTTAAAAAAAATGTTTGCATTGATACATGTCCCCTAGGACAGGACCCAGGTCCCCAAACACTTTTTATGAAAAGAACTTGCATATAAGCCTTTAAAATTAGCACTTCTGATTTTTCATGTTAGTGTCCCATAGACTTTAACGGTGTGTCGGCAGCTTTCGAATTTGCCACGAACACCGCATATTGTTTGCTGTTCGGTGAACAGACGAACACTCGATGTTCGAGTCGAACTTACGTTTGACTCAAACATCGGGCTCATCCCTAGTAATAAGTATCATCCGATGGCAAACTCAGCAATCCTCCACTTTAATGATATTACCTCTACCAGAGCAAGATTTCACTAGTACCTATCAGCAGGTAATGGATGCCAATTCAGGGGTATCGGATGATACTTATTGCCTAAATGTCTTTACCTGAGAGTAAGAGTCAGTGTGATCAGGTGTTAGTGACGGTTTCCATGCACTATTGATTACAGCATAGAACACCGCTTTGAATACTTATGAACTCTTTATTAAATCACAGACTTTATTTAGTTCAGCGCTGCACCATTACCACATAACACAGTTTTTTTACATCACTGCTGTTCAGTTTGTGTCTGTATTTACACAGTGGTTACAAGTTGACCTGTGGTATCTCTATGGGTGGCCAGTTGTGCAAGGACTTGCAAGGACTTGCAAGGACTTGCACATCAGGCTACCTCTGATCTGTCACATTTAGATCTGGAAAAGCAGAAAAGGACACAGTCCTTTATAGTTTTTTTTTCCACCAGACCTGGACAGGCTTGGAAGTAGGCAGGTCCTACTTCAAACAAACAGACAGACAGGCGGACCTGATCGAAATGTCTTTGTCAAAGAGGTGGGATGCTGGTGATCTCAGTGCACTTCTATAGATACATGCCCATATTTAATAAATTTGATATCTGAATGTAAATCACTGCCCACCCAGAGGCCAGGTGGATACTCTGTATGTCCTAGAGGATGTACCTGTACATCCCCCAGAAGCACAATCCATCGAGCACAGTGGATCGCTGATCACGGTACTGGCCCTAGTACCATGTGATTGCTGTGCCTATGCCTATGCATCTAGGTTATGAAAAGGCTCACACATGTAGTATCCCCATACTTGGGAGACATAGCAGAATGCGTTTTGGGGTGAAATTCTAAGTGTGCCTATACTGTGTGTGAAAAATAGCTTGTTAAAATGGCAACTTTGTGAAAAAAGCAAAAACAGAATGTATTTAATTTCTTAATTTTCCAAAAAATTGTGACAAAAAATTACAACTTCAAAAAACTCGCCATACCTCTTACTAAATACCTTTCTACTTTACAAAAATGGGTAATTTGGGGAGTATTTGTATTGTTCTGGCTATTTAAGGCCTCAAGAAAGGAGATAGGCAGTCAGTACTAGGGATGAGCAGAACATCCCTAGAACCTGCGAATGGACCGAAAGTTTCCGCGAACTTTAGAACCCTATTAAAGTCTATGGGACTCGAACGTTCAAAATCAAAAGTGCTAATTTTAAAGGCTAATATGCAAGTTATTGTCCTAAAAGGGGTTTGGGGACCCGGGTCCTGCCCCAGGGGACATGTATCAATGCAAAAAAAAGTTTTAAAAATGCATGTTTTTTCGGGAGCATTGATTTTAATGATGCTAAAAGTGAAAAAAAAGGTGAAATATTCCTTTAAATATCGTACCTGGGGGTGTCTATAGTATTCCTGTAAAGTGTTTCCCATGCTTAGAACAGTCCCTGCACAAAATGTCATTTTTAAAGGAATAAAAGTCATTTAAAACTGCTTGCGGCTTTAATGTAATGTCGGGTCCCGACAATATGGATGAAAATCAGTGAGACAAATGGCATGGGTACGCCCAACCTCCCAGTCCATTACCAGGTCCTTTGGGTCTTGTATGGATATCAAGGGGAACCCCGCACCCAAGTTAAAAAAAGGAAAGGTGTGGGGCCCCCAAGCCCTATATACTCTGAACAGCAGTATACAGGCAGTGCAAACAAGACAGGGAATGTAGGTTTGTTGTTAAGTAGAATCTGTTTGTAATTTTGAACTGGTACATTTTTAAAGTGTAGCTCCAGCCAAAAAATCTATTTTTAAGCTTTTTGGAAAACATAGGGAAGGGTTATCACCCCTGTAAAATTTGTTTTGCTGTCTGTGCACCTCTTCAGAAGATTTTACCTCACTTTCTGTCCCAATGACAAATGTTTTTTGAAAATTTGGGGTTTGTACTGCAACAAGGATTGGTGATAAAGCATCAGTGAAGAGGAGACACATTTTTCCCATATTAACTCTCACAGGAGAGAATTTCCCCTCCCAGAGGTAGATTTCATCTCACTTCCTGTTGTCTCTTTCCGTTTGCAAGTAGGAGTCATTTGTAAGTTGGATGTTTGAAAGTAAGGTCCTGTCCTATATACTCTGCAGAAATTGGGGCCTTAGGTGTTGGTGTTGCCACAACACTGTAAGCCCTTACAGTTACTCTTGGTAGGCGCAGGAACAGGCCCTGCTGTGAAATATTAGATCAAGAATTGTAATTACATGCCATTGTTGAACAGTGGTAGAAAAATTGGGCCTTTGGTGGTGGTGGTGCAGGTGCCACAACACTGTAAGTCCTCACAGTTACTCTTGGTGGGCGCTGGAATGGGCCCTGTGGTGAAATATTTAGTTGGAGCACAGGAATGAGCACTGCTGCAAAGTATTGCATCAAAAATTGTAATTATATGCCCCTGTTAAACAGGGGCTGAAAAATTGGGCCTTGGGCACTGGTGCTGGTGCCGCAACACTGCAACCCCTCACAGATACTATAGTTGGAGTGCAGGAATGAGCCCTGCTGCAAAGTATTGCATCAAAAATTGTAATTATACACCCCTGTTAAACAGGGGCCGAAAAATTGGGCCTTGGGCACTGATGCTGGTGCCACAACACTGCAACCCCTCACAGATACTATAGTTGGAGTGCAGGAATGAGCCCTGCTGCAAAGTATTGCATCAAAAATTGTAATTTTGGCTGAAAAATTGGGCCTTGGGCACTGATGTTGGTGCCACAACACTGCAACCCCTCACAGATACTATAGTTGGAGTGCAGGAATGAGCCCTGCTGCAAAGTATTGCATCAAAAATTGTAATTACACGCCCCTATTAAATAGGGGCAGAAAAATTGGGCCTTGGCCACTGGTGGCAGTGCCCAGAACTGCCACCAGTGTTCTTACAAGCTATCAGCATGAAGGAAGAGGATTGTGACTCACATTTTAAAAAAAATCAATCGGTTACATCAGCATCAGGTGCTTGGTACCTGCCCAAGAACCACTGCGCCGCCAAGTTAAGGACGTGAGGCAAACAGGGCACATGGGTCAGTTGTCCCTGTCGGAGGGCCGAGAGGAGGTTGGTGCCATTGTCGCAAACCACCATATCTGCCTTAAGCTGGCGTGGCATCAACCACCTCTGAACTTGCCCCTGCAGAGCTGACAGAATCTCTGCCCCAGTGTGGCTCCTGTCCACCAAGCACACCAGCTCAAGCACCGCATGGCATCTTTTTGCCTGCGTGCTTGCATAGCCCCTTGAACGCCTACGAAGCACCACTGGTTCTGAGGACAAATCAGCACAGGAAGAAGCCATGGAGGAAGAAGAAGAGGAGGGGTGGAGGAGAGAGGTGTGGCAGAATCACCACTAGTAGAATTTTGGAGGCATAGTGGCGGAACAACCTCCAACACTACTGCACCCTGTCCTGCATCCTTCCCAGCTGCCAGAAAAGTCACCCAGTGCACTGTGAAAGATAGGTAACATCCCTGTCCATACCTGCTGGACCATGAGTCAGCGGTATTATGCACCTTACCACTGACCGCCCTGTTCAGCAAGGCCAAGACATTGCCTTCCACATGCCGGTAGAGAGCCAGAATCGCCTTCCGGGAGAAAAAGTGGCGTTTGGGAACCTGCCACTGAGGAACAACACATTCCACAAACTCACGGAAGGGGGCAGAGTCTACCAACTGGAAAGGCAGTAGTTGAAGTGCTAGCAATTTAGCCAAGCTAGCATTCAACCGCTGGGCATGTGGATGGCTGGGAGCTAACTTCTTTCAGCAGTGCAGCAGCTGGGGCAGGGAAATTTGCCTGGTACAATCTGACATCAGTGTACCGATAGCAGATTGCCCGCAAGTACTTGGCTGTGACACACCTAATTCTACACCTTCATTCCTCTCAGTGCAGGTTTCAGAGAGGACTGAAGGTATAGTGGGGTTGGAGATCCCAGGTGATGAGGAGCATAGAGAGGTCCGCTTTGTTCTTTGGTGTGGGTCTTTTAGGTACGCTTGCCAATGAACTGCATGGCAGGTCAACGTATGTCTGGTCAAGCATGTGGTGCCCAAGCGGGTGATGTTTTAGCCACGCGAGATACGCTTGAGACATATGTTGCAAATAGCAGCGGTGGGATCTGATGCACTCATCTCAAAAAAGGTCCACACCAAAGAACTTTTGGAATAATGCGCAGAGACAGCAGCGCCCTGCACATGAAAAGCTCCGCGGTGTGATGCAGTCGGTGTGCTGCCCTTAAGCTGGCCCCTGGTGGCCATCCTGTCTCATTGGAGATGTGCCTTCTCCTCCTCCTCCTCCTCTCTCCTATCAGGCACCCACATGGAGTCAGTGACCTCATCATCCCCTCCCTCCTCATCACTGGAGCAAAGCTGGCAGTATGTTGCAGATGGAGGAACATGACTGCCAGATTGCTGTCCTTCTTGGGTACCCCCTCTCTCTGGGCTCATGTTACTGCCTTCCTCTAGCTAGGTACCATCATTGGAGCCTTCAAAACACTGGGCATCCTCCTGGAGCATGTACCCAACACTGTGGTCAAACAGTTCAGGGGACTCCTCAGGAGGACATGGTGGGGCTAGGGAAGGAGTGACTAATGCCATTGAGCCGAGGGAAGAGTCTGCGTTGGCAGCTGCTTTGCCAGACAAAGTACCCTGAGCCTGGGTGAGAGAGGATGAGGAGGATGAGAGCGGCTTGGTCATCCACTCTACCAAGTCTTCCGCATGTTGCGGCTCAACACGACCAGCTGCCAAAAAAAAAGGGCAAGTGTGTCCCACGGCCACGTGCTGATGAGGATGCATTGTCTCCCTGACCAGCACTGTTGCCTCTAGACACAGAGCCTGATTGCCCTTTTATTGGCTTGTGACTGTCTGCCTCTCCTTGTTGGCCTTCCAGACATACTAATGGCCTGCAGTGAGATGTAGCCGCACAAAGCTGGGATGTATATATATGCTGATACTGCAGCTAGCAGAATCAACTGCCAGCCTGTGGTACTAATAGGATCAGAAGAACACCACCAATTTTCTACAGGTAGCTTTAGGTGTACACTGTGCAGAGGACACAGTACACTAACTGTAAATACTGTAGCTGCCTGCCTGTGGTATTAATAAGAGCAGAACAACAGCAATTGTCTTCAGGTAGCTTTAGGTGCACACTGTGCAGAGGACACAGTACACTAACTGTAAATACTGTAACTGCCTGCCTGTGGTATTAATAGGATCAGAACAACAGGAATTGTCTTCAGGTAACTTTAGGTGCACACTGTGCAGAGGACGCACTGCACTAACTGTAAATACTGCAGCTGCCTGTGGTACTAATAAGATCAGAAGAACACCACCAATTTTCTTCAGGTAGCTTTAAGTGCACACTGTGCAGAGGACGCACTACACTAACTTGTAAATACTGCAGCTGCCTGTGCTACTAATAGGATCAGAAGAACACTACCAATTTTCTTCAGGTAGCTTTAGGTGCACACTGTGCAGAGGACGCACTACACTAACTTGTAAATGCTGCAGCTGCCTGTGGTATTAATAGGGTTAGAACAACAGCAATTGTCTTCAGGTAGCTTTAGGTGCACACTGTGCAGAGAACGCACTGCACTAACTTGTAAATACTGCAGCTGCCTGCGGTACTAATAGGATCAGAAGAACACCACCAATTTTCTTCAGGTAGCTTTAGGTGCACACTGTGCAGAGGACGCACTACACTAACTTGTAAATACTACAGCCGCCTGCAGTACTAATAGGATCAGAAGAACACCACCAATTTTCTTCAGGTAGCTTTAGGTGCACACTGTGCAGAGGATGCACTACACTAACTTGTAAATACTGCAGCTGCCTGTGGTACTAATAGGATCAGAAGAAAACCACTAATTTCCTTCAGGTAGCTTTAGGTGCACACTGTGCAGAGGACGCACTACACTAACTGTAAATACTGTAGCTAATAGGACTAATAGGATCAGAAGAACACCAGCAATTTTCTTCAGGTAGCTGTAAATACTGTAAAAACACCTGCCTGCCTGTCAGTAGGAAGAGAATAACAGGAACAGATCTAGCAAAACTGAATACATGAATACTTGAATATATATATATATATATATACAACACCTAGGATGCATGTATATACACAATACACTGTTAGGGATGAGCCGAACACCCCCCCGGTTCGGTTCGCACCAGAACCTGCGAACGGATCGAAAATTCGCACGAACGTTAGAACCCCATTGACGTCTATGGGACTCGAACGTTCAAAATCAAAAGTGCTCATTTTAAAGGCTAATTTGCATGGCATTGTCCTAAAAAGGGTTTGGGGACACGGGTCCTGCCCCAGGGGACATGTATCAATGCAAAAAAAAACTTTTAAAAAGGGCCGTTTTTTCGGGAGCAGTGATTTTAATGATGCTTAAAGTTGAAAAAAAAGTGAAATATTCCTTTAAATATCGTACCTGGGGGGTGTCTATAGTATGCCTGTAAAGTGGCACGTGTTTCCCGTGCTTAGAACAGTCCCTGCACAAAATGTCATTTTTAAAGGAAAAAAGTCATTTAAAACTGCTTGCGGCTTTAATGTAATGTCGGGTCCTGGCAATATGGATGAAAATCAGTGAGACAAACAGCATGGGTACCCCCCAGTCCATTACCAGGCCCTTTGGGTCTTGTATGGATATTATGGGGAACCCCGCACCTAAATAAAAAAAAGGAAAGGTGTGGGGCCACCAGGCCCTATATACTCTGAACAGCAGTATACAGGTGGTGCAAACAAGGCAGGGACTGTAGGTTTGTTGTTAAGTAGAATCTGTTTGTAATTTTGAACTGGTACATTTTTAACGTGTTTAGCTCCAGCCAAAAAATCTATTTTAAGCTTTTTGGAAAACATAGGGAAGGGTTATCACCCCTGTGACATTTGTTTTGCTGTCTGTGCTCCTCTTCAGAAGATTTCACCTAATTTTTTGTCCCAATGACAAATGTTATTTGAAAATTTGGGTTTTTTTTGTGAAACAAGGATTGGTGATAAAGCATCAGTGGAAAGGAGAAACGTTTTTCCCATATTAACTCTTACATGAGAGAATTTCCCTTCCTAGGGGTAGATTTCATATCACTTCCTGTTGTCTCCTTCCGTTTGCAAGTAGGAGTTGTTTGTAAGTTGGATGTTTGAAAGTAGGGGCCTGCATTATATACTCAGCAGAAATTTGGGCCTTAGGTGTTGTTGTGGCCACAACACTGTAAGCCCTTACAGGGCCCTGCTGTGAAATATTAGATCAAGAATTGTAATTACATGCCCCTGTTGAACAGGGGCAGAAAAATTGGGCCTTTGGTGGTGGTAGTGCTAGTGCCACAACACTGTAAGTCCTCACTCGCTCTTGGTGGGCGCATAAACGGGCCCTGCTGTGAAATATTAGATCAAGAATTATAATTACATGCCCCTGTTGAACAGGGGCTGAAAAATTGAGCCTTAGGCACTGGTGCTGGTGCCAGAACACTGCAACCCCTCACAGATACTCTAGTTGGAACGCAGAAACAAGCCCTGCTGCAAAGTATTGCATCAAAAATTGTAATTACATGCCCCTGTTAAACAGGGGCTGAAAAATTGGGCCTTAGGCACTGGTGCTGGTGCCACAACACTGCAACCCCTCACAGATACTCTAGTTGGAACGCAGAAACGAGCCCTGCTGCAAAGTATTGCATCAAAAATTGTAATTACATGCCCCTGTTAATCAGGGGCTGAAAAATTGGGCCTTAGGCACTGGTGGTGTCGCCCAGAACCAAAAATGTTCTTACAAGCTATCAGCGTGATCATTGAGGAGGAAGAGGATAATTACTCAGGATAGTCACTCAGCATCAGCATAGGCAGTCTTTGAAGGGATCTGAGATTTCAAAAAAAATTATTCGGTTACATCAGCATCAGGTGCTTGGTAGCTGGTGGTGATCCAAGACTGATTCATTTTTATGAAGGTCAGTCGATCGACCGAGTTGGTGGACAGACGCAACCTGTGATCGGTTACAAAGCCTCCAGCAGCACTGAATGTGCTTTCCGAAAGAATGCTGGATGCAGGACAGGCCAGTAGCTCAATTGCATACTGTGCAAGCTCTGGCCAGTGATCCATCCTCAAGACCCAGTAACCCAGAGGATTTTCGGTGGGAAAGGTGTCCAAGTCAGATCTTGCCCCTAGGTATTCCTGCACCATGTAAAACAGACGCTGGCGATGGTTGCTGGAACCGATCATACCTTGGGGCTGCAGACCAAAAAATTGTCTGAATGCATCGGTCAGACGGCCACCTTCTCCACCGCTCCTTCTTTGACTGACCGAAGCCTCAGCAACACGTTGTCCAGAAACAGGAGATTGTAACCTCCCAGTCTCTGGGAACGCGTTGCACAGACCTTTCTGCAAGGCCTCCCGAAGATGTTTCATCCTCTGCTCCCTCTGCGATGGCAAGATAAGGTCCGCAACCTTACCCTTGTAACGTGGATCAAGGAGGGTTGCCAGCCAGTATTGGTCCTTCTCCTTGATACCACGAATACGAGGATCCTTACGCAGGCTTTGCAGGATCAGGGAGGCCATGCAGCGTAGGTTTGCTGAGGCATTCGGTCCGGAGTCCCCTGGGTCACTAAGGACGACATGGTCCACAGCCACCTCCTCCCAGCCACGTACAAGTCCATGTGTTTCTTGGGACTGATCTCTTAAAGACTGCTGCTGATGCTGAGTGCCAGGCTCCACCTCCATACTGACACAATCCTCCTCCTCGTCCTCTTCCTTGGCGGGTTGTGTTGTGATTGGCGGGCACGCAGGAACAATGTCTGGATAAAGGGGGCCTTGAGAGCTAAGGAAGTCCTCCTCTTCCTGCCTCTGTTCTGCCTCAAGTGCCCTGTCCATTATTCCATGCAGCGTGTGCTCCAACAGGTGGACAAGGGGGACAGTGTCACTGATGCATGCACTGTCACTGCTCACCATCCTCGTGGCCTCCTCAAATGGTGACAGGACAGTGCATGCATCCCTGATCATGGCCCACTGGCGTGGGGAAAAAAAACAAGCTCCCCTGACCCTGTCCTGGTGCCATAGTCGCACAGGTACTCATTGATGGCCCTCTGCCGCATGTGCAGCCGCTGCAGCATGGCCAATGTTGAGTTCCACCTGGTGGGCATGTCACAGATTAGGCGGTTCTTGGGCAGGTTAAACTCCTTTTTTAGGTCTGCCAGCCAAACACTGGCATTATATGACCGGCGGAAATGCACACAGACTTTCCTGGCCTGCCTCAGGACATCCTGTAAGCCCGGGTACCTGCCCAAGAACCGCTGCACCACCAAGTTAAGGACATGAGCCAAACAGGGCATATGGGTCATTTGGCCCTGTCGGAGGGCAGAGAGGAGGTTGGTGTCATTGTCGCAAACCACCATTCCTGCCTTAAGTTGGTGTGGCGTCAACCACCTCTGAACCTGCCCCTGCAGAGCTGACAGAACCTCTGCCCCAGTGTGGCTCCTGTCCCCCAAGCACACCAGCTCAAGCACCGCATGGCATCTACTGGCCTGCATACTTGCGTAGCCCCTTGAACGGCTACGGAGCACCGCTGGTTCCGAGAACAAAGCACAGGAAGAGGCCATGGAGGAAGAAGAAGAGGAGGGGTTGGAGGAGAAAGGTGTGTCACAATCATTAGTAGTGGCATTTTGGAGGCGTGGTGGCGGAACAACCTCCAACACTGCTGCACCTTGTCCTGCATCCTTCCCAGCTGCCAGCAGAGTCACCCAATGTGCGGTGAAACTTAGGTAACATCCCTGTCCATGCCTGCTTGACCATGAGTCAGCGGTAATATGCACCTTACCGCTGACCGCCCTGTCCAGCGAGGCCAAGACATTGCCTTCCACATGCTGGTAGAAAGTGGCGTTTGGGTACCTGCCACTGAGGAACAGCACATTCCACAAACTCACGGAAGGGGGCAGAGTCTACCAACTGAAAAGGCTGCAGCTGAAGTGCTAGCAATTTTGCCAAGCTAGCATTCAACCGCTGGGCATGTGGATGGCTGGGAGCGAACTTCTTTCGGCGGTGCAGCAGCTGGGGCAGGGAAATTTGCCTGGTACAATTTGACCTCGGTGTACCGAAAGCAGATTGCCCACAAGTACTTGGCTGTGACACACCTAATTCTACACCTTCATTCCTCTCAGTGCAGGTCTCAGAGAGGACTGAAGGTATAGTGGGGTTGGAGATCTCAGCTGATGAGGAGCAAGGAGAGGTCCTCTCTGTTCTTTGGTGTGGGTCTTTTAGATACGCTTGCCAATGAACTGCATGGCAGGTCAACATATGTCTGGTCAAGCATGTGGTGCCCAAGCGGGAGATGTTTTGGCCACGCGAAATACGCTTGAGACATATGTTGAAAATAGCAGCGGTGCGATCTGATGCACTCGTTTCAAAAAAGGCCACACCAAAGAACTTTTTGAATAACGCGCAGAGACTGCAGCGCCCAGCACATGCGGAGCTTTGGGGTGTGATGCAGTCAGTGTGCTGCCCTTAGGCTGGCCCCTGGAGGGCATCCTGCCTTGTTGGTGATGTGCCGCCTCCTCCTCCTCTCTCCTATCAGGCACCCACGTTAAGTCAGTGACCTCATCATCCCCTCACTCCTCATCACTGGAGCAAACCTGGCAGTATGCTGCAGCAGGGGGAGCATGACTGCCAGATTGCTGTCCTTCTTGGGCACCCCCTCTGTCCATGCTCACGTTACTGCCTTCATCTAGCTCAGTATCATCATCAGAGCTTTTCAAACGCTGGGCATCCTCCTGGATCATGTACCCAACACTGTGGTCAAACAGTTAGAGGGACTCCTCAGGAGGACATGGTGGGGATAGGGAAGGAGTCACTGATGACATTGAGCCGAGGGAAGAGGCCGCTGCTTTGCCAAAGTACCCTTAGCATGGGTGAGAGAGGATGAGGAGGATGAGGACGGCTTGGTCATCCACTCGACCAAGTCTTCCGCATGTTGCGGCTCAACACGGCCAGCTGTCAAAAAAAAGGCAAAGCGTGTCCCACGGCCACGTGCTGATGAGGATGCACCGTCTCCACGACCAGCACTGTTGCCTCTAGACACAGAGCCTGCTTGCCCTCTTTTATTGGCTTGTGACTGTCTGCCTCTCCTTGTTGATATATATATATATATATATATATATATATATATATATGTACTAATACTGCAGCTAGCAAAATCAACTGCCTGCCTGTAGTATGAGAACACCACCAACCTTCTACAGGTAGCTTTAGCTGAACACTGTGCAGAGCTCGCAAAAAACAAACTTGTAGCTTATTTAGCTGCCTGCGGTAGTGATAGGATCAGGAAAACACCACCAACCTTCTACAGGTAGCTTTAGGTGAACACTGTGCAGAGCACGCCAAAAAATAACTTGTAGCTTATTTAGCTGCCTGCGGTAGTGATAGGATCAGGAAAACACCACCAACTTTCTACAGGTAGCTTTAGGTGAACACTGTGCAGCGCTCGCACTACACTAACTTGTAGCTTATTTAGCTGCCTGCGGTAGTGATAGGATCAGGAAAATACCACCAACCTTCTACAGGTAGCTTTAGGTGAACACTGTGCAGAGCTCGCACTACACTAACTTGTAGCTTATTTAGCTGCCTGCGGTAGTAATAGGATCAGGAAAACACCACCAACCTTCTACAGGTAGCTTTAGGTGAACACTGTGCAGAGCTCACCAAAAAATAACTTGTAGCTTATTTAGCAGGACGCACTACCCTAGCTTGTAGCTTTAGCTGAACACTGTGCAGAGGTCACACTAAACTAACTTGTAGCTTTAGATGAACACTGTGAGGAGGACGCACTACACTAACTTGTAGCTTTAGCTGAACACTGTGCAGAGGTCTCACTACACTAACTTGTAGTTTTAGCTGAACACTGTGAGGAGGACGCACTACACTAACTTGTAGCTTTAGCTGAATACTGTGCAGAGGTCGCACTACACTAACTTATAGTTTTCGCTGAACACTGTGAGGAGGACACACTACACTAACTTGTAGTTTTAGCTGAACACTGTGAGGAGGACGTACTACCCTAACTTGTAGCTTTAGAGGAGGATGCACTACACTAACTTGTTGCTTTAGCTGAACATTGTGCAGAGGTCACACTACACTAACTTGTAGTTTTAGCTGAACACTGTGAGCAGGACGCACTACACTAACTTGTAGCTTTAGCTGAACACTGTGCAGAGGTCTCACTACACTAACTTGTAGCTTTAGCTGAACACTGTGCAGAGGTCGCACTACACTAACTTGTAGTTTTAGCTGAACACTGTGAGCAGGACGCACTACCCTAACTTGTAGCTTTAGAGGAGGACGCACTACACTAACTTGTAGCTTTAGCTGAACACTGTGCAGATGTCGCACTACATTAACTTGTAGTTTTCGCTGAACACTGTGAGGAGGACACACTACACCAACTTGTAGCTTTAGCTGAACACTGTGAGGAGGACGCACTACCCTAACTTGTAGCTTTAACTGAACACTGTGCAGAGGTCACACTAAACTAACTTGTAGTTTTAGCTGAACACTGTGAGGAGGACGCACTACACTAACTTGTAGCTTTAGCTGAACACTGTGCAGAGGTCTCACTACACTAACTTGTAGTTTTAGCTGAACACTGTGAGGAGGACACACTACACTAACTTGTAGCTTTAGCTGAACACTGTGCAGAGGTCGCACTACACTAACTTGTAGTTTTCGCTGAACACTGTGAGGAGGACACACTACACCAACTTGTAGCTATAGCTGAACACTGTGAGGAGGACGCACTACCCTAACTTGTAGCTTTTGAGGAGGATGCACTACACTAACTTGTAGCTTTAGCTGAACACTGTGAAGAGGTCGCACTACACCAACTTGTAGTTTTAGCTGAACACTGAGCAAGACGCACTACACTAACTTGTAGCTTTAGCTGAACACTGTGCAGAGGTCTCACTACACTAACTTGTAGCTTTAGCTGAACACTGTGCAGAGGTCGCACTACACTAACTTGTAGTTTTAGCTGAACACTGTGAGCAGGACGCACTACCCTAACTTGTAGCTTTAGAGGAGGACGCACTACACTAACTTGTAGCTTTAGCTGAACACTGCAGAATTTGCAGTACACTATCTTGTAATTTTATCTGAACACTGTTAGCAGGACACACTACACTAACTTGTAGCTTTAGCTGAACACTGTGCAGAGGTCACACTACACTAACTTGTAGTTTTAGCTGAACACTGTGAGCAGGACGTACTACACTAACTTGTAGCTTTAGCTGAACACTGTGCAGAGGTCGCACTACACTAACTTGTAGTTTTAGCTGAACACTGTGAGGAGGACGCACTACCCTAACTTGTAGCTTTAGCTGAACACTGTGCAGAGGTCGCACTACACTAACTTGTAGTTTTCGCTGAACACTGTGAGGAGGACACACTACACCAACTTGTAGCTTTAGCTGAACACTGTGAGGAGGACGCACTACCCTAACTTGTAGCTTTAGAGGAGGATGCACTACACTAACTTGTAGCTTTAGCTGAACACTGTGCAGATGTCGCACTACACTAACTTGTAGTTTTAGCTGAACACTGTGAGGACGACACATTACACTAACTTGTAGCTTTAGCTGAACACTGTGCAGAGGTCGCACTACACTAACTTGTAGTTTTAGCTGAACACTGTGAGCAGGACGCACTATACTAACTTGTAGCTTTAGCCGAACACTGTGCAGAGGTCTCACTACACTAACTTGTAGTTTTAGCTGAACACTGTGAGGAGGACGCACTACCCTAACTTGTAGCTTTAGCTGAACCCTGTGCAGAGGTCGCACTACATTAACTTGTAGTTTTCGCTGAACACTGTGAGGACGACACACTACACCAACTTGTAGCTTTAGCTGAACACTGTGAGGAGGACGCACTACCCTAACTTGTAGCTTTAAAGGAGGACGCACTACACTAACTTGTAGCTTTAGCTGAACACTGTACAGATGTCGCACTACACTAACTTGTAGTTTTCGCTGAACACTGTGAGGAGGACACATTACACCAACTTGTAGCTTTAGCTGAACACTGTGAGGAGGACATACTACCCTATCTTGTAGCTTTAGCTGAACACTGTGCAGAGGTCACACTAAACTAACTTATAGCTTTAGGAGAACACTGTGAGGAGGAGGCACTACACTAACTTGTAGCTTTAGCTGGGACACTGTGCAGAGGTCTCACTACACTAACTTGTAGTTTTAGCTGAACACTATGAGGAGGACGCACTACACTAACTTGTAGCTTTAGGTGAATACTGTGCAGAGGTCGCACTACACTAACTTGTAGTTTTAGCTGAACACTGTGAGCAGGATGCACTACACTAACTTGTAGTTTTAGCTGAACACTGTGCAGAGGTCTCACTACACTAACTTGTAGCTTTAGCTGAACACTATGCAGAGGTCGCACTACACTAACTTGTAGTTTTAGCTGAACACTTTGAGCAGGATGCACTACACTAACTTGTGGCTTTAGCTGAACACTGTGCAGAGGTCTCACTACACTAACTTGTAGTTTTAGCTGAACACTGTGAGGAGGACGCACTACACTAACTTGTAGCTTTAGCTGAACACTGTGCAGAGGTCACACTACACTAACTTGTAGTTTTAGCTGAACACTGTGAGGAGGACGCACTACCCTAACTTGTAGCTTTAGCTGAACACTGTGCACTACACTAACTTGTAGTTTTAGCTGAACACTGTGCAGAGGTCACACTAAACTAACTTTTAGTTTTAACTGAACACTGTGAGGAGGACGCATTACACTAACTGTAAATAGTCTAGCTGCCTGACTGTGGTGCTAATAGGATCAAAAGAACACCAGCAATTTTCTTCAGGTAGCTGTAAATACTGTAACAAGGCAAGCCTGCCTGTCAGTAGGAAGATAACAGGAACGGATCTAGCTGAACTGAATACAGTGTATATATATATATATATATATATATATATATATAGATATATATATATATGCAACACCTGGGATGCATATATTTTACACAATACACTGTAAGTGCAGCTAACTCACTGACTGTCCTGCCTAATCTAGCTAACTCAAATTAAATGACACTGTCTCTCTCTCTATCTCTCAGCACGCCGGAACGCACTACACAGGGCCGCCGTGCAGGTGGCCTTATATAGTGTGGGGCGTGTTCTAACCCCCTGAGCCATAATTGGCCAAACCCACCCTGGCTTTGGCCAGTTACAGCTCTCTCTACCTACGGCGCTGTGATTGGCCAAGCATGCGGGTCAGAGTGCATACTTGGCCAATCAGCCAGCAATGCGCTGCGATGCCGCAGTGAATTATGGGCCGTGACGCGCCACATGAATTTGGCGCTAACGGCCCATAACGTTCGCAATTTGGCGAACGATCGAACAGCCGATGTTCGAGTCAAACATGGGTTCGACTCAAACGCGAAGCTCATCCCTATACACTGTAAGTGCAGCTAACTGACTCGCCTGCCTACTCTGTCTAACTTAAATCAAATGACACTGTCTCTCTCTCTATCTCTCTCTCAACGCCGGAACACACTACACAGGGCCGACGCGCATTATATAGTGTGGGGCGTGTACTAAACCCCCTGAGCCATAATTGGCCAAAGCCACCCTGGCTTTGGCCAATTATGGCTCTCTGTACAGATGGCTCTGTGATTTGCCAAGCATGCGGGTCATAGTGCATGCTTGGCCAATCATCAGCCAGCAATGCACTGCAATGCCGCAGTGAAATATGGGCCGTGACACGCCACTCGAATTTGGCACAAACGGCCCATATCGTTCGCAATTCAATGAACGGTCGAACATGCGATGTTCGAGTCGAACATGGGTTTGACTCAAACTCGAAGCTCATCCCTATAAGTATTGATCAATTTTTAAGTATATACAGTACTAGTACTATATTCCATAGTTTGTAGACTCTATAACAGACTAAATAATATATACTTTTTTTATTTTCACACAATAAAATGTAGCAGGATAGATTTGGCCTAAATTTATGAAGAAAGATTATTTATTTGCAATCTTTTATAACAAACTAAAAAAAACCCTGAAAATTTATTATGAAATACTTACCGTAATTTTCCTTTCCTGGTGGACTCCATGGCAGCCTACGTGTGGGTTAACCCCGCCTCCTCTCCAATGCTATAGGACCCCACTCCCATAAATTTGAGCTTATCGCTAGAGACTGTGTTCCGTAATTAGCCAACTCTTGTCCAATAGGTGGGACCTCCATCCGCCATGGAGTCCATCAGGAAAGGTAAATTACAGTAAGTATTTGATAATAAATGTTCTGTTTTCCTCACAGACTCCATGGCAGCCTACATGTGGGAAATAACTAGCCAGTCCATATGGGTGGGTATGCTGCTCAAAGAAACATTTTTAATTTAACCTGTCAACTGACAGGACTCTTAAACCAAAGTTCACAGAAGATAGAGACGCAGGCTCTACACAGTAATGTGACATAAAGGTATTAATGGAGGCCCGTGAGGCCTCTTTGCAGATGACATCTGGAGCCACATGCTGGGCTGCTGCCCACAAAGCCACCATACCCCTGGTAGAATGTGTTGTCACCGCCTCTGAAGGAGCCAAGCCCTCAGCCCTTTGTTACCGCCAGAGTGCGAGATAAACAGGTAGTCGGAGCATCTAAAGGAGGAAGTAACTTGCAGGTATTCCCTCGGTAATTCACCTACATCCAGAGGATGGGCTTCGGAGGACCCCTAAGTTCTAAATGTAGGTAAGACAATTTCTCTGTTTTCATGGAACACTGAAGTGACTTTCGGGTTTGAGCTGAGCATAGGGATGAGGACCACCCAGTCTGGGAAGAAAGTCAGAAATGGTTCTTTATGACCAATGGACCGGATCTCAGAAACCCTTTTGGTCTAAGTGATGGCAACTAGGAAGGCAACTTTTGCAGAAAGATCCTTGACAGGAAGTGGAGCAAACCCCGAGGTACTGGAGTCAGACAGTGAGTCGAGAATAAGGGGAAGATCCCATTTGGGGAATCTCGGTTTTCTTTGGGGCCTGAGTCTTGCTGCCCCACGGAAGAACTGCCTGATTAGAGGATGACTGGCTCATGATGTTCCGGACAAGGCTGACAAGCCAAGACTTGGACCCTTAGGGAGCTGATGGATAGAGACAGATCTAGGCCGGATTAGCGGAAACTCAGGATATCCTAAACACCTGGATCTCTGAACGATCTGCCCGTAGAAGATGAGAATCCTATGAACTTGGCCCATATTCCCCCATAAACTTTATTGGTGCTTGCCTTTCTCGAGCTCATAAGGGTGGAAATCACTCTTGAAGCACACCCGAAAGATTCCAGCCTCTCCCTTTCAAGAACCAGACCATCAGTCTCAATATCACTGGACAAGGGTGCAGGACTGCTCCCTCAGAGAGAAGGTCTGGCCTGAGAGGGAGAGGTAGCTGAGCTGGATCAGGAGGGGAAACCATGGCCTCTTCGGCCAGTAAGGTGCTATCACCACCACTTTGACCGCTTCCATTTGGAGTCTCTGAAGAAACTTGAAGATGACCGGGAGCGGGGGAAAGGTGTATGCCCTGTTGATGATCCACTGATCTGACAGAACATCCACTCCAAACGCCTGGCTGCAACGGTCTTGAGTGTAATACTTCTTGATCTTGAAGTTGCAGGGGGATGCAAATAGGTCCACTTCAGGATTGACTCCCAAAGACAGAATCTATTTGAACGTCTGCACATGAAGAGACCACTCATTATTGTCCAACTGTGTGCAAGACAGGAAGTCCGCTTGGACATTCTGAACTCCGGGGACGAAAATCATTGAAATATTGGCCAGGTTTTTCTGAGCCCAGGACATGATGGGCTCGACTTCTTGGAGCAGGGTGGTGCTCTGGGATCCCCCTTGCCTCTTCACATAGGAGACCGCAGTGGTGTTATCCATTTTTAGTGAAACCGACTCCCCTTTGAGGAGATGAGGGAAAAACTGGAGGGCACACCAGGCTGCCCGTAGTTCCAGGATGTTTGAGCCCGGGTTGTGAAGACGGGCATCCCACTTGTCTTGAGCAAGTTCTGACCTGCAAAGGGCTCCTCAATCGGCACCGCTGGCATCGATCATGACCGTGACCCATCAGACAAGGGCAATGGAGTGACAAGTGAGCAGATTTCTGCACTGGAGGCACCAGAAGAGACTGTTTCTCATCACTGAGGATATGTGAATGGACTGATTGACGTCCCCTGAATTCCATTGATGAAGGAACCCTGTTTGAAAAGGGCATAACCTCCAAAGAGACCATTTGACCATGGGGGTCATAGAGACCATCATGCCAATGATTCTTAGCCACTGTGAGGCCTTTAGGCATGAGGAGCTCAGAGCCCGTGAGATTCTCGGATGATTGGGATCTTGTCTAGTGGGAGAGAGATGGTGTTTTCCACCGTGTCGAACTGGGCCCCTAAGTATACCAGGCGTTCGCCTGGTTTCAGGTTGCTTTTTTCCAAGTTTAGGAGCCACCTGAATTCGGACAGTGTGGCGATAACTTGCTCCCTGTGGATCAACAGCCGCTCCTTGTCCTGGGACAGTAACAGGAGGTTGTCGAGATAGTGGTACAAGTGTATCCCTTTTGTTCTGATGAGGCCCACCACGGCCAGAAGAACTTTTGAAAAGACTCAGGATGAGGTTGTCAGTCCGAAAGGGAGGCAGATGAACTGTAGATGTTCTTTCCCAACTGAGGTATTTGTGGAATTCTTTTGCCACAGGCACATGAAAATAGGCAGCTTTCAAATCGATTGAGATTAGCCAATCGCCTGGCTACACTGCTTGTTGGATGGTAGACAAAGTCTCCATTTTGAATCTTTCAGATACTATAAACTTGCTTAGGTAAGTTAGGTCTATCACCGGGTGCCATGAACCATTTTTCTTCTGCACAAGGAAGAGAGGGGAGTATACCCCCTGAAACTCTTTGTTTTTTGGAACAGGCACCGTGGCTCCCTGTACTATCAGGGAATCCACATAGGGCAGTAACACCTGCTTCTTTTCTTCTGACCGTGGTAGCAGGGCGGAAATAAATCTGGGGGGAGGAATACTGATGAAGGACCATGTGTGGCCTGTGGAGACTGTCTTGATGGTCCAGTAAGCCGGGACTGAGGCCACCCAGACGTGCCAGAAGAGAAGCAGATGTGCCCCTACCCGACCCGCCTGGGCGGGTCCATTCTCAAAATGACTTAGCTGGTTCTCGTCTGCTGGATGCCTGGCTCATAGCAGATTTTTGGAAGGATGTCTGACCTCTGCTCCAATTTATTCTGAAATCCCGTCCGGGCCTGTAGGAGCGTGCTTTCCTTGAACGCTCAGTACTGTGTCTTCTATGCTGGAGCTTCTTCTGACCAAACAGATGCCTATCCTGAGGAAGGAAGTCTGACTCCCCCCCAGCTCGGGCTATAGCACTATCCAGCCTGTTGTCAAACAACGAGGGCCCTCGTCACCATTAAAGGTATGCCCAGCAACAACCTCCATCGATTGGACATCCGTAAATGTAAGAGCATTGTTTGTAGGTCCAAATGAAGAGAACAAAAAAGGAATGCAGTCTCTAGTGGTAAGCTCAAATTTATGGGAGTGGGGTCCACTAGCATTGGAGAGGAGGCTGGGCTGCCATGGAGTCTGTCAGGAAACATGTTTTTCTTAAAAGTTTTCAGTAATTTTTAATTTACTGTATGTAGCAAAAAAAAAAAAAAAAAAACATTAGTGATTAAATACTACCAAAAGAAATCTCCATCTGTCACAAAACAAATGATAAAAATTAATTTGCGTACAGTGCTGCAAGACTGAGTAATTGTCATTCAAAGTGTGACAGCGCTGAAATCTGAAAATTGGCCTGGGCAGGAAGAGGGGGAAAGTGTTCGGTATTGCAGTGGTTAAAAAACAGTAATAGCCATTTCATAGGCTATTAGGCAAGTGAATTGCCAAAAAAATGGTGTGGGGCCTGGGCATTGCTCTGGAGCAAGGGAGCAGCAATTTTAATAATCCTTAAAGCAAAACTCCAATTTTGAAAAAACATTCACCTTTGTTGCAGATTCCTACCTTTTGTTATTCTGAAGAAATTTCTGTGTGTTTCTCTGTGCCTCTGTGGGAAAGTGAGTCTAATGGGAGTGGTTTCATAATTATCAATCAGTTGTGTACCTGGCAGGGTACTAATAAGTAAAGCTGCTCTTGCCTGCATCCCTTTAGACGTGTTCCTACAAAATAGGGGATAGATTTATGGCATTTTGCGGCGGACAGATCAGACACCTAGCTGATATTTGTAATACTTTTTTGGGAACCAGTGACATTATTACAGTTATCAGTGCTAAAAATATGCACTGACATTTTACTAATGCCACTGGCAGGGAAGGGGTTAACATCAGGGGCAATCAAGGGGTTAAATGTGTTCCCTGGGTGTGTTTACTAACTGTACGGGGGATGGGCTGCCTGGGGCAACACACAGATCCATCTTCCTGTATAGCAGAAAGACAGGATCTCTGTGTCACCCCCTGACAGAACAGAGGTTTGCCTTGTTTACTTTGGCAGATCCCCATTCTGTCACTGTGTGGAACAATCACGGGCGGCCGGCGGACACGCTGATTGGCTCCCTCGCTGGTCAATCGACGCCCACAGAAAGCCGTGTACGAGCCCAACGTTCATCTACAGCGATTTGCGCAGTCGAGCCAACCTGCCGCAGTATAACTGCAGCGGCTGGTCGGAAAGCGATTAACCACTTTAATACAGGGGACTTTCACCCCCTTCCTTCCCAGACCAATTTTCAGCTTTTAGTGCTCTCACACTTTGAATGACAATTACTCAGTCATGCTACACTGACAAATGCTACACTGACTTTAGAAATGTAATTTTGCTGCAGTACTGTTCTAAACATGGAAAAAATGCACCACTTTACAGGCATACTATAGACACCCCCCAGGCACGATATATAAAGGAATATTTCATTTTTATTGTTTGACTTTAAGCATTAAAAAAATCACTGCTCCCAAAAAAAGGCCATTTTAAAAAAAAAAATTGCATTAATGCATGTCGTCTGGGGCAGGACCCAGGTCCCCAAACACTTTTTATGACAATAACTTGCATATAAGCCTTTAAAATGAGCACTTTTGATTTTTCATGTTAGTGTCCCATAGACTTTAATGGTGTTCCGGCGGCTTTCGAATTTGCACCGAACACTGCATATTGTTCGGTGTTCTCAGAACATCCGAACAACCAAAGTTTGGCCCGAACTTATGCTCGGGCTGAACCATTCGCCCATCCCTAGTACTCAGGTACTCTGATGAGCTGAAGATAGGTACTTGGGTACTCTAATGGGCTGGTAACAGGTACATGGGTACTCTGATGGGCTGGTAACAGGTACTCTTTATTACTGGGGCAATCAGTGTGTTTTACTGTGCACTGTAATTAGTAACTAGCTGTTACCACAATCGGGGTGTGAGGAGGAGACTCCGGTAACCGCTAGTTACCACGGTTTGTTGAAATTTGTGACAGGCTGTGATTGGACACAGCTGGTTCATGTGGGAAAGAGCCAATTTCATTGGCTCTTTTCCCTGATCAGTGATGAGCTGTATCAGAGTGACACGCCTCATCCCTGATCGCCGTGCTGTGTGCCCCTGGGGCGCGCTTGAGCAGCATGAACAAAGACAGTGCATGTGACCGGCTGTGATTGGACACAGCCGGCCATGTGGTAAAGAGCCATTTTCATTTGCTGTTTACCCTGATCAGGGATGGGCTGTGTCCCGAGGGACCCACCTCATCCCCAATTGCCACACTGCATACCCCTGGGGGCGCGAGGGAGCAGCGAGAACAGGCAGACGTCATAGGATGGAGATATCCCTGCCGGTGTCATTTTACAATGCACTTGTAGGGAAGTGGTTAAGGGAAAAGTTGTATTTAAATAACATGCCCGAGGATGCCCTGACCTGTCTGTGAAGTGGTGCATCTGTATGATGTATACAAGCTATTGCAAAAAACTGCCAAAAAAGTTGACAAACTTTAAAACAGCAAACAAAAGTCCTGGATGGCTTAACTCCAATGTAAAAATGCATATAAAAGCAAAGGAGAAGTCCTTCAAGAAATACAAGGCTGAGGGATCATCATCAGCATTCAGACTTTACAAAGAATGCAACAAGAAATGTAAGGGTGCAATTAGGGTGGCTAAGATAGAACACGAAAGACACATAGCAGAGGAGAGCAAAAAAAAATTCAAGAAATTCTTTAAGCATATAAACAGTAAAAGAAGGAGGAAAGACCTTATTGGCCCCATAAAGAATGATGAAGGGAATCTGGTTACTAAGGATGGAGAGATGGCGAAGGTATTGAGTTTATTCTTCTCCTCAGTCCTCACTAGGGAATTGGGGGGCTTCAGTAACCAAAACTGCAGTGTTTATCCTCATGACACATCTCAGGAAGCACCCTCATGGCTAACAGAGGGCAGATTTAGAAATAGACTTGGAAAACTTAACATTAATAAGTCACCGGGACCAGATGGCTTGCACCCGAGGGTCCTTAGGGAACTCAGTCAAATAATTGCTAGACCATTGTTCCTAATTTTTACTGACAGTCTACTGACTGGAATGGTACCAGCTGATTGGAGAAAAGCCAATGTAGCACCAATATTTAAAAAAGGGCCAAAATACATCCCTGGGAATTACAGACCAGTTAGCCTAACATCAATAGTATGCAGGCTCTTGGAGGGGATGATAAGGGGCTATATACAAGATTTTAGTAATGAAAACAGTATCATTAGCAGTAATCAGTATGGATTCATGAAGAATCATTCTTGCCAAGCCAATCTACTAACCTTCTATGAGGAGGTGAGCTGCCATCTAGATAAGGGAAGGCCCGTAGACGTGGTGTATTTGGATTTTGCAAAAGCATTGGACACAGTTCCCCATAAACGTTTACTGTACAAAGTAAGGTCCGTTGGCATGGACCATAGGGTGAATACATGGATTGAAAACTGGCTACAAGAGTGAGTTCAGAGGGTGGTGATAAATGGAAGTACTCGGAATGGTCAGGAGTGCAAAGTGGGGTCCCCCAGGGTTCTGTGCTGGGACCAATCCTATTTAATTTGTTCATAAATGACCTGGAGGATGGGGTAAACAGTTCAATCTCTGTATTTGCGGACGACACTAAGCTAAGCAGGGCAATAATGTCTCTGCAACACGTGGAAACCTTGCAAAAAGATCGGAACAAATTAATGGAGTTAGAAAATACATGGCAAATGTGGTTTAATGTGGAAAAATGTAAAATAATGCATTTGGATGGCAAAAATATGGATGTAATCTACTCATTGGGGGAGAACCTCTGGGGGAATCAAGGATGGAAAAGGACCCGGGGGTCCTAGTAGATGATAGGCTCAGCAATGGCATGCAAAGCCAAGCTGCTGCTAACAAAGCAAACAGAATATTGGCATGCATTAAAAAGGGGATTAACTCAAGCGATAAAGCGATAATTCTCCCACTCCACAAGAGTCTGGTCTGGCCTCACGTGGAGTAGGCTGTCCAGTTCTGAGCAACAGTCCTCAGGAAGGATGTACTGGAAATGGAGCGAGTATAGAGAAGGGCAACAAAGCTAATAAAGGGACTGGAGGATATTAGTTATAATGAAAAGTTACAAGCACTGAACCTATTCTCTCTGGAGAAGAGACGCTTGAGAGGGAATATGATTTCAATTTACAAATACCATACTGGTGACCCCACAATAGGGATAAAACTTTTCCGCGGAAGGGAGTTTAATAAGACACGTAGCTACTCATTAAAATTAGAAGAAAAGAGGTTTAACCTTAAACTGCGTAGAGGGTTCTTTACTGTAACAGTGGCAAGGTTGTGGAATTCTCTTCCACAAGCGGTGGTTTCAGCAGGGAGCATCGATAGTTTCAAAAAACTATTAGATAAGCACCTGAACGACCACAACATACAGGGGTATACAATGTAATACTGACATATAACTTATTGTGTATACTTGTGTCTTTTTTCAACCTCACCTACTATGGGTATGTAAACTTTTGATCAGGGTCATTTGGCTAGTTTCTGTTGTCATTATGATTTAAAAAGAGTAAACACAGTTGACTGATAATAAATGGCTTCAGCCAAACACTAACCATGGGTGAAAGAGAAGTTTTTGTGTTATCATTCATATTGTCTGAGAAATGGCCAAGAAATCATACATTCTGACAGGGTATGTAAACTTATGAGCACAACTGTAGATTCTTTATACACAAAAACAGGGCACATAAGAAAATGCACATCAGCACTGCAATTCAAAGAGCTCAAGCATGATTCTAGTAAATGTAAACGCAGCCAGAAAAATCCTCATATAAGCTTTAACAACTGGTGGTGATGTTGATATAAAGGTCCTTGGTTGGACACTTTGGGGTTGATTTACTAAAACTGGAGAGTGCAAAATCTGGTGCAGCTCTGCATGGTAGCCAATCAGCTTCTAACTTCAGCTTGTTCAATTAAGCTTTGACAATAGAACATGGAAGCTGATTGGTTTCTATTCAGAGCTGCACCAGATTTTGCACTCTCCTCTTTTAGTAAATCAACCCCTTTGTGTTATGATAAGACAACACTCTGCCCTGTTTCTCATAATCTCCTACCTGTAAATCACCCTGTCAAATGTCTTCCTGATGGAAAGTTATTGTGCTGATGCACATTGCCCAGGAATATTACACAGTTTTTCACTGTTAAGGCCTTTGCAGCCAGCAACACTTACCGTAGTAAATATGCCATGTGAAAAAAACACATACAGGTAGTTATCATTGAAGTGCATGTGGACAGATGCAGACTGTGAAAAAAATCAGTTCTGACTAGGGAACATGCGAACAGGCTTAAAATTGGTATGAACAAGCGAACATCGTTAAAGTCTATGGGACACGAACATAAAAAATCAAAAGTGCTCATTTTAAAGGCTTATATGCAAGTTATTGCCATAAAAAGTGTATGGGGACCTGGGTCCTGCCCCAGGGGACATCTATCAATGCAAAAAAAAGTTTTAAAAACTAACGTTTTTTCAGGAGCAGTGATTTTAATAATGCCTAAAGTGAAACAATAAAAATTAAATATTCCTTTAAATAACGTACCTGGGGGGTGTCCTTAGTATGCCTGTAAAGTAGCGCAGAACAATACCACAGCACAATTACATTTCTAAAGGAAAAAATGTCATTTAAAACTGCTTGCGGCTGTAATGAATTATGGGATCCCGGCAATATAGATAAAAATCATTGAAAAAAATGGCATGGGTCCACCCCCCAGTCCATTACCAGGCTCTTTGGGTCTGGTATAAATATTAAGGGGAACCCCGCACCAAATAAAAAAAATGTGTGGGGTCCCCCCCAAAATCCTTACCAAGCCCTTCAGGTCTGGTATAGATATTAAGAGGAACCCTGCGCCAAATTAAAAAAGAAATGGCGTAGGGGTCCCCCCAAAATCCATACCAGACCCTTATCTGTGCACACAACCTGGCAGGCCGCAGGAAAGGGGGGGACAAGACAGCACCCCCCCTCCTGAACCATACCAGGCCACATGCCCTCAACATGGAGAGGGTGCTTTGGGGTCCCCCCAAAATACCTTGTCCCCATGTTGATGTGGACAAGGGCCTCGTCCCCACAACCCTTGCCTGGTGGTTGTGGGGGGTCTGCGGGCAGGGGGCTTATTGGAATCTGGAAGCCCCCTTTAACAAGAGGACCCCCAGATACCTGCTCCTCCTATGTGAATGGGTATCGGGTACATTGTAACCCTACACATTCACCAAGAAAAGTGTCAAAAATAGTAAAAATTACAGTAGACAGTTTGTGATAAATCCTTTATTAAAAAATAAAAAAATAAAAATGTCCCACAATATAAATCCATCGTCCATCACTCCGCCCGTTGAACCGGAAAAAAAACAAAAAAACACAACTCCGCCTCAATGGGAGGCTCCTGCTGCCTGAAGCCTTTTCGCAAAGACAGCTGTTATATAGCTGAGGGTGGGACCACCAGGTGATGTAAACAGATGACCCCGCCTTCCTCTGACATCACGTGGCATCAGAGGGAACAGGGTCACCCATTTACATTGCCGGGTGACCCCGCCCTTAGCTATATAACAGCTGCCATCGCGAAGAGGCTTCAGTCAGCGGGAGCCTCCCATGGAGGTGGAGTTGTTGTGGTTTTTTTTTTCAGTTCATCGGGTGGTGTGATGGACGATGGATTTACATCGCGGGACATTTATTTATTTTTTTTTAATAAAGGATTTGTCCCAAACTGTCTACTGTCATTTTTACTATTTTGACACTTTTTTTGGTGAATGTGTAGGGGTACAATGTACCCGATACCCATTCACATGGGGGCGGGGCCAGGATCTGGGGATTTCCTTGTTAAAGGGGGCTGCCAGATCCCGATAAGCCCCCCCACCCGCAGACCCCCACAACCACCGGACAAGGGTTGTGGGGGTGAGTCTCTTGTCCCCATGAACATGGGAACAAGGTGCTTTGGGGGGACCCCAAAGCACCTTGATATATGTCCCCTGGGGCAGGACCCAGGTCCCCATGCTGTTTTTTTCAATGATGTTTCTTTATATTGCTGGGATCCGAGAATTCATTACAGCCGCGAGTAGTTTTAAATTAGATTTTTTCCTGTAGAAATGTCATTTTGCTGTGGTATTGTTCTAAACATGGGAAATATGCGCTACTTTAAAGGCATACTAAGGACACCCCCCCCCCCCCCAGGCACGATATTTAAAGGAATATTTCATTTTTATTGTTTCATTTTGGGCATTATTAAAATCACTGCTCCCGAAAAAAGGCCATTTTTAAAACTTTGTTTTTTCATTGATACATGTCCCCTGGGGCAGGACCTGGGTCCCCATGCACTTTTTATGGCAATAACTTGCATATAAGCCTTTAAAATGAGCACTTTTGTTTCTCATGTTAGTGTCCCATAGACTTTAATGGTGTTCCGCGGCTTTGGAATTTGCCGCAAACACAGTCATGCCAACCCCCAGTATTTTTACTGGCAGTCAGTAAAAAATGGCCACGTTTCTCCTGCCAGTAAATGCCAGTGACAGTAAATGGTTGCCAATAAAAAACATGGCTTGGGCGCTTGGCCCGGAACTGTGCATGTGCAACTCCGGTCTGGAGCCGGCAGAGACCATCTGAGTGCCTGCTACAGTATGTTCAAACGGTGCTGGCGGGGGTCGGGTCAGGCAGAGGCAGTGCCCAAGCATGTCAGGTGATGTTATGGTGCAAGGGAGCCGAGCAAAGCAACTGGAGTCTCGTGTGTGGGTCTGTGGGACGGGAGCAAGCCAAGCCAGGAGCGGTACTGTCAGTGCTGTTTGGACTGGAGTAGATTGAAGGAACCACCTGTCACTGACTCAGGAGGGGACGTATCATGTTGGTGCGGTGTCATCATCATCTGTGCTACTACACACTGCTGTCAGTGTCATTGTGAGAGTCAATTTCATGTGTGTGTGTGCATGCCCATTCTAATTTCTTGCCCTCCTGAATTCTGTAAGAAATACTGTATAGTTTTTTCCTTAATATCTACCTAAATCATATTGTTAATTGCATATTGCTTTAGTTTGTAGCCTAGATGCTGAAATTTGCACTTAAAACTGTAATTTTGTAGCTTTTGAAAATGCCAGTAAAAACTTGGCTGTGCCAGTAAATTTTGGGCGCTGTGTCAGTAAATTTCAAAATCTGGTAAAAAAAAACACACACAAAGCCTACTGTGACTGCAGTGCATGTTAACAGGGGCACTCTGTGGGAAAATCAAATTGCAGCCAGCAAAAAATATGAAGCATGCCTTGTGAAAAAAACACATGCAGCCTGTTATGACTGTAGTGCATGTGGAGATGCTGTAAAGTAGCTACAGGACATACATCAGCAGCATTAGGATGAAAAATTCTTCCTTTTAAGAGACTAGTGCCTACAATCCATAAATTATTCTGTCCCTATACAGTTTATCAGCATCATTACCCATCCTTTCCATATTACAGCTAAGCATACAGTCAATGTGGCTGCTGAGAACCCAACATTATATAGTGAGCAAGTTTGCTCTTTCATTTGTCCCTTTATTGACCTTCTAAGTCACCTAACCAAAGTTCATAGACCAGGAAGTGCAATTTTGGTAGTTAATTGCTTGGTATGGCTGCGTAATGGCTCATTAGTTTGCTTTATTCACAAACTGTGAATGGGTCGGGTTCACCTCAAATCCAACCTTAAGCCAAACTCAAACCTCTTTCCTACTTAAAAACAATAAAGTGGATGATGTAAAATAACTTAGATTTATAATATTCTTTAGATCTGCTTTTAGGGTATCCTATTTATAAATGGCTACTTATAGGTAAACAGCACATAGCTATTAGACTCATAGGCTTTGATGTTTCAATTCTTTGTGCTTTAGTTAGGATGTGGGCAAATTTAATGTAAAAATAAACATTCCTTCATACACCATTTCACCTTTGAGGGCTCTATGATTTGTGCAGTGCAGCTTTGTGCATGAGCAGCAGTTGCTGTCAGGTCATGCTTTCAAGTGTATGTAGAGATCAGTGATAGCAAGCGTCAACATTTGAAAGAGCAGAACCGTGAGATCCATTTGTTAATGAGATTTCAAATAATTTTGCAAACAGTTTCTGTATTTTTTTAAAGATAGTACTGTTTTTCTATGCATTCCTTAGTTGTGGATAGCACAAAGGCATAAAGAATTTACTGGAATGCCATGAAAATTCCATATGTCCGCTTGATGTGACAGGCCACCAAGAAGCCAGAGCTTGTAGGGTAGCATAAGGATATCTGAAGGTGACACATGCTGCTATTTGATGAACAAAAATGCAGAAGGGTATTCTGGCAGTCAGTATCTTGGCCTAGACAACTTGTGATGGTGACCAGGTGGGGTGTGTTATCTTAACAGTCTGGAGCTCTTGTGAATTATTTGCTGATAGATGTAAACAGCTGTTATTCTTGGTAATGGAAAGCAATTAGAAACATCTGTACTCTTGGCTATGAGTAATGCCTCCTATCCTCACAGCTCCCAAGTGCCAATTGGATATAACTAGATCATCAGGATGGGGCTGGCAATGGTACACCACATTATGGACCGATGATTAGAACTGAGCTGTGAAGAACAGGAGCTGCTTAAACTTCAATATGAGTTTCCAGGCAAAATGTAATGTGTAAATATGCAAGTTTGTCATTTATTTTTTACTAAGCGAAAGGTGCAGATTCTATTTCATTTGTTGTTGTTTTTATATTTTGAGCTATTCCTATAGCTGTGCATGAAATGCCAACTATTAAAAAATGACCAACTACTTATAAAAATATAACAAAAATACTAAAATCTGCTTATACAGGAGGGCTTTTTTAGTGATGCTCACTCATTTCATGCTAGTGGCTAATAAGATCATTTTTAAAGATGCAAACATTTTTGTTCATAAACTACTGTCATTTAATTTTAGGATTACAGAAGTGATTCAAAATATGTTTACAATTTATATAACAAATCATTTTCATGACTGCTCAGGTAGGCCATTTGATTGTCAACGGTTAATGTGGCAGCCAACAGAAGCCCACAAACCATTATTGACTATAAATGTAAATGTTCAGCCCTGGAACCACCTCTTGACAAGGCCATTTTTTGCCATACGGCACTGCGTCACCTTAACTGACAATTGCGCGGTCATACGGTGCTGCATCCAAATAAAATTGATGTCCTTTTTTTCCCACAAATAGAGCTTTCTTTTGGTGGTATTTGATCATCTCTGCGGTTTTTATTTTTGTGCTATAAACAAAAAAAGCAGACAATTTTGAAAAAAAAACAATATTTTTTACTCTCTGCTATAATACATATCCCAAAAAAATGTAAAAAACCTAATTTTTTCATCAATTTAGGCCAACGTGTATTCTGCTACATATTTTAGGTAGAAAATATTCCAATGAGCGTATATTGATTGGTTTGCGCAAAAGTTATAGCGTCTAGTCAAATGAGGAAAAAATCTTGCGAGCCACAACGATCCAATGCCAAATATGTGACAATACTCAGCTGCAGGCGCAGATCACATTTCATATGCCATGCAAACTAATTTAAAGAAAAAATACACGCTGCGCTAGAGTAAACTATATCAATATGTTATCTCTTAAGTATAAGATATGTGCAAATTAACCCTCTCTACATCAATCAATTAGTGATAAACAAAAATCCAAACGTATATATATATATGAATTTATTTATATATAAATAAATTCATATAAACCAGACAATTTAAAGTGCAATGTGCATAAGAAATATTGCCAAATATTTTAAGTGCATAAACAGATACAAAAGTGCTTAGTGCTTCATAATTTTTATAATAAACAGTCCTGATAGATAATCATAAAGCGATTGGTGAAAAGTCCTGTAAATCAACATCAAATAGGTGTGTGAAAACAGTGTCCGTAAATGGTGTTATCCAACATGCTCATGAAATCCTTGGTGCTGCAAACCATGCTCCGGTGCACTTCAGTGGCCCCCCTAGGTTAATGTGCTCACCTCAGAGTGTGTGACCCAGCTGCTACACTGAGTCAAAACACGCTTTGGAGCCACCCCCGGGCTCTGTACTGATTAACAGGTGTCGGTCTCCAGCTTGGTTCAATGCAGCTCCATAGGCATAAACAAGAGAAAAACTCAATGGTGTAATATCGTTGGGTAAATTTATTTATAAATAATTTACACTCCCCACAATGGGGTACTCACATTATCTCGGTGCGTAAGTGCACCGCTCTATAACAAGCCTCCGAGATAGTGATAAAAATGCAGGTATGGCATGCGTCTCCAATAGACAGATCCCGAGCTGCAAGATAGAGGGGGCATGTCTATCCAACTGCTACTGACTGCTAATTGCAGAATGTCAGGACCTGGATCTGAACCTGCAACTCCTGCTGTGTCTGGCAGTATCTCTTCTTGCTGAGCCACCTGAGATTCTGAGAGTCTGCAAACTACGAGATACATTTAGGGACTTTTATTTATTTATTTATTTTTTTATTGGTAATAGCGGCGATCTGTGATTATTAGCGGCGGACAAAATAGGATTTTTTCGTCATAATTACCTGTAAAATCCTTTTCTTTGAGTACATCATGGGACACAGAGTCAGGCTAATATTCATTATCTACTGGGTTATACTCCATCTCCAGGTGAATGGACACTGGTAGACCAAAGGTCTTTAGACAGGAAGTGATCCCCTATATAACCCCTCCCACACAGGAAGCACTTCAGTTTTGTAGCAAGCACTGAATCCTCAAAAAAAGAGGGGAGGGATCTCTGTGTCCCATGATGTACTCAAAGAAAAGGATTTTACAGGTACTGTAAGTATGACGAAAAACTCCTATTTTCTTTTTCATACATCATGGGACACAAAGTCAGGCTAATATTTATTACCTACTGGGACATCCCAGAGCAATAGCCTTGAGGGGAGGGAGACACCCTGTCAAACAATAGCCATCAGAACTTATACAGCAGCCCACAGTACACTGCGGCCAAAAGCCGAATCCTCGGCTGCTCGAACATCCACTTGATAAAATTTTGTGAACCTATGCACTGAAGACCAGGTAGCAGCCTTACAAATCTGAGTCACCTGATGGCAAAAAGCCCAGGAGGTTCCTACACCCCTGGTAGAATGAGCTCTCACCCTAAAGGGAGGAGCTTTATGTTTCAGACCGTAGGCCTGAATCAATTGATGGACCCAATTGGCAACGGAAGCCTTGGAAGCTGCCTGCCCCTTCTTGGGTCCTTTTGGTAAAACAAAAAAGGAGTCTGATCCTTGGATCTCCACAGATCTAGACAAATAAACTTTGACTGCCCAGACAGCATCCAATGAGTGCAGTCGTGTCTCTTCTGCCGAGCGAGGCTGAGAGAAAAAAGAAGGCAAAATAATTTCCTGATTTAAATGAAAGGCCAACACCACTTTTGGCAAAAAAGGATGGAACAGGGAACAGGAAAGTATGGTTCCCGACACCCTTCTAGTCGAGGTGATGTGCATCAGGAAGGCTAGCTTGCAATGGAATTTCCTTGATAGGTTCAAATGGTTGTTTCTGTAATACAGAAAAACACCAAGTTCAAGTCCCACGGACATATAGGTGACCTAATGGGGGGAAGCAAGCGAGTTACCCCCTGCATAATGGTTTGGATCAGTGAATGGGAGGCTAAAGGCCTTTGGAAGAATACTGATAGGGCCGAAATTTGACCTCTGATTGTACTCAAAGCCAATTTGATTTCCACAGCTGACTGTAGAAAACACGGAATTCTCCCAATCACGTATTTCCCAGGATACAATTTTCTGGTTTCACACCAAGCAATATAAGTCTTCCAGACCTTATCATAAATTTTCCTAGTGACAGCTTTTCTAGCATTCACTAGTGTAGACACTACTGGTCCCGAGATGCCACGGTCCTTCAGCACCCTGGCTTCAATAGCTATGCCGTCAAATTTAGAGACTGTAAATTGGGGTGGAATATAGGACTTTAAGACAGTAGATGACACAGATGAAAAATCTCTGGGGGGGAACCCCCCACAACTCCAGCTTGTAACCGCAAGATATAATTGAGGTGACCCACTCGTCCTGAATTATTGTTCTCCAAATGTCTGCAAAATGCAGCAGCCTTCCCCCCACTCGATGGAGTAGGGGTGTCCCCTCAAAAGGAGGGGTTGGTGCTGGGTTTAGAAGAATTTTGGACCCAGGGCTTCTTCTGGCCCTGGCCCTGTGGCTTGCTACTGGCCCTAGCACCCTGTTGGTGGTGAAACCACCTTGACGCTGAGACATTGGAGAAAGCAGTCCCTGAGGTTTTAAATGAGGGGCATCTGGTGCTTTTCTTCACAGGAAGTAGAGAACTCTTCCCTCCAGAAATCTTTTGGATATATTTATCCAAGTGATCACCAAATAAATGTTCCCCATGAAAAGGGAAACCTGCCAATAACTTTTTACAAGGAAGCTTAGCTGACCAGTTCTAAGTAAGTTCTTGTTTAAAGACGAGACTGCTGCATCTACTGCTGGCATGCTCCATTTTTTAATTAACTTTTCATCCATGGGATATAAAAGGAAAAACCTCTTAGGAGGAACAAAAATCCTGTCAGGATGTTCCCAATCAGCATACACCGCCTGTTCCAACAGGGGGTGTAGAGGGAAAGCCTGTGCGGCCTGAAGAGGCCTCAGGGATCCCAGAGAGGACCAGGGGGGCTCAGTAACCTCTGCAAGAGGCAATTAAAGGCAGAATGAACCATTTTGGTCAGAGTCAAGATCAAAAGCCTCTTCAACTGAGAGGTAGACATCAACTGGATATCTTCTTGTCCGGATCGCTCGGAAGCAGACTCATCTGCTGGGCCCTCCACAGAGCCCTGAGCTTTAAGCTCTTCCCCATCCTCAATCTATTCCTGCTCCAGACTTGGAATCTCTGGGTAGGGGGATCTGTCATGCTTTCTGCCACCCTGTGGGATGGAGGCAATCATGCCAGCAATCCTGTGCTTTAACCTGGCTAGGGCTGAGGACAGTTCATCCTGGGTGATAAAGTGTGAAGCAGCAGTGTTGACTATAGGCACAATGCCAGATAGGCGCATCGGCTCACATTGCCTGGAAGCCTCTAGTCTTTCAGGAGATGCAACACTAGGGAAATGACTAGGTTCATCAGTAACTACTGACGACATAGGTGTGCCCTTCCCTGTAGTGTTAGTCCCGCTCTTCTTTTTGAAGACATTTACCAGCCATAAAAAGAGAGTACTTTGGTGTAGTTTTTAAAACACCTCAGAAGGGAGACCCTTTAATAGGGCTCGCCAAGGCTCTCTGTAACAATCCTACTAAACACCTTTAGCTGTCAAGCAACACTTGGTGACTCACGTGACCCGGGTAAAGAAAAATGAACCGCTGTTCAGAGCCTGCTCTGTGTCCCACAGCTGCCTTCTGGAAGCAAAAAAGGTACACTTTGCAAACACCCACAGCTAGCCCAAAACTCCCCTGTATGGTCACCGCACACAGGTGTCCAGCCTCTAGCTAGCTTGACTGATTGTTATAATCACTGGGACACCCCACAATAATAAGTAAAGGGGTTTCACTTACCCGTCCAGGTACAGGGCAGCTTAGAAATTAAGAGCCCAATCTTCACCCTTCACGGTGTTTATTTGTCACTTGAGGACCTTCAAGGACTGGTTACCCCTTTAATGTTTAGGGTCCACTCCCTTGGACCTGTACATCACCCTGCATTAATGCCTTAGCACTGTAGTGTCCAGGATTCCACTTCACAGGGTCCAGCGCCTGGAGGCTGCATTACAGGAAAAAAATTGCAGGATCTTGCCTTCTTTGCAAGGTTCAGGTACCATTTATCTAAGCATATAAAGCCTGGGTCAAATGGATCCGATTGGTCAAGCCCTTGATTCATTTAAGAGCATGAAGGAATTCATTTGGGCAGCACAGTGGTGTAGTGGTTAGCACGTTCACCTAGCAGCAATAGGGTCGCTGGTTCAAATCCCGACCATGACACCATCTGCCTGGAGTTTGCATGTTCTCCCTGTGCCTGCGTGGGTTTCCTCCCACCCTCCAAAGACATGCTGGTAGATTAATTAGATCCTGTCGAAAAATGTTGTATGTGTTTGTAAGCGTGTCAGGACCGCACTATACCGCAGATGGACACCGGTGGTAAAAAACACCCTGAGGCGATTCAGTTCGCATAGGTAGCGCTATACAAGTCAAGAACCATTTGTGGGACTAGAGACCTGGAGCTCAGAGAGCTCAGACAAACTGTGCCATCCACCTTGCAGACACTGGTAAAAAACTGAAGTGCTTCCTGTGTGGGAGGGGTTATATAGGGGATCAGTTTCTGTCTAAAGATCTTTGGTCTACCAATGTCCATTCACCTGGAGATGGAGTATAACCCAGTAGGTAATATTAGCCTGACTCTGTGTCCCATGATGTATAAAAAAGAAATCTGACACTAAGTGACACTTTTTGGGGACCAGTGACACCAATACAGTGATCAGTGCTAAAAAAATGCATTGATCCCTGTATAAATGACACTGGCAGGGAAGGGGTTAACACTAGGGAGCGATCAAGAGGTTAAATGTGTTTCCTGGGAGTTGTTTCTAACTGGTTGGGGGAGTGGATTCACTGGAGGAAAAAAAAACAGTGTTCTTTTTGTTTACATTGGCACACCACTGATCCATCTCTCCTGTGAACAATCCACAGGTTGCGGTGGCCATCGCGGCCACCGGACCCGCTGATTGGCTCCAGCTGTGTCCAATCACAGCGGGAGCGGTGCGCCGCTGGCATACATGCGCCCTCTAAACCGCGCACACGAACTCGTGTACAAGTATGTGATTTTGAACAGCCAAGCCACCCTGCCGCAATACCTGTACATGGGGCAGTGCAGAAGAGGTTAATCGTAGCTAGTGAAGCATTTTTATTCTTTATGATTATTTTGAATTTGATCATTTAAAATTATTATGTATACTTTTCTTTTTTTTTGGATACAGTTGCAAATAAGCTTGATTTACATAATGATATCAATGTGTGTTACTATTTTAAAATTCTTGTTTCTATGTATAAGTTTTATTTATATAGGTATAAGGGGATAGCAATGTCTGCAGTGCCATTTTAAGAGCATCATAGGCCCCTGGGCAATACAGTGTACTGGGGCCCTGTCTACACAATCATGCACAATTGCCCATCAAATGCAGCTCTACTGTGCCCATGAATGCAGCCTCACTGTGCCCGTGAATGCAGCCTCACTGTGCCCATCATATGCAGCCTCACTGTGTCCGTGAATGCAGCCTCATTGTGCCCACCATTGCAGCCTCACTGCACCCGTGAATGCAGCCTCACTGTACCCACCATTGCAGCCTCACTGTGCCCATGAATGCAGCCTCACTGTGCCCACCATTGCAGCCTCACTGTGCCCACCATTGCAGCCTCACTGTGCCTGTGAATGCAGCTTCACTGTGCCCACCATTGCAGCCTCACTGTGCCCGTGAATGCAGCCTCACTGTGCCCACCTTTGCAGCCTCACTGTGCCCATGAATGCAGCCTCACTGCGCCGACCATTGCAGACTCACTGTGCCCATGAATGCAGCCTCATTGTGCCCATCATTGCAGCTTCACTGTGCCCACCATTACATCCTCACTGTGCTCATGAATGCAGTCTCTCTGTGCCCACAATTGCACCCTCATTGTGTCCATGAATGCAGCATCACTGTGCCAATTAATACAGACTCACCATCGCCTGGTAACACACACAGCGGGCATCTCCTCCTGTGTATCACGGAGCTGGGTCTGTGTTCTGCGGCCGTGCTGTAACAAGTAACAACTGGATTCTGCAACCTGTATATAGCACATGTCTGGATTCTGCAACCTGTACATAGCACATGTCTGGATTCTGCAACCTGTACATAGCACACGCCTGGATTATGCAACCTGTATATAGCACATACCTGGATTCTTCAACCTGTATATAGCAAACACCTGGATTCTGCAACCTGTATATAGCACATGTGGGGATTCTGCAACCTGTATATAGCACATGTCTGGATTCTGCAACCTGT
Source organism: Aquarana catesbeiana (assembly GCF_042186555.1). Taxonomy (NCBI): domain Eukaryota; kingdom Metazoa; phylum Chordata; class Amphibia; order Anura; family Ranidae; genus Aquarana; species Aquarana catesbeiana. The sequence continues at coordinate 587,373,270 of NC_133324.1, read as the reverse complement.
ACATAGCACATGTGTGGATTCTGCAACCTTTTTTTTTTTTTTTTTAATTTTAGAACATGTTTTTCTTTTTTTTTGCCACATCAGCGAGAGGGTTTTCCCCCAGGAATACATTTTTCAATCATTAAAAATTCAAAATTTTCCCGTCTTATCATCACATCATAGTGGCCATTTAGGTCCGTTTGATAGACTAAGCCGACATATTATAAAAAGTATTTACTCAACAAGTTACGATTACTTCCTTGCTGAAAACTCCCCCACCCCGAGACCATACCCCATCTATTTCCCCCCACTCTTCTCCTCCAGCCTCCTCCTATCTCCTCCTATCTGCCACCACTTTAGATTCCCCTCTGTATCTTTCACTGGAGCAAAACCCCCACTCTAATCTAAGTGGTTCACATCTCGACTGCTTTTGAGGATTCTTTGAATTTTACCCAATCTCTCCACTTTGTTTCATAGGCTCCCATTTTTATCCCTTCACTAAACCTTAAGTACTCTAGACAATGTATCTCATTAATTTTATTAAACCAGTCCTTCATCATGGGTCTTTCTTTCTTTTGCCAATGCTTAGGGATTAGGCTTTTAGCTGCATCGATAAGGTGTGGCAAAAGTGTTCTAAGGTATGTTTTAGTGGGCAAACAAGAAAAGGACAATTCCATAGCTCAACTCACCAACCAGTCTGCTGACCAACCAAATTTACCTGTCTAACCGTATGTTAAAAGCAGGGGTTTAGTTAGCACACATTTGCAAACGCATGTGAAAGCTGCAAGGCCTCGTCAAGGCACCCTGTATTACTTGCAGTCCTAACACTAAATTTATAAGTGTCTCCACAGTGGAAGCACATGCATTGAATGGATAGGTGTGAGACAGGTGAGCCTGGAGGCCGCCCTAGCCCCCTTAAAGGGACAGGACACACACTGGACACCCAACAAGAGCAGCAAAGGCGCCCAGTGTGTCCCCGACCCAAATATACAAACGGTAACAAGACACTGGTCACCGCCCACACCCATAACTGGCCTTCACAGTAAGGAGCACATGGAGGGCATATACATACAAGAAAAGGACAATTCCATAGCTCAACTCACCAACCAGTCTGCTGACCAACCAAATTTACCTGTCTAACCGTATGTACATACGGTTAGACAGGTAAATTTGGTTGGTCAGCAGACTGGTTGGTGAGTTGAGCTATGGAATTGTCCTTTTACATACGGTTAGACAGGTAAATTTGGTTGGTCAGCAGACTGGTTGGTGAGTTGAGCTATGGAATTGTCCTTTTCTTGTATGTATATGCCCTCCATGTGCTCCTTACTGTGAAGGCCAGTTATGGGTGTGGGCGGTGACCAGTGTCTTGTTACCGTTTGTATATTTGGGTCGGGGACACACTGGGCGCCTTTGCTGCTCTTGCTGGGTGTCCAGTGTGTGTCCTGTCCCTTTAAGGGGGCTAGGGCGGCCTCCAGGCTCACCTGTCTCACACCTATCCATTCAATGCATGTGCTTCCACTGTGGAGACACTTATAAATTTAGTGTTAGGACTGCAAGTAATACAGGGTGCCTTGACGAGGCCTTGCAGCTTTCACATGCGTTTGCAAATGTGTGCTAACTAAACCCCTGCTTTTAACATACGGTTAGACAGGTAAATTTGGTTGGTCAGCAGACTGGTTGGTGAGTTGAGCTATGGAATTGTCCTTTTCTTGTATGTATATGCCCTCCATGTGCTCCTTACTGTGAAGGCCAGTTATGGGTGTGGGCGGTGACCAGTGTCTTGTTACCGTTTGTATATTTGGGTCGGGGACACACTGGGCGCCTTTGCTGCTCTTGCTGGGTGTCCAGTGTGTGTCCTGTCCCTTTAAGGGGGCTAGGGCGGCCTCCAGGCTCACCTGTCTCACACCTATCCATTCAATGCATGTGCTTCCACTGTGGAGACACTTATAAATTTAGTGTTAGGACTGCAAGTAATACAGGGTGCCTTGACGAGGCCTTGCAGCTTTCACATGCGTTTGCAAATGTGTGCTAACTAAACCCCTGCTTTTAACATACGGTTAGACAGGTAAATTTGGTTGGTCAGCAGACTGGTTGGTGAGTTGAGCTATGGAATTGTCCTTTTCTTGTATGTATATGCCCTCCATGTGCTCCTTACTGTGAAGGCCAGTTATGGGTGTGGGCGGTGACCAGTGTCTTGTTACCGTTTGTATATTTGGGTCGGGGACACACTGGGCGCCTTTGCTGCTCTTGCTGGGTGTCCAGTGTGTGTCCTGTCCCTTTAAGGGGGCTAGGGCGGCCTCCAGGCTCACCTGTCTCACACCTATCCATTCAATGCATGTGCTTCCACTGTGGAGACACTTATAAATTTAGTGTTAGGACTGCAAGTAATACAGGGTGCCTTGACGAGGCCTTGCAGCTTTCACATGCGTTTGCAAATGTGTGCTAACTAAACCCCTGCTTTTAACATACGGTTAGACAGGTAAATTTGGTTGGTCAGCAGACTGGTTGGTGAGTTGAGCTATGGAATTGTCCTTTTCTTGTATGTATATGCCCTCCATGTGCTCCTTACTGTGAAGGCCAGTTATGGGTGTGGGCGGTGACCAGTGTCTTGTTACCGTTTGTATATTTGGGTCGGGGACACACTGGGCGCCTTTGCTGCTCTTGCTGGGTGTCCAGTGTGTGTCCTGTCCCTTTAAGGGGGCTAGGGCGGCCTCCAGGCTCACCTGTCTCACACCTATCCATTCAATGCATGTGCTTCCACTGTGGAGACACTTATAAATTTAGTGTTAGGACTGCAAGTAATACAGGGTGCCTTGACGAGGCCTTGCAGCTTTCACAGGCGTTTGCAAATGTGTGCTAACTAAACCCCTGCTTTTAACATACGGTTAGACAGGTAAATTTGGTTGGTCAGCAGACTGGTTGGTGAGTTGAGCTATGGAATTGTCCTTTTCTTGTATGTATATGCCCTCCATGTGCTCCTTACTGTGAAGGCCAGTTATGGGTGTGGGCGGTGACCAGTGTCTTGTTACCGTTTGTATATTTGGGTCGGGGACACACTGGGCGCCTTTGCTGCTCTTGCTGGGTGTCCAGTGTGTGTCCTGTCCCTTTAAGGGGGCTAGGGCGGCCTCCAGGCTCACCTGTCTCACACCTATCCATTCAATGCATGTGCTTCCACTGTGGAGACACTTATAAATTTAGTGTTAGGACTGCAAGTAATACAGGGTGCCTTGACGAGGCCTTGCAGCTTTCACATGCGTTTGCAAATGTGTGCTAACTAAACCCCTGCTTTTAACATATGGTTAGACAGGTAAATTTGGTTGGTCAGCAGACTGGTTGGTGAGTTGAGCTATGGAATTGTCCTTTTCTTGTATGTATATGCCCTCCATGTGCTCCTTACTGTGAAGGCCAGTTATGGGTGTGGGCGGTGACCAGTGTCTTGTTACCGTTTGTATATTTGGGTCGGGGACACACTGGGCGCCTTTGCTGCTCTTGCTGGGTGTCCAGTGTGTGTCCTGTCCCTTTAAGGCGGCTAGGGCGGCCTCCAGGCTCACCTGTCTCACACCTATCCATTCAATGCATGTGCTTCCACTGTGGAGACACTTATAAATTTAGTGTTAGGACTGCAAGTAATACAGGGTGCCTTGACGAGGCCTTGCAGCTTTCACATGCGTTTGCAAATGTGTGCTAACTAAACCCCTGCTTTTAACATACGGTTAGACAGGTAAATTTGGTTGGTCAGCAGACTGGTTGGTGAGTTGAGCTATGGAATTGTCCTTTTCTTGTATGTATATGCCCTCCATGTGCTCCTTACTGTGAAGGCCAGTTATGGGTGTGGGCGGTGACCAGTGTCTTGTTACCGTTTGTATATTTGGGTCGGGGACACACTGGGCGCCTTTGCTGCTCTTGCTGGGTGTCCAGTGTGTGTCCTGTCCCTTTAAGGGGGCTAGGGCGGCCTCCAGGCTCACCTGTCTCACACCTATCCATTCAATGCATGTGCTTCCACTGTGGAGACACTTATAAATTTAGTGTTAGGACTGCAAGTAATACAGGTTGCCTTGACGAGGCCTTGCAGCTTTCACATGCGTTTGCAAATGTGTGCTAACTAAACCCCTGCTTTTAACATACGGTTAGACAGGTAAATTTGGTTGGTCAGCAGACTGGTTGGTGAGTTGAGCTATGGAATTGTCCTTTTCTTGTATGTATATGCCCTCCATGTGCTCCTTACTGTGAAGGCCAGTTATGGGTGTGGGCGGTGACCAGTGTCTTGTTACCGTTTGTATATTTGGGTCGGGGACACACTGGGCGCCTTTGCTGCTCTTGCTGGGTGTCCAGTGTGTGTCCTGTCCCTTTAAGGGGGCTAGGGCGGCCTCCAGGCTCACCTGTCTCACACCTATCCATTCAATGCATGTGCTTCCACTGTGGAGACACTTATAAATTTAGTGTTAGGACTGCAAGTAATACAGGGTGCCTTGACGAGGCCTTGCAGCTTTCACATGCGTTTGCAAATGTGTGCTAACTAAACCCCTGCTTTTAACATACGGTTAGACAGGTAAATTTGGTTGGTCAGCAGACTGGTTGGTGAGTTGAGCTATGGAATTGTCCTTTTCTTGTATGTATATGCCCTCCATGTGCTCCTTACTGTGAAGGCCAGTTATGGGTGTGGGCGGTGACCAGTGTCTTGTTACCGTTTGTATATTTGGGTCGGGGACACACTGGGCGCCTTTGCTGCTCTTGCTGGGTGTCCAGTGTGTGTCCTGTCCCTTTAAGGGGGCTAGGGCGGCCTCCAGGCTCACCTGTCTCACACCTATCCATTCAATGCATGTGCTTCCACTGTGGAGACACTTATAAATTTAGTGTTAGGACTGCAAGTAATACAGGGTGCCTTGACGAGGCCTTGCAGCTTTCACATGCGTTTGCAAATGTGTGCTAACTAAACCCCTGCTTTTAACATATGGTTAGACAGGTAAATTTGGTTGGTCAGCAGACTGGTTGGTGAGTTGAGCTATGGAATTGTCCTTTTCTTGTATGTATATGCCCTCCATGTGCTCCTTACTGTGAAGGCCAGTTATGGGTGTGGGCGGTGACCAGTGTCTTGTTACCGTTTGTATATTTGGGTCGGGGACACACTGGGCGCCTTTGCTGCTCTTGCTGGGTGTCCAGTGTGTGTCCTGTCCCTTTAAGGGGGCTAGGGCGGCCTCCAGGCTCACCTGTCTCACACCTATCCATTCAATGCATGTGCTTCCACTGTGGAGACACTTATAAATTTAGTGTTAGGACTGCAAGTAATACAGGGTGCCTTGACGAGGCCTTGCAGCTTTCACATGCGTTTGCAAATGTGTGCTAACTAAACCCCTGCTTTTAACATACGGTTAGACAGGTAAATTTGGTTGGTCAGCAGACTGGTTGGTGAGTTGAGCTATGGAATTGTCCTTTTCTTGTATGTATATGCCCTCCATGTGCTCCTTACTGTGAAGGCCAGTTATGGGTGTGGGCGGTGACCAGTGTCTTGTTACCGTTTGTATATTTGGGTCGGGGACACACTGGGCGCCTTTGCTGCTCTTGCTGGGTGTCCAGTGTGTGTCCTGTCCCTTTAAGGGGGCTAGGGCGGCCTCCAGGCTCACCTGTCTCACACCTATCCATTCAATGCATGTGCTTCCACTGTGGAGACACTTATAAATTTAGTGTTAGGACTGCAAGTAATACAGGGTGCCTTGACGAGGCCTTGCAGCTTTCACATGCGTTTGCAAATGTGTGCTAACTAAACCCCTGCTTTTAACATACGGTTAGACAGGTAAATTTGGTTGGTCAGCAGACTGGTTGGTGAGTTGAGCTATGGAATTGTCCTTTTCTTGTATGTATATGCCCTCCATGTGCTCCTTACTGTGAAGGCCAGTTATGTTTTAGTGGGCATATCGCTCAGATGAAATAAGCATACCCAGGGGTCGTTGGGTATGTCAAAACTTGTGATCTCTTTGATATATTTTCTTACTTCACCCCAAAATATTCTCATTTCCAGACAGAGCCACCAAGTGTGAGCCATTGACCCTAGTTCTTTACAGCCCCTCCAACAATACTGTGACGTTTCCTTTTGAAGTTTATGTACCCGATGCGGGGTCAGATACATTCTAGCCAGACACTTAAAGTTTAGCTCTAACAATTTACTGTTAACCGACATGGCCGAGACTCTCTTCAATATCAATGAAACTTCTGGAACTGAAAGCGTTCTCTCTAATTCCTTTTCCCATTTCCCAATAAAGGCCGGAGTATCTGGACTTCCCAATTCAACTAAGAATTTATAAATCCGAGAGAAACCACCCTTCCCCTCTTTGTCGGTACATATTTTCTCTAGTGGCAGTAGATTATCCGATGATCTAATTGGTTGCGGTAGAGAATCTATAAAATGCTTTAGTTGGTTATAGCGCCAAGTGTTAATGACTATCAAGTTTTTCTTATCTTTGAGCTCCTGGAGTGAGCATATTCTACCCTGGCACATTACATCTTTTAGTTGTATATTTTCTTCCAGTAACCACTTGCCAAACCACTCCTCTTTCCCTAGTGCAAAATGGTCTAAATCTTTAAGTGGCATTAAAGGTGAGTTGAACTCCCAGTGTTCCCTTTTGTGCAATGTGTCCCATATCTTAAGTGCGTGTTTAGTGATATCATGAGTTTCAGTGCTACATTTTCTCAACTGAGGTGAAATCCATATTACTTTATTCAATTTAGTATCACTGATTTTATTTTCCATTTCCACCCAGTGTTTTTCTTTATGTTTAACCCAGTCTACAACCCTAGCTAGTGCAATAGCTTCATAATATTTCCGTACATCTGGTGCTCCCCATCCCCCTTTACTTTTAGCATTTGTCAGTTGGGTGAATTTTAGTCGAGGTGTTTTCCCTCTCCAAATAAATCTTAAAAACATTGAGTGTAAACTTCTAAGGTATGTTTGTGGCAACGTTATTGGGAGCATTTGCATTTTATATGTAATTTTTGGCAGTAAAACCATTTTATAAATATTTATTCTTCCCGCCTAAGATAATTGTCCCTGGTGTATTCTATTTAGTTCTAACTTTACCTCATTCAAGAGCGGTATAAAGTTCGCTTGATATAACCTATCTGTTGATGTGGTAATTTTAACTCCTAAATAATTCAACTCTTTTTTCCCCCCACACAAAGGGGAAATGCTTTTGGAATGAATAATCCCGCGCTTTACTAAAGTTTATATCTAATGCTTCAGATTTCGTCGGATTTACTTTAAAGTTGGATAACTTCCCATATTCTGTTAGGGTGGCCATAACATTCAGGAGGGAGATCCTTGGGCGTGTTATATAAAGCAAGATGTCGTCTGCGAAGGCAGCAAGTTTGTATTCAACGTTACCTATCGCTACCCCACTAATATCCGTGTTCTGCCTAATCTTCGAGAGAAGGGGTTCCAATGACAGTAAGAAAAGCATGGGGGAAATTGGACACCCCTGTCTTGTGCCGTTATACATGTCGAAAGGCTCAGATAGGGTCCCATTTATCTTCACCTAGAGTATAAAGCCCCTATCCATTTGTGGATCCTCTCCCCAAAATCAATTTCTTCAAGCGTGCTCATCATAAAGTCCCAGTCTACTCTATCAAACGCTTTTTCCGCGTCTATTGAAAGAAGTAGGCCTGGGACTCCACTCTTTTTGATTTCCTGGGCTACCAGGAGGGTTTTGATACTATTATCTCGTCCCTGCCTACCCGATACAAACCCAACCTGGTCCGGGTGGATGATCCTGTTTATTGTTTGCTTCACTCTTTCCGCAATCACTTTTGGGAATAGTTTTGTATCCACATTTAAGAGGGAGATAGGCCTTTAGCTGGAGCATAATGTAGCATCTTTGCCTTCTTTGAGGATGGTCGCTATATTGGCTGCCAGTGCTTCTCTACTCATTTCCCCTTTATCTCCTATGTCATTCATGTAGGAGCACAATTTTGGTATTAGATAGTCTTGATATTTTTTATAATAGAGCACCGTCAGCCCATCCGGGCCTGGGCTCTTACCTACTTGCGTCTCCCTAATCGCCTTTCTCACTTCGGTCTCCGTAATGGGGGCCTCCATAGAGATTCGCTCCCTTCCAGTTATTTTGGCCATTCCAACCTCTTTTAAATAGTTTTCAATGCTCACTTGTTTTTGTTCCCTTTCCTTAATCGTGTCATTTTTTTTCATAGAATATAACTCCCCGTAAAATTCTTCAAAAGTCTTTGCTATATCTGTATCTTTATAACTGATCTCATCTGTTCTGGTCTTTATCTTATCGATATATTTGTTGTTTTTCTTTTTACTTAACACTTTTGCCAGGAGTCTACCTGGTCTGTTACTACCTATGTATCTTTCCTTTTTTACGAGGTTGTACATCTTTCGGTTTTCTTGTTCGATTAGCTGCCGCATAGCCTCCCTACTCCTATATAATCCTTCCAAAATCTTTCCGTCCCCCGATATCTTATGCTGTTGTTCTAGTTTAATAATTTCCTCTTGTAACACACGAAAGTTCCTAGCCTGCCTTCTCTTTTTCTCCACTCCCGCCTTTATTATAATCCCTCTGATATATGCTTTGTGAGCCTCCCGAACTATTGCTTCTGATGTCTCCCCTGAGGTGTTAATTTTAAAGTAGAATTCTAATTCTTCTTTGATGAGCTTATCTATTTTTCTATCATGAAGGAGATCCTCATTTAGTCTCCAATTATTACGCAACAGTTTGTGTTTACTTAGTTTTATTCGTAGGCTCACAGGGGCATGATCGGAGAACGTCATTGATCCTATATTTGTACTCTCCACCTCCTCTATATACCAATGCTCCACAAAAAAGAGATCAAGCCTAGAGTACGTCGCATGTACGGGGGAGTAGAAGGTGTAGTCTCTTACACTCTGGTGTTGCATCCTCCATACATCCACCAGTTGGCATTGGTGCAACTTTTTTTAAAGTTTGTTCATCCATGTCCCTCCAGTCCCCCGGGCACGTGACGTACTGTCTTTACCTGGCTCAAGGCATATATTGAAATCTCCCGCTATAATGGCCCTCCCCTTCTTGAAGCCTTCGAACTTTGAGAGAACTCCCAGTAGGTACCTTCCTGGGTTAATGTTTGGGCAATATACGTTAGCTAATGAACATTCCATCCCATTAAGTTTGCCTTTTAGGAACAAAAAACGACCCTCAGGGTCAGTTATTCTCTCCTCCATCGTGAACCTAACATCCTTTGCAAAACTGATCGCGACTCCTTTTGCTCCCCTTTTCGGGGAGTCTCCGTAAATGCACAAAGTGATGTCTCTAGAGATTATTCTCTGGCTCCTACCAAGATACAGGTGCGTCTCCTGGAGGAAGGCCACCTCTGCTTTAAGGAATTTCAATTCACCCATTATGTTCACACATTTTATGGGGGAATTGAGGCCCCTTACATTATATGTAATTAAATTTATCCCGGACATCTTATTGTTTTTACCATGGGTGGGCCTTTGCATAGCCTTACAGAGCTAAATAGCGGGAAACATTGAGGTATATACCGGTCTCGCCCTTCCCTTACTTCCCCCCTCCCACCCCCCTCCCTCCCTCACCCTTCCCTTGCTCCCCCCTCCCCCCCCACCCTTTCCCCACCCTCCCCAACCCCCCCAATTGGGGGTAACGGACCACCCCATGGTCCAATTAACTGTGGCCCCACTAACTCCACCCGGCCCTACGGTTGACCCCCTGGAGGTTGAGCTCAATGGAGCAATCCCTGGATCCAATAGCTTCCCCGGGATTAGAGCCAGGCCCCGCCCCCCCTCACCCACCCACCGCCCACCCCCCCCGGTCACCCCAACCCGCACCGGAATCCCCCTCCCCCCCCACCCCTCTAATCATGAGATTACAATATAAGTCACATTCTAATTAATTTTACTTTGTTTATGTGCCTCTCATTTTAAAGACTGGTTTCCAGGTTTGTGGTTCTTCTGCAGTGTCTTGATTTACTATTTTTTCCCACCATCCTGGATTTTCCAGTAGTGGCACATCTAAGCGCTGGCAGAATTTCTGGGTCTCTTCTGGGAATCTCAATGTTACTGAGCGACCATCTTTACGCCCGATTAGACAGGCTGGGAAACCCCAAGAATATTGGACATCATGGGCTTTAAGTTGTGCCAATAATGGTTTAAGTACTCTTCTCCTGGATAGCGTCTCAGCAGCTAAGTCTGGAAAAATCTGCAGGCATGTCTCTCCATATTTCGCTGGCTGATTCTTTTTCAGACTAGACTTGATCATCTCCTTGTCTTGATAGTTGTGGAATCTTACAATTACATCCCATGGAGCATCCTCACTAATCTCAGCCGGGTTTTCTTATCCTATGAGCTCTGTCCAGTTTAATTTTATAACTGTTATCAGGTGGGTCTAACAGGCCTCCAAAGATTTGGTCAATTTTTTCCAGTAGGTTCTCTTTTTACCCTGTGCCTCTGGAAGGCCTCTAATCCGTAGATTTTTCCTCCTATTGCGGTTCTCCTGGTCTTACAGTCAGTACCGAAGGTTTCTCTGCTCTCACTGAATCTCCTCCATCTGACATTTGAGATTTTTTATCTCTATTCCTTGCCTTTCTATCGTTGTTTCAGCCTCTTCTACTCTTCTTAGGATGTGGCTCATATCTTCCCATACTGTTTAAATTTTAACCTTTGATCGATGTTTCCAATCTGGCAAACATTTCTGCCATCTCACTCTTTGTTGGTAATTGTCTGTCCTGCTGGGGATCCCTTGGGGCTTCTTCTATTATCTCAGAGCTTATAATGTGGGTTTCCATCTCCGCTAGCTGTCTTCTCGTACTAATTTTGGGTGGGCACTCAGGGGTTTTGCTTTTAGGGGCCAGTTACCTTTCCCGGGCGTTCATTAGTATTTTCATGGACCATGTATTTCCTAATGGTGCCCGGACTAGCACTTGTTCTAGTAGTGTTAGCTGTGGCCCCCTTCCCTGACTTTCCCCTCACTTTCTCCTTTCTTTCCCTTCCCCATTTTGTATAGTCCTGCTCAGAATGGGCTTACCAGGTATGATGTGGGTAAGGGATATATAATGTGGAACCCCCGCGCCAGAAGGGTCCCCCAGCAGGGTGGAGAGTCAGACTAGTTAGACTCTTTACAGGCTATACTGGTGACCTTGACTATGTCAGTTGTTATATATTTGAGAGACCCTTGGTAAGCTATGTAGAATATCTCCAGGGAGTCCCAATTAGGTCCCCCTTCAACATACCATTTAAACTATTAGGTACTAACCCTGTACAAGAAGGGTGCCCCCAGAATACTCAATTCACCGCCCAACTCTCTTCAGGGGTCCAAAGCTGCGGTCCCCCTTGCAATTCTGACTACAGTCCTGGTTTTGGGGCTGCGCAACCGACTCCGCCCGCCGCTTTCCCCCATAAAAAAAATTCTGAGCCGCCAACTCAGGGTTTATCTGCACATTACCGGAGAACCTCTTGAAGTCAGTTCCTTACCTAAGTATATCATACACATCAGGTTTCAGTTTACTCGTGTAGTTTAGGTGAACTTTGACCCCTTAGCCATGAAAATACAAATGAGGGTATCCAGCAAGGGAAGAAAGCACATGGTCTCTATTTATGTAGTATCAGAAAACCTCTTATGCCCCGTACACACGGTCGGATTTTCCGATGGACATTGTCCGATCGGAGCGTGTTGTCGGAAATTCCGACCGTGTGTGGGCTCCATCGGACATTTTCCATTGGATTTTCCGACACACAAAGTTGGAGAGCAGGAGATAAAATTTTCCGACAACAAAATCAGATCATGTCAATTCCGACCGTGTGTGGCCTGTTCCGACGCACAAAGTGCCACGCATGCTCAGAAGAAATTCCGACACGGGACAGCTCGTTCTGGTAAACTTAGCGTTCGCAATGGATACAGCATTTTCGTCACGCTGCAATGTTAAAAATGGTTTAATACAGCGCACTCTCTTCTTCTTTATAATGTGACAAGAATTAAGTCGTTTTGCTGCTCATATTCACACACACTTCTCACAAACTTTCATTTGTGTTTTTTTAGTGGGATTCCCTGAATATATTGTTATTAGTTGTCACATCTGACAGTTTTACATTTTTTTATTTTTTTTAATTTTGGATTTTAAGCCTTTTTTTTTCTTTAATGTTTGGATTTTTTCCAAGGCTGATCTTTGTTCAATGTTATTTTTATTTTTACTCCAGAATATTTTTGGGTGTGTTTTGTGTGTCAAGTTACCCCAACACCATTGATATCTTTTATTATTTAATCTCCAGGAGATTGTTTGGTGTTGGTGTCCCTTGTTCATTTCACATTGTATATTTGAAATATACCTGAATCCTCACAAACCAACTGTCATTTTTGAAGTAAAACACATAGGAGAGTATAATTCAAAACAAAAATCCTTTATTAAGGGATCAGAACCAAACAAAGAGGAAGGCAACACTGGATCAACAGGAGAAATTAGCAAAGCCTGGGACCCCCACGGCAGACATCAATTCTTGAACATCAAAATTGGTGGCCTGAGGAGTCCATATGTAAGGGAGGGCAGTCTGGTCCAGAATTCGCAGAGATCTGGAAAGCAGCAGATGACATCTGTGTCCCCAGGCTGTGGTACCACAAGAGGCTGCATCTTTTGGCTGACCAGACTGAACCCAGGGCAATCACTGTCTGGTCTTCCTTCCACGCTTCCTTCTGGGCTGTGGCTGTGCAGTTGGAGATGTGGCAGGAGGAGGAGTAGGACCTGGAGGAGGAGGAGGACCTGCAGGAGGAGGAGGACTGGGAGGACCTGGAGGAGGACTGGGAGGACCTGGAGAAGAAGGAGGAGGAGGAGGAGGACCTGCAGGAGGAGGAGGAGGACCATCCCAAAGATGTGTGTGAGGTGTAATTTGGCCCCTCATACCTTTCTCCAGAGCCTCCGATATGAGGGCCTCACACAAGACTTTTTGGCCCTCCTCCATCCTCTGCATTTTATATGCTATGAAGGCAGCAATGTTCTCCTGCATGGTGTGTGGTGCTCCCAGGACCTCTGTAGCCCTCCAAAAGAATGCTATAGCCGCCTCCTCTAGGGTACTCGTCCTACTGCCACTTTCTCTTTTCAGGGGGGGTGGAGGGACCTTGATATCAGCCAGCCGGCTCGGCCCGGCCACCTCCTGGCTGAGACTTCCCTGTGTATGAAAAAGGGACATAGTTTTAGTTTTTGCATCATCAATCACAATCCTAAATTAGTACTCCCAACTAACATCTAGTTAACATCATTGATTGGACAAGCAGAAATATTTAGAGGAATGCTATACCTGGCTCAATCTGGGCTCCTCCACATGTGGCCTGGAAGGCCCAGGTTGGGCGTCAGAAGCCTCAGCTGGGGGGAAGGAAGCGTGGAAGGAAGACTGGAGAGGGATGGCCTGGGTTCAGTCTGGCCTGCCAGAAAGTGCAGCCTGTCGTAGTACAACATCCTGGGGACATAGATGTCATCTGCTGCTCCTGATCTCTGCGAATCCAGGACTTTCTTGCGCTCCCTCAGATATGTGCTCCTCAGGCCACCAATTAATATCTTTAAATAAGTGATGTCTGCCGTGGGGTCACCTGCTTCACAATTTCACACAATTGCTCCAGTGCTGCCTTCCTCTTTGCTTGGTTCTTGAAATGGGGGTAGGTAATCTCCCACAGACAGGGCAGCTCACTTAGCATATCTATGAATACTGACATGAAGTCATTATCTTTCATTAAGATATCCATGTTCACTGCAAGACACAACACAAGACAAAGCCTAATGTCAGACAAAACTCTCCTAATCTTGTTACAATATAGGCCTCAATCTAGAAGCAGTATAGGCACAAGTTTGTCTCTTACCTTCGTTCTTACGATCGGCGCGTCCAATGCTCCTTCCTCCGCTCACAGATCGTATGTAATACGCACGCGTGTTACGCTTTATACACACTGCGCATGCGTGTAACTCCGCCCGCCCCTGACGTTCTTTCTAGTGTATTCCCCGCCCCTTTTCGTTCGGCGCAGTGGGTGAAGAGCACATGGCGGAGTTACAGCAGGTGCGTGCTAATTCTAACAACGAGGAGGAGGAGGAGGAAAGCCCGGATCCAGGCACATCCCGATCCAGAAGGAGACGTTTTAAGGCCACAAATATGTCGTTTGGGGAGATGTTGGAGGTGGTCGACATCATGAAGAAGTCCGACTATGATGGAAAATATGGGCCTTACCCCAACCCGAACATCCGAAAGGCCAAGATCATGGCGAAAGTGGTCAGGAGTCTTGAGCGGAATTTCGGGGTACGAAGATCAAAAGATCAGCTCAGGAAGCGGTGGTCGGACCTGAAGTTGAGAGAGCCAGAGCAGTACCGAAAGATCCAGAGAGTGCTGCAAAAAAGTAAGTAGTTGTGCTGTGTTCCTATTCTTTCTGTCTTTATTCCGTTCGTTCTGCTCCATATGCTTTTATTAATTGTAACGTTTAAAAAGGTCAACTTTAATGTTCATGGGCCCATTATTCGTTCGTATCAAACATTTTTCTTTCGGCCTCTAGAACACCATTGTTTAGGCCATATGCATTTTCACACATTTTTTTGGGCCTACTTGGATGCCAAATATTTGTTTGTGTAGATGGATTTGTTACTAGAATGAAATGCAAACTAGATTGTGTGTAAGGAGAGGACACTGAGCAGCTGTTTTCACATCTGGACACTGGAGCACTAGTGTGGGACACAAGAACACCCTTTTTATTAGGGGGGGGCACACAGGTGCTCCAGTGTATACTATAGGGGGGTCTCCATCTGTGAAGCTTGTACCAAACAGGTAAAGTATTGCAGCTTGACAAAGGACACTAAAAAAGATACATCTTGGAACTCTGCTAAAATAGACAATTGTACCCCACTTCCAAGCAATGTTTCCTATTTCTAGTTCTGCCATCAAATATCTGTGTGCTAATTATACCATTTTTGTTTTACATAGGGGAGAAAAGACTCGGACACCCCTCATCCGAGGAGACCAGAGCCCCCCCCCCTCTGGAAGAAGGGGAAATACCAACCCAAGAAGAAGAGCAGGAGGAAGAAGAAGACGTGGTGGAGATTGGCACCACAACAGGTGAGTGTCTGCGACCACAGGCTCAGGTAAAAGAGATGGATGGTGGCAGATTTTTGAGACCTTTTTTTTTGTTCTTTATCTCTTTTTAGGTGATCGTGATCCAGAACGCTTTACATCTGAAAGTGCCCAGATACTCATCGGGGAGATCATGGGGTGTAATCTCCAATTGCAAAACATCCAGCAACAAATCACTGATGTTATTAAAAAAAATAATAACATCATTGATGTTTTGGGGCGAATTTAAACCCCACAAAATCACCTGTTTTATCTTACGAAAATTTTTACAATGTTTAGAAAAGCCAAATTTGGAGGATGCACACAGTGTGCCAACATGTGCTATCTGCCATCACGGGAGATCAATGGACGCGTTTTGGGGGTGCAACCCCTTCCTCAATTATAAAGTCGCATTGAGGAAGGGCTTGCTCCCCCCAAAACACATCCCTTGATCCCCCCTGATGGCAGATAGCACATGTTGACATTCGTAAATTGGTGTGCATCTTCCAAATTTGGCTTTTCCAGGGGTGATTTCCCCCCATCTGAACGCTATATCAAACACAGTTCCTAAATACTCATGTCTGATATAGCCTTCAGGTTTTACCATATGTGAACTTTGTAAGTTCAAGTTTTTTGGCTTTCTTGTTGGTTTTACACAGGCCTGTTTTATCTGAAATGGATATTTCGATTTTTGAGAATGCTACTGCAAACATTGTTATACAACAAACATGTTGGTTTGTTTTAAAAACCTTTGGGAAATGCACATGTGATTGTGCAGGTATAAAAAAGTGCCTTACTCAAGAATGTGTGGATTATTGTCTCAACACTACAACACTTTTGGGGTGATGTAATTGCTGTTTTATGCAAAAATGGGGGTTATTTCCTAAGGGCAAATACACTTTGCACTACAAGTGCAGGTTCAGTGCAGTTTCAAGTGCACTTGTAGTGAAATGTGTTTTGGCATTTAGGAAGTACCAGCCAACACTGTTTTTTATAAGGTTACCCAATCACGACATTTTCTGCACTCAACACATTTCTGTCAGGGTCAGCTAAAGCAAACACAAGCAGTAAATGTCCACAAAGAATTTCTTTTGGTTGTTTTTTATTTGAAAAAGGTGTCACAGATTGTCTGGCATGATAGCCCCCCTACCCACAAAGAACTCCAGGTAGCGTAACCGGACATCACGGGCTTTCAGGGAGGGCAAGCCAGGACGGCCACTTTCAAGCGCCGTCAGTGTTGATGGATTAGGGATTCCAGCCTCAGGCCCAACTGAGCCAGCATAGTTGGCTGAATGTTTTCTTAAAAAATTATGGAGAACACAGCAGGCAAGTATTATATGGTTCAGTTTATACTCCGCCATATGGATGGGTGTCAGAAATAATCGGAACCGGCTGGCCAGGATTCCAAATGTGTTCTCCACCACTCTTCGGGCTCTGGCCAGCCGGTAATTAAAAACCCTCTGTTCCGGGGTGAGGGTCCTCATCGGGAATGGCCGCATCAGGTGGTCCCCCAGCGCAAATGCTTCATCAGCAACGAACACAAATGGGAGACCTTCAACATTGTCCTCTGGAGGTGGCAAGTCCAAGCTGCCATTCTGGAGACGCCTGTAGAACTCCGTCTGGGCGATCACTCCACCATCGGACATCCGGCCATTCTTCCCCACGTCCACATACAAGAACTTGTAATTAGCCGACACCACCGCCAACATCACTATACTATTAAACCCTTTGTAATTATAATAGTACGACCCCGAGTTGGGTGGTGGGACGATGTGGACGTGTTTCCCATCAATTGCCCCTCCGCAGTTAGGAAAGTCCCACCGCTGGGCAAAGTGGGAGGCCACAGTCTGCCATTCCTGTGGCGTTGAAGGAAACTGTTGAGGAAAAAACAATAAACATTACTATTTTTTCAAAGATACATGGCAAGCAGATTAGACACAAACATTATGGGGCAACCTCCAGATAGCATTTACTAAGGGGAATTTAACAAGGCCAAAGTATAAGGTACACCTATCATATTCCCCCTCCCCCCCTCTCATGGGCCTTTTCTAACATTATAGGGGGGGGAACTCTTGGACAGGTAACCCTCTTCACTTCATTGAGAGATGAATGCCTAAATACAGGGTATTACTTGTAACAGACCCTCCTTAGTTACACTATTGGCAGCCCACTGGACAGGTAAGAAGTGTCAGAATACAAAGATATAAATACACACTGTACACATTTGAGGACATTTGGACATTCTGCTATTACCTATCAAGATAATAATAGAATAACAAAACTTTAAACAGTACCATTGGAAAGTATACAGGCAGGTCCTTGCACTACATGCTTTGGGGAATTCATCCATACACCTGACCAGTAAAGAGATGGGTATAGTGTGTATGGGTTTGGCAAAGTCAGCAGATAGATGATTGAGGATAGAGAATTGGGATCAGCTGACTTAGCAGTTGGGGGAGGGAGGGTTAAAAAAAATTGGGGGACACCACAAAAAAAAGCCTCTGGCACTCTGCCTGAATTGAAATCAAAAATCACATTTCCAAACATTTTAGGGGGTGTTTGGGGTAAAGCACTACTATAGAGCTGATAAAATACATTGTTAAGTGACTACATGAGGTGAATATAGGACAGGAGACACCATGCTGGAGAAGTTATTGAAGGGCAAATATGTATGAAGGACCTAACATAATAATTACTTAACAATCCAGCATGCATGAGGACAAAGGGGACATTCACAGCATATTACAATCATGGTAATTAGGGAATGAGGGAAGAAATACAATATATTATCAAACATTAAAGACAATAAAATATGATATAAAAGGATAAAAATCTTACCTTCATATACTCCTTCTGCAGGACCTGTATGATGGCAGAACAGGTCTCTGGGATAATGATCCCCAGAGCCTGGGGGGAGATGCCTGTCGAGAACTTTAAGTCCTGCAGGCTTCTCCCTGTGGCCAAATACCGCAAGGTAGCGACCAACCTCTGCTCCGGAGTGATGGCTTGCCTCATGCAGGTATCCTGCCTGCTGATATAGGGGGTCAGCGAAGCCAACAAACGGTGAAACACGGGGTCCGTCATCCTGAGAAAGTTCCTGAAATCATCAGGATTATTCTCACGGATCTCACGGAGCAAAGGCATATGAGAGAACTGGTCACGCTGAAGCAACCAATTCTTGGTCCATGAACTCCTCCCCACCCTGTTCATGGACTGGACTTGTGTCAAGGTCAGGACCCCAACACCAAGCCCCCGCACAGCACGAACTCTACGAGGAGTACGCATACGAAACATGGCTAGAAAACGGTCGGCTGCTCAGAACAAAGTAACAGAACGCACTGAAGAACAGCAAGGCCTGTGAAGAGCGACCTGAAAACCAGTAACGAACGAACAAGAATACAATGACTACTTAAAGTCATGCGGAACTTGCTTGCACGCACTGAAGAGTAGATACAAACCCACAAGCACAAACTGAATGGCAGAAAACGATCTGAAAGCCACGAGTCTGAAAAAGCGCGAATCGTCTCTCACCAAACTTTTACTAACACGAGATTAGCAAAAGGAGCCCAAAGGGTGCCGCGCTTGGTTCTGAACCGGCCTTTTCTAGTCTCGTCGTACGTGGTGTACGTCACCGCGTTGTTGGCGATCGGAAATTCCGACAACTTTGTGCGACCGTGTGTAGGCAAAACAAGTTTGAGCCAACATCCTTCAGAAAAAATCCTAGGATTTTGTTGTCGGAATGTCCGAACAAAGTCCGACCGTGTGTACGGGGCATTAAAGTCAGTTCCGGTACCTATGTATAGCATACACATCAGGTTTCAGTTTACACATATAGTATAGGTGAACTTTGACCCCTTAGCCAAGAAAATACAAATGAGGGTATCCAGCGAGAGAAGAGAACACATAGTCTCTGTTTCTGTAGTACCCGAGTGGGCTGGAAGCAGTTATATACCAGTATGAACATATGAAATAAATGCGTTCATGTCACATAATCTAGTAGTCCCACCATAAGGGTATCAGCCTCAGCACCAGCCTGCACTCTGTCCACAGTTATCTTGACTCTTGAGACTACACTTCAAGGTATACTTAGCAACCCAAAAAAGAAAAAAGAAGACCCAAGGTTCATTTAAATTGATTTAGGTAGGTAGAGATAACATGAGTTTGATCAGAGGCTACCTGTTCGTCCTCCTGTCTCTTCTCGAGAGCGAAGTGAGAGGTGTCCCCGCATGAACAATTAGTGTGGGACACTTACCCCTTCAGCCGGACTCGTTCTTACCAGCCTTTCACTCGTCTGGGGGTTTAGTATCGCGATCCTCCCCAGAAGTATCTCTGGCCCTGAAGTATCTGGTGGCGGGGTGGCGGGATTACGACCTCCGTATCCCCGTCCTGCACTGGCAATCACCGATCTCCATGTCCGCCTCGAGAGAGAGAGAGTGCCGTGCACCAGTCCAGTGCTCGCTTCCACGTGTCTACCTGGATATCCTCGGGAAGACGCTCTCCTCATTTGCTCCAGAGACACTGCACGTTCGTTAAGGGTGCTCGAGGGGTGGGGGGCGAAGGCGCCAGACTGGGGGGGGCTCGTAGAGAGCCCAGGGGTTGGACGGTCCACGTCTAGCCTGCAGCCGCAGCCAGACTCACGGGGGGAGAGACGCCCAGCATCCCAGGGCCAGCGACGGGATCAGCTAGACGTCCACATCCGGTTCCTCCCTCTTGGATTCTGCAACCTGTATATAGCACATGTCTAGATTCTCAGACATCTCTAGTCTCCCGGAAGGTGCGGGAGACTCCCGCATATCTGCGGCAGTTCCCGCACACCCGCAAGCACCTCCCGATCTCCAGGGAATGATCGGTGTGGCGGGGATCAGCTGTGATCACCGATCTTCATTGTATAGATTTTTAGCTGACAGCTGTTTCTCCTTCTCTCCCTCCCGCGGCTGTCAGCTAAAAAGCTATACAGGGAGATCGGTGATCACAGCTGTCCCTCCAGCCGCACCGATCATCCCCAGCTGCTCTGTGTGGTCCTCCCGGGCCCCCTCTATGTCCTTCTCTGCCCCCGTTCTCCCCTGGCCCCCTCCATGTATTTCTCCGCCCCGTTCTCCTCCAGCTCCCTCCATGTCCTTCTCCACCCCTTTCTTCTCCTGCACCCTCCATGTCCTTCTCTGCACCCCCCTTGTTCTCCTACGGGCCCCCCTCATCCCCTGCAGCCGGCTCCCCTCCTCTCCTCTCCCGCTGGCTGCAGGGGGAACTAGTTAATGGACACAGCAAGCGACATTGCTCCTGTGTCCTGTGATAAATGAGCAGAGTAAACTGTGTTTACTCTGCTCAGTTTATGAATGGACAGGAGCCTCTGTTTTATTCATCTTTAGTGCTGAGAAAGAGACTGGGGAATCTCTGTCCTCAGTCCCTTTGTCTGTCTCAAAGGGGAGATGTCAGGGGTCTGTTTAGACCCCTGACATCTCACCAAAGCCCCCCCAAAAATATTAAAAATATTGTAAAAAAAATTCTAAAAAAATTAAAAAGTGTAAAAAATAAAATAAAAAAAAACTACTGACATCACTCTCCCCTGCCCTACCAACACTGTCCACTGCCCCAACCCCCTCCCACCAAAAAAGCAATGTGAAAAAAAAAATAAAAACAAATTAAATTGTAAAAAAAACAATTATTAAAAAAAAAAAACTACTGACACCATCCACATACCAAACACCCCCACCCCCTTCCCCAGAAGCACTGCGAAAAAATATTGAAAAAGTGATTTAAATAATATTTTGCTGGGGGGGTGGGGGGTGTTTGAGGGTACGACACGCCACTTCCCTGAAATGAGTTTGCCACCTCCCTGAAATGAGTTTCTGCAGGTTGGGATGTCTGGATTCTGCAACCTGTACATAGCACATGTCAGGATTCTGC
Organism: Aquarana catesbeiana; assembly: GCF_042186555.1. Lineage (NCBI taxonomy): Eukaryota > Metazoa > Chordata > Amphibia > Anura > Ranidae > Aquarana > Aquarana catesbeiana. The sequence goes on along the minus strand of NC_133324.1, from coordinate 587,352,314 downwards.
AACCTGTACATAGCACATGTGTAGATTCTGCAACCTGTATATAGCACATGTGTGGATTCTGCAACCTGTACATAGCACATGTGTGGATTCTGCAACCTGTACATAGCACGTGTGTGGATTCTGCAACCTGTATATAGCACATGTCTGGATTCTGCAACCCCGCTTATCAGGTCAGCTTCCTATACCCGGGTGGTGGTGGAAACAGCAATTACCCCCCCTTCTCTGTCAGACCAGCACAGTCAGGGTGGCAGGGCAGACACAAACACTCCTCCAGCCTCTTCTCACAACCCCCACACACCCCCTATCACCAGCTTGGCCACGGTGCTGGGGGTGTTCCAGCTGACAAAAAAACTACTAAACAGAGCAGCCAGAGCCAGGGATGCCCTTGGGATTCTGTCAGACAGTACCACCTGACCTGGGTGCAGAGCGCACCCCCATAGAAATGCCACCCAGCCACTGACACCCCCCAATGTGTGGAACCCGGGGTGGACAGCCTCCGCCCTGCTTGGTATGCCCCTGGAGCTGTCAAATCTAAGCACTGATGTTGGGAATGGGCAGGGCCCCGCCCATCCCCGACATCAGTGCTTAGATTTGACAGCTCCACTCTCACTCCGGCCGCACACCCCCAACTTGCCCACCTTTCCCTTCACTAAAGTCTCAGATTACACTCAGCTCCCTGCACTAAGCTGTGCAGTGTGGGATGTCAGATCCCTTCTCCCTACCTCTGAAAGCTCAGAAATGCTGTGTAAATTGTATACTTTGAACCGCTCTGTAGAAGAAAAGGCTACAGATAAATAGGTACAACTTATGTAGGAGGATTGGTTCATCTCTGTGTATCACTTGAGACTTGTCACTTCACTTGACATATGTAAGGATTTTCAATTACTTTAACCACTCCCCACCTGCGCTATAGCTGAAAGACAGCTACAGCGTGGGGCTTAATTGCCGGGAGGGTGACCATGGACGTCCTCCTGTTTGCCTGTTCCCCACGCGCACATTGGTGATAATCTGTGTTGGCCATGTCCAAGGGACAGATCGTGGTAAATGGCCAATCACGGTAGCCATTTACCCTGTGATCGGTGTGTCCAATGAGAGATGATCTCAAATGTAAACATATGAGATCATCTCTCATTGACGGCTCTCCCTCCTCACACAGAGACCGCGTGTGAGGAGGGAGAGCTTCTGTGCTGCAGATCTGTGAGTGTCAACTAACATCTGATAATTTACAGTCAAAACACAGTACATACAGTGCCCAAATAGTGCCCATTGGTGTCACAGTGCTCATCTGTGTAATTGTGCCCATTGGTGTCCCAGTGCTCATCACTATTTGTGTCACAGTACCCATCATTGTCATCAGTGCCATCTATCAGTGCCATCTGTCATCAGTGCCACCTGTCAGTGTCACGTGCCATCAGTCATCTGTCATCAGTGCCACGTGTCATCAGTGCCATCTGTCATCAGTGTCACGTCAATGTCATGTGTCATCAGTGCCATTTTCATCAGTGTCATGTGTAATCAGTGCCATCTGTCATCGGTGTCACGTGTAATCAGTGCCATCTGTCATCAGTGTCATGTGTAATCAGTGCAATTTGTCATCAGTGTCACGTGTCATCAGTGGCTTCTGTCATCAGTGTCACGTGTCATCAGTGCCTTCGATCATCAGTGTCATGTGTCATCAGTGCCATAAGTGCCCACCAACAATGTCTAGAAAATTATTTTCAGCTGAGGAGGCATAGAATATTCTTGCGGCCGGTGAGAGCAATGGGGAGCTCTCTGCTTCAGATTCCTCCTCAAATTCAGATTCTGAGTTTGACGTTAACTACAAGCCTGTCCTAAGCAGTGGAACACTGACAACCTCAGAGGAGGATGATAACAAAGGACACACAGAAACTCCGCGCTTAGGACTGGAGGAACAAAAGAAGAAAGGTAAAGGTATGCAGCCTCCCCTAATAGACCCACGGGGGGGTAAAGTGTATAAATAAATAAAGAATGGGGTGAATGGCACTACCTTTAGGGGGGGGGTATGTAAACTGTATGTGGAATACCAGTGCTAGCAAAACCACTGTGATGATATGCTCATAATAAAAATAGATAAATAGAACCAACCCCCTGTAAACATATACCTGTGTAAACACTTAGTGCCGGTTCACACAGGGGCGACTTGTCAGGCGACCTATCCGCCTGACAAGTCACCTCCCGTTCTGTACAATGGAACCGTTCTAATAGGAGCGACGCAAGTCGTGCCGCCCCTGTGTGAACCGGGGCTAATCATTCAGTGCAAAATGGGATTAAGACAAACAATAAGTAAAAATGAAAATAGAAGTGATGAATCAAACCATCAATATAAATAAAGCATAACATCCGCATGTAATACTGAGGTAATCAATGGTGCTGAGAATATGTGCAAACGTGCCACAAAAAATATTGGTGCAAAAAAATATATATAAAGAGCCCACAGTGCTCAAAAAAATTATTAGTTTTTTATAAAAAGGAAATATTATTATCTGAAAAGTTCCAAACAGTCTGGTGACTCTTGTGCTCAGAGAAAGATCGGTGACTTCTGTGCTCCCCCTATGGCTCCCCACTCACTGGCTCCTTATACCCCTGCAGGGGTGACAGGCAATAAGGGATATCATAAGCAGTCTTCCCAGATGGTATCCTGTAGTCACTGTAGCAATGGCTCTCGTTTCCCTTGTATCCGCTACTCTAGGACATCCGGATCAGTCATCTGTGCACCACAGTCTCCGCCACCACATCCAAGAAGGGGATCACCAGAGATCAGTCCTGTTTTATTCAGTTCCTGCTCTTCTCCTTTCTTATTTGGCTTTTAGTAGGTTCCGGGTGAGCGAGGTGCGGGCAGTAGGTGTCAGGGTCTCCCTATAGGGAGATTTTTGTGGCACGTTTGCACATATGCTCAGCACCGTTGATTACCTCAGTATTACATGCGGATGTTATGCTTTATTTATATTGATGGTTTGATTCATCACCTCTATTTTAATTTTTACTTATTGTTTGTCTTAATGCAATTTTGCACTGAATGATTAGTGTTTACACAGGTATATGTTTACAGGGGGTTGGTTCTATTTATCTATTTTTATTATGAGCATATCATCACAGTGGTTTTGCTAGCACTGGTATTCCATATACAGTTTACATACCCCCCTAAAGGGAGCGCCATTCACCCCATTCTTTATTTATTCAGACGAAGGCATTCTGGTGAAGAGGCAGTGCCATCCACCAGCACCACAGTGCCATCCACCAGCACTGCAGTACCTCGACAAGAAAGGCCAAATAATAGTCGGGTGTCACCTCAGTTCCTAAAGGTTAGGTCCCATGCCAGCCTTCCCTATTCCCTTCAGAACCCCTTGTGGCTTCCTCCTAATTCAGGAGAAGCTAACATTCCCCCTTTCACTGCCCAGCCAGGAGTCCAGATGGACACAGAAAATTTTTCCCTGATAGATTTTTTCCACTTAATTTTTACTGAGGACATGCTAACATCAATTGTGGCCCAGTGCAACCTGTATGCACAACAATTCATAGCAAGTAACCCAACACCCTACTATGCCTGTCCCTGTGAGTGGAGATCCCTAACAGTGGAGGAGTTTAAGATTTTTTTGGGCTTCACATTCTGTATGGGACTAACCAAAAAAAATGTATTACGTTTATATTGGTCAACCCTCCCACCACATGCCCATCTTTTCCTCAGTAATGCCCAGAACCAGATATGTCATGATTATGAGGTTCCTACAATATAATGATAATACCCAGTGAAGCCACCCCCCCCCCCGAAATGACCCAAATTATGATAAGCTTCATAAAATTCGGCCACTACTAAATTCTTTATTCCCCCAGTTGTTTACCCCAGACCAACACATATGCGTGGATGAGTCACTTATCAAATTTACTGGCAGGCTGGGCTTCAAACAAATTATTCCCACCAAAAGGGCCCGCTATGGGGTAAAGCTGTGTAAATTGTGCGACCGAGCCACAGGGTATACATATGACTTCATGGTATACAAAGTGAAGGACACCCAGATGGATCCCCCTAATTGCCCAGACTACATGGGATCAAGCGGGAAAGTAATTTGGGAACTCATAAACTCACTCCTGGAGAAAGGCTACCATTTGTATGTAGACAACTTCTATACGAGTTTGCCCCTGTTCCACAAGCTTCACAGGAAGAACACTCCAGCATGTGGCACTGTAAGGAAGAACTGGAAGGGCTTCCCTCAAAAGCTTGTCAACAAGAAGTTAAGAAGAGGGGAAACGGCGAGTTTGCGGAATGAGGAAATTCTGGCTGTGAAGTGGAGGGACAGAAGGGATGCTGTCTTCGATCCACAATAATACACCAGGAGGAATGGCCCAATCCAAAAGCCAACATGTATCCACAAATACAATATGTTCATGGGGAGTGTCGACTTCAACAATTGCCACAAGACAAACATACCAGTGGTATAAAAAAGTATCAATTTATTTGTTTCATTTGGTCATATACAACACCTATATAATCTATCTCAACTCCACTGAAAGCCCCAAACCCTTCCTTGGCTACCAGGAGGAAATCCCCAACGGCCCACCAAAAAAACAATTGATCCAATGTGATTAGCAGACTCTCCGAACGCCACTTTCCCGATAAAATCCCTCCCAGACCAACAGGCCAAAAACGTCAGAAAAAATTTCAGGTGTGCTCCAGAGGAGGAGCTAGAAGAGACACTGCTTATTATTGTCCCCAATGTTCCCAACCAGGCCTCTGCATAGGTGACTGTTTCCGCCATACTTCAGTAAATTATTAGTGAAATATGGTAAACATGACCCTCACTTCCTGCCATTTACCTTCACACCCCTTATGCTGATTGTTCTCTAACTGACCCTGGCTTGTTATTCGACCACGCTTCTGCCTACTGATTCTGTACATACCTCTGCCTGATCTGGAACTGACCTTGGACTGTTTTGACCATGCTTTTTGCCTGCCTCTTGGATTGATCTTGTACCCTGCTACTGGACTAATGGGATTCATAACACAGGGGTCTCACATATGTGAGGGGCTCCAGAATTGTTTTTCTGGATGAAGAAAACTATTTTTTTTTGTTTTCTTATTCCTAGATTAAGGTCTGGAGATTCGGAGGCTTCAAAGAGATTTGGGTGGGAGAAGCCTCTACCTCTGTCCCCATTCTATCCTGAACGAGGCCCTACTTCTGCCTGCTGCCTGTAGGACTTCTGCCATCATGCCTCTCCCGGTCACATGAACTGACCACTCCACATGGACCATGTTCCTGCCTACTACCAGGACCAATATTTTGGCACTGCTGACAATCTCTGCCTGCACTGATCCAGGACTGTATATGGACAGTATCCCTGCCTGCTGTCTGTACTGACTATGGACAGTATTCCTGCCTGTTGCCTGGACAATTGCATTTGCTTTTGCTGATCAAGTGCCTGCCTGCTGCTTGGACCAGTACTATCCTCCTGTGAACAACTGCGCTACTAAAACCACAGGTAATCTTTTGTTCAGCAGAATGTATTTTGGGGTGTAATTCTTGGTATGTGCATGCTATGTGTCCCTAGAACACCTGACGGTGTTCCTTGCATATTGGGCCTCTGTATGTGGCCAGGCTGTGTAAAAGTCTCACATGTGGTATACAGGAGGAGTAGCAGAATGTATTTTGGGGTGTCATTTTTACTATGTACATGCTATGTGTTGGAAACATCTTATAAATGGACAACTTTGAGTAAAAGAAATGTGTTTTCATTTTTTCCCCACATTTTCCAAAAACTTCTTTAAAAAAATGAACCATTCAAGACTCATTATGAATCATAGATTATACATTGGGGTGTTAGCATTCCAAAATGGGGTAATTTTACGGACGTTTGTCCTGGTGTTCTAGGGCCTTCAAAAATGTAATAGTGTAATAGGTGGTTGAGAAATGAGATGTGTAATTTATGCTCCTAGAATGCCTGAAGGTGCTATTTCAATGTTGGACCTCTGTATGTGGCCAGGCTGTGTAAAAGTCTCACACATGTGGTATCACCATACTCAGGAGGAGTAGCAGAATGTATTTTGGGGTGTCATTTTTGCTATGTACATGCTATGTGTTGGAAATATCTTATAAATGGACATTTTCCACATTTTCCAAAAACTTCTGTAAAAAAATGAACTGTTCAAAAGACTCATTAAGCCTCGTAGATTATACGTTGGGGTGTTAGCTTTCCAAAATGGGGTCATTTTGTGTGCGTTTCCATTGTCCTGGTGCTCCAGGGCCTTCAAAACTGTAATAGGTAGTCAACAAGTTAGATGTGTAATTTATGCTCTTAGAACACCAGATGGTACTCCCTGCATGTTGGGCATCTCTATGTGGCTAGGCTGTGAAAAAGTCCCACACATGTGGTATCGACATACTCAGGAGGAGTAGCAGAATGTATTTTGGGGTGTCATTTGTGGTATACACATGCCATGTGAGAGAAATAACCTATTACAATTACAATTTTGTGGGAAAAAAAGAAAAAAATCTTCATTTTGCAAAGAATTGTGGGAAAAAAGTTTAACATCAAAAACCACACCATGCATCTTACTAAATACCTTAAAATGTCTACTTTCAAAAAAGGGGTAATTTGGGGATATTTTCTACTTTCCTGGCTTGTTCAGGCCGCAAGAAATGAGATGAGTCCACCAATACATCAGGTGTGATCAAGGTGTGTTAAATTTTTTATGATTTGCACCACAGCTTGTAGACTCTCTAACTTTCACACAGACCAAATAATATCCACTAATTTGGGTTTTTTTTTTACCAAATATATGTAGCAGTATAAATTGTATCCAAAATTTATGAAGAAAAATTAATAATTTGCAAAATTTTATCACAGAAACGAAGAAAATGCGTTTTTTTTTTTTCAAATTTTACGGTCTTTTTTCAATTATAGCGCAAAAAAAAACAAAAACAAAACCAGAGGTGATCAAATACCACCAAAAGAAAGCTCTATTTGTATGAAAAAAAGGACAACAAATTAATTTGGGTACAGTATTACATGACTGAGTAATTGTCATTCAAAGTGTGAGAGCATTGAAAGCTGAAAATTGGTCTGGGCAGGAGGGGGGTTTAAGTGCCCAGTAGGCAATTGCTTAAAGCCAAAGACTTGTAACTGCATCTCTTCCTCTCTCTGTATCACCTGTCACAGTCAAACTTCCAAGTTTAAATTGGTGGCAAGTATTTCAGGAATCAGAGATTCTGGTAGATGAGTTTGATAAACTTTTTATTACTAACACTGGGCTTTCTGTAGATGATAGACAGCAATAAACTAGTGGCGTGTGTGTCTGGGAATTCCTTTCCTACATTTCTAAAAAAGGTTCTTGGATCATACAATTACAGACAAAAGGGACTGGTATGGACAAGTGCACTGCTGTATGTGATAACTGCTACTATTCACTGTCTGTCTGCTGTAACATTTTAATTTTCATTCTCTTTCTGTAAAAGTCACAATTGCCAACAGGACTAAAATACAACTGTCACCAGGACTAAAAGGGACAGGGATTGCCAACAAAAGGTTTGAAACAACACTTCTTGGGCAGTAACTGGCCCTACAAGAATATTTTAAAGGTGTATAATATAATTATTGGAGCATCACGTGAGATTCTACAATGAATCCTTGAAATGCTCACATTGTCTTGAAACTCAGTTATTCTTGGGGTTTATTGGCTGACACATTTTTGGCTAGCAATAGGAATACGTTTAGTATACTATCAAAACTACATACAGTACACTGACACTTGAGTCCTCTATAAAAAAATAACTTTTCTAGTCTGAGTATTTCTATTATTTTTGCAGTTTATAAATATTCACTATCTGATTCCTTCAAGAAAAAAGTTTAGTTGTGGCTTGCTGCCTAGAAACTACTGCAGTGAGAATTTAAATGTGGAAAAATGTTCCCAATTAACCCATATGCCCAGCAATCAGTTTTATAGAAATCTACGGTAAGTAATTTTAGGTGTAATTATTTCATCATCATTTACATTTATTATTTCTTGGTAAGATAATTGATCATACATGTATACCAAATGTCACTTTCTAATCTAAACATTACTAAAATTTAGAGATAAGCCTCCTGTAAATCAAAAAGGTCTTTGTGTTCTATTATTTCATCAATGCGTTCCAGTGTTTTTTTTCAGTACACAGTAGGGTTGATTTACTAAAAACTGGTGCAGCTGTGCATGGCAGCCAATCAGCTTTTAACTTCAGCTTGTTTAATTAAGCTTTGTCAAAAACCCTGGAAACTGATTGGATTCTATGCAGTGCTGCACCAGATTTTGGATTCTCCAGTTTTAGTAAATCAACCCTATAATACGTTGTTGTAGCATCGCTACGAATCAGCAGTGCATTGTGGGTACCTTCAATTGAAACCTGAACTCCAGGCTAAAAAAAAGCAAGTGTTTGCAAGTATGTGTGTGAAATGTGTTTGTTAAAATGTGTTTAATGTGTTCATTTTAAAAAAGTGACTTTTTAAAAGCAACTAGTGTAAGCACCTAAATTAGACTTGATATCAGTTGCTTTCAATGCTCTGTACAGCAGGGCTCAGATCAGGAAATTAAAAAGCAGCACCAAGATCCAATCAGTCATGCTGCAGTGTTTATGTGCTAATAATGAACATTCAAAAAGGAAAAGATTGCTTATCAATCTAAAGGCAGGGAGGAGAACTAGTTGTATTAATAAGATGGCCATTTGCACAGATGTACACATAAGTAACCTGACTCTGCTGTCTATTTCAGCTTAGTAAATCTCAGGAATGAATAAACAGAAATAATTCTTCTTTGGTAGGTAACACAGCTCCACTAGGACCTGTGGGCAAAGTATAACCTTATTTTTTGTATACTTATGTTATATTAATTCAAATGATTTTGAGATCTTGTTATAAAATCTTCATGTTGCAGTTGTACTGCGGCAGGTTGGCTCCCCTGGGTTCGCCTTTTAACCACTAGAGGGCGCGACACCAGGGGCCGATGCACGTGCCCCGCGATGACTGCTGGGCACCTGCGATCGCTCCACACAGAGACAGAATGGAGATCTGTCACTGTAAACAGACAGATCTCCATGCTTTCAGGGGTGAGGAGAACGATCTGTTGTTCATACTAAGTATGAACAATGATCGCTCTCCTCACCCAGTCAGTCCCCTCCCCCCACAGTTAGAATCAATCCCTAGGGAACACAGTTAACCCCTTGATCACCCCTAGTGTTAACCCCTTCCCTGCCAGTGACATTTACACAGTAATCAGTGCATTTTTATAGCACTGATCGCTGTATAAATGCCAATGGTCCCAAAAATGTGTCAAAAGTGTCCAATCTGTCCACCATAATGTCGCAATCCCAATGAAAATCGCTGATCACCACCATTACTAGTAAAAAAAATAATAATAATAAAAATGCCATAAATATTTCCCCTATTTTGTAGATGCCATAACTTTTGCGCAAACCAATCAATATACGCTTATTGTGATTTTTATTACCAAAAATATGTAGAAGAATAAATATCGGCGTAAACTGAGGAAAAAATTTGCTTTTTTAAAAAAAAAATGGTGATATTTATTATAGCAAAAAGTACAAAATATTGTGTTTTTTTCAAAATTGTTGCTCTTTTTTTGTTTATAGCGCAAAAAATAAAAACCGCAGAGATGATCAAATACCACCAAAAGAAAGCTCTATTTGTGGGAAAAAAGGATGTCAATTTTGTTTGGGTACAGCGTCTCACGACCGCCCAATTGACAGTTAAAACAATGCAGTGCCATATCGCAAAAAATGGCCTGGTCATTGAGCAGCCAAATCTTCCGGGGCTGAAGTGGTATATCCTGTATCCTGATTTTGTACAAAGTGGCCCCGATTAACTATAGAAGTATAACATGTTCATCTTCAAAGAGAATTTTCAGTTAGTTAATGAGGTGAAAAAGTAACTTTGCACAAAATACCCAATCCTGTGCAGGGAAATTTGAAAAAAAATCCATAATTTTTACTTGCGCATGATTAGATGATAGAAGTCAGCACAACTTTGCCTCATTCAGTTAGCTATGTAAAAATTTCCTTTTGCAAAAAGAAATTTCACTTTGCTGACAAGAAGAGGAAATAGGCTACACATTTTTTAATGCTATTGCAATATTTATATTGGTCTATTCTTCCTATTTTTTTTTTTTTACACCCAGCTACTTGTGATTGTTCTTGTGTCTGGTGATTTCTTATGCACTGAACACTTTACTCTGGGTTGCTATATGTGCTGGGGGGTTATTGCACATATAGAAGGTCGTAGAGGTAGAAAACTGTACTTACACGCTATCTATTCTAGGTATCCAGGCTAATACACTGGTGGTAATCATTTTAATTATTACAGGTCAATGTCATAATGTGATGTACAGATTTTTTTTAATTGAATAAACATTTTTACATAATATCATTGTACACAATTATTGCTGTTAATTCAAGATGACTACATTCTCTAATTTTCTACATTTTATTCAGCTTCTTTGCTATCTTCCACCTTGTTTGCAATTGTTTTTGCTTTGCCAACCTTAATTAATTCAAGCTGTTTTTCTTAATTTTCTGGATAGCTCTACATATCCAGAAGGAAATTGTCTGCAAGACTTACGCCAGATAAAAAGTTACTCTAGCTGCCAACTCATTACATGCTGGGATGGGGCAGGAGGATTGATTGACAAGTCTGTCATTTTCCAGGCTGCCTTAAACGAGTCTCCAATGTTGGTTTACAGCTTTCACCTATTAAATAGCAGTAACATCCACCTTGGGAGATGATTAACAGGCCTAGATTAGAATGCTTTGGTTGATGTCCTATTTTATGTCAGATGGACTCAATCCATCTGCTACTGGACAGGTGAATTTAGGGAAATTCATATAGCTACAGCGCTTAATGTGTCCATAAGTGCATACTTCAGAAAATGTATTATTCTTCTTGTAACTGCAATCAGGCACGTGGCAACAGATCTAGACCTCAAATGCAGTCTTAATCTAAAGAAAACACAGAAGACATTATGCAGTCATATGCCGTGCAAATTCTATAATACACATCAGAGTTAACTTATTATTTAAAAAGAAAAAAAACAATGAAAATTAATTACTGCAGCACTAAACCTAAAATAAAAATTATATTGTAATCATTCCTCACATGTTCCTACATCAGAGACCCCATTGTTGTTCTGACAAGACCATTTGGAAGTGCTCTTTACAGTTACCAAAGAATTAAAAAAGTGGTGATTATGTCCAATTGCTTAATTCAAGTAAACAGCACAAAGAGCAATTACAAAATGCAGAGGTAACGTACATCAGCTAGTCACATTTAGAATAAGTTTAGCTCACTGAAAAAAAAGAATTTTGAATTTGTTTACTGAATTACAGCACTCGGTGCATGGATCTTTGCCTTATTAGGTAAGGAAAAGTCACCACAGTTGAACTCAAATATAGATACCTTAAAAAAAAAGACTGGCATATATATAAAATGTGCAGCAAAATATACAACTCTTTTGTTTTCCTTTAGGCTGTCCATATACTAGTGTATATAAACGAATGTGACTTTGTTGAATAAAAAATCACATTTTATAGCAAATGCACTGCAGGAAACCAGTTCATTCCAAAGGGTTCACATATATTTTCTTGCCACTGTATGTAATCTGATTGTGCAATCTCTGTACAATCTGCTAGATTAACAAAAACAATGTAATATGAAAACCTACACAAAAACCCACACAACTATTTTAATTCATATCAAATCAGGCAGGCATAGTGTATGGTCAGCCTTATTCTCTCCGTGACATCCAAATATTACTTGCCAGTAGGGATGGGCCGAACGACCCCCTGTTCGGTTTACACCAGAACTTTAGAACATCGCAAAAATTCGGAACCGAATAATGAACCCCATTGAAGTCTATGGGACCTGAACTGGAAATATCTAAATTGCCCATTTTGAAAGCTTATATGCAAGTAATTGGGCATACAATGGTTATGGGGGTCCAGGTACTTGGGGACATGTATCAATGAAAAAAGTTTGTAAAAAATTTTCATTTTTAAATGAGCAGTGATTTACTGATGCTTTAAGTGAAAGCATAAAAATGAGAAATAAAAATGAAAAATTCCTTTCACTATAGTGTCTGGGGGGTCCCCTTAATCTACCTGTAAAGTGGCACATCTGTACTGTGTATAGAAGCTGCTGCAGCAATAATTGCAATTATAAAGCCAAAAAAATGACATTTTCCATGCAAGCTTTCTTTATTTGTAAACAACTGCTTGGAGAGCAAGTCTGCATGATGAGGCCACAGTGTAGTGCACTAGGAACAAGATTAGATTTTTTTTGGATAAATTCTGGTGTCTCTTCCGCAGACTTTGGATAGAAGTAAAAGGTGTGGAAAAATTGGTCATTGGGTGTTGCTGGTGCCTTCACACCATAACCCTATAGAAGTACTCGTGATGAAAGCAAAAATTGGCCTTGCTGTCAAAAATTTCAATGATATGCACCTGTCAAACAGGTGCAGGAAAAATTGGTCTTTGGGTGTCCATGGTGCCTTCACTCTGTAACAATTTAGAGGTACTCTTGATGAAAGCAAGAATTGTGCTTGCTTTTAAAAAATTGCAGTGATATGCACCTGTCAAACAGGTGCAGAAAAATAGATTTTTGGGTGTCGGAGGTGCCTTCACACCCTAAACCTATAGAGGTACTCTTGATGAAAGCAATACTTGCCTTGTTTTTAAAAAATTGCAATGGAAATTGCAATGGTCTTTGGGTGTTATTGTGCCCATGAAACCTACACCAAAAAAATTCTTCCAGATGAAATCAACACCCACAATGCTAGGCAGCCTAGAAGTCCTGCAGAGATTCCACACCCTATAAACACTTAATCAGCAACATTGGCAACAGGGGCTTCATAGCTGCTGGTAGTCCAGGACTGATTAATTTTGATAAATGTCAGAAGGTCCACAAAGTCTGTGGACAGACACATTACCAGTAACAAAACCTCCAGCAGCACTGAATGCCGTTCGGAAAGCACGCTGGATGCAGGGCAGCCCAGCAGCTCAATTGCATACTGGGCAAGTTCTGGCCAGTGGTCTATTCTCATGATCCAATAATCCAGTGGATTGTCAACTGGAAAGCTCTCTATCTGTTTTCCCCCTTAGATAACCATCCACCATATGATGCAGACAATGCTGATGGAATGTGGAAGCTGACAGCCCTGGGCGGCAAGGACTAAATAAATTGTGAAATGCATCACTTAAGCGGCCGCCTTCTCTATCGCTCCTCTCTTGACCAACAGAAGCCTCAAAACTACTTCTCCCACAACACTGTAACCTACCAGAGTCAGGAAAAGCGTTTAATAAACTCCATTTTAAGGTGTCCTCAAGAGATTTTCTCTTCTGCACCCTCTGTGGGGATGGGATGAGTTCTGAGACTTTCCCCTTGTCACGGTGGTCAAGGAGGCTTTCCAACCAATAGTGATCCTGCTCCTTTATGTCACGTATTCTTGGGTCCTTTCGCAGGATTTGAAGCATGTTTGTGGAGGCATGAGAAGCAGACTCCTTGGGGTGAAGAATACAGTATTTGGAACTGCCTCCTCACAGCCACGTGCTACTCCCAAGGATTCTGGGGATGGAAAACCATCTCTTAATGTTTAAAGTATGACTTCCTATGCTTCAATGCATCCAAAACTGCCAGAATCCTCCTCCTCCTTCTCTTGAGTGTTCAGTGGTGTAGGAAGAATGGTATCTGTATAAAGTGGGCCTTGAAAGGAAAGGAAGTACTTCTCTTCCTCCCGCTGCTCTGCCTCGAGTGCCCTGTCCATAATGCCACGCAGAGTCTGCTCTAGCAGGAACACAACATGCATTGTCATGGCTCACCATTCTTGTGGCCTCCTCAAATGGTGACTGTACAGTGCATGCATCCTTTATGAGCAGCCATTGGCGTGGGGAAAAAAAGCAGAGCCAGACGGAGCCTGTCGTTGTGCCATACTCACACAGCTACTTGTTGCTGGCCCTCTGCTGCATGTGCAGCCGCTGCAGCATTCCCAAAGTCAAGTTCCACCTGGTGGGCATGTTACAAATCAGGCTGTTTATGGGCAGGTGGAATTCCCGCTGAATTTCAGCCAACCAAGCACTGGCTGTGTATGGCCACCTGAAATGGCTACAGACTCTTCTGTCCTGCTTTAGCAAATCTTCCAACCTTGGGGGCCTATTTAAAAAACGCTGCACCACCAAATTGAGGACATATGCCAGGCATGGCACATGGAGGTTTTTGCCATTGTCGCCCACCACCATTCCTGGGTCCAGCTGGTGTGGCATAAACCACCTCTAGGCCTGCCCCTGCAAAGCTGCAAGAATCTTTGCTCTGGTGTGGTTCATGTCTCCTAGACACATCAGATGAGGCACTGCATGGCACCTATTAGCCTGACTCATTGAATAGCCCCTTAAATAGCCCACTTAGGGGGTACTTGTGGTTCATAGGACAATTCAGCAGAGGAGGGCATGGAGGAGAGCTGACAATCCTCACATCATCACCACTAGCTGTATGGAGACGTGGCGGCACAACAAGCTGCAGCACTGAGCCCTGTCCTGCATCCTTCTGAGTTGCAAGCAGAGTTACCCAGTGTGCTGTGAACAAAATATATCGTCCCTGATTATGCTTGCTGGACCACGTGTCAGCAGTAGGGATGAGCTTCGAGTTCGAGTTGAACTCATGTTCGACTCAAACATCGGCTGTTCGCAAGTTCGCCTAACAGCAAACAATTTGGGGTGTTCGCGGCAAATTCGAATGCCGCGGAAAACCCTTTAAAAGTCTATGGGAGAAATCTAAGTGCTAATTTTAAAGGCTTATATGCAAGTTATTGTCATAAAAAGTGTTTGGGGACCTGGGCCCTGCCCCAGGGGACATGGATCAATGCAAAAAAAAAGTTTTAAAAACGTCTGTTTTTTCAGGAGCAGTGATTTTAATAATGCTTAAAGTGAAACCATAAAAGTGTAATATCCCTTTAAATTTCATAGCTGGGGGGTGTCTATAGTATGCCTGTAAAGGGGCGCATGTTTCCCGTGTTTAGAACAGTCTGACAGCAAAATGACATTTCAAAGGAAAAAAAGTCATTTAAAACTACTCGCGGCTATTGCATTGCCGGTCCGACAATAGACATAGAAGTTCATTGATAAAAACACTATGGGAATTCCCCACAGGGGAACCCGAACCAAAATTAAAAAAAAAACATGACGTGGGGGTCCCCCTAAATTTCATACCAGGCCCTTCAGATCTGGTATGGATATTAAGGGGAACCCCGGTCAAAATTAAAAAAAAATGACGTGGGGGTTCCCCCTAAATTCCATACCAGGCCCTTCAGGTCTGGTATGGATATTAAGGGGAACCCCAGCCAAAATTTAAAAAAAAAATGACGTGGGGGTCCCCCTAAATTTCATACCAGACCCTTCAGGCCTGGTATGGATATTAAGGGGAACCCCGCGCCAAAATTTAAAAAAAAACGCGTGGGGTCCCCCCAAAAATCCATACCAGACCCTTATCCGAGCACGCAACCTGGCAGGCCACAGGAAAAGGGGGGGATGAGAGAGCGCCCCCCCTCCTGAACCATTCCAGGCCACATGCCCTCAACATTGGGAGGGTGCTTTGGGGTAGCCCCCCAAAACACCTTGTCCCCATGTTGATGATCATCCCCACAACCCTGGCCGGTGGTTGTGGGGGTCTGCGGGCGGGGGGCTTATCGGAATCTGGAAGCCCCCTTTAACAAGGGGACCCCCAGATCCCCCCTATGTGAAATGGTAAGGGGGTACAAAAGTACCCCTACCATTTCATTTAAAAACTGTCAAAAATGTTAAAAATGACAACAGACAGTTTTTGACAATTCCTTTATTTAAATGCTTCTTCTTTCTTCTTTCTTCTTTCTTCTATCTTCCTTCATCTTCTTCTTCTTCTGGTTCTTCTGGTTCTTCCTCCGGTGTTCTCGTCCAGCATCTCCTCCGTGGTGTCTTCTTCCCTTCTTCTCCTCGGGCCGCTCCACATCCATGGCATGGAGGGAGGCTCCCGCTCTTCTCTTCCCCCATTATTTAAGAACCGTCAGAAAAGGAAAAGCGTCACACAGCGGGAGCCTCCCTCCATGCCAGCATGGATGCAGAGCGGGTCGGGGAAGAAGATGAAGAAAAGAAGAAGATGAAGAAGAGAAGAAGATGAAGAAGAGAAGAAGATGAAGAGAAGAGCGGGAGCCTCCCTCCATGCCATGGATGCGGAGCGGCCCGAGGAGAAGAAGGGAAGAAGACGCCGCGGAGGAGATGCTGGACGAGAACACCGGAGGAAGAACCAGAAGAACCAGAAGAACCAGAAGAAGAAGAAGATGAAGGAAGATAGAAGAAATAAGAAAGAAGAAGCATTTAAATAAAGGAATTGTCAAAAACTGTCTCTTGTCATTTTTAACATTTTTGACAGTTTTTTAATGAAATGGTAGGGGTATTTTGTACCCCCTTACCATTTCACACAGGGGGGAGGGCCGGGATCTGGGGGTCCCCTTGTTAAAGGGGGCTTCCAGATTCCGATAAGCCCCCCGCCTGCAGACCCCCACAACCACCGGCCAGGGTTGTGGGGATGAGGCCCTTGTCCTCATCAACATGGGGACAAGGTGTTTTGGAGGGCTACCCCAAAGCACCCTCCCAATGTTGAGGGCATGTGGCCTGGTATGGTTCAGGAGGGGGGGCGCTCTCTCATCCCCCCCTCTTTTCCTGCGGCCTGCCAGGTTGCGTGCTCGGATAAGGGTCTGGTATGGATTTTTGGGGGGACCCCACGCCCTTTTTTGTTTTAAATTTTGGCGCGGGGTTCCCCTTAATATCCATACTAGACCTGAAGGGTCTGGTATGGAATTTAGGGGGACCCCCCACATCATTTTTTTTTTATTTTGGCTGGGGTTCCCCTTAATATCCATACCAGACCTGAAGGGCCTGGTATGGAATTAAGGGGGACCCCCACATCTTTTTTTTTAAATTTTGGTTCAGGGTTCCCCTGTGGGAAATTCCCATGCCGTTTTTATCAATGAACTTCTATGTGTATTGTCGGACCGGCAATGCAATAGCCACGAGTAGTTTTAAACGACTTTTTTCCTTTGAAATGTCATTTTGCTGTCAGACTGTTCTAAACATGGGAAACATGCGCCCCTTTACAGGCATACTATAGACACCCCCCAGGTACGAAATTTAAAGGGATATTACACTTTTATTGTTTCACTTTAAGCATTATTAAAATCACTGCTCCCGAAAAAATGGCAGTTTTTAAAACTTTTTTTGCATTGATCCATGTCCCCTGAGGCAGGACCCGGGTCCCCAAACACCTTTTATGACAATAACTTGCATATAAGCCTTTAAAATTAGCACTTTTGATTATTCATGTTCATGTCCCATAGACTTTAACGGTGTTCGTGTGTTTGAACAAACTTTTTTCCTGTTCGCGTGTTCTGGTGCGAACCGAACAGGGGGGGTGTTCGGCTCATCCCTAGTCAGCAGTAACATGGACTTTGCGGCTGACTGCCTTGCCCAACTATGCCACAACATTGCCTTCCATGTGATGGTACAGAGCTGGGATGGCCTTACATGAAAAGAAATAGCAACTGGGAACCTGCCATTGTGGTACAGCACATTCTGCAAATTCACAGAAGGGGGCAGAATCCACCAGACAGAAAGGCAGAAATTGTAGAACCAGCAGCTTTGATAAGCTTGCATTTAGACACTGGGTATGTGAGTGGCAATGACTATTTTTTTTTCGCTGCAGCAGATGTGGCAGAGAAATTTGCCGGCTATAGTCTACAGCTGGTGGTATGCTACTGGCAGATGTGCTGCACCTGGGACACCCTGCGCTATACCATTATCCATGTCAGTGGAGGCTGCTGAGAGGTCATGAGGTATAGTGAGGGCAGACTGAGATGAGTGAGGAGGAGGAACCGAATTGCATCCCTTTTGTGTGGCTTTAAGGTGCTCCTGCCAACAGGCTGAGTGGTGGGAAGTTAAATGCCTTGTCAAGCATGTGGTACCCAAATGGCTGGTGTTTTTGCCACACTTGATGTGCTTGAGGCAAAGTTTGCAAATTGCAACAGTGTAATCGGCTGCACATGTACTAAAAAAGACCCAGATGGCTGAGCTGTGGGAAGTGGGCCAGGAGATAACAGCTCCACAATGTGATGGAATAGGGTGGCTGCTATCTACTGTTCCATGATCGCTGCCTCGTTGGGGTTGTGCCTCACCCTCACTTTCCTCCTCTGCTCTATCTGGCACCCAAGTCGTGTCAGTGACCTCATTATCATCTCCTTCATCCTCATTACCACTGGAGACCACACGCTGCGGCTGGGGGAACATGACTGCCAATTTGTGTACCAGTGTTCTCCCCTCTCTGTAGTCTCATGTTCCTACCTTCCTCAACCTCAGAACCAACATCTGAATGAAGTAATGGCTCTGCATCATCAAGGTTCAAGTGGCTGATGTTGTTTTTAATTAACTCAGCTGACTCCTCCAATAACGTAAATGCTCCCAAAAATAAATTTAAGCAAGCACATAGTGAAGCTCATTTATATAAATGATGAATTTAGTGTGAAAAAGCTCACAGGACAAAGTTAAAAAACAAGCACTAAAAAAGATAATGTGGCCGCGGCTTGTAGCGTGCTTGTGTCCTTAAGGCATCACCTGATGCATTTCAACCAATAGGTTGTCATCAGAGGCACCTCTGTAGGCTGTAGGACTACCACCAACTTCATTGATTCTGCTGTTTACTCGAATATTTGGTCTATCTATCTATCTATCTATCTATCTATCTATCTATCTATCTATCTATCTATCTATCTATCTATCTATCTATCTATCTATCTATCTATCTATCTATCTATCTATCTATCTATCTATATATCTATCTATCTATCTGATATATATATATATATATATATATATCATATATAAATTGTTTTTTAAGGGTGAGTACACCCTTAAGTGAAAATGTCCAAATTGGGCCCAATTAGCCATTTTCCCTCCCCGGTGTCATGTGACTCGTTAGTGTTACAAGGTCCCAGGTGTGAATGGGGAGCAGGTGTGTTAAATTTGGTGTTATCACTCTCACTCTCTCATACTGGTCACTGGAAGTTCAACATGGCACCTCTTGGCAAAGAACTCTCTGAGGATCTGAAAAAAAGAATTGTTGCTCTACATAAAGATGGCCTAGGCCATAAGAAAATTGCCAAGACCCTGAAACTGAGCTGTAGCACAGTGGCCAAGACCATACAGAGGTTTAACAGGACAGGTTCCCCTCAGAACAGACCTCGCCATGGTTGACCAAAGAAGTTGAGTGCACGTGCTCAGCGTCATATCCAGAGGTTGTCTTTGAAAAATAGACGTATGAGTACTGCCAGCATTGCTGCAGAGGTTGAAGGAGTGGGGGGTCAGCCTCTCTGTGCTCAGACCATACACCGCACACTGCAAATTGGTCTGCATGGATGTCGTCCCAGAAGGAAGCCTCTTCTAAAGATGATGCACAAGAAAGCCCGCAAACAGTTTGCTGAAGACAAGCAGACTAAGGACATGGATTACTGGAACCATGTCCTGTGGTCTGATGAGACAAAGATAAACTTATTTGGTGGTGTCATGCGTGCAACCAGGTGAGGTGTACAAAGTGTGTCTTGCCTATAGTCACGCATGGTGGTGGGAGTGTCATGGTCTGGGGCTGCATGAGTGCTGCCTGCACTGGGGAGTTACAGTTCACTGTAACCATGAATACCAACATGTACAGTACTGTGACATACTTTAGCAGAGCATGATCCCCTCCCCTTCGGAGACTGGGCAGCGGGCAGTGTTCCAACAAGATAACGACCCCAAACACACCTCCAAGACGACCACTGCCTTGCTAAAGAAGCTGAAGGTAAAGTTGATGGACTGGCCAAGCATGTCTAAAGACGTAAACCCTATTGAGCATCTGTGGGGCATCCTCAAACAGAAGGTGGAGGAGCGCAAGGTCTCTAACATCCACCAGCTCTGTGATGTCGTTATAGAGGAGTGGAAGAGGACTCCAGTGGCAACCTGTGAAGCTCTGGTGAACTCCATGCCTAAGAGGGTTAAGGCAGAGCTGGAAAATAATGGTGGCCACACAAAATATTGACAATTTGGCCCAATTTGGACATTTTAAATTAGGGGTGTATTCACTTTTGTTGCCAGCGGTTTAGACATTAATGGCTGTGTGTTGAGTTATTTTGAGGGGACAGCAAATTTACACTGTTATACAAGCTATACACTCACTACTTTACATTGTAGCAAAGTGTAATTTCTTCAGTGCTGTCACATGAAAAGATATAAAAAAATATTTACAAAAATATGAGGGGTGTACTCACTTTTGTGAGATACTGTATATATATGCCAATATATATTTTAGTTCTTTTGTATTGTTTCCACCAAATCCTTTTTATTATTTCCTGCTTTATTTTTATTTTCTAAATAGCCTTGTGCTGGAATTCTGCCAAATTAGATTATTTGTTTTTCCATAGTTGACCACTCAAAAAGGTAACACCTAATGCCGCGTACACACGGTCGGACTTTTCGTCTACAAAAGTCCAACGGACGCCGACGGACTAAAGCTGGCTGGTAATACGTTCGTGTGTGGGCTTCTCCGGACTTTCAGCAGACTTTTTCAGCCTCAAATCCGACGGACTTTAGATTTGAAACATGCTTCAAATCTTTACGTCGTAACTACGACGGACCCGAAATCCGCTCGACTGTGTGCTAGTCCGACGGACAAAAACCCATGCTAGGGCAGCTATTGGCTACTGGCTATGAACTTCCTTATTTTAGTCCGGTGTACGTCATCACGTACGAATCCGTCGGACTTTTGTGTGGTCGTGTGTAGGCAAGTCCGTTCGTTAGAAAGTCTGCTGCAAGTCCGCCGAAAGTCCGCCGGAAGTCTGTCGGACAGGCTGTCGGACTTTTGTAGACGAAAAGTCCGACCGTGTGTACGCGGCATAAGAGCTGATCTAAAATTCCCAGACATTATTTCCTGCCGGAATGTGCATTAAAGCCCATACTAGACTTTTGTGCAAGTGAGCACCTTATTGGCAATAGACATGAGGAATACCTTGCCAATATTGCTACCTGTAAAACATTTACTAAGGCAGGCCATATACTGTGGGATGAAATTTGCATGATTCCCCCATCAACACAGACAGTGCTTACAGGGGAATCCCCCCTGCCAAGACATTGTATTCTCCGAGCAGAGGGCGGTGGGGAGCAGCGGGGGTTGAGGGGAAGCAATTCCCATCAGGAGAAGACAGTGATTATTGCTAGCAGCTATAGCATCTGCTAGTGATAACCGCAAGCAGATCCGGCAGGCTGTTTTTACCCAAGTTGATCGATCGATGGTACATTCAGCTGCCCAACACACAGTTCAAATCTCAGCTAGTTCCTGCTAAACCAGCTGAGATTCCAACCATCTATGGCCAGCCTAAGGCAGGCCCTCAGACGCAACAATCAGGGTGGTTGTTACATTTCCTAGTCATTCATGCGCACCAGAAAAAAATACAATGAACCACTTTTGTATCATATGATGCTCAGTTAAAATGTAGAATATAATTAATTTGGGGTTTTTTTGGTGGTGGAACATGGTAATGGCAGGAAATATAAAGTCATCTATCTATCTATCTATCTATCTATCTATCTATCTATCTATCTATCTATCTATCTATCTATCTATCTATCTATCTATCTATCTATCTATCTATCTATGTATATATAGATAGATATATAGATATATATAATTTTTTTTTTACTATTTTGGGCACTTTTTTTTTGTTTTTTTGTTTTACTATTTTGAGCAAGTTTTCCTTTGCTAATATAAAAAAAAGACAGATATACATTATCACCAAATGAAAGCCTGATTTGTCCTAGAAAAAAGGTTAACCTACATCTTTTTATGGCTTTACAAAGTTTTATTTTTTAGTTGTTAGCTGCATAACTCTGTTACAATGTCACTGTATTTACTTATTTACTTATTGTTCAGTTATTTTAAAACATAGTGATATCAGGATGAAATCCCAGAATAAATATAGAAACTTTGTATGTTGCTTCTGTCTCTCCTTTTATTACAGACTCAAAAGGGTTAAGGAAAAAAATGTAAAATTTAGCTGGGATTTATTTCTTGATTTCAGTAAAAGCAGGAACAGATTTTGGTACACAAGGGACACATGCGGAGGATGCGATCTCTGTGGGCAGAATTTCCATCTGATGGTTTGGATGGACAACCATATAGTGTAGGAAGATTGCTTTGATGAATACAAATCTGCAGCAATCACCATCCAAAATCAATAATAAAAATTGTTAACCATTTCTTAATTCAATATTAGCAAAAGTGTGTGTTTTAATCAAAGGGATTAAATAAAACACTGCATTCAGTATGGATCACAGTAACAGTATGGTCTTAGTGCAAAAAACAGATTCCTGCCAATAGGGACTAAAGCAATTGGTTTGCAGTGTGTTATATTTTTAGGTGCATATACCACATGCTGTTATTTCACTATTCTATTACAAGCTCTAGCACTACCAAGGACATTTTGGTAAAAGGTACATGTACTATAAACTATAGTTTATTTCTTTATCCATGATGGTAAAGGATATAGGGTATATAATTTGAAATATTGCATATGAATATATTGTATGTATATTTCTAAACAACTTTCGGAGGTATAGAGGTGATGCTCCCTTTCTCATAGTTTGTTCAAGTGCATACAGTATGTTCACTGGTAACTATAAGTTATGAGTTACTAAACACAGAAAGACAACAAAAATGTTTAAAATTTGTCTTTAGGTAATAAAAATAAAAGTACGGTAAATACCATAAAAATGTATACTAAAAAAAAGAATAGGATGTCACATAAAGAATACAGATGTCCTGGTGAAAACTGACATATTTATTCTATTTATTAGAGGAAGGCAAAGTTAAATGTTATTGAAAACTTGTATCAGCTTAAAGGGTAACTCCGCTTTCATCGGAAAAAAATAGCATATATAAAAAAAAAATATATATAGCATATACAATTGCGACACAAGTCATATTATGCTTGAATGTTATTAAAAGGTACCTTTCCTTTTCAATCTGCAGCTCTGTAATTTTCTGTAAAGTGCAATGCAATAAGATACAAGTCAGATTTTTGGCATTCCCTGCAACAAAAATGTCACTTTTGGTAAGATACTCCCAATAGGAAATAACGTCTAAAGGGATACAGAACCTGCAACTTTCCTCATTAGAGCCCTGATTCTGCAGCAGCTGGTTGATAATTATGAAACCATTCCCATTAGACTCACTCAGCATATGGGCACAGAAGAACAAACAGTGATTTCTTCAAGAGTAACAAGAGATAGGAATCTGCAACAAAGTTTGTTAAAATCCTTGCAATGTACATAGATAACCCACAGAATGTTTTTTCTCAACAAAAATGGAGTTACAGTATGTTTTAACATACTTCATTAGATTTGCACACTGTGGAGTAATTTACAGTTTTTCTCCATTGTTTTGGCTCATTTCTTGAAACAGAAATGACATTCTCAAAACTCTAAGTTCATTTGGTAAAACAGTCTTACAGCTCAGCACAACTCTATAACTCACGTGCAAAAGCTCATATCTCTCCCAAAACTGTTCACTCATGCTTCAAAACCATATTCCTTTCCCATATAAAGAGTCAGGGCTACCAAAATGGCAAAGATTCTTCTCAATTGCTTTGGCTCATTTCTTGAAACAGACCAGACGTTCTCAACTCTCTTGGTGCTTTTGCCAAAATAACCTGGATCGGATGGTTCAGCACAACACCATGGTTCACCTTCAAAAGCTCATATCTTTCCCAAAACAGTTCACTCATGTGTCAATAATAAATTTCTTTCTCATTCAAATAGTCAGTGCCTCCAAAATGCTTCGTCCCTTTGGCATTGTGTAAGCACTGCAAGTCAAAATGTTTAGATGTTTTGTCTCTAAGGCAGAGGAACATTGAAATATCCCTCATGTCCACCTTTCAGTCTTAGCCCAGTCCTTCATTGACAATGGTTACTGTACAGTTTTTGTCTAGCTAACTGAATACAATTGTGTATAAAACTGAAAAAAAAGAAAAGATTTTAGGGTAAGAGTAGCCTCCAAGGTTTGACATCACACATTGCACTCATACTGCCAAGGAAAAATTACTTTACAGTATTGTAACCATTATCATTCACACACAAAGTAACTTCCATACATCAGACTAAAAAGAAAATGTATACAGCATAATATACGGAAATATAAACACACAAACATAAAACAAGGAAAATTACATTTAGCCTACAATGCTGTAAATAAAGCTGGAGTTTCACAACTACTGTAACATCTCTTCACTGGCCACCGTCCTCACCCTCCTGCCCATCCACACGCTGCTGTCTGTCTGGCCAAAGATTCTCGTCAACATCGCAGCGTATATCCTCCCTTGCGATGCAACGAGGGAAGAAATGGTGTGCATGTCGCAACCATCCCCTACACTGATCTCCTGTAATATCCTCACAGGCAGCATCCATTGCATGGAGCAGAGACCTCTGATCTTGAGCCCGATGCTCATACACACTCCACCTCCAAGCGGAGAAAAACTCCTCAATAGGGTTGAGGAAAGGAGAGTAAGGTGGTAGGAGCACCATATCCATCCTTGGATGAGCAGTGAACCAGGCCCTGATAAGCAGGCCACTGTGGAAATTCACATAGTCCCATACAATTATATATTGTGGTAGGTGAGGCCCTATGAGACCTCTCTTATTTTCAGGGATCAAATCCAAATGAAGGCGGTCCAAGAAGATGAGGAGCTTCTGTGTATTGTATGGGCCAACACTGGGGATGTGAGTGGCCACACCATTCTCAGAAATGGCAGCACACATAGTTATATTGCCCCCTCGCTGGCCTGGGACATCCACCGTGGCCCGGTGGCCAATAAAATTTCGTCCACGTCTTCGGCCCTTGGCCAGGTTGAAGGCAGCCTCATCCACATACACGAGTATGTGAGAGGTCTCGTTTCCTTCCAATGCCATTATTCTCTACAATAGAGTAAAAAAAGAAAACATCAAATCAGTCATACAGAAGAGTCATACACTACAGTTACAGACAGTTACATAGGAATGTTCTACACAAGTTCAATATATTACTGGCCAGTATTCCAGTGGTTCCAAACCTGGGGTACATGTACCCTATGCAGAGGTACTACAGGGAGTATTTGACAGAAAGGGGAGGGGAAAAATGATCAATGAGTAGACTTACTGAAATGTTACAGTAAAACCCACAGTATTAGATAGATTTACATGGGTGGCACTACTGTAATTGCAGCTCTTTGACCCTTTTTCTTACTGTATTGTATGTTATATTCTTCAAAATAAGGATTATAATGATAATTGCATCATACAGTAAGCTGCAGTTTTTAGACAAAATGTTTATAAATCAGATATGTAAATCAAATACTTTCATACCTGGATTACCTAGATTCAGAAATCAGGTAAAGTGGGTACTGAAACCAATACATTTCGGGAACCACTGCTTACGGTAATTGTAAAAAGGTTATCTTGATGGACAACCAGTGACTGACTTACATGTACATACTGGTACCGCAGCTCTTTCACTCTGTCAGACTTCCTCTCAAATGGCACCCTGTAAATTTACTTCATTGTCATCTGATGCTTCTTCAATATGCGGGCTATTGTGGAGATGCTTATAGAGATGACATTTTGGAATATGACATTGTCTTGCAGTGCGGATTTGTCTCAATGTGATGGCATTATTTGCCAACACCATGTTACAGATCTCTTGTTCTTGTTGTTCATTGAGAAGTTTTCCTCGGCCACCCGTGCCAGGTTGTCGTCCAATCCTAGACATAGAATTCAAAGGACAACACTCCATTCGTAATTTATACCTTATGTATTCCGTACAGAATGAGTTACCAATGTAATCGTATTGTTGTTTTACTTACAGTAACTTTACCACAATTCCAATGCATCACTGCACAGTGACTGGAATACTACTGTAAACTGTATCATCAATATTGTAGAAAATAAACTATTCCATACTATTCCATAGTTTATTTTCTACAATATTTTTCTTGTCATTGTTAGTATCATACGTAACATCACACTGAGGTAAGATACTGTAATACTGTAGGCCTATCACACACACACACACACACACACACACACACACAAACACTAAATGAATACGTAAATAAACATATTTGTTGCTATATGCACAGTGTCCTGTCCTATACATTATATAATTCCATCATTGACTGACTAGATACCTGTTTTCCCTGCGAAAGGTTTGGATGATAGAGAAGACTGTAGAGCTAGGCACATTAGGCTGCACTCGGCGACCTGCCTCCGCCATTGTGTGTCCTTGGTTGATGACATGATCTATAATTGTGGCCCGAATTTCATCAGGGACAGCATAGTGTCTTTGTGCTCCTCTGCCTCTTCCCCCTATTCCACCACCACTTACCCTTACTCTTCTTCCTCTTCTTCTTCCTCGAGCAGGCAGTTTACCTTGTTTATTTACTTGACCAGGTGCCTCCATGTTCAGAAATTGTACTGGTCCTGCATGGTCAAGCTCTATATATACATGTTTGGCAGCATTTACAATCATGGACAGCACCTGTCAGGTAACTAAATATACTGTTTGATTGGTCATCTGAGACCAACTCTGACTCCTCCTTTGTTAGTCAAGTTCTAGTTGCACCTGACTGTCAATTTCTGTAATCATTTTATCAAATGTTCCAAGAGATTCACATATGGTATTCATGGTATTATGGTTCCTGAATAATTTTGACCATTGAACAGACTATTGTGCATGTAATGACTTAAACAATGAAATGACGCTGACAGGTTTTGAAGAGAACAACCATTAGACTGAGAATTGACAATCAGTTTAGATCAACAAGATCTATTCACTTGGAAATTGTGCTAAATGTAGGCTACTTGTACTTAATCATTTGAGAAATGTACTGAGACATTGAGACATGCACTGAGACATTTGCAATTTTGATGAAATGAATGAGAAATTCAATTCAGTTCTGAACAATTGCCAAGTGGTTTGGAGATTTGTCCATGTTGTTTTGAGAATGTCATTTCTGTTTCAAGAAATGAGCCAAAACAATGGAGAAAAACTGTAATAAAACAAAGATAAGAACAACAAGCGGTGTTGCAAATCATTTACCTGGACAACAGTTAAAGTAACCTGTAATGTAAATTTTCATCTGAAAAAAAAGAAGCATATGTGTACCTCCCAAAACTGGTAGTAAGCAATCTTTGCCTATACAGTAGTATCAAGCTTGACCACTGATATGACCCTCAGGATTCTATAGAACGATGCACATAATATTGGTCATTGCGGTGTTTGCATTGCATTGTGAGAAGAGACTATTCCTTTCAACGTATCAGTGTACAAAGCAAAACAACCACCAAGCAACCCATTTTGATGACTGTCCATACAATGTTTTTTTTATCCTAGCAGTAACTCTTCATATAATTTCTTCATTTGCATTATGTTTTAATCCTTTAGATTAGCGGGATTCCGGACAGCGAAAATGTTTTTTTAAAGTCAGCAGCTACAAACATTGTAGCTGCTGACTTTAAATAAGTAGACTTACCTGTCCTGGGTGCTCACGATGTCGGCCGCCTGAGGCCGACCCTTCCCTCGACTCTCGGGTCACGGCACCGCCATCCTAACTAAGGGAAACAGGCAGTGGAGCCTTGCGGCTTCACTGCCAGTTTCTTACTGCCCACGTGTGAGCGGCGCGGCACTCTGTGAATGGCCCCGTGGTTTTCTGGGAACACACACAGTTCCCAGAAGGCAACGGGGCCGCTCACCAAGGAACAGGACACGCCGCGGAATAGGAAGAGGCAGATTAGAAAGACTGCCTAGCAACAAGGATTCAGGTAAGTTTAAAAAAAACATTTTTTTCAAATGTTTTTTTTTTTTTATTTTTTTAAGGTTTTTGGTGCAATTTTTTTTTTCAGGGTGGCCCTCCACTTTAAATTTCAAACAGAGTTGTCAACCCTATCTACTAGATTACAGAACTTTAGCTATCCCCCTTCGCTCTCTGTCATATGCATACATTGATTTTTTTTCCTGAAAAAACAAAGCTTCTGACTAGACCCCTGCCCAAACACAATGTGAAAGGAAAAGGGTTCTTGGAAAATATATTGTAATTTTGGGGGCATGCATATGTCAAAAGCAACTAAAATTCCAGTGGCTGCCCTTGCAAACATTTTACAATAATTGTGATAATATCAGAGGGATTATTAAAATGAATTGTATGCTACATGAACACTGCAGAAGAAAATAAAATCCTGGCATATGCTAGAGAGAGAGAGATAAAAGTTTGGGGGTAAATTTAGGCATTGCATGGACATACACTTTAACTGCCTTTTAGTGTAATGAATGTAATAGTAGATAAGTCAGCTGCACTCAGGAGGGCAGTGGCTTTCTGTTGTTACAGTCTTAGTAGGTGTTATATGCTGAAAGGGTCGGGATGAGGCAACCAGAATACTCATTCTACATTGTCCACACATAAAATTTCACTATGAGTTAGCCACATATTCTTAGTAGTCCCTGGTAATAGAGATATTTTTCTGTACTTCTTTCAATGGAGTTTAATACTGACACTTAGATACATTGGGGGTTATTTACGAAAGGAAATTCCACTTTGCACTGCAAGTGCACTTGGAAGTGCAGTTGCTCTAAATCTAAAAGGCATATCTGAAATGAGTGGAAGCTCTGCTGATTTTATCATCCAATCATGTACAAGCTAAAATGCTGTTTTTTATTCTCCTTGCATGTCCCCCTCGGATCTACAGCGACTGCACTTCCAAGTGCACTTTCAGTGCAAAGTGGATTTTCCTTTAGTAAATAAACCCCACTGTCTTTTAAATTATAAGAAAGGTTCTAAAACACTATAAAGTTGAGGTTTAACTATAAGGAGGTTTTTCCACTGGTGAATAATGCAAGAAAAGACAAATAATGTTTGTGCGCAATGTTATTATAATGATAATACAGTAATCTATACAACATAACTACATGAAGTTTGAATTTATTTCCTTCCCTCAGCCTTTAATACAATTCCCCATAATTGTGAACTGCACCTCTGATGCTACCAGGCATGGAGTGGCTTTTCTTGCCCTTTGGATAACTTTGGTTGTAATCAAACACACAGAAATAAAAGCTTCTCTGGGAAATACTGACATAAAAACTTGGGTTTATACAGCCAGAAGAGCAACCTACTGAATAACAGTATCAGCACTAAAAGTGTGACTAATTGACAATGAAAAATGCCAAGACGAAAATGTTTATGTGTTTTGTTCATTACATCCCACCATGTGTACAGTAAATGTAATTATGCTGCTGCCCACATTCTACATTTCATGTTCTTTTATTCTTTTATCTGGTAAGACTAATCTATAAAAATGCTGATGTGTAGTTCAAAGATAATAAAGATACATTTAAAGGGTATCTTTACCCTCCAAAAAATGATTATGCAGGTAAGGGGTGCCTGTAGATAAGAACAAACTGTACAGATATGACCAAAGAGAAATGATGCCCTTGTTATAGGTGTAGGCTTTTTGGGTACCTCCCTAAATCTGGGCAAAAAACTCCAAGGGAAAATATCCCAATGCCCTGCCTCCTTGTAATATTTATTCTTTAAAACCCACTATGACACAGAACAAAGTTAAAAGAAAGTTTGTTACATTTGCCCCTCAAATGTAACAGATTTAAATAGTTCCTAAAACTCATTCCTCTTTTTTACAAAAAAAAAAAAAATCATGAAAAATCATGTATTTAAAGTGTATGTAAGCCTCAACAATTAACTTCCCTTATTTGCTTCCTTTTGGCCTGTTAAATATGCAATTTAAAGCATTTTGTTATCTCTGTTCAATGTGTGCAAAAAATACCTTTTGATTCTACAGTTGATTTCACAGTCAGTTGATTCTACAGTCTACAGATAGCTTTCCTGCCTAATAGAGAAAACTGAGTACTGTCCGTGATACTTTTTTTATTTGCACTAACATACAATTTTTCAGGACAAGCTTTCAGGGTATGTCCCCTTCTTCAAGGTCCAAGCAGTACTGATTCACAAATTTTTAAGCAGAATGTTAAAGAAGAAAAAAAAAAAAGAGAAAACCAAACACATACAAATCAATGGTAATAAAGATAGCAGCAGAGTTAGTGAGATAAGACAGAGGGAGAGCTATAGAATGCAGGGGGGGATACTAGTCACAGAGGGGGTCGTAAAACTTTAGCATAATGTGTAAGGAAACCAATATCTAAATTCAGGCCAATATTTTTCATGTCAAAAAGAAGTATCATTCTTAGTTCAAACGTTTTCCTTTCCTGGATAGTTCTGAAATTCCCTTTAAGAACTAAAACATTGAGGTCTTCTATAGTGTGGTCCGGTTGTGAGAAATGATGCCCCTATCCTGTTTCACTGACATAAGATCATTTGCTGCACCTTTTGCATTGGATGAGGTACACAACATTACTGGAGGTACAGTTGTGAGATCTGAAAGCCAATAATGGGGGTTGTTGGAATATTCCTTTCAGAGGTTCATCCTCTGTTATAATGGGTTGTAAATCTTTGATTATCTTTTTGATCCCTTCAAGTGCTGGGTTGTATGTGGTGACTAGAGGTTATTTTTTTTTTTCTCTGTGTATTGGAGGAGATTTTCTCTTTGGGTTTTCAAGGCTGTGTTTATGCTGTTTGTTGATAGTTTTGTCTTTGTAACCTTTCTTATGAAAGGAGTCTGCCAGTGTTCTGAGATGTTTATCTCTGTCTTCTGAGTCTGAACAAATTCCGTGGTATCTGATGGCCTGGCTGTGTATAATGGCCCGTTTAGTGTGTTGGGGGTGAAAACTGGAACTATGAAGATAGCTGCATCGGTCAGTCGGTTTTCTGTATATCGACGTGTGAAGCTTGTCATCCCTGATGTATACTGTAGTGTCCAGGAAGTTGACGTGTGTTCGAATAGTCCATTTTTAGTTTGATAGATGGGTGAAAAGTGTTGATCAATGAGAAGAATTGGTTTAGATTTTCTTCACCTTTAGTCCATATCATGAATATATCATCAATATATCATCAATATAGCGATAATATCTATATGGCTTTTGTTGTATGCTGTTCAGGAATTTGTCCTCCAGGTCAGCCATAAATAAGTTTGCATATTGGGGTGCCATTTTGCTTCCCATAGCAGTACCCATACACTGGAGATAGATGTCATTATTGAAAGTGAAGTAGTTGTGTGTAAGAATGAATTCAATGAGCTGTGTCACATCCTCAGCCGTGTATTTGTGTTTTGGTGAGGATGATAAGAATCTGTGACATGCCGCCAACCCATCCTTGTGAGGGATGTTACTGTAGAGAGATACATCCATAGTGACTAGAAGTGTATTTGGTGGTAATTGTTGTATATTGTTAAGCTTGTTCAGAAAATCAGTGGTGTCTTGCAGGAAACTCGCAGTGTTCATGACTAAAGGTTTTAACATGTTTTCTACAAGGCCTGAGATATGTTTGGTAAGTGTATTCATACCTGTTATAATGGGTCTGCCTGGATTTCCTGGCTTGTGAATCTTGGGCAGCATGTAGAAGTCTCCAATTTCTGGATTATCCGGAATCGCATTAATGAGTTCTGAATGTAGGTGGTTTGGTATTGTCGCAATGAGACCTTTTAATTGCTTAGTGAAATCCTGGGTTTTTGTAGTAAGTAGTATTTGCCAGCTGCCTCTGGCCCTCTTGTATATATTTGTCTGTATCCATCACAACGACTGCGACTGCTCCAACAGGAAGACCAGAAGGACGGTGTCACTGATGCATGCATTGTTGCTGCTCACCATCCTTGTGGCCTCCTCAAATGGTGACAGGACAGTGCATGCATCCTTGATCAGTAGCTAATGGCATAGCGAAAAAAAGTCAAGCTCCCCTGACCCTGTCTTGGTGCCATACTCACACAGGTACTCATTGATGGCCCTCTGCTGTGTGTGCAGCCACTGCAGCATTGCCAGTGTTGAGTTCCACCTGGTGGACATGTCACAAATGAGGCGGTTGGTGGGCACTTTGCATTCCCTTTGAATGTCAGCTAGCCGAGCACTGGCATTGTATGACTGGCCGTAATGACCACAGACTTTTCTGGCCTGCCTCAGGAGATCCTGAAAACCTGGGTACCTGCTCAAGAACTGCTGCACCACCAAATTCACTACGTGTGCCAAACATGGAACATGGGTCAAGTTTCCCTGTCGGAGGGCAGAGAGAAGGTTGGTGCCATTGTCGCATAAAACCATTGAAGCTGATGTAGTGTCAACCACCTCTGAGCCTGCCCCTGCAGAGCTGACAGAATCTCTGCCCCAGTCTGTCTCCTGTCCCCTAGGCATACCAACTCAAGCACCGCATGGCATCTTTAGCCTGACTGCTTGCATAGCCCCTTGAACGCTTACGGAGCACCGCTGGTTCAGAGGACAAATCTGCAGAAGAGGCCATAGAGGAAGAAGAGGAAGGGGTGGAGGAGAGAGCTGTGGCAGAATCACCACTAGCATTTTGGAAGTGTGGAAGCGGAACAAGCTGCAACAACACTGAACCCTATCCTGCATCCTTCCCAGCTGCCAGCAGAGTTACCCAGTGCACCATGAAGGAAAGGTAACGTCCCTGCCCATGCCTGCTGGACCACGAGTCAGTGGTAAAATGCACCTTACTGCTGACAGCCCTGTTCAACAAGTTTTGGAACCTTCCACTGAGGTACAGCACATTCCACAAATTCACGAAAGGGGGCAGAGTCTACCAGCTGAAAAGGCAGCAGTTGCAGTGCTAGCAATTTGGCCAAGCTAGCATTCAGATGCTGAGCATGTGGATAGCTGGGACCAAATGTATTTTTATGGTTCAGCAACTGGGGTAGGGAAATTTGCCTGCTAAAATGAGAGGGTGGTGTACTGCTAGCAGATTGGCTGCAAGTACTTGGGACACCTCTTGCTATACCTTTTTTCATTTCAGTGCAGGTTTTTGAGAGGACTGGAGGTATAGTAGGGTTGGAGATCCCAGATGAGGAGCAAGGAGAAGTCCGCATTTTTCTTTGATGTGGGTCTTTCAAGTGCTGTTGCCAACAGACTGCATGGCAGGTCATCATATGTCTGGTCATACATGTGGTGCCCAAGCGGATGCTGTTCTGGCCACGCTTGATCCGCTTCAGACATAGGTTGCAAACAGCAATGGTGCAATCCGCTGCACGTGTTGAAAAATGCCCACACCAAGGAACTTTTAAAAGCCAGCGGGGAGAACCTGCGGAGCTCTGCGGTGTGATGCAATAGGGTAGCTGCCCTTAAGCTGCGCCCTAGAGGAAATCCTGCCTCGCTGGAGTTGTGCCTCCTCTTCCTCCTACTCTCTTCTCTCAGGCACCCAAGTACAGTCAGTGACCTCATCATCCCCTCCCTCCTCATCACTGGAGCAAACTTGGCAGTATGCTGCAGCTGGGGGAACATGACTGACAGTTTCTTTTTCTTCTTGGGCACCTTCCTCTCTCTAGGCTCACGTTACTCCCTTCCTCAACATGGGAACCAACATTGGAGCCTTCTAATTGCTGCGCATCCTCCAGCAGCATGTACCCAATACTGTGGTAAAATAATTCTGGGGACTCCTTCATGCATGATGGTGGGGCTATGGAAGGAGTGACTGTGGACAAGTAGCCAGTGGAATAGGCTGCTTTTGGCAGCTGCGTTGGAAGGCAAACTACTTTGAGCCTGGGTGACAGAGGAAGAGGAGGACGCTTTGTTATCCACTCCACCAACTCTTCTGCATGTTCTGGCTCAATAACACGGCCAGCAGCAGAAAAAAGAACAGGCATGCCCCACGGCCACCTGCGGAGGATGCACCATGTCCTTGACCAGCACTGTTGACTGTAGACACAGAGGCTGTTTGCCCCCTTTTAGTGTACACCACCAGAAGTGTAGTAGAAACTGTACACACTGTATTAGATACTGTGTGCACCACCTGCACTGTATTAGAAACTGTACAATGGCTGCACTGTATTTTATACTGTGTACACCACCAGCCATGTAGTAGACACTGTACACACTGTATTAGATACTCTGTACACCACCTGAAGTGTATTAGAAACAGTACACCACAGAATGCACTGTATGAAGAGTGTATATATATATATATATATATATATATATACCGTATTTATCAGCGTATAACACGCACTTTTTTCCCCTTAAAATCAGGGGAAAGTCGCAGGTGCGTGTTATACGCCGATCCCCTGCGATCCCGAGCTGTCAAAGTGTCAAAATCGCCGACCGCAATTTGAAAATGGCGCCGCCGGCGCCGAAATACACAGAGCCGGTCCTCGGCTCTTTCCGGCGGCTCTCGTTTACTTTCGGCTCCACTCGTAGTCCCGAGCGGAGCTATCCGAACCTACTCGGATAGCTCCGCTCGGGACTACGAGTGGAACCGAAAGTGAACGAGAGCCGCCGGAAAGAGCCGAGGACCGGCTCTGTGTATTTCGGCGCCGGCGGCGCCATTTTCAAATCGCGGTCTGCGATTTTGAAGCCCACAAAGCAGGGACAGGGGATCGAAGCCTGCACTGGGGACAAGGCTGCACTGGGGAAGGCTGCACTGGGGCAAGGCTGCACTGGGGAAGGCTGCACTGAGATGGCTGCACTGAGATGGCTGCACTGACATGGCTGCACTGAGATGGCTGCACTGACATGGCTGCACTGACAAGGCTGCACTGGGGAAGGCTGCACTGACATGGCTGCACTGACATGGCTGCACTGACAAGGCTGCACTGGGGAAGGCTGCACTGACATGGCTGCACTGACAAGGCTGCACTGGGGAAGGCTGCACTGGGGAAGGCTGCACTGACATGGCTGCACTGACATGGCTGCACTGGGGCAAGGCTGCACTGAGAAGGCTGCAATGATCGGCATTTAAATGTAAGTTTTTTCCCTTCAACTTCCCTCCTAAAAGTTTTTTTTTCCTTAAAATTCCCTCCTAAATTGGGGTGCGTGTTATACGCCGGTGCGTGTTATACGCCGATAAATACGGTATATATTTCCTGGTTAACCTCATGTCAGCACACCATGGGTTAATCCTCCGTAGGTAACCCCAAGGACCACCTCCAATAGATAGACTAAAAGTCCCACCCTGCTAATCCCCGGTGTTCTTCATTTTTGGTCGCTCCAGGCCACCTGCCAAAAGTTTCCAGATTGGATGGATGTCGGTGAGCAGTATCCCCCTACCGCACCTCCCCCCAGGTTTTCTGCCTCTCCTGGGTTGGAAGACCCTGTGTGTGGGTGGTAAATCCCCCGTAAGCCAGGGTACCCTGGTGCCTGGGTCGAGTGCATTGCTGCTTAGATAGCAAATTATTTACTGACCTGTGAAGTGCTTCTGTCAGAAACCATGAATCAGGCAGAGACAGAAGTACAGTTAAATCACACTCGTTTAATAATAAAAGTAAAAAGAACAAACGTAGCCAAAACATAGCCAAAGTTCAGTAACCGGAACGGATAGTCAGCCAAGCCAGAAGTCAGGGATCAATGTAGTGAAACAGCAAGCAGGATCTGGAGCCAGAAGGGATGTCAGCAAAGCAAGTCTTTAAACAGGAACACAGGAGATTGTGTGATGTTGACCAAGGCGAAGGCAGAGCTCCTCTGGTCTGGACGGCTTAAGTAGGCAGGACTGATGATCAGGATCATCAACAGCTGAGTAACTGTGGAGAGAGATAGAAGCTGGCAATTAGCCAACAGCTGAGTGGCGAGCTCAGAGATGGAAGGGCTGAGCCCAGCCCTGACAGCTTCTCAGGGACGCTGTAGCTGCACCCCTTGTTTTTCTTCCATACTGTGTCTCCTTAGCAGCATGCCGGGCTCTCTCTCTTCCTTATCCTGTTTGGAGGACGGTTCCCCTTCAATTACCTGGCAACTGAGTAAACAAAAGGCAGAGAGTCAGATGGCCTTAGCGGCCGTGCTTCCTGTCTCTCTGCATGTCAGTTCCAGGTAAGGTGGTCTCTCTCTTCCTCCTTTTTTTTATCAGAGAGGCTGTAGTGTAAGTAATCTTTCTTTCTTTCTTTCTTTCTTTCTTTCTTTCTTTCTTTCTTTCTTTCTTTCTTTCTTTCTTTCTTTCGTGACCTGCCTGTGGACTTTTGCACCCTGCTGCCTTCCCTCACTGTAAGTTGCTTAAAGGGGACATGACTCAAAATTTTTTAAAAATAGGGGGTGGGAAGAGAATTTCTCTCTGTGCTCCCTGTCTCATGCAGTGATTTTTTTTTTTTTAGATGAGCACACCACACAGGTCAGAGGCACGAAGATCTAAAGAAAGGTACGAGGGGGCGGCGTGGGACCATGGGGAAAAGAGTGCTAACCATTCGCTCATGGTTGTCTGTCTTGGCTGTTTTGCAGGAGCCAAAGCCCAAAGCACAGACGCTCATCAAAGCCTAAGTCCCGCCAATGTTCTGTGTCACCGCGGTGCCATGGATCCCTTCCATTTATACGGAGGCTTTCACTCTCTCCTGACCTGCATGAACTGGGTATCCAGACATCTACCCCTGCCCAGATCCAAGCGCAACATCCTCCACAGGGTCTGTGCTGGGCCTGCAAATTCTCAGCCTTGCCTGGAAAGCTTATCTGCAAGGGTTGCCTTGGAGAAGTGGCAGCAGATAAAGAGAAAGATGCAAGAAGGTTTAAAGACTATATCCACGAGGCGTTACAGAAGAGCCTCCAGGACATGGCGATTCCAACAAGACACTCTTCCCATAGGCTTACACAGCCCAAGACATCTCGTGTCTCACCTGAAGAGAGCGTATCAGAGTTATCCTCGGATCCAGAGGATGCTGGGCCTGGGACCTTTAATTATGATCTGGAAGGCCCCTTTGTGCAAGCAATTAAGGAAGCCCTTGGGAGTCAGAGTCACTCCCACCACAAAAGATCCGTAGGTTTTTTCCTAACCTGAAAAAGGAGGGACCTACCTTCCCAGTATTTCTGGAGATTAAGGAATTAATCGAGGACGAATGGGAGAAACTGGATAAAAAACTGAATTTGCAAAACAGACTCTGAAAACTGTATTCCATGCCTTCTTCACAGGCTAGCCTTTGGGAGACCCCACCAAATGTGGATACAGCCTTGCAGCGTTTGGCACGGCATGTGTCTTTACCTTTGGAGAACTCAGTCACTTTCAGGGATCCAATGGATTGCCGGATGTACGCAGATATTAAAAGGATTTATTCCGTGGCTGGGTCAGCCCTTCGCCCAGCCATTGCCCTGACAGCCTTGTCAAGGGCCTTTAAGACATGGCTTGCCAACATTGAGACTGCTTTAAAAGCAGGGGTAGACCCCTCAAAGATTGTTACAGCATTGGAGGAGCCAAACATTTTAGCAGATTTCCTTGTGGAGGCATCGGTAGATTTAATAAACCTGTTAGCCAGATCTATGGACAGTGCAGTTGCAGCAAGGAGGGCCCTGTGGCTCTGCCTTTGGAAGGCAGATGGAACTTTCAAACATGCCTTGTGCAACATATCATACAACGGCAAACTACTGTTTGGAAAGACCTTGGATGATGCAATTAAGAGGGTCACGGAAGGTAAGTCGGCTCTTCTCCCTCAGTCTGGCCGAAAGAAACCACTTGGACAACCCAGTTAGTCAACCTACACACGCTTTCAGAAGGCAAAATGGTACAGGCCAGGATGGTAGAGACCTCAATGGAGAGGGTCTCAAAGTTCCTTTCCCTGGGGCATCAAGTTTAAGGCAGCACAGGCAGCCAAGACAAATGAAAAGTCCTTTTGAGGGTGCACCCACCCAGGCTTGTCTGGTGGGAGCGAGGCTAAGTTCCTATTGGAGGGTCTGGGCGGCGAAGGTTACCGATCGCTGGACCCTGGACACTGTAAAAAAATGGATACTCTATAGAATTCTTGCACCACTCTCCAAATTCCCTTGTGAGAACTCAGTGGCCAGAGTGTCCCAAGAAGAGACAGCCCTTGCGAACCTATATAGACAAACTCTTCTCCAAAGGGGCCATCAAGCATGTACCGGCAGAAGAGAGAGGGGGAGGTTTCTATTCCCCAATCTTCCTGGTGCCAAAATCTTCAGGGACCTTGAGGCCTGTGTTGGATTTAAGAAGACTGAACAATTACATCCTCAACGTGCGATTCAAGTTGGAGTCCCTTCAGACCATAATGAAAGTGGTCCAGGAGAACGACTGGCTCATTTCGGTGGACCTTTCGAACACGTACCTGCATCCTCCCTATAAGGAAGAAACACAGATTTTTGAGGTTTGCAGTATGCGACCATCATTATCAATTCATATTCCTCCCTTTTGGCATCTGTACTGCACCAAGAGTATTCTCGAAGATTCTCCTCTCCATCATTTCTCTAATTCGCCTGGAAGGAATACATTTCTTCCCAAACAATGGAGTATATGGGGGTAATTTTCTCCACTTCTAAGGGATGGGTGTATCTCCCAGACAGGAAGATTTATCCGCCTTGCCAGTGTACCCTAAGCACAATGAGGTCTATCTTTCTCTCAGCCGAAGACTGCATAGTCCTGGTCGGCATGTATACCACCACAATTCTGGTAGTTCCATGGGCCAGGGAAAGGGATCACTGCTCCAGGTGGAAATGTGGATATAGAACTCTCCTCGGAACTGGAACACCAGGTGCCGGCTAAGCATATAGCAACATGAGGCAAAAAGGAAGTTTTGGACAGCCGCACTCCGGAATATAGCCTTTATTAGTAAAAAGTCCAACAGATACAAGCCACAACAAAAAAAGGGACAAACGAGCTGATGCGTTTCACACTTAACAGTGCTTAGTCATAGCTGCCCTACCACCAAAAACAGTGCAATATATATATATACTAAAATGTTTCAAATATGTGACTCCATGTGTAGTTAACCACTTGAGCCCCGGACCATTATGCTGCCTAAGGACCAGAGGTCTTTTTCCAATTTGGCACTGCGTCGCTTTAACTGCTAATTGCGCGGTTATGCAATGCTGTACCCAAACGAAATTTGCGTCCTTTTCTTCCCACAAATAGAGCTTTCTTTTGATGGTATTTGATCACTTCTGCAGTTTTTATTTTTTGCGCTATAAACGGAAAAAGACCGAAAATTTTGAAAAAAAATGATATTTTCTACTTTTTGTTATAAAAAAAATCCAATAAACTCAATTTTAGTCATACATTTAGGCCAAAATGTATTCGGCCACATGTCTTTGGTAAAAAAAATGTCAATAAGCGTATATTTATTGGTTTGCGCAAAAGTTATAGCGTCTACAAACTAGGGTACATTTTCTGGAATTTACACAGCTTTTAGTTTATGACTGCCTATGTCATTTCTTGAGGTGCTAAAATGGCAGGGCAGTACAAAACCCCCCCAAATGACCCCATTTTGGAAAGTAGACACCCCAAGGAAATTGCTGATAGGCATGTTGAACCCATTGAATATTTATTTTTTTTGTCCCAAGTGATTGAATAATGACAAAAAAAAAAAAAAAAAAAAATATTTACAAAAAGTTGTCACTAAATGATATATTGCTCACACAGGCCATGGGCCTATGTGGAATTGCACCCCAAAATATATTCAGCTACTTCTCCTGAGTACGGGGATACCACATGTGTGGGACTTTTTGGGAGCCTAGCCGCGTATGGGACCCCGAAAACCAATCACCGCCTTCAGGATTTCTAAGGGTGTAACTTTTTGATTTCACTCTTCACTGCCTATCACAGTTTCGGAGGCCATGGAATGCCCAGGTGGCACAAAACCCCCCCAAATGACCCCATTTTGGAAAGTAGACACCCCAAGCTATTTGCTGAGAGGCATATTGAGTCCATGGAATATTTTATATTTTGACACAAGTTGCGGGAAAGTGACACTTTTTTTTTTTTTTTTTTTTTTTTTGCACAAAGTTGTCACTAAATGATATATTGCTCACACAGGCCATGGGCCTATGTGGAATTGCACCCCAAAATACATTTAGCTGCTTCTCCTGAGTATGGGGATACCACATGTGTGGGACTTTTTGGGAGCCTAGCCGCGTACGGGGCCCCGAAAACCAATCACCGCCTTCAGCGTTTTTAAGGGCGTGAATTTTTGATTTTACTCTTCACTGCCTAACACCGTTTCGGAGGCCATGGAATGCCCAGGTGGCACAAACCCCCCCCAAATGACCCCATTTTGGAAAGTAGACACCCCAAGCTATTTGCTGAGAGGCATGGTGAGTATTTTGCAGCTCTCATTTGTTTTTGAAAATGAAGAAAGACAAGAAAAAACTTTTTTTTTTTTCTTTTTTCAAATTTCAAAACTTTGTGACAAAAAGTGAGGTCTGCAAAATACTCACTATACCTCTCAGCAAATAGCTTGGGGTGTCTACTTTCCAAAATGGGGTCATTTGGGGGGGTTTTGTGCCACCTGGGCATTCCATGGCCTCCGAAACTGTGATAGGCAGTGAAGAGTGAAATCAAAAATTCACGCCCCTTAGAAAGCCTGAAGGCGGTGCTTGGTTTTCGGGGTCCCGTACACGGCTAGGCTCCCAAAAAGTCTCACACATGTGGTATCCCCGTACTCAGGAGAAGCAGCAGAATGTATTTTGGGGTGTAATTTCACATATTCCCATGGCATGTTTGAGCAATATATCATTTAGTGACAACTTTGTGCAAAAAAAAAAAAAAAAAAAAAAAAATTTGTCTCTTTCCCGCAACTTGTGTCGCAATATAAAATATTCCATGGACTCGACATGCCTCTCAGCAAATAGCTTGGGGTGTCTACTTTCCAAAATGGGGTCATTTGGGGGGGTTTTGAACTGTCCTGGCATTTTATGCACAACATTTAGAAGCTTATGTCACACATCACCCACTCTTCTAACCACTTGAAGACAAAGCCCTTTCTGACACTTATTTTTTACATGAAAAAGTTTTTTTTTTTTTGCAAGAAAATTACTTTGAACCCCCAAACATTATATATTTTTTTAAAGCAAATGCCCTACAGATTAAAATGGTGGGTGTTTCATTTTTTTTTTTCACACAGTATTTGCGCAGCGATTTTTCAAACGCATTTTTTGGGGAAAAAACACACTTTTTTAAATTTTAATGCACTAAAACACACTATATTGCCCAAATGTTTGATGAAATAAAAAAGATGATCTTAGACCGAGTACATGGATACCAAACATGACATGCTTTACAATTGAGCACAAACGTGCAGTGGCAACAAAATAAATACATTTTTAAAAGCCTTTAAAAGCCTTTACAGGTTACCACTTTAGATCTACAGAGGAGGTCTACTGCAAAAATTACTGCCCTCGATCTGACCTTCGCGGCGATACCTCACATGCATGGTGCAATTGCTGTTTACGTTTGACGACAGACCGCCGCTTGCGTTCGCCTTAGCGCAAGAGCAGGGGGCGACAGGGGTGCTTTTTTTTTTTTTTTTTTTTTTCTTTATTATTTTTTTGCTTTTTTATCTTATTTTTAAACTGTTCCTTTCATTTTTTTTTTTTTTAAATCATTTTTATTGTTATCTCGGGGAATGTAAATATCCCCTATGATAGCAATAGGTAGTGACAGGTACTCTTTTTTGAAAAAATTGGGGTCTATTAGACCCTAGATCTCTCCTCTGCCCTCAAAGCATCTGACCACACCAAGATCGGTGTGATAAAATGCTTCCCCAATTTCCCAATGGCGCTATTTACATCCGGCGAAATCTAAGTCATAAAATGCTCGTAGCTTCCGGTTTCTTAGGCCATAGAGATGTTTGGAGCCACTCTTGTCTCTGATCAGCTCTATGGTCAGCTGGCTGAATCACCGGCTGCATTCTCAGGTTCCCTGTTGAGACAGGAGAGCCAGAGAAAAACACGGAAGACGGTGGGGGGGGGGGGGGGGGCATTCCCTCCCACGGCTTGTAAAGGCAGTCTAGAGGCTAATTAGCCGCTAGGATTGCTTTTACATGAAAGCCGACCGCTGGCTGAAAAGAATGATACCAAGATGATACCTAAACCTGCAGGCATCATTCTGGTATAACCACTCAAAGTTGTGAATGGAGTACCTGAAGACAAAAAAATGGTTAACAATAAAGCACAGTAAACAATAAAGTATAAATAATTACATACCTGAAAAACAAACATGATAAAACATAATAACAATAACAATAACAATAACAATAAAACACTGCAGAATAGAATACAGTAAAAAAAGAGCAGAACAATAGAGAGAGAGAATAGAGAGAGAGAACAATAAAACGACAACTATTTTTTTTTATTTTATATATATTTTTTTTTTTTTTACACTTTTTTTGTAACTAACTTTTATAACTGTAACCGGTTCCAGGTTCGGGTCTCTCAAAATGCGATGGCATCTTGGGAGACCCTGTGAAAGTGTGCCTAGTCTGTGCAATGCTGTACCCTACGCTAATACTCAACTAGTGTATGGTAGCGTTCAAAACATTCACCAATGCAAAGACCAGGATTGTCAGGACAGGAGGGACAATAATAGCGGGTGTCACGCCTATATCCGCGTTTGCTGCAGACACAACATCTTTTTGGGGGGGGTTCGTTGGGTAGGGGTACTCGGGAGCACATAAAAATGCCTCTCATGCAGCCGACTGCATTTCGTTGGGGGATGTGAATGGGGGAAGTACGGGCGCTGCAGAAGTGGTGGGTTCCCAATTAGGATTGGCGAATGCAGCAGGAAGGGCACTATGGGCACGACGGGCCTGTGTTTGTCTTCTTGGTGGCAGCGGGACACTACTTGTGCTTGCCACCTCACCAGCTTGAACTGCACTTATGGGATTCGCCACGTCACCAAGTGTTACTGCAGTGCTGGTTTGACTACGACCGGGGTGTACTAGGCCGCTGGTGCTTGCCAGTTCAATAAAAAGCTTCCAAAAAAACTGTTAGCGATCGCAGGGATCAGGCCTGACTCTGCGAACGCTGCAGTTATGCGTTTAGTGTTTTGTAAGTGACAGTGATCGATCGATACTGCACTTGGGTGGGCTGGACTGGGCCGGGCGGAGGGGCAAAACGCAGGTGCTAGCAGGTATCTGGGTTGATCCCGCTAACACTGCGTTTTTGGGAACCCTAAACTGCTGGGGACGCTAGTATAGATCTGATCTGATCGGATCAGATGTTGATCCGTTCAGATACTATACCACTAAAGGAGGCGTATGCTGCGTGCGTGGGTGTTAGCGGTACTGGCGCTAACCTGACGC
Source organism: Aquarana catesbeiana (assembly GCF_042186555.1). Lineage (NCBI taxonomy): Eukaryota > Metazoa > Chordata > Amphibia > Anura > Ranidae > Aquarana > Aquarana catesbeiana. Next base: position 587,309,076 of record NC_133324.1, on the reverse strand, counting down.
TGCCTGGGGCCGGTGCTTGCTAGTTCACCAAAATGCTACCAAAAAAACTGTTAGCGATCGCAGGGATCAGGCCTGACTCTGCGAACGCTGCAGTTATGCGTTTAGTGCCTTGTAAGTGTCAGTGATCGATCGATACTGCACTTGGGTGGGCTGGGCTGGGCCGGGCGGAGGGGCACAACGCAGGTGCTAGCAGGTATCTGGGCTGATCCCGCTAACACTGCGTTTTTGGGAACCCTAAACTGCTGGGGACGCTAGTATAGATCTGATCGGATCAGATATTGATCCGATCAGATACTATACCACTAAGGGAGGTGTACGGTGCGTGCGTGGGTTTTAGCGGTACTGGCGCTAACCTGACGCTGCCTGGTGCTTGCTTGCCAGTTCACCAAAATGCTACCAAAAAAACTGTTAGCGATCACAGGGATCAGGCCTGACTCTGCGAACGCTGCAGTTATGCGTTTAGTGTTTTGTAAGTGACAGTGATCGATCGATACTGCACTTGGGTGGGCTGGGCGGAGGGGCAAAACGCAGGTGCTAGCGGGTATCTGGGCTGATCCCGCTAACACTGTGTTTTTGGGAACCCTAAACTGCTGGGGACGCTAGTATAGATCTGATCAGATCAGATATTGATCCGTTCAGATACTATACCACTAAGGGAGGCGCATGCTGCGTGCGTGGGTGTTAGCGGTACTGGCGCTAATCTGACGCTGCCTGGGGCGACGCATATCACCGCCGGGCGATCAGGGGGCTAAACCTTTATTAGGTAATAAACGGCGGGTGCCCTGACACTATAAAAAATAAACGAACTAACCTGCGTCACCCGTAACGGTTATACGGTGATCAGTGGTGAAAGGGTTAACTAGGGGGCAATCAAGGGGTTAAAACATTTATTAGGTAGTATATGGGGGTCCCTGTCACTATAAAACGCTGACGGCGAACCTAAATATTTACCTCACTAACTAGCGTCACCAGCGACACTAATACAGCGATCAGAAAAATGATCGCTTAGCAACACTGGTGACAGGGGGTGATCAAGGGGTTAAAACTTTATTAGGGGGGGTTAGGGGGGTACCCTAGACCTAAAGGGGGGTAATACTCACTGTCCCAACACTGTAACTGTCACAAACTGACACTATGCAGTAATCAGAAAAAAAAAAAAAAAAAAAAAAAAAAAACCTGCTGGTGTCAGTTTGTGACAGGGGGGGGGGGGGGTGATTGGGGGGGGATCGGGGGGCGATCGGGGGGGGGGATCGGGGTGTTTTGTATGCCTGGCATGTTCTACTGTGTGTGTAGTGTGTTGTGCACTCACATTGATGTCTTCTCCCCTCGGCGCTGGAACGGAAAATACCGAGCCGAGGGGAGATGACATCATTTCCTTTGCTGCTGTTTAGCATACAGCAGCAAAGGAGTGTTCCCATTGGCCGGCGGCGATCGCGAGGGGGGGGCCACGAACGGATGGCCTCCCCCTCATCTCGGATCGCCGGGGAACAGAACGGGACCGCTTCGGGCACCGGGGGGGGGTCCGATCGGACCCCCCACCCGCGAGAGGCAAATCACGTACATGTACGTGATTTTGCCTGCCCGTGCCGCCTTGCCGACGTAAATCGGCGTTAGGCGGTCCTTAAGTGGTTAATTGAGTCTAATTATTCAATTAGATCTTCAGTTGGAAGAAACCCTTGATTAACAAACGTGTTCAACGTGTGTGAGTTGGGGGAATACACATGAATGTGAATTCAGTGCAAAGATGAAGCAAATGCTTTTATAATAAATTAAATTAAATTTAAACCAACTAAAATAAAGTGTCTAAATAGCTTATTTTGTTTTAATGAATTGTTCAAATGGGAGCCAACTCCATCCCTCCAAAAAATGGAGTATATGGGGTAATTTTCTCCACTTCTAAGGGATGGGTGTATCTCCCAGACAGGAAGATTTATCAGCCTTGCCAGTGTACCCTAAGCACAATGAGGTCTACCTTTCTCTCAGCTGAAGACTGCATAGTCTTGATCGGGATGTTTACCGCCACAATTCTGGTAGTCCCATGGGCGAGGTGGCACATGAGGGCATTTCAGGTAACCTTGTTGAGCCAATGGGACGGTCATCCAAGAACCAGAAGATATACATCCCAGAAGGAGTACGTTGAGATCTAGGCTGGTGGACTGTGCCAGAGAACCTATCCTGAAGGGTACCCCTCAACCCAGTGGACTGGACTATCGTCACCTCGGACGCCAGCCTCCGGGGTTGGGGGGCCCATTGTCAGGGAAAACAAATCCAAGACCGTTGGAACCTACTATACAAACAATCAAACTATTTGGAACTCAAGCAGCCTTTCTTGCCCTACAGGCCTTTCAGGAAGATCTTTGGGGAGCACAGGTCAAGATGCTACTAGACAAGACCCAGGTAGCTTACCTTGCCCATCAAGGGTGGACAAGGAGTCTAATGATCCTTCACCTGTCGGCAGACATCTTTGCCTGGGCAGAGGAGCATCTTCAGGATCTGACAGCAGCATATCTCCCAGGAAGTCAGAATCCACTGGCAGATCAGCTGAGCAGACATTTCCCTGAACACAGCGAGTGGTCACTCCAACGGAGGTACCTCCGGACATTTTTCAGGAAGTGGGGCACGCCCATGGTCGATTTGATGGCGACCCCACAAAATGCTCAGCTTCCCCTGTTTGTGACAAGATACAGTTACGCAGGAGCTCTTTCCGGTGGTGTACATTTTTCCACCAATCCCATTATTATTGAATGCCCTGTTGAAGATCAGAGCAGAGAAGGTCCACATGGTGTTGGTGGCTCCCCGATGGCCGAGGAGGCCTTGGTTTCCCTTGATCATACAGATGTTGTCTGCACAACCATTCCCATTTCCAGCCAAGAAGGACCTTTTGACCAAGAACCAGTGGCGACACTCCAACCCGACAAAACTAAAACTAGCGGCATGGCTGCTGAATCAGCCCAATTAAGGGATCAGGGACTTTCCTCACAAGTGGTACAGACTCTAATGAAGGCCAGAAAGACCTCAAGCAACCGCACGTATGAATTTGTTTGGATGAAATTTGTAGAGTTCGCTGAACGCGAGCACTTTTCTCCTGAATCTCCTTCTCGGCCAAACATACTGGATTTCCTGTAGTCAGCCCTAGATAAGGGGTTAGCATAAAACTCAATTAGGGTGCAGGTCTTTGCCCTATCATCTCTCACTGAGCATAGGTGGGCGGAAGATCCCCTAATCAGGCATTTTCTGCAGGCTGCAATTCACATTAAACCACCAAAGAAATGCCTTATACCTTCCTGGGATCTCGGCTTGGTCCTCAGGTCACTCACACAACCTCCATTTATACCTCCAGATCCTCCCTTGCTCCTCATGGTCCCTGACCTTAAAAATTGTGCTTTTGGTCCCCAAAGTCTCGGCAAGGAGAGTTTCAGAATTGGCGGCTCTGTCCTGCAAAGAACCTTACTGTGTGATCCTTCCACAAAAAGCTATTCTCCGACCTGCTCCAAGTCTGAGGTCTAAGGTCGCATCCTCCCAAGTTTTGACTAAATACCTTCATCTGCACTAACAGAGGATTTCAGCTCACTGGATCTGGTGAGCCTGCCGGCCATGTATCTGAAGAGATCTGCTTCTATTAGGAAGGTGGATAACCTTTTTATGCTCCCAGTGGGTGCCAAAAGGGGTGAGGTGGCAACGTCAAGAATTATCTCTTCTTGGGTATCAAGGGTTATCACCCTAGCCTGCAAGAATCAAGATCTGGCTCCTCCGGAATCACACATGCTCATTCAACACGAGGGATGGCAAATTCCTGGGCAGCATACGCTAAGGTTCTGCTAGAAGACATCTGTAAGACTGCCCGGCTGGAGTTCCTGCACAACCTTTGCATGTCACTATAGCCTGAATATTCAGGCCACAGCATCCGCAAAGTTCAGGACAGCGGTGGTCTCCGCAGCCTTGCAAGAGAAATAAAATGTATTTTCCTTATTATGCAGCATATCTTGGCTAAGTGTCCTTTAGTTTTTCCCACCCTTCTTCTTTGTTGCTAGATAAATCCCATGGTGTGCTGACGTGAGGTTAGCCAGGAATATAGAAACTTGTTATCAAAAACTTACCGTAATTTTCCTTTCCTGACGTACCCTCACGTCAGCACAAATTTCCCGCCCTGGTGGCCTGTCGCTATATAGTTAAGAACACCGGGGATTAGAAGGGTGGGACTTTTATTCTATCTATTGGAGGTGATCCTTGGGGTTATCTATGGAGGATTAACCCATGGTGTGCTGATGTGAGGGTGTGCCAGGAAAGGAAAATTACGATAAGTATTTGATAACAATTTTCCATAATACATACTGTATATATATATATATATATATATATATATATATATATATATATATATATATATACACACACAGTGGTTTATTTAGGTTTTGTGCTGCCCTAGGCCTGACTAAACTTATGCACCCCCTAATTTAAATACGACCCACCCTTCCTGTCAAGGCCACACCCCTTCCTATTTAAGACACACCCTATTAGGCATCCAATCATAGCAGAGGACGGGAAGAGAGGACGGGAGAAGACATCGAGGAGCTGTCCCACTGAGACAGGTAAGTGCAGACGGCGGACTGGGGGGCAGAGTGGCAGCATTTGATATGGTACAGTGGGAGCATTTGATGGGGCACAGTGGGAGCATTTGATGGGGCACAGTGGGAGCATTTGATGGGGCACAGTTTCAGCATTTGATATGGCACAGTGTCTCCATTTGATTGGCACAGTGGCTGCGTTTGATTGGTACAGTGGCTGCATTTGATTGGCACAGTGGCTGCCTTTGATGGGCACAGTGGCTGCATTTTATTGGCACAGTGGCTGCGTTTGATGGGCACAGTGGCTGTGTTTGATGGGCACAGTGGCTGCATTTGATTGGCACAGTAGCTGCATTTGATTGGCACAGTGGCTGCGTTTGATGGCACAGTGGCTGCATTTGATGGGCACAGTGGCTGCGTTTGATGGCACAGTGGCTGCGTTTGATGGCACAGTGGCTGCGTTTGATGGGGCACAGTGGCTGCATTTGCTTGGCACAGTGGGTGCGTTTGATGGGCACATTGGCTATGTTTGATGGGCACAGTGGCGGCAATTGATGGGCACAGTGGCAGCATTTGATGCACACAGTGGCTGCGTTTGATGGGCACAGCGGCAGCAATTGATGGGCACAGTGGCAGCGTTACAAAAGGTGCCTGGGTAACCGTATACAACTTTTTAAATTGGTCTTGACTCCTGGCTCGCTGTTTCTATCCATTTACATATATCCATAATGGATATATGTAAATGGATTCACTTGCTCTCATCAATTACCTGAGGGTCTCTGCCATCATTCTCCTCTCTCTCGCTGCTCCCCCTCCTCCTTTGGTTACAGAGAGACCCCTCCCCGTCCGACTCCCCGAGCTGAAGAGCATGCAATGATGTCGTGCGGAGGTGGGTAGGCGGAGCATTAGGCTCCGGCTCCGCCTCCACCTCCACTAGTATGTGCATTGTGCACCAGGTACAGTATGGCCAGTGACACTGACAGTCACTCATGGTCCATTTTATGGGGGCTGCAGTCGCCCCCCCCCCCCGCCTAGTACATGCTCCTTCCTGCCAGTGCTGAGTGCGGTGCACACGATATATAGCAAAGCAAGCCGTGGGAGACTGTATCTGTCCGGGAGCCGGCCTCAGGAGGCTGTATTCTGTGAGGGACGTGGGGAGGACGGGTCGGGGGGCGGCAAAAAGTGAGTACACCCCTCACATTTTTGTAAATATTTTATTCTATCTTTTCATGAAGAAAACACTGAAGAAATGAAACTTTGCTACAATGTAAAGTAGTGAGTGTACAGCTTGTATAAATTTGCTGTCCCCTCAAAATAACTCAACACACAGCCATTAATGTCTAAACCGCTGGCAACAAAAGTGAGTACACCCCTAAATGAAAATGTCCAAATTGGGCCCAATTAGCCATTTTCCCTCCCCGGTGTCCTGTGACTCATTGGTGTTACAAGGTCTCAGGTGTGAATGAGGGAGCAGGTGTGTTAAATTTGGTGTTATCGCTTTCTATTTCTCATACTGGTCACTGGAAGTTCAACATGGCACCTCAGGGCAAAGAACTCTCTGAGGAACTGAAAAAAATAATTGTTTGCATTCATAAAGATGGACTAGGCTATAAGAAGATTGCCAAGACCCCGAAACTGAGCTGCAGCACGGTGGTCAAGACCAAACAATGGTTTAACAGGACAGGTTCCACTCAGAACATGTCTCGCCGTGGTCGACCAAAGAAGTTGAGTGCACGTGCTCACCGTCATATGCAGAGGGAAATAGACTCACGAGTGCTGCCAGCATTGCTGCAGAGGTTGAAGAGGTGGGGGGTCAGTCTGTCTGTGCTCAGATCATACGCGGCACGCTGCACCAAATTGGTCTGCATGGCTGTCATCCCAGAAGAAAGATTCTTCTAAAGATGATGCACAAGAAAGCCAGCAAACATTTTGCTGAAGACAAGCAGACTAAGAACGTGGATTACTGGAACCATGTCCTGTGGTCTGATGAGACCAGGATAAACATATTTGGTTCAGATGGTGTCCAGCGTGTGTGGTGGCAACCAGGTGAGGAGTGCAAAGACTATTAGACTGTGTGTCTGTATTAGAAAAGTGTGTCTTGCCTACAGTCAAGCATGGTGGTGGGAGTGTCATGGTCTGGGGCTGCATGAGTGCTGCCAGCACTGGGGAGCGACAGTTCACTGAGGGAACCATGAATGTCGACATGTACTGTGATATACTGAAGCAGAGCATGATCCCCTCCCTTCGGAGACTGGGCCACAGGGCAGTATTCCAACATGATAACGACCCCAAACACACCTCCAAGACAACCACTGCCTTGCTAAAGAAGCTGAGGGTAAAGGTGATGGACTGGCCAAGCATGTCTCCAGACCTAAACCCTATTGAGCATCTGTGGAGCATCCTCAAATTGAAGGTGGAGGAGTGCAAGGTCCACCAGCTCGGTGTTGTCGTTATGGAGGAGAGGAAGAGGACTCCACTGGCAACCTGTAAAGCTCTGGTGAACTTCTTGTCCAAGAGGGTTAAGGCAGTGCTGGAAAATAATGCTGACCACGCAAAATATGGACACTTTGGGCCCAATTCAGACATTATCACTTAGGGGTGTACTCACTTTTGTTGCCAGCGGTTTAGACATTAATGGCTATGTGTTGATGTGTTATACAAGCTGTACACTCAATACTTTACATTATAACAAAGTGTCATTTCTTCAGTGTTGTCACATGAAAAGATAGAATATAGTTCTGCAACAGCTGGAGGCCCGCTAATTGCATATCTCTGCTCTAGCATATATATACAATATATATATATATATACGAGACTGTATATATAAATTGATGCACTGCCTGCACTGAATATAGAGAAAACACTGGATATATAGTCTATGCTAAATGCAGAGTGTATATATATATATATATATATATATATATATATATATATATATATATATATATATATACAGTATATATATGCTAGAGCAGAGATATGCAATTAGCGGGCCTCCAGCTGTTGCAGAACTACAAGTCCCATGAGGCATAGCAAGACTCTGACAGGAAGAAGCATGAAACCCAGAGGCAGAGGAATGATGGGACTTGTAGTTTTTCAACAGCTGGAGGTCCACTAATTGCATATCCCTGTGCTAGAGTGACTGTGTATATATATATATCTATATCTATATATCTATATATATAGATATAGATATATATATCAAATACACTGCCACTAACTGAAAAACCTGCCTGCTTAATCTAAATCAAGCTATATCTCTGTCCACACCAACAACACTACACACGGCCGCTGTGTAAGCAGCCTTATATAGTGTGGGCCGTGGGCTTAGTCCCCCTGAGCCATGATTTACCAAAGGCACCCTGCCTTTTACCAATTTTGGCTCTCTTAGCAGAGGGTGCTGTGATTGGCCAAAGCATGCAGGTCAGGTGCATGCTTTGGCCAATCATCATACAGCAATGCACTGCGATCTCACAGTGCATTATGGGGCATTCCGCGGAGCTCGAATTTGCCGCAAACATCCCATAACGTTCGCTCTTTAGCGAACATCCGATGTTCGAGTCAAACTTATGTTCGACCCGAACATCAAGCTCATCCCTAGACCCGGGTACTGCCCCAGGGGACATGTATCAATGCAAAAAAACGTTTTTAAAACAACCGTTTTTTCAGGAGCAGTGATTTTAATAATGCTTAAAGTGAAAAATGCTTAAAGTGAAAAAATAAAAATGAAATATTCCTTTAAATATCGTGTCTGGGGGTCACCTTAGTCTGCCTGTAAAGTGCCGCATCAATTAAATGTCATTTAAACTTGCTCGCAGCTGTAATGTATTGGAGCCAGCAATATAGATGAAAAATCAAGAATAAAATCAGCGTGGGCTCCCCCCAAGTCCATACCAGGCCCTTTGGGTGTGGTATGGATTTCAAGAGTAACTCCATGCAAACATTTAAAAAAAATGGCTTGGGGTCCCCCCAAAATCCATACCAGACCCTTATCCAAGCAAGCAGCCTGGCAGGCCAGAAAATAGGGTGGACGAGCGAGCGCCCCCCCTTCTGAACCATACCAGGTTGCTTGCCCTCAACATGGGGAGGGTGCTTTGGAGTCCCCCCCAAAGCACCTTGTCCCCATGTTGATGGGGACAAGGGCCTCTTCCCAATGGTCGTGGCCATTGGTTGTTGGTGTCTGCGGGTGGGGGGCTTATCGGAATCTGGTAGATCCTGCCCCCCCTATGTGAATGGGGATTGGGTATATTGTACCCCTACCCATTCACCCAAAAAAAAAAAGTGTCAAAAAGTAAAAACCACAATAGACAGTTTTTGACAAGTCCATTAGTAATAAAGAAAAAATTCCCGCGATATACATCCATCATCAATCATGCCGCCCGACGGACCCGAAAAATTTAAAAAGAAAAATGAAAAAACTCTGCCTCCATGGGAGGCCTCCCGGTGACTGCTGTCGTCTTGCTTTGACAGCTGTTATATAGGCAAGGGTGGGGCCACCCGCTGACGTAATCGGATGATCCCGCCCCCTCTGAAGTCACATGACATCACATGATGTCAGGAGGGGGCGGGGTCACTCGGTTACATCATCGGGTTGCCCCGCCCTTGCCTACATAACAGCTGTCACAGTCTGGTGAGACAGCAATTCAGTCTGGTGAGTGCACTTTTTCTATTGGTGGAGGCACAGCACCTTGGAGATTTTACACGCTGAAGGACTTGATATATCTCTACATGGAACACATATATACTTTATGCACCTATTTGGAGTTTTGTTCTCTTATTTACATTATAGGTGTATGCTTATTTAAGGATACAGTTATTTTGCATTGTGGTGTTATAGTTTTTTCATGCGCTGCATTTCTGTTTTTTTATTTTTCTTCAAGAATATTATATAGCTATATTTATTTGCACGCAGCTGGTTTTTCACCATTTAGCGTTGACTCACACATAGTTGTTTGATTTATGTGTATTGTTTTAGGTGTTTTAGAGAACTTTTGTGTTTGTTATTTGTCTAATAGCTGTCCTGGTATACTGGGACTTGTAGTGTTTCATTGTTGGCTAGCTGCTGAGGCTTGCAATCTATACCTATGGGCTATGTAGACTTTTTGCTGATTGGTTTGACCTGCTATTTGCTCTTCGTTAAGAATATTGCTGTTTCATCCACTGTAAACTGTTTGCTGGCACCTGTAGTTGAAGCTGCTGTGTATTGCTGTTTATGGTGCTGGGAACTGTTGTCCATTAGGATGTGTTGGTTATTTGGAATTCGACTTTGTATTTCACCCACTTTGTGCTATCTGTAAGGCACAGGGATTCCTCCTAGTAAGGTTGTCCTGAGTCATCTCTGACATTACATTACTGCATAGCATTCTTGGGCTTAAACCCCATGCACACAATCAGAAAATCGTAGGAAACATAGATATTTCGGAGCGATTGTATGATAAACTAATTATTAGTACATAGCTTTTGAGAGCCGATCAGGACAGTTCATCTGATATTATTTGATCGGACAAGCACAGAATTTTTTTTCGGACGATGCCAGATCGTACAATTTTCGTTTAATCAGTACAGTTGTAGTTCGAAAATGCAATACAAATACACTACAACACATGACATCAGTTCCTAATTTTTATTCTGTCGTACGAGAATTTTTGTGACTTTAGTAAACTCTTTAGGTTCGATCTGAAATTAGCATGCAAAAAAAAACAAAAAACGGATGATCATTCATCCGATAATCTTATCCTGTGTACCAGGCATTAGTTACCATGAACCAATGCTGGCCTCATGTACAGAAATATCTTAACACACCCCAGAATTACACTTTATTGGAATATTTAGAATTTGTTGCAATCTCTTTTTATTCTACTTCTAGGCATCTGTTTGACTTTTACCCTTTCCTTATCTTACTGTTTACGTTTTAGTTAAATTATGCAATTATGCCCCACTTCTGGGCTCTTTTGTTCTTGGGCTGTATGTGCCCTTAGCTCTTCTAGTTCATTACATTCGAAAATTTTTACCATCAATGACAGTAAAGCAATAGCAATTTTAATGTTTAATGTTATGTGTTCAGTGCCATTTTTTTTGCTGTAACCGCATATATATATATATATATATATATATATATATATATATATATATATATATATATATATAATTATTATTATTTTTTGTGCTGGGGGTCTGTATCTTGTAGTGCTAGTGTTTCATAATTGTTTTCCTAGCTACTTTCAATGATACATACAGTATGTATCCAAGCTTAATAGAGGATTGAAAAAGCTCAATACAACACAAGATTATTCAACTTTTACATCCTTACTATGCGGTTTTCATCAGGAGAATTATGATTGCGTCCAAACCACCTCCTGTTCTAAGAGGGATTAAGTATCCTCCAATTGTTTCCTTTTACTTTACAGATGTTCTAAAAAAGACATTCCTTTGAACCTGTTCTTGCAGTAGTAATCATAGTTCCAGATGGGAATTACACTGACCAAGATTTCTGGTAAAATCTGCTTTTATGTTACCCAAATCAAAGATTACAGCAATGCAATTCTTTACATATCCAATCATTTTTGGATTGTTTCACCTGTCATATTTTAATCAGACATCACTGATTATGTTCCTTTTAAGCCCTTAAATCAACTGCGTACAAGAAAAGAAGCTTCGTCCCAACATAATGGTTTCTCCGTTAACCTTTTAACAGTGGATACAGATGTAGTAAACTTCAATGAGTTTTTATATTGGTTCAAAAACTAAATCACTTATATACAACTGGCTTTAATATCTAAGGATTTTATTTGCAATTACAAATTGTGGAGGATCACATGGAACATAACAGATAATTTTTTTTTTAAACGTGAATGCAATTGCTTTGGTATTATGAAGAATTTATGATGTTGTAACATAAGGGATTTTCATGCTGTTTATGTGATTAAAAAAATCACATATTTAAATATGCCTTGAAGAACAGGGCAGGACATTGCAAGCATAAATCAAATATGTTCATAGGCAATAGGACATAAGTCTATGGCAAAATATCAGCATTGACATACAGACATCTTACACTTCATTGGTGTATTAAAAGGCACGCCTTTAGGCATTTAATACAGCACAGGAAGGTGGTGCTGGAAAAAAGTCTAGAATTGCAGTAAAGCCAAAGAGCTGGGGATGATGAGCTCTTAGCATTACACGCACATAGGAGATCATCATTTAAGCAATTTTAGTTTTTATCACATGCTGAAAAGGTAAAGCTGAACTACAGGCATCTGTAAAAAAAAATATTGCATACATTCATTAAAAATGAGATAACAATATCCATTGTCCGCACATGAAAACTGGGCATGGTTGAATATACTGCTTGAGATTTCAATGCAGAAGAGGCAGACCACACAGGAAATAAGAAGCTTGCTGGATTTCTGCCAGGATTAACATGCACTTTTTTTGCATTTACTGAGAAGATATATTTGACATTCAACAGACTAAAAGAAAGCAAATCAGAGAGGTTCTTTGTTAGGGTTTACATACGCTCTAACTTGACATCAGTCTCTTGTAATCTCATGCAGAGTAGAAGTTAAACTTGGAGAGCGAAGGGTAGCAACAGGAAGCAATAAAATGTGGTGCAGCATACATGTACTTACAAGGAATATTCTAACAGAAAGAAGAGAGAGAAGAAAAATAATTTCATCAGTCTGTTGCTGCTATTCTACTGTCCATTCACAGGTTTGGGGTAGGGAGGTGACCATACTGCATCATTTAACTTCTGGAGAAAGATGTCAGTCAGGTCAATCAGCCTAGCTCTCCTGCCTGGCAGGGCTGTGTAAATCATATGACTTTTTAGTAAACATACAAGCATATATATATATATATATATATATATATATATATATATATAGATATCTATCTATCTATCTATATATATATATCTATATGTATATATAGATATATATATAGATAGATATCTATCTATATATATATACTGGATTACTGGAACCATGTCCTGTGGTCTGATGAGAATAAGACAAAGCTGCCTGCGGTTTAGACATTAACCTTCAGTGTTGTCACACGAAAGGATATAATAAAATATTTACAAAAATGTGAGGGGTGCACTCACTTTGTGAGATACTATATCTATATATATAGTATCTCACAAAATGAGTGCACCCCTCACATTTTTGTAAATATTTTATTATATCCTTTCATGTGACAACACTGAAGGTTAATGTCTAAACCGCAGGCAGCTTTGTCTTATTCTCATCAGACCACAGGACATGGTTCCAGTAATCTATGTCCTTAGTCTGCTTGTCTTCAGCAAACTGTTGTGCATCATCTTTAGAAGAGGCTTCCTTCTGGGACGACAGCCATGCAGACCAATTTGATGCAGTGCGCGACATATGGTCTGAGCACTGACAGGCTCACCCCCCACTCCTTCAAACTCTGCAGCAATGCTGGCAGAACTTACACAGCTATTTCCCAAAGACAACCTCTGGATATGATGCTGAGCACGTGCACTCAACTTCTTTGGTCGACAGTGGCGAGACCTGTTCTGAGGGGAACCTGTCCTGTTAAATTGCTGTATGGTCTTGGCCACCCTGCTGCAGCTCAGTTTCAGGGTCTTGGTAATCTTCTTATAGCCTAGGCCATCTTTATGTAGAGTAACAATTCTTTTTTTCAGATCCTCAGAGAGTTCTTTGCCATGGGGTGCCATTTTGAACCTACAGTGACCAGTATGAGAGAGTGAGAGCGGTAACACCAAATTTAACACACCTGCTCCCCATTTACACCTGAGACCTTGAGGGAAAGGAGGGAAAATGGCTAATTGGGCCCAATTTGGACATTTTCACTTAGGGGTGCACTCTCTTTTGTTGCCAGCGGTTTAGACATTAATGGCTGTGTGTTGAGTTATTTTGAGGGGACAGCAAATTTACACTGTCATACAAGCTGTACACTCACTACTTTACATTGTAGCAAAGTTTAATTTCTTCAGTGTTGTCACATGAAAAGATTTAATAGACTATTTACAAAAATATGAGAGGTATACTCACTTTTGTGAGATACTGTGTAAATGTATATACAGTCAGGTCCATAAATATTGGGACATCAACACAATTCTAATCTTTTTTGGCTCTATACACCACCAAAATGAATTTGAAATGAAACAAACAAGATCTGCTTTAACTGCAGACTTTCAGCTTTAATTTGAGGGTATTTACATCCAAATCAGGTGAACGGTGTGGGAATTACAACAGTTTGTATATGTGCCTCCCACTTTTTAAGGGACCAAAAGTAATGGGACAATTGGCTGCTCAGCTGTTCCATGGTCAGGTGTGTGTTATTCCCTCATTACCCCATTTACAAGGAGCAGATAAAAGGTCCAGAGTTCATTTCAAGTGTGCTATATGCATTTGGAACCTGTTGCTGTCAACTCTCAATATGAGATCCAAAGAGCTGTCACTATCAGTGAAGCAAGCTATCATTAGGCTGAAAAAACAAAACAAACCCTACAGAGAGATAGCAAAAACATTAGGTGTGGCCAAATCAACTGTTTGGAACGTCCTTAAAAGGAAAGAAAGCACCGGTGAGCTCAGTAACACCAAAAGACCCGGAAGACCACAGAAAACTGTGGTGGATGACCGAAGAATTCTTTTCCTGGTGAAGAAAACACCCTTCACAACAGTTGGCCAGATCAAGGACACTCTCCAGGAGCTAGGTGTATGTGTGTCAAAGTCAACAATCAAGAGAAGATTTCACCAGAGTGAATACATAGGGTTCACCACAAGATGAAAACCATTGGTGAGCCTCAAAAACCGGAAGGCCAGATTAGGGTTTTCCAAACAACATCTAAAAAAGCCTTCACAGTTCTGGAACAACATCCTATAGACAGATGAGACCAAGATCAACTTGTACCAGAGTGATGGGAAGAGAAGAGTATGGAGAAGGAAAGGAACTGCTCATGATCCAAAGCATACCACCTCATCAGTGAAGCATGGTGGTGATAGTGTCATAGCATGGGCATGTATGGCTGCCAATGGAACTGGTTCTCTTGTATTTATTGATGATGTGACTGCTGACAAAAGCAGCAGGATAAATTCTGAAGTGTTTCGGGCAATATTATCTGCTCATAGTCAGCAAAATGCTTCAGAACTCATTGGACAGCGCTTCACAGTGCAGATGGACAATGACCCGAAACTTACTGTGAAAGCAACCAAGACTTTTTTAAGGGAAAGAAGTGGAACGTTATGCAATGGCCAAGTCAATCACCTGACCTGAATCCAATTGAGCATGCATTTCACTTGCTGAAGACAAAACTGAAGGGAAAATGCCCCAAGAACAAGCAGGAACTGAAGATAGTTGCAGTATAGGCCTGGCAGAGCATCACCAGGGATGAAACCCAGCGTCTGGTGATGTCTATGTGTTCCAGACTTCAGGCTGTAATTGACTGCAAAGGATTTGCAACCAAGTATTAAAAAGTGAAAGTTTGATGGATGATTGTTAATCTGTCCCATTACTTTTGGTCCATATACAAACTGTTGTAATTCCTACACCATTCACCTGATTTGGATGAAAATACCTTCAAATTAAAGCTGAAAGTCTGCAGTTAAAGCACATCTTGTTCGTTTCATCTCAAATCCATTGTGGTGGTGTATAGAGCTAAAAAGATTAGAATTGTGTAGATGTCCCAATATTTATGGACCTGACTGTATGTATATATATATATATATATATATATATATATATATATGTGTGTGTGTGCGTGTACCTTAGCTGGACATTTAGCTGTTTGCCTGTAACTCAGCTTTAAAACAACAAAATTTATGATAATGATGGTAACTTGAGAACACAGAATTCTTGAGGTTTCTTGAACTACATAGAAATGAAGTCAGCATGCATGTGTTTAACATGCCAGTATTCTCCCTAATATAGAAATATAAATTTTGTAGTAAAATCAGCTTATCGAGAAGGTCAACATTGCCTAAGCCAATATCAGTAAATGTTTAAATGGTGACTTTAGAAATTATACTGTTGTGTAGGGATGAAGCAACATGTCACTATTCAAAGCCCAACTAATGGATATTAGCAGTGCCCAAGAATATAATGAGCAGGGTAAAAATGTCTGGTCAGGAAATTAGCTTGACTAGTAGAGGAAACAGACTTCGAACCATTACCCTGCAGGATGGTGTAGAATAAGGTGTTTGGAATAAAGACTGAGGATTCAGGTCATTGATGCACAAAGATCTATTTAACCACTTGACCACTGGGCACTTAAACCCCCTTCCTAACCAGACCAATTTTCAGCTTTCGGTGCTCTCACATTTTGAATGACAATTACTCAGTCATGCAACACTGTACCCATATGAAATTTTTGTCCTTTTTTTCTCACAAATAGAGCTTTCTTTTGGTGGTATTTAATCACCGCTGGGTTTTTTATTTTTTGTGCTATAAAAGAAAAAAGACTGAAAATTCTGTAAAAAAAATGCATTTTTCCTTGTTTTCTGTTCTAAAATTTAGCAAATTAGTAATTTTTCTTCATAAATTTTGGCCAAAATTTATACTGCTACATATCTTTGGTAAAAATAACCAAAATTAGTGTAATGTAATAAGAAGAAGTCACGTGATCGGTGATGTCACGTGTAGGGACGGAATAGGCTGTTTCACATTGCTAGACACAGAACGAGTTCGCTGCTCGTAGGAGAGAGGTTTGCTCTGCATTGTTTTTATGTGAGTACATCTACTTAAAGATTTTTAATAAAGCATTACCTGGTTAATACATACTTCACTATCAAGTACCTTTGTCCTGCATATTCCTGTACATACATACCTGAGATGTGGAGGCTGAGCTAGGATCCGCGCTGGTCCAGGACCCCTGATAGGACCATAGCCACTTGTAATCAGCTGCCATTAGGATAACCCAACACCGGCAAGCGTGGATATAGGGACACGAATGAGGCTCAGGACCTGGCGTTTTAGCTACAATTCATGCGGTTGACCTAGCACCGCTAGGTAAGGGGCCACTGCTTACATTAGTGTTTTATGCACGAAGAGGACACTGAGTGAATTGTATCCCAGACACCCCACTGTTGTTTTATTGAATACACCAAATCTTGCTTTTGCACCTTCAATGACTTTTACACTGGCACTTTAAGTTTGCTGCACTTACTGGCATGTCATTGGTCATTTGTTTCGCAGGCCAGCACAATATATTTTATATCACTATTATTGGGACATTTATTTATATTATTTATTATCCATATTGCGTTGGATTGATGTGTTTTATTTGCGATATCTAGATCACCTTTAAGCACTGGCACTTTGTACGTTTTGCACCATTTATAAGGATATGTTTTTGATGGCTATTTCTGATTTATTGTTGATTTTATTATTATTTATATGTATTTTTATTTAGAATTATTCACATGAAGTAGTGTTTATGTCCCTTTGTGCACCAACACATGATTATCTAGATGTATATGTTTTTAGTGTCAACACTTATTTATGCGATTTAACATGCAATTTTTTTGTTATTTAGTATATACTAATTGAAAAGGATTTTTTATGCAGTTTTTTTCACATACACATGATGCTGATTATTAAGACTTGAATGTTTTTTAGTGTCAACACTTATTTATGCGATTTATTATGCGATTTTATGTCATTTTATTAATTGACCACAGACAGAGATTTACAGCTTTCTTCTGGTTAGCGCAGCACCTCCCCCCCTATACCTCAAAATTAGTGTATATTATTTGGTCTTTGTGAAAGTTATAGAGTCCACAAGCTATGGTGCCAATCTCTGAAAATTGATCACACCTGAAGGAAGTACTGACGGCCTATCTCATTTCTTGAGACGCTAACATGCCAGGAAAGTATAAATACCCCCCAAATGACCCCTTTTTGGAAAGTAGACATTCCAAGGTATTTAGAAAGGGGCAGGGGCATAGTGAGTTTTTTGAAGTTGTTATTTTTTCCCACAAATTTTTGCAATCTCCAGATTTTTTTTTCCTTTTTTTTTCACAAAATTGTCATATTAGCAGGTTATTTCTCACACACAGCATATGCATACCACAAATTGCACCCCAAAACACATTCTGTTATTCCTCCCGAGTATAGCGATACCACATGTGTGAGACTTTTACACAGTATGGCCACTTAGAGAGGCCCAACATGCAGGGAGCGCCATCAGGTGTTCTGGAGCATAAATTACACATCTAATTTCCTGACTACCTCTTACACTTTTGAAGGCCTTGGAGCACCAGGAGAATGGAAGCGCCCCAAAAATGACCCCATTTTGGAAAGTAAACACCCCAATGTATAATCTATGAGGCATAATAAGTCTTTTTAACATGTCATTTTTTTCTAAAAATTTTTGGAAAATGTGGAAAGAAAATGAAAACGCATTTTTTTTAACACAAAGTTGTCAATTTTTACAATATTTCTAACATACCACGTACATACCAAAAATGGCACCCCAAAATAGATTCTCCTACTCCTCCTGAGTATGGCGATATCACATGTGGGAGACTTCCACAGCCTGGCCACATACAGAGGCCGAGTGCGGCTGGGTATGGCTGAGCACGGCTGGGTATGGCTGAGTATGGCTGGGTATCACTGGGTATGGCTGGGTATGGCTGAGTATGGCTGGGTATCGCTAAGTATGGCTGAGCATGGCTGAGCATGGCTGGGTACAGCTCGGTATGGCTGAGTATGTCTGGGTATGCCTGAGTAGTGCTGGGTATTGCTGAGTATGGCTGGGTATCGCCGGGTAAGGCTGAGCATGGCTGGGTATGGCTGAGTATGGCTGGGTACGGCTGGGTATGGCTGAGTATGGCTGGGGGTGGATGGGATGGCTGAGCATGAATGGATGGATGAGTATTGCTGAGTATAGATGGCTGAGCATGGATGGGTGGATAAGTATGACAGAGGGATGACTGAGCATGGATGGATGAGTATGGATGGATGAGTATGAATGGCGGGATGGATGAGTGTGGATGGCGGGATGGCTGAGTGTGGATGGCGGGATGGCTGAGCGTGGATGGCTGGATAGATGAGCGTGGATGGCAGGATGGCTGAGCGTGAATGGCTAAGCGTGGATGGCGGGATGGATAAGTGTGGATGGCGGGATGGCTGAGCGTGGTTTGCGGGATAGATGAGCGTGGATGGCAGGATTGATGAGCGTGGATGGTGGGATGGCTGAGCGTGGATGGCAGGATGGATGAGCGTGGATGGCTGAGCATGGATGGCGGGATGGCTGAGCGTGGATGGCGGGATGGCTGAGCGTGGATGGCTGAGCGTGGATGGCGAGATGGATGAGCGTGGATGGCTGAGCGTGGATGGCGGGATGGATGAGCGTGGATGGCAGGATGGCTGACTGTGGATGGCAGGATGGATGAGTGTGGATGGCAGGATGGCTGAGCATGGATGGCGGGATGGCTGAGCATGGATGGCTGAGTGTGGATGGCTGAGTGTGGATGGCAGGATGGCTGAGCATGGATGGCAGGATGGATGAGCGTGGATACTGAGATGGCTGCACGTGGATGGCAGGATGGCTGAGTGTGGATGGCTTATACAGAAGGATGGATGGATGAGTGCTGGATTTGTCACTGAGCAGCACTGTGGGCACTACACATCCAGCCCACAGCGCTGGGTACAGCTGAGTATGGCTGAGTATGGCTGGGTATGGCTGGGTATGGCTGGGTATGGCTGAGTATGGCTGGGTACGGCTGAGTATGGCTGGGTACGGCTGGGTATGGCTGAGTATGGCTGGGGGTGGATGGGATAGCTGAGCATGAATGGATGGATGAGTATTGCTGAGTAATTTGGCTGAGCATGGATGGGTGGATAAATATGACAGAGGGATGACTGAGCATGGATGGATGAGTATGGATGGATGAGTATGAATGGCGGGATGGATGAGTGTGGATGGGGGGATGGCTGAGTGTGGATGGCGGGATGGCTGAGCGTGGATGGCGGGATGGCTGAGCGTGGATGGCAGGATGGCTGAGCGTGGATGGCTAAGCATGGATGGCGGGATGGCTAAGTGTGGATGGCGGGATGGCTGAGTGTGGATGGCGGGATGGCTGAGCGTGGATTGCAGGATAGATGAGCGTGGATGGCAGGATGGATGAGCGTAAATGGTGGGATGGCTGAGCATGGATGGCAGGATGGCTGAGTGTGGATGGCTGAGCATGGATGGCTGAGCGTGGATGGCGGGATGGCTGAGTGTGGATGGCAGGATGGCTGAGCTTGGATGGCGAGATGGATGAGCGTGGATGGATGAGCGTGGATGGCGGGATGGATGAGCGTGGATGGCAGGATGGCTGACTGTGGATGGCAGGATGGATGAGCGTGGATGGCGGGATGGATGAGTGTGGATGGCGGGATGGCTGAGCATGGATGGCGGGATGGCTGAGCATGGATGGCTGAGTGTGGATGGCAGGATGGCTGAGCGTGGATGGCGGGATGGATGAGCGTGGATGGCAGGATGGATGAGCGTGGATGGTGGGATGGCTGAGCATGGATGGCGGGATGGCTCAGCGTGGATGGCTGAGCGTGGATGGCGGGATGGGTGAGCATGGATGGCAGGATAGCTGAGTGTGGATAACGGGATGGCTGAGCGTGGATAGCGGGATGGATGAGCGTGGATGGTGGGATGGCTGAGTGTGGATGGCGGGATGGATGAGCATGGATGGCTGAGCATGGATGGCGGGATGACTGCGCGTGGATGGCTGAGCGTGGATGGCAGGATAACTGAGCATGGATGGCTGAGCGTGGATGCCGGGATGGATGAGCGTGGATGGCTGAGTGTGGATGGCGGGATGGCTGAGTGTGGATGGCTTATACAGAGGGATGGATAGATGGATGAGTGCTGGATTTATCACTGAGCATCTGATCTCTCCCCTCTTTGCTCACACTGTATGGAGAGGGGAGAGAGGAACCGGATATCACGCCGGTTTGTTTACATGTGATCGCTCCGTCATTTGATGGAGCAAACACGTGGTAAATGGCCTCTGTCAGCAGCCATTTACCGTGATCCATGATGTGCTGGGTCCTCTGAACCCGGCGGTCACAGATGCTCCCGTGTCCGTGCCCCAGGGGGCGCGCGGGAGCACGATTCTGGGGGGACGTCATAGTAACTCCCAGAGTTATCGATCCACCCTGTAGCTGTCATTCGGCTATGGGCCGGTTGTTAAGAGGAGATAAAAAAAATTCTGCACTTGGGCTTTAAGTAATTACAATATACCACTATATGGTAAAACGTTTGGAAGCACCTGGCCATCACACTTATTTGAGCTTGTTGGGTATCCCATTACAAAATTCCACTTTTCTGGGAAGGCTTTCCACAGGGTGTCTGTAGGTATGTTTGCCACTTCAGGCATAAAGGCATATACTGTATGCGGTCAAGTACTTTTGTTAGACGGGAACACCTTGCTCATAGCTGGAATATCACCTTTTAAAAAACTATTCCACATCAGGGAGCTTAACCTCCCTGGCGGTATGATTATTTCGGATTTTAGGTGCTGAAAGCGGTACAATTATTTTGCATGGAAATTTGGCGTTTTATATTGTAGGTCTGTAAATCTTAACAATAACACACTTAAATCTGTCCAAACCAGAGTCTAGTAGATATCCCGGGTATGATAAAGTTTGAAACACAAAAACATAAATTATAATATAATAAATAAAAATAAATAATTAAAAAAAATAAAATAAATAGTAATAAAATAGATTTCCCCACAATTCACTATCGCTCAATTCTGCAAGTGTTCTAATTTACTATCGCTGTTTTCTAGCTGGTCTAAAGCCACTTTTGACGTAAAGGGACACTTTTTGGTTGCTATGGACAATCTCCAGTTTCCAGGCAGAAAGAACAGTGTATATCATGTAAAACTGCATGCAGGGCATGGGCCAAAGCACTGGGGAAAAAAGGGATGTGAAATAATTTCATACAGTACTGTAATCTGCAAGATTACAGTACTGTATGTGTTATGATTTTTACTTTTTTTAATTTGCCGCCAGGCTCCGCCCCCGTGCGTTGCGACGCTCGCAGGGAACGGAGCTTGGCAAGGAGAGGCTTCGGGGGAGGACGGAGCCCTCGGACACTGCAGGGGACATCGCAGGATCCCGGGGACAAGGTAAGTAAGGAGGCACCAGGATCCTGCGATGTAATCCCGAGTGTGGCTCGGGGTTACCGCTAATGGTCCTGAATTTTAACCCCGAGCCACATTCGGGAAAACCGCCAGGGAGGCTACGAAGACACAACTCCACTCAATGAAATTGGAGGAGAAGTGATTTAACCTTAAGCTAAGTAGGGGGTTCTTTACTGCCAGAGTGATAAGGAAGTGGAACTCCAATCAGGGGTGTCAGTGGGAAGTGGCAACAGTTTCAAAAAACTCTTAGATGGGCATCTTAACAAATGCAATATACAGGGATATGGGAATGGGTATTAACATATGAACCACCATAAAAGTTGAACTGGATGGACTGGTGGCTTTTTCAACCTCACCAACTATGTAACTACAGTATGTAACTATTACTTTAGTCCAAAGGTGTTCAAAAAAATTGAGTTTAGGACTGCAGATCACTCAAGTTCCTCTACCTCAAGCTCATCACACCATATCTTTACATACGTGGCCTTGTGTACAGGGGCAGAATCTTTCTGGAAACAAAAAGTTCCTTTTAAACCTATTGCCATAAGGTTGGAAATGCACAATGACCTAGCATTCTCTTGCACATAATTCTCTAGCATGATCAGCATCCTTCACTTGAAAAACCTAAACCTAATACTTTGGAAGGATGCCCACATACTTGTGGCCATATAGTGTATACACTAGCTATACTGTAACCTGTATACAGCAGTTTTTAGCCTTCCCTCTTTTAGCCACTGGCAACAGGTGTTACCTAGTGATCTAAAAGCACCTTTAACCCACACAGCCTGATTAGCCAATAATCATCCATGAATAGCACTACCCCCAACTGATAAACAACGTTGACACTCCATCCATATTTGCATCCTCAAATAATCAGATTGATATGATAAATGCATAGGCGTGACATATCCAAAGATATTTTACTCCAGCATGTAATTAGCAGATGACAGGTTCTGAAATATATACATTTGATAACAGCCAAGCAGGTGAAATCTTTTACTTTCTGACATTGCTGTCTTCTGAGATGTGATGCTGTCATGCTTGTGCAAATTAAGACATGCATTTTATTTATTATTATTATTATTATTAAACAGATTTATATAGCACCAATAGTTTATCCAGCACTTTACATTATAAAAGGGAGACAATACAGTTACAATACAATAAAATACAAGAGGGTTAAGAGAGCCCTCAGAGGAGCTTACAATCTACTGTAATAGTTATGTTATTTGTACTATGAAGATAATATGAACACTTTTCTATTCCTTTAAAAAATACAGTAGAAAATGCATATGCACGTTTTACATAGCCATAACTGCCCAACCAAAAAAAAATGACACTATATCAGTTGCATTTTTTTTAACTGTCCATCTGAAATCTGTTGAGCATTTCTTAGCATATGTTTTACTTTTTATAGAACATCTCATTCCTGCTTCCCGATTTTGAAAACAGCTATGTTCTTTTAAGATATATCTACAATTTATCATAAAAGCATGCTATGAAAAATTTACCCCAGGACTCATTAGTCACTTGTTGTCCACACCACATCTGTTTAGATTTATTCTGTTTCATGTTGATGAGCTGGGTACATTTATCTTGTTATTTTTCAAGCTATATCATGACATATTTGATTCTTAGTGCCTTTTTTTAACTTATAATGGATGGCTAGGTGACATTTCTGATAGCTGATGTTCCTAGATATACCTAGATTGATTTACTAAAAGTGAAAAATAATGATATATTATTTATATAAAGTAACTTTAGAAGTCTGCACAAAAAAATTCCTGACATGTCACAATGTATGACAACAGTATCATTTTTCTAAAGATGTCTGCCTGCTGGTTTCTACCTGGCTTACCAGTGCCTATCAATGCTGACCACTAAAAACTGACCTACCTGACCCACACTGACCTACCTGACCCACACTGACCTACCTGATCATTACCCTGACCCACACTGACCTACCTGATCATTACACTGACCTACCTGACACACACTGATCATTACACTGGCCAACACTAACCTACCTGACACAGACTGACCATTACACTGACCTACCTGACACACACTGACCTACCTGAACCACACTGATCATTACACTGACCCACACTGACCTACCTGACCCACATTGATCATTACACTGACCCACACTGACCTACCTGACCCACACTGACCTACCTGACCCACACTGATTCACCTGACAATTACACTGACCTACCTGACTCACACTGACCTACCTGATGCACACTGACCTACCTGACGCACACTGACCTACCTGACATACACTGAACTACCTGACACACACTGACCTACCTGACGCACACTGACCATTACACTGACCTACCTGATGCACACTGACCTACTTGACAACATACACTGACCTACCTGACATACACTGACCATTACACTGACCCAGACCCACACTGACCTACCTGACACACACTGACATGCACTGGCCTACCTGACCCATTACACATGATGTCAGACTTCAGGTGACCGTGAACTCCGGCTCCTCCTGCAGCTCAGCCGTAGTGTACGGCGCCGGCATTGGACCAGTGGGACGTCCATCATAGGTGCCGCAGGCTCCAGAAGGCGGGACCTGCCATGTCACTCAGCCACGCTCCGTGTCAGATCGGTCCCCGCTCGGGCTCTGAGCTAATAATACATTTGTGAATACCCGAGACCTGGGGCTTTTTGGGGGCCCACTCGGGGCTTCAGCCCCCCTTAGCCCCCCTCCCAACGCCACTGGAGCTGAGGTCAGTTTCAAATAAAAAACACTTTATCAAAATAAGCAGCACATTTACATTGAAGTTAGCACAAAACAGCATGGATAGGAAACACCTCAGACCAAACAGCTGTAATCAGTGTGAGGCTGTAGGCATCACTGAGCAAACAGAGACCGAGGGTGACAGGGAGCCAGTCAGCTCAAAGTATGGATATTAGTGGTGGTGTTCTAGGCTGCACATGAGGATGATGCCTGGTGGATGTCGGGAGAGGGGGGTGTGCATGACACCTTTACAGGGACTTTGCCCTCTTTTTCAAATGCATTTTGAATTTACATGATTGCATGATTTCTGGGCCAGCATCTCAGTCAAAAATATAGATGCTGACTCCGGATAATGCCCTTCTGGAGATGAAAGCAGATGAAGGCATTATCAAGGGAAGTTCTGTGGTTCCTGTGAGCATATTCTGCAGCACTGAGCTATCAGATTGACAGCTCAGTCCTGCACAGTGCAGGAGGAATGCAGGCAAAATAAAGGCATGAGATGCACCTCAACCAATACTTTCCTGCCCCTGCCTTGGTCTAGCTATGGTAACACCTTGGTTCACCCAAAAAACTTGTTTAGACACCAATCGACTTTGTGATGAAATATCTTACACTTTGTCTTTTTTCCCTCTAAGCTTTAAAAGCTGCAATTACGCACTCAGGCCTGTGTAAACTGTGAATTTTTTAATCCTGTCTTCGGTTTGCACTGTGGAATGTAGAGAAACATATGTCCGTACACTATAAGTGAGAAGAATAAAGAAGGCATTTCCATATACCTGAGTGATTTGTTGTCTTCCTTCCCAGGAACTAAAAATCTTAATTTCTATACTGCTCATCCGTCATGTAATCACTAAAAATCACAGAAAAAAATCACAAACTGTTGGAAGAAATTTACTTCTGAACAGGTTTAGATATGTTCTGCCTATCCCTTCTATATCACAACAATTGTGCAAAGCAGAATGTGCCCTATATGATGAAAAGCCTGTGGACGCCTGGCCAACACACTTAAATCAGCTTGTTGGACACTCCACTCCAAAGCCATGGAAATTAATAAGGAGCCAGCCCTCACCTTGTGGTTATATTAGCTTACATATACATTTACAATTATATACAGTATAATAGATATATTGTGGAATTTAAAACAAATATATACTAAAAATGTACCCTTGGAAGTACCATCATGAACAGCAAGCAGTACTAAAAATAACCCATCCACCAAGACTAGGAATCATAGCATTGGACTTTGAATGTACTTCCAAGGGGGTCATATCATTTTCACAGCTTAATTAGCATAAAACCTACTTTTATTCAATTATGTATAAAGCCAATATACATCAATTAAAAGTTGCATAGTAGACAAATATCCATAAAGTATATACAGTGCATTGCAAAAGTATTCACCCCCTTGGCATTTTTTGTGTTTTGTTGCCTCACAACCTGGAATTAACATGGATTGTTTGAGGATTTGCATAATTTAATTTACAGAACATGCCCACAACTTTGAAGATGTTTTTTTTTTTATTGTGAAGCAAACAATAAATAGGACAAAATAACAGAAAAAGTCAATGTGCATAACTATTCACCCCCCCTAAAGTCAATACTTTGTAGAGCCACCTTTTGCGGCTATCACAGCTACAAGTCGATTTGGATAAGTCTCTATGAGCTTTCCACATCTTACCACTGGGATTTTTGCCCATTCCTCCTTGCAAAACTCCTCCAGCTCCTTCAAGTTGGATGGTTTGCACTTGTGAACAGCAATCTTTAAGTCTGATCGCAGATTTTCTATTGGATTGAAGTCTGGGCTTTGACTAGGCCATTCCAACACATTTACATGTTTCCCTTTAAACCACTCAAATGTTGCTTTAGCAGTGTGTTTGGGGTCATTGTCCTGCCTAGTCCTAGCCTCAAATCACCTCAATCACGTGCAAGAATATCCCTATATTTAGCACCATCCATCTTTCCCTCAACTCTGGCCAGTTTCCCAGTAAAAAACATCCCCACAGCATGATGCTGCCACCACCATGTTTCACTGAGGGTATGGTGTTCTTTGGGTGATGTGATGTGTTGGGTTTGCGCCAGACATAGCGTTTTCTTTGATGGCCAAAAAGTTCAATTTTAATCTCATCAGACCAGAGCACCTTCCTTCATACATTTTGGGAGTCTCCCACGTGCCTTTTCGCAAACTCAAAATGTGCCAGTTTGTTTTTTGCTGAAAGTAATGGCTTTCTTCTGCCCAATCTGCCATGAAGGCCAACTCTATGGAGCGTACGGCTTATTGTTGTCCTATGTACAGATACTCCAGTCTCTGCTGTGGAACTCTGCAGCTCCTCCAGGGTTACCTTAGGTCTCCGTGCTGCCTCTCTGATTAATGCCCTCCTTGCCCAGTCCATAAGTTCTGGTGTGCGGCCGTCTCTTGACAGGTTTGCTGTTGTGCCATGTTCTTTCTATTTGGTTATGATAGATTTGATGGTGCTCCTAGGGATCATGAAAGATTTGGATATTTTTTTATAACTTAACCCTGGCTTGTACTTCTCAACATCATTGTCCCTTACTTATTTGGAGAGTTCCTTGGTCTTCATGGCAGTGTTTGTTTAGTGGTGCATCTTGCTTAGGCGTTGCAGCCCCTGGGGCCTTTCAAAAAGGTGTGTATATGTAATGACAGATCATGTGACACTTAGGTTGCACACAGGTGAACATCATTTCACTAATTATGTGATTCTGAAGGTAATTGGTTGCACCATAGCTTTTTATGGGCTTCATAACAAAGGGGGTGAATACATACACACATGCCAATTATCAGTTTTTTATTTCTGAAAAATAGTTTTATGTATATATTTTTCTAATTTTACTTCACCAACTTAGACTATTGTGTTCTGATCCATCACATACAATTCAGATTAAAAAAACATTGAACTAAAGGCTGTAATGTAACAAAATAGGTAAAAAAACGGGAGGGGTGAATACTTTTCATTACATTCCAATCATGCTCAGTATCACAAATGTCATTAGCCTTCAGTATTCTGGGAAGGCTTTCCACAAGATTTTGAAGTGTCTGTAGAAATGTGTGCCAATTCTGATAAAAGTGCATTTGTAAGGTCAGATGCAGATGTTGGAGGAGAAGATGGGATTCCAATTAATTCTAAATGTGTTCAGTAGGCTTGAGATTGACCCTTATGCAGGTCACTCAGGTTCCTCCACATCTATACGTCATGTTATGTCTTTATGGAACTGGCTTTGTAGGCATACAGGAATGGAAATAGGCCTTCCCCAAATTGTTGCATAGAGATTGGAGAGGGACAATTCTCTAAAATGTCTTTTTATGCTGTTTGTTTTCAAACTCAAACTTTTCACCATATAGTGTACAATTACATATTCTCAGACCTGGCCTGCAGATGTGTTGCTTTCCATATAAAACAAGTCAGGCAGCAGAGAGTTTTGTGAGGAGGGAGATCTTGCGCATGGAGACCCGCTGGATTTATGACTTAAAATGTTACTTCCCCTTTGGCTTAAACATTGATTGGGATGTAAATTGTTTTATTAACAATGGTTAACAATGCTGTTTTTTTAATTATTTTTTAATTCAACCTGTAATTCAACCCGTACTGCTATTACTGTTTTTGTTGAACACATTGGTTGTTTTGTAATTATGAGAAGTGTCCACTGGGGGAGGGGGTGTATGAGGCTGCAAAGTGAGTACACCCCTCACATTTTTGTAAATATTTTATTCTATATTTTCATGTGACAACACTGAAGAAGTTACCCTTTGCTACAATGTAAAGTAGTGAGTACTACTTGCATAACAGTGTAAATTTGCTGTCCCCCCAAAATAACTCAACACACCATTAATGTCTAAACCGCTGGCAACAAAAGTGAGTACACCCCTAAGTGAAAATGTCCAAATTGGGCCCAAAGTGTCAATATTTTGTGTGGCCACCATTATTTTCCAGCACTGCCTTAACCCTCTTGGGCATGGAGTTCACCAGAGCTTCACAGGTTGCCACTGGAGTCCTCTTCCACCCCTCCATGACGACATAATGGAGCTGGTGGATGTTAGAGACCTTGCGCTCCTCCACCTTCCATTTCAGAATGCCCCATAGATGCTCAATAGGGTTTAGGTCTGGAGACATGCTTGGCCAGTCCATCACTTTTACCCTCAGCTTCTTTAGCAAGGTAGTGGTCATCTTGGAGGTGTGTTTGGGAATGTTATTATGTTGGAACACTGCCCTGTGGCCCAGTCTCTGAAGGGTGGGGATCATGTTCTGCTTCAGTATATCACAGTACATGTTGGCATTCATGGTTCCCTCAATGAACTGTAGCTCCCCAGTGCTGGCAGCACTCATGCAGCCCCAGACCATGACACTCCCACCACCATGCTTGACTGTAGGCAAGACACACTTGTCTTTGTACTCCTCACCTGGTTGCCGCCACATATGCTTGACACCATCTGAACCAAATAACTTTATCTTGGTCTCATCAGAACACAGGACCTGGTTCCATTAATCCATGTCCTTAGTCTGCTTGTCTTCAGCAAAATGTTTGCAGGCTTTCTTGTGCATCATCTTTACAAGAGGCTCCCTTCTGGGATGATAGCCATGCAGACCAATTTGATGCAGAGTATGGTCTGAGCACTGACAGGCTGACCCCCCACCCCTTCAACCTCTGCAGCAATGCTGGCAGCACTCATATGTTTATTTCCCAAAGACAACCTCTGGATATGAGGCTGAGAACGTGCACTCAACTTCTTTGGTTGACCATGGCGAGGTCTGTTCTGAGTGGAACCTGCCCTGTTAAACCACTCTGTGGTCTTGGCCACCGTGCTGCAGCTCAATTTCAGGGTCTTGGCAATCTTCTTGTAGCCTAGGCCATCTTTATGTAGATCCTCATAGCGTTCTTTGCCATGAGGTGCCATGTTGAGCTTCCAGTGACTAGTATGAGAGAGTGAGAGCGATAACACCAAATTTAACACACCTGTTCCCCATTCACACCTGAGACCTTGTAACACTAACGAGTCACATGACACTGGGGAGGGAAAATGGCTAATTGGACCCAATTTGGACATTTTCACTTAGGGGTGTACTCACTTTTGTTGCCAGCGGTTTAGACATTAATGGCTGTGTGTTGAGTTATTTTGAGGGGACAGCAAATTTACACTGTTATACAAGCTGTACACTCACTACTTTACATTGTAGCAAAGTGTCCTGAGTGGAGTAACTGCTGAGTTTCCGAGTATATGCCTGCTCTTATCCTCTATCTGGTAAGGAGATTGGAATGACACTGTGGTGTGCTTTCATTACACATTGAAGCTGGTGCGGGGATTTAATCTCTCCCTTATTACTGAAAGAGTGTTTGTGAGTTTTGATCTTAGTGCCGCATGTGGACTTTTGTTTTATTTGTTCTGATGCCCATTGTCATAAGAACCAAAAGTGAGTCAAAACTAAAAATTGTGAGTTGCCCTCAAAACTGGACTAGTAATAAAGCTACCAATGAGAACATTTGTTAAAATGACGACTGTTTAAGGAGGATTTACTTTGGAGAGATTTTCTACCCCATCCTGTTGTGCCGCTGAGGTAGGAAGTGGAGTTTGACTAGTTCCCTGCTGCATCCAAATCCAAAAATCCAAAAAAAGTTTGGCTTTAGGAATAATGTAAAAATCATTACTACATACAAAGTATTTTTTCTTTTAAATCAGTGCCTTGCAACAAAGACACTATTCCAGGTTAAAAATATTACTAAAACTAGTCAGGGCATTCTGATATGTTTGCATAATCAAAAACAGCCTTATTTGCATCTAATGAACTACATATTTTTGAGGAAACTGAACAGTCTATTACTTTGTTCTCCTCTACTATTGACTGTATCAATTTATATGAAAATTAAGTCTACAAATTAAAGCAGTACTATCCTTGATTTTTTTTTCAGTTCATCAGCCATCCAATAAAAATGATGTGGAGTCCCTGTATATAATTCCAAGAAGATTACTTTGTCCTTACAGCTAAGCCATGTCCCTGATATGAAAGATCTCTATCCACTTTTATTGAAATAAAGAACTAAAATCATAATCCTAATATTGAAGCATAATCTTCATTATCTCCAGATCTTATTGAATTTTATTCTCATCTACTGTATTGGTATTTTCATAGATACATTGCATGTTCATGTGTAATCCATGTTTGTTTACTTACATCTTCATGAGATTATATGATACAAAAAAAATGTAACATAATGATAGTTTAAACTGCCTTCTACAAAACATTGTCAAAGATGTTTTCATGCATCGAAGGAATTAAGCTATTTCAAAATATGCTTTCATATGTCACAGTTTATTGGCTGAATTTTCAGTTGCCAACTGACTAATAACAGTAGACATAAACATATCAGAATTTCAGTTCTACAGATAACATAATGAAATCATTTTTTTCATACTGAAATATAACAAAAGCTGGAAGAATCATGGCTGCCCACTCCCTTGATACAAATTCATTTCCTGGATGCCATACCTTTGGAAGCCTAAAAGTACAGACAAATATTGCAAAATGAACTGAACAATAAAATATAGCAAGTGCTAGCAGTCTTACAAAATGATTTCATAATATATGAAATATTGAGTGAATGGATTTTTTTATGACATGAAAGTCAAGCATCCTTCTGTAAACATATCTAAACACTAATACAGTAAGAAAATGTGTGGTCAAATGAATGTTTATTTCAGAAAGCTAGGCAAAATCCACATTATAAAATGAAACCCACAACAGACTATTGAAACAAGTAAAAAAAAATGCTACTGTTAAAAAAATAATTTAAGACTAATTTATTTAGTAAGAATTAAATGGGGTTGCCTGTTAATCCTTCTAATTACATATTTTTCTTATCAACAATGCAACAATCAATTTAACCACTTCAGCCTCAGAAGGTTTTGCCCGCTTCCTGACCAGAGCACTTTTTACAATTTGGCACTGCGCTGCTTTGACGGGTAATTGCTCAGTCATGTAATGCTGTACCCAAACAAAATTTGCGTCTTTTTTGCCCACAAATAGAGCTTTCTTTTGGTGCTATTTGATCACCTGTGTGTTTTTTTTTTGTTGCGCTATAAACAAAAAAAGAGCGTCAATTATGAAAAGAAAAACAATACTTTTTTCTTTTTGCTATAATAAATATCCCCAAAAATATTTTTAAAAAACAAATTTCCTGACAGACTCCATGGCAGCCTACGTGTGGGTTAACCCCGCCTCCTCTCCAATGCTATAGGACCCCATTCCCATAAATGAGTGCTCACCACTAGCTACTGCGTTCCTTTTTTGTCCTCCTCTATGGACCTACACATGCTGTTCGCATCAAGATTGATTGAATCCAAGATTGGCATACCTGTGCGGTGCAGCTCAAAAAGCCCAGCTATGAGCGGGCGAGTAGCTTAAAGAGGCTTGAATGTTCCCCCTTGGTGGATGGGTGGTCGCCTCTGTATGCCCGGCGGACAGTTCTCATCAACGGCTGGCAAGGTCTGTGGCTGTTTTCTCATACTCCATGGCAGTATTTCTATGTGTTGTCTGTATTTTCCCTGGTGGTCCAGTGTGTCCTATCCCCCTCATGGCGGCTGGTTCGCGTGCGTTCCAGCCCGCCACGGCACTTCCGGGTTGCGGCAGTCTCCGCCGCTGGCACCTGCGCTGTAGCCACCCTGAGAGCGAGGTTTGGCTCGCGCATGCGCAGTACGGCGGCTCGTTCGTCGTCCACGCAGGCGCCGTACGGCGGTTCCCCTTTGCGCGTGCGCAGTAGGGGATAATGATGTCACGGGCGGGGAATTTAAATTCCGCCCTCCTGTCCTGTTGAGTTGGGATCTCCCTTGGTAGGGAAAGGAGGAGCGGATCCCTGCTGGTCTCCAGGTGAGTGGTGGAAACCTCTGCAAAAAAAAAAAGAAAGAGCAAAATAATGGAAAATGTTCTTTTATCATTATATATGTTTATCTAAATATATATACTTATGCGGCTGGAAGTTGTTTTTCCTTTGCCTTGAATATACATTGGTACATGCTTTGTGCATATTAAAAAAAAAAAAAAAAAAATGAGGCAAGCAGAGTTTTTTCTTTTCTCTAAAACCTTTTCAGACTTGATGCCTAGGTTTTCTTAGACCATTATCCCTGCAGACTATTAAAGTGACATTTCGTGTCCCTGGTTATGGACAATTCACCGCCTTTAAGTGGCCAGCCCTCACGCACAAGGTATGTGCTCGTGAGGGGAGGGGATGAGATTTATGCACATTATTGTCGTGCTGATACCATGTTCTGCCTTTCTTCTCTCCCCTTCCCCTATTTTTTCTCTTCCCAGCCCTTCTAGGTCGGACCCGCTAAATGCGGTCCAGAATGCCAATGACCTTGCCAAGCCACAATACAATTCATCTTCATCCAGACGAGACTCACAGTCCGGATCCCACCAGAGGAGACGCTCTCGTTCCTCCTCAAGACACCGCTCCCACCGCCATGACAGCCGCTCAGACCACAGAGCCTGCTGGGGATGTAGGACACGAGTTCCGGAGGGCAAGTCCTTATGTGACCGTTGTTTTGCCCGTGCGGTTGGGGAAAAAGAGACGGAAAACCAGCGTTTAGAGTCTCTTGTGAAACGAGTGGTACAGCAATCCCTAATGGAGAGGGAAGCACCTCGCACATTGAGCCAGTCTACCACCGCGTCTGGCCCGCTGGCGGAAGAGGCCCGCGATGATCCGGGTACTTCGCAGCCCTATATTACCTCTCCTGACTCCTCAGAGGATGAGTCTATTAATGAGGAGGTCATTGGAGGGTTCGACTTCGCGATGGTTTCCCCTTTAATCAAAGCAATCAAGGAAGCCTTGAAGTGGGAAGACCCTTCCACTCCCCCAGCCAAGCAGAAAAAATTCTTCAAGCACCTGGGGAGAGAACGCGCAAACTTTCCGCTCCTTCCAGAGCTAAAGGAAATCATTGAGGAAGAATGGAGTAAAACAGAGAAAAAATCCTCCATGTCTAATAAAACCTCCAGATTGTACCCCTTCAAGTCAGAAGAAGTAAAGAATTTGGAGAATACTCCCCTTGTGGACGCAGCTCTTATGCGTCTGGCCAAACATGTGACTCTTCCTCTAGAAGACGCAGTATCTTTTAAAGATGGGCTCGAGAGGAAGATAGACCTAGATCTAAAAAGAATCTATGGGCTCGCGGGTATGGCCTGTAAACCAGCCCTGGCATTAGCGGCCGTGTCTAAGGCCATGGAGGCCTGGACGGAGAACGTGGAAGCCTTCCTTAAAGGCGTATCAGAAGAACTGGCTGGAAGTTCAGCAGCCGCAGAGCTGAAGCTTGCAGCGGTCTTCCTGGGGGAGGCGTCCATTGACCTGATCCGCCTTCTGGCTCGTATTATGCTGTCCTCAGTTACGGCCAAGAGAGCCCTCTGGTTGCGTCCCTGGCTTGCGGACCCTGGTTCTAAGCAAGCGTGGTGTTAAATCCCGTTTGAGGGGTCCTCACTGTTTGGCAATAAGCTTGACGATGCCATTACGCGAGCCACAGGTGGCAAATCGGGTTTTCTTCCCCAGGACAGGCGCATGCTGGGTCGAAAGAAGCCCCAGTTCAGAAGACGAAGTCCGGAGCGCTCCAGGGAAGCACGCTCCTACAAGCCTGGCCGGGACTTTAGGAAGAATTGGAGCAGAGGGCAGTCATCCTTCCGCAAACCCGTTAAAAATCAAACGTCCAGTGCTCGTGATCAGGCTAAATCTTTTTGAGGTTACGCCCGCCCAGGCGGGCCGGGTGGGGGCTCGTCTGCTCCTCTTCCGGCACGTCTGGGTGGCCTCGATCTCAGACTTCTGGGTCATAAGGACGGTCTCGTCAGGCCACAGATGGGCCTTTTCCAGGACTCCGCACCCAAGGTTCGTCTCCACTCTTCTCCCTCGGGCAGAGGATCAGAAACAAATTTTGCTGTCCTATGTGGACCTCCTGAAAATTCAAGGAGCAGTAGTACATGTACCACAGGACGAATGGTTTCAGGGGATATACTCCCCTCTCTTCCTAGTTCAAAAAAAGGGGGGCTCTTGGCGCCCAGTCATAGACCTCACATATCTCAACAGATTCATAGAGAATGGAAGGTTCAAGATGGAAACCTTGGTGACCATTCAGAGAGCCATACAACCAGGCGACTGGATGATATCAATCGACCTGAAGGACGCTTATTTCCACGTTCCAGTGGAAAAGGAATTTCACAAATACCTCCGCTTTCACATTGGGTCAGATCATCTTCAATTTATTTGCCTCCCCTTCGGGCTGACAACGTCCCCCCGGGTCTTTTCAAAGGTCCTCCTAGCTACGGTGGCACTAATAAGATCCAAAGGGGTACGTCTTTACCACTACCTGGACGACCTGCTGGTGCTGTCCCAGAGCAGGGAGCAGTTGCTGGTCCACCGGGATCAAGTAATCTCCACTCTGTCCAACTTCGGGTGGCTCCTAAACATAGAAAAGAGTCAACTGAGCCCAACTCAGCGTCTAATATATCTGGGAGCCCAGTTCGATACAGTGGCAAACACTATCTCCCTTCCACTACAGAAAATTCCTACAGTTCGAGACAGAGTCTCCCGGGCTCTACATGCACGGCAAATGAAAGCCTCTCAGTGCCTGAAAGTCGTTGGCACGATGGTTTCTACGACTCCCATGGTCAAATGGGCCTTATGGAGATTGCGTCCCTTCCAGTCAGGCCTCCTACGGCAATGGAAGTCACGGGACAAGAATCAGGTCATCCGCATAACATCTACAATGAGAAACAGCCTCTTCTGGTGGCTTCAGCGCAAGAACCTCCTGACTTGCCACTCCATCGCTCCCATCTCCTGGGTGACGGTCACGACCGATGCCAGCGGTACCGGTTGGGGAGCCCTTTGTGGGTCGAACCTGGCCCAAGGCAAGTGGGAAACATGTCTCCCCAACCCAGGGTCGAATGTCTTGGAACTTTGTGCGGCCTGGTGTGCCCTACAGTTCTTCTCTCATCTCCTGATGGGGGAGTCAGTGCTGTTGAGAATGGACAACACCACAGCAGTATCATATGTGAAGAGGCAAGGGGGTACTCGGAGTCCCACACTCCTTCGGGAAGTCGAGCCCATCCTATTGTGGGCGCAGAAATACCTTGCCAACATCTCGGCAGTCTTTGTCCCAGGCGTCCAAAACACTCAAGCAGACTTCCTGTCACGGACCGAGTTGGACAACAACGAGTGGTCTCTCCACATAGAGACGTTCAGGTGGATCTTGTCACTAAAGACCGATCCCGAAGTAGATCTGTTTGCTTCCCCCTGCAATCGCAAGCTGAAGAAGTTCTACACCCGGGGGCTCTGCAGTCAAGCCATCGGGACAGATGCCTTGACGGATCAGTGGAGGTTCAAGCGGGCATACGCCTTTCCGCCACTGCCAGTTATGCTGAGATTCCTGCAGAGGCTCCGAGCGGAGCCAGTGGAAGTGGTGACAATAGCTCCCTACTGGCCGAACAGGCCCTGGTTCCCTCTCCTGGTCCAGCTCGGCTGTCGGGACCCAGTGCCTCTCCCTCTCAGACCGGACCTTCTTTCTCAAGGGTCAGTCCTGCACCCTTGTCCTGCGGTGCTGAGACTGATGGTCTGGTTCTTGAGAGGGAGAGGCTGGAATCCCTAGGTTGTGCCTCAGAAGTAATATCCACTCTCATGAGCTCGAGAAGATCCAGTACAAATAAAGTCTATGGAAGGATCTGGTCCAAATTCGTGGAGTTCTGCTCTCCTCAGGGCAGGTCTTTTAGACATCCAGAAGTCCAGGACATTCTCAGTTTCCTCCAAACGGGCCTAGATTTACATCTATCTGTCAGCTCTCTGAGAGTCCAAGTTTCGGCACTTTCGGCCTTCTCCGGCACTTCATGGGCAGTTCATCCTCTGGTTAGACAATTTTTCCGAGGCGCATCGAGACTCAAGCCCCAGAGAAAGCCTAGGTTCCCCAAATGGGACCTTCCATTAGTCCTTGACTCGATCTCTGGACTCAGTACTTCGGGGCCCTCCCCGCTCCCTATCAAGGTCTTTTCAGCAAAGGTGGCCTTCTTAGTGGCCATTACCTCAGCCAAAAGGGTCTCTGAAATTGCATCACTTGGTCACGAAGAACCCTTCCTAACGTTTTTCCCGGACCGGGTAGTCCTAATTCCTATGCTGGGTTCCAACCCAAAAGTGTCTTCAGTATTCCACGTCAATCAAGAGATTGTTTTACCTACATTTAGGACCCCAGGGTCCACTGAGAATCACCCTCTAGATGTGGGCGAAGCTATTAAAGAATATCTCAAAGTTACTTCTCCCTTTAGACGTTCTAGTCATCTCTTCGTGCTTCACTCAGGCAGCAATATAGGGAAGAAAGCCTCAACCAGGACTATCGCGTCCTGGATCGTACAGACCATACAACAGGCATATAGGGCTAAGGGCTTGGCTCCTCCAAAGGCGGTGACAGCCCATTCCACCGGAGGAATGGCAGCCTCGTGGGCAGCGGCTCGACATGTGGCTCCAGATACCATCTGCAAGGCAGCTTCATGGGCTTCTATTAATACCTTCATGTTGCATTATTGTATAGAGCCTGCCTCTCTATCCTCTGTAAACTTTGGGTTACAAATCCTATCGACCGATAGGACAAATTAAAATTTATGTTTTGATCATGCATACCCACCCGTGTGGTTGGCTAGTTATTTCCCACACGTAGGCTGCCATGGAGTCTGTCAGGAAAAAGGAAAATTTATTATCAAATACTTACCGTAAATTTCCTTTCCTGATGGACTCCATGGCAGACGGAGTTCCCACCCATTGGTCAACGAGTAGGCTAGTTACGGAACGCAGTAGCTAGTGGTGAGCACTCATTTATGGGAATGGGGTCCTATAGCATTGGAGAGGAGGCGGGGTTAACCCACACGTAGGCTGCCATGGAGTCCATCAGGAAAGGAAAATTACGGTAAGTATTTGATAATAAATTTTCCTTTTTCTCTATCAGTTTAGGCCAATATATATATTCTTGTTCATATTTTTGGTAAAAAAAAATCGCAATAAGCATATATTGATTGGTTTGCGCAAAAGCAGGGTCGGTGCTACCACTAGGCAAACTAGAGCACTGCTGCCTAGGGCGCCCAGCCACTGGTGTTCCTACTCTCTGCAGTAAGCAACTAAGTCTCAGCATCAGCAGGCAGCTGCCGCTCCATTTGCACATAGTGTCAGAGGCGCAGCGGCAGTGGAGGACTGTGTCTAAGTCCCGACTCCCAAATGAATGGAAGCGAGCAAAAATTAATTGATGGGCACTGGTAGGCTGCATTGATGGGTGCTGGGAGACTGCATTGATGGGCGCTGGTAGACTGCATTGATGGGCGCTTGTGAGGCTGCATTGATGGGTGCTAATAGGCTGCATTTGATGGGCACTGGTGAGGTTGATTTTGATGGGTGCTGGTGAGGCTGCATTTGATGGGTGCTGGTGAGGCTGCATTGATGAGCGCTGGTAGGCTGCATTGATGGGCGCAGGTGAGGCTGCATTTGATGGGCACTTCATTAAAAAGGTGGGGAATACATGGGCAGGGCAAAAGGGGTGGAGTCACGGGTGGAGCCAAAGGGGGGCGGCAAAATGTTGTTTCACCTAGGGTGTCAAAAATCCTTGCACCAGCCCTGCACAAAAGTTATAGCGTCTATAAACTATGGGAAAGATTTATGGCATTTTTATGGAATTTTTTTTTTTTAAATAGTAATGGCGGTGATCTGCGATTTTTAGCAGTACTGCGAAATTGCAACGGACAGATCGGATACTTTTGAAACATTTTTGGGACCATTAACATTGACATCTAAATATGCACTGATTACTGTGCAAACGTCACTGGTAGAGAAGGGGTTAACACTAGGGGGCTCTCAAGGGGTTAAATATGTGTTCCCTCAGTGTGTTCTAACTGTATGGGGATAGAACTGACTAGGGGAGGAGACATATCGTTTTTCCTACTTACTTGGAACAAACGATATGTCTCCTCTCCCCTGACAGGACAGGGACACACAAATCCCCGTGTTGGCTCTCGTGCAGCAAGCACACATGCATGCCCTCTGGGGGCTCTTAAAGGGAACCCCATATATATAGGGGGTTTCGCGCAGGGGTGCCATCCTGCCCCCGTAAAAAGACACAAGCTGGTTGGCAACCGGTTAAAGAACTATGCTGCAAGTTGAAGGGAAGGACTTGAATTGAACTGAATGTATGGATAAAGACCTTGTTTGAAAGGGCAATATTTGGGTTTCTAGAGCACTGAGCTGACTTTTCATTGGGGTACAGCCTATATGCTAAAGATGGTTTGCACCTAAATGGAAGGGGTCTGCTGGGCTGGGGCGGAGGTTTATGGGAAGGCTCTAGGAGTATTTAAACTAGGACTAAGGGGGGGGGGGTGAATTAGAATATAATGGGGCAGACAGGTCAGTCAGGAGTCAGACCCTAATGGTGGGTGGAATGGGGGAAGATGGGGGAGGGCTATGGCAGGTGATAAAAAGGTTCCCATGTTATGAAATCATAGTACTATTGGTACTACAGAACAAAATATGCAAAACACCAGTGCAAAATGTGACAATGATATATAGTGTTTATTCACTTTATGTTATTACTAATGTTCATATATACTCCCATGGGTAAAAGGTTTAAAGAAAAAATAAAGGAACACTATCATTATTTCAATAACATACCCTAGGTCCATAAAGACACGGATGAGCAAGTTTGGGGTGGAGGAACTTGACTGGCCTGCACAGAGTCCTGACCTCAACCCCAAAAGAACACCTTTGGGATGCATTAGAGCAGGGACTGCGAGCCAGGCCTTCTTGTTCACATCAGCGCCTGACCTCACAAATGTGCTTCAGGAAGAATGGTCAAACATTCCCATAGACATATTTCTAAACCTTGTGGACAGTCTTCCCAGAAGAGTTGAAGCTGTTATAGCTAACAGCCAACTCAGTATTGAACCCTACGGACTAAGATTGAGATGCCATTAAAGTTCATGTGTGTAAAGGCAGGCGTCCCAATACTTTTGTTAATATAGTGTGTGTATATATATATATATATATATATATATATATATATATATATATATATATATATATATATATATATATATATATTTATGTTTATATATAAAATATATAATATGTAAAAAGCAAGGGGAAAAAAGCAAATCAAGGCTACAAAAACCGAAAACAAATGACTGGTTGCTAAATAGAGTAGGACAAACCACCAACATTTCTTCAAATATGTTAAACGTAAAAAGGTTAGGTCTGCGCATATAGGCCCTTGACAAGATAATATTGGGGTTTATTTACTAAAGCTAGAGAGGGCAAAATTAGTCACAATTCTGCAGAGAAACCAATCAGCTTCCAGGTTGTATTGCTAAAGCTTAATTAAACAAGCTAAGGGTTAGAAGCTAATTGGTTTCTCTGAAGGATTGTAACTAATTTTGCCCTCTCTAGCTTTAGTAAATAAACCCCATTGAGTTTGTTACTGGGACCTAGAAAAGGCCTAGGCAATAAAGTATATGAAATACCTTTTCCAGCTCTGTGTATACAAAAGAAAAATGGGGAAGCTCAGGTCCTTAAAGTGGATGTAAACCCAAATTTTTTTTTTTATGGAGTGAGTGTAGAGGTGGGCGGGGAGTCTGGTGATGTCATGACTCCGCCCACCGAGTGCCATACAAAGGACCCGCCCACTGAATCTGGTGTTTTTGGGGGCTCCAAACAGCTAAAGGGGAGACATTTAAAAAGGTAAGGATACATGCAGGAGGCAGACCAGATGACACTCAATGATCCTCAAAGAGTTGAGCTCTGTTATATCTAAGCCACTGTTTTTAACTTTTAGGGACTCTTTTATGACTGACACGGTACCATTGGAACAGAGTAAGGCCAATGTGTTTTCTATATTTAAAGTTATTGTAAAGTCTCTTTTTTTAAAGTAGTGGTTTTGCACAGGGCAGCCTGGATCCTCCTCTTCTCGGGTCCCTCTTTAGCTGTCTTGGCCCCTCCCTCCTGCCGAGTGCCCCCACAGCAAGCATCTTGTTATGGGGGCACCTGAGCCAAGCTGCAACTCTGTGTGTCCATTCAGACACAGAGCTGCCGTTTGGCCCCACCCCTTCTCTTGATTGGCTAATTGACTTTGATTGGCAGCTACGGTAGCCAATGGCGCCGCTGCTGTGTCTCAGCCAATCAGGAGGAGAGTCCCGGGTGGCCGAGGGACTCGTGGACACCGCTGGACAGAGAAGGGCACTCAGGTGGGCCGAGGGGGGCTGCTACACACAAAAGACTTTTTATCTTAATGCATAGAATGCATTAGGATAAAAAAAAAACTTTTGCCTTTACAACTTTTTTAAAAAGGTGTCAAAGTCCTTACCAAGTAACTACAGACCTGATAATTTGAACTTCTATAGATGGGAAGATACTTAAGAGTTTATTAAAGGACCATATAGAAGAGTTTTTGTTTGACAACTTCAGCCTTCCAAGAATTGATGATGAATGTTGCTTAAAATATTATTTTCTAACTGAAATCTGATTTCTTTTTATGAGGAAGTAAGCAAATACTTGGATCTTGCCAAAGTGTTTGACCTACAGTAGTTCCCCACACACGGCTAATGTGTACATTAATCACTTATGGCCCACATATATACTTCGGCAGGGGGTACCCGTATGTCGTTTCGTGCATGAAATACTGTGTGCGCGCGCCTGCTGCAGGGCTGAAGAGCCGATGCGCAGGTCTGCTGGCGATGTCCGCTGGCCACCCGCGTTTGCTCCAGAGAGGCAGAACGGGGATCTGCCTATGTAAACAAAGCAGATCCCCATTCTGACAGGGAAGTACAGAGAGATCGTCTGTTCCTAGTGATCAGGAACAGCGATATCTCTTTACTCCCAGGCAGTCCGCGCCCCCACAGTTAGAAAGCACCTCCCTAGGACACACTTAACCACTTGATCGCCCCCTAGTGTCAACCCCTTCGTTGCCAGTGTCATTTATACAGTGATCAGTGCATATTTTTAGCTCTGATTACTGTATTGTGTCACTGGTCCAAAAAAGCATCAAAAGTGTCTGATCTGTCCGCCACAGTGTTGCAATCCCGCTAAAAATTAGCTGATCACCACCATTACTGGTAAAAAAAAAAATAATAATAATGCCATAAATCTATCCCTTATATTGGAGACGCTATAACAATTGTCAGTTTAAGTAAAGTGGAGCCGAATCGCAAAAAATGGCCTGGTCATTAAGGGGGTAAATTCTTCCGGAGATGAAGTGGATAACCACTTGCTTACTGGGCACTTAAACCCCCCTCCTGTCCAAACCAATTTTCAGCTTTCAGCGCTGATGAACTTTGAATGACAATTGCGCGGTCATACAACACTATACCCAAATGAAATTTTTTTCCCCACAAATAGAGCTTTATTTTGGTGGTATTTGATCACCTGTGCAGTTTTTATTTTTTGTTTAAAAAATTTAAAAATACCGAATGTTTGAAAAAAAAATTATATTTTTTTATATTTTGTTATTAAATTTTGCAAACAGGTAATTTTTCTCCTTCATTGATGTACGCTGATGAGGCTGCACTGATGAGCACCCATAGGTGGCAGTGATGGACACTGATGGGTGGCAGTGATGGGCACTGATGGGTGGCAATAATGGGCACTGATCGGCACTGGTAGGTTACATTGATAGGCAGCACTGCTAGGTGGCATTGATTGGCACCACTGGTGGGCATTGATAGGTGGCACTTGTGGGCATTGATAGGTGGCACTCATGGGCATTGATAGGTGGCAATGGTGGGCACTGGCAGGTGGCAATATCGGGTGGAACTGGCAGGGGGTACTGGTGGGCACAGATGAGGCAGAATTGCCTCTTCCTCTTCGGGACCGATGTCCCTTGCACATAAGTCGGAGATCAGCTTTATTTTCTCCTCACGCTGTCAGCGTGAGGAGAAAAAAAACCCATTACCGAGCTTTTGTTTACTTCATGTTACATAGTTACATAGTTACATAGTAGGTGAGGTTGAAAAAAGACACAAGTCCATCAAGTCCAACCTATGTGTGTGATTATATGTCAGTATTACATTGTATATCCCTCTATGTTGCGGTCATTCAGGTGATTATCTAATAGTTTCTTGAAGCTATCAATGCTCCCCTCTGAGACCACTGCCTGTGGAAGGGAATTCCACATCCTTGCCGCTCTTACAGTAAAGAACCCTGTAGGTAGTTTAAGGTTAAACCTCTTTTCTTCTAATTGTAATGAGTGGCCACGAGTCTTATTAAATTCTCTTCTGCGAAAAAGTTTTATCCCTATTGTGGGGTCACCAGTACAGTATTTGTAAATTGAAATCATATCCCCTCTCAAGCGTCTCTTCTCCAGAGAAAATAAGTTCAGTGCTCGCAACCTTTCCTCATAACTAAGATCCTCCAGACCCTTTATTAGCTTTGTTGCCCTTCTTTGTACTCGCTCCATTTCCAGTACATCCTTCCTGAGGACTGGTGCCCAGAACTGGACAGCATACTCCAGGTGCGGCCGGACCAGAGCCTTGTAGAGTGGGAGAATTATCGTTTTATCTCTGGAGTTTATCCCCCTTTTAATGCATGCCAATATTCTGTTTGCTTTGTTAGCAGCAGCTTGGCATTGCATGCCATTGCTGAGCCTATCATCTACTAGGACCCCCAGGTCCTTTTCCATCCTAGATTCCCCCAGAGGTTCTCCCTCCAGTGTATAGATTGCATTCATATTTTTGCCACCCAAATGCATTATTTTACATTTTTCTACATTGAACCTCATTTGCCATGTAGTCCCCCACCCCATTAATTTGTTCAGGTCTTTTTGCAAGGTTTCCACATCCTGCGGAGAAGTTATTGCCCTGCTTAGCTTAGTATTGTCTGCAAATACAGAGATTGAACTGTTTATCCCATCCTCCAGGTCGTTTATGAACAAATTAAATAGGATCGGTCCCAGGACAGAACCCTGGGGAACCCCACTACCCACCCCTGACCATTCTGAGTACTCCCCATTTATCACCACCCTCTGAACTCGCCCTTGTAGCCAGTTTTCAATCCATGTACTCACCCTATGGTCCATGCCAACGTTTATGGGGAACTGTGTCAAATGCTGTTGCAAAATCCAGATACACCACGTCTACGGGCCTTCCTTTATCTAGATGGCAACTCAGCTCCTCATAGAAGGTTAATAGATTGGTTTGTCAAGAACGATTCTTCATGAATCCATGCTGATTACTGCTAATGATACCGTTCTTATTACTAAAATCTTGTATATAGTCCCTTATTATCCCCTCCAAGAGTTTACATACTTTTGATGTTAGGCTAACTGGTCTGTAATTCCCAGGGATGTATTTTGGGCCCTTTTTAAATATTGGTGCTACATTGGCTTTTCTCCATTCAGCTGGTACCATTCCAGTCAGTAGACTATCTGTAAAAATTAGAAACAACGGTCTGGCAATCACTTGACTGAGTTCCCTAAGTACCCTCGGATGCAAGCCATCTTGTCCCGGTGATTTATTAATGTTAAGTTTCTCACGTCTAATTTTAATTCTGTCCTCTGTTAACCATGGAGGTGCATCCTGTGTTGTGTCATGAGGATAAACACTGCAGTTTTGGTTACTGAAGCCCCCCGATTCACTCGTGAAGACTGAGGAGAAGAATAAATTCAATACCTACGCCATCTCCCCATCCTTTGTAACCAGATGTCCTTCCTCATTCTTTATGGGGCCAATATGGTCTGTCCTCCCTTTTTTACTGTTTACATACTTATACTTACATACTTGCACCCTTACATTTCTTGTTGCATTCTTTATAAAGTCTGAATGCTGAGGATGATCCCTTACCTTGTATTTTTTGAAGGCCTTCTTCTTTGCTTTTATATGCATTTTTACATTGGAGTTAAGCCATCCAGGATTTTTGTTCGCTCTTTTAAATTTATTACCCAATGGGATACATTGGCTAATGCCTTTATTTAATATGCTCTTAAAGCAAACCCATCTCTCCTCCATATTCTTTGTTCCTAATATTTTATCCCAATTTATGCCTTTTAGCAAGGTTTGTAGTTTAGGGAAGTTGGCTCTTTTGAAATTCAGT
Organism: Aquarana catesbeiana; assembly: GCF_042186555.1. Lineage (NCBI taxonomy): Eukaryota > Metazoa > Chordata > Amphibia > Anura > Ranidae > Aquarana > Aquarana catesbeiana. Next base: position 587,264,530 of record NC_133324.1, on the reverse strand, counting down.
GTCTTTGTATTCCCTTTATGTTTCCTATTTGTGTGATTTATACTGAAACGAATTGACCTGTGATCGCTGTTACCTAAATTGCCCCGTATTTCCACATCCGTGATCAGGTCTGTATTGTTGGTAATCAGTAGATCCAGTAATGTTTTATTTCTAGTTGGTGCGTCTACCATCTGACCCATAAAATTGTCCTGCAAGACATTAAGGAACTGGCGAGCCTTAAATGAATGCGCGGTTCCCTCCGCCCAGTCTATGTCTGGATAATTAAAATCCCACATTATGATAACACTTCCCATCCTTGCTGCTAATCCAATTTGTGATAGGAGATCCGTCTCCACTTCCTCCCTCAGGTTAGGGGGCCTATAGCATACTCCCAGTATTAATTTCCCCTTAGCTTCATCCCTTTGGAGCTCTACCCATAAGGATTCCACCTCCTCTCTAGCTCCCTCAGTGATGTCATCTCTCACATTCACTTGTACATTATTCTTGATATATAGGCATACCCCTCCCCCTTTTTTACCCTCTCTATCCTTGCGGTATAGGGTATACCCTTGAATGTTTGCCAGCCAATCATGAGAGCCGTTGAACCAGGTCTCTGAAATTCCCACAAAATCCAAATCCTCCTTGTACAACAGTATCTCTAGTTCACCCATCTTGTCCGCCATGCTCCTGGCATTGGTGAACATGCCACATAGTTTAGACCGGTCGCATATTGTCCTCGTATTGGGTGTTTTGAGATTGCAACTAGGACTTGCTACTATACTCACCTTGTGTTTTTGTGCTTTGGTTAACCTACCACTAATGCCCCCAATACTACCCTCTGGAATATCTTCCACGCTCGCTATCTCTGTCTCTGGACCCTCCCCCCCATCGCCTAGTTTAAAAACCCCTCTAACTTTTTGGCCATCTTCATTCCCAGCAGATCTGCACCCTCCTCATTTAGGTGCAGTCCGTCCCTTCTAGAGTACAGGTTACCGACTGAGAAGTCGGCCCAGTCCTCCAGGAACCCAAACCCCTCCTTACTACACCAGCTCTTCAGCCACTTGTTTACTTCCCTAATCTCCCTCTGCCTTTCTGGTGTGGCTCGATGTACCGGTAGTATTCCTGAGAATACTACCTTGGAGGTCCTTTTCCTCAATTTAGCTCCATCTGCCTCTGACTTTGTCATTGGTGCCAACTTGCACCATGACAGCCGGGTCTTCCCCAGCCCCTCCCAGTAATCTGTCCACAAGATCCGTGATGTGCCGAACCCGAGCGCCCGAGTGCTGACAGCTGATCATGTGGTAAGGGGCTGGGACCGGCCCCTTACTCAGATCTGTGATCACCCGAGTCTCAGTGACTCGGTGATCACAGCGGGGAGCATGCAAAGGGGAGACCGTCATATGACAGCCTCCCGAAAATTCAGGTTCCCGCTGTGGCCGTCATTCGGCTATAGCACGGACGCCAAGTGGTTAAATTCTACAGGTTTAGAAAATTCAGTATGAAATGGATAGAAAACTGGCTAAAAGACCGTACTCAGGGGCTTATTTACGAAAGTCGTGCGCCATCAGTAGAGGCGCAACGCACATTTTCATATTTATGAAACGGTGTGGGAACAGAATGCAAATCCCCCATTTACTATAGCGATCTCGGCGCACGGGAGAATGCAATCTGTGCGCCGCTATGGACATGGCGTATGGCAACTTCAATTCAATATTAACAGAAGATGGAGGTGCCAATATTATGGGGTGATGTGAGGAAGTTTAGTAACAACTGCCCAAGTAATAAATATGCCCCAAATAGAATGAGAAACTAACTTTTTCAGAGAAAGCCTGCTGTGGCTGCAAGTAAGTTTAGAACTGCATGAGATCAATGTAAGCAGTGCGCGTGCACAAGCGGCTGTTGCGCTCTTTCACATGCGTTTGTTCACTGCAAGGCCAAAATCTTAGTAAATGTTAAGCAACATACATGCAATTGCATGGGTTGAATGGGCCCACCTCTAAACCTGACACATTTTTTTTTTACGCTGGTTCACCTTTATGTATTTTTTTAAGGAGAATTGCACACAGGTCATGTTAGCATGCTACATTGCCAACATGTGACATGCACCTTGTTAAAATTATGTAAAATGAATCTCACTCCTCTAGCTCCTCCTAAAAGGGCATTTAACCTTCCCCCTCTAATGCATATGATTTCCTTAGGCTAGCTTTTGCTTTTAAAGGGGAACTCCACACTCCATTCTCCAATGCTCTTGTCTACCCCCTCTAACCCCTTGGATTTCCATGGGCTAACTTTTGCTTTTAAAAGGGAACTCCACACTCCATTCTCCAATGCTCTTGTCTCCCCCCTCTAATACCTTGGATTTCCATGGGCTAACTTTTCCTTTAAAGGGGAACTCCACTCTCAAAAGGCTGTGAGCTGCCTTCACCAATCCAAAACACATACTTTTTCAGAGCATACAACAGGGCCAGCTAGGAAAGAGGCGAGAAGAGCAATCGCCCAACACCCTCCTGAACCATACAAGGCCACATGCACTCAACATAGCTGGCTGCCTTTGGGGCATGTTGGGTTCAGCCCAATACCAACCACAAAGAACCTTGTACCCACTAGTTTAAAGGGGTTTTCCACATTCTATAAAGCCCCCTTTCTGCAGCCCTCCACAACCCCAGCCTAGGGTTGTGTGGAAGAGGCCCTTGTCCCCTGAATATGGGAACAAGGTTGACTTTTGGGGTGCCCGAGCACCTCCTGCCCCCAAGCATCCACACCCCTTTCATGGGCTGACTTGCTGTGTTTGGCTAGGGGTTTGTCAGTGTGTGGAAGGGGCACAATATTTTTTAAGTTTGGGGTGGACTTTTTCACCTTGGGGTTCTCATTTTAAGCCTTAACAGACCCAAATGGCCTTGTATGTTTGTATGTATTGGGGGGCAGGCTATTTTTTGTTTTGGGTTAAAATCTTGCAGCTGCAATGTAGATTTGTAAGTTTTCTCTAAAGCCGTACATCTTTAAAGCAGCATTTTTGGATACATGCTACAGATGCACCACTTCACAGGCAGAGTAAGCCCCCCCCCCAAGTTACTAGCTCTTAAGCAATTTAGCATTTTTAAAGGCACTTCTCCTTTTTGGGGTTGTCCAAATTAGTGACATTGATATATGTCCCTCAGGCTGGGACCTTGGCCCCCATACCCATTTTAAGGCCAATAACTAGAATATAAGCCAGCCAAGTGGGGACTCGCAACATTAACAAGTCAGTTCCCTTAGACTGCAATGATATTTATATAACTTTTGCCCATGTTAGCCTCTTTGTTTGCCCCCCTGGACCAGGGGGTGTTTGTCCCATCTGTAATTTTGTAGCATGCTGGATGAGGTGCTTAATTTGAGTGTGTGTATGTGTTGAATGGAGTGTGTGTGTATGTGTACATTTGTCCTCATAGCGTTTGTAACAGATGTATTTTGTTTGTTATGTCTTTGCAAAACAGATGTGTTTTAGAGCAAGTATTTTTTTTTTTTTTTTTTGGGGGGGTATTTTTCACTGAAATATTTTTGATGTTGTCAGTCTGTGTTGTTTGTAGGTTGTTAGTTTCACTTTGATTTAACTGTCTGTGCTGTATTATTTTGCAAAATCTTCCTCAAGCTGTTGTGACTACTAAATGTTTAAATCCTTAAGAGACTGTCCGTTTGTGGGCGCAGTCCTTTTACCTCCTGTTAATTTCCTCTGCAAAATGGTCAGACCTCTAAACCATATTCTGTTAGTGTCTCAAATTAACATAAACATGTTTTTTGCTTTCCTTGCTCTTTTTCAAGTCCTGTTTTGTTGACCAATAAAGTTTGTAGCAAATTTTTATGTTTTATGTGTTATGTTAATAATTTGTTTTGCAGATGCATGCTCAATCCAAGTAATGCATTTTACACTCTCTCCCCCCCTCCCCCAAACAAGTTTCATGCAACAGATTTCCCAGCTGCAGCTTAATTGGCTGATTGGCATGCCAAAACAAAAAAAAGGTGTGCTTTGTCTAAAAGCTACTTTCCTGGTGCCTTCATGGTAGCATATGTATGGATTGTGTGTATGCTGCCATGGATAGGAACCAGGAAAGGAAAATTACAGAGAGGTAAGTATTCAATTTTCCATTTTAGCGCGGTGGTTCTCAGCCTCAGTCCTCAAGTACCCCCGACAGGACATGTTTTGGGAATTTATCTTAGCTAAATAGCTGTCCAAAATACCAAACCATTGACTGTGATTTAAAGCACCTGTGCAAGATGAAGGTAAATCAGCAAACATGGCCTGTTGGGGATACTTGAGGACAGGGTTGAGAACCACTGATATAGAGTACTGAGCTAAAATCTAGCTCAAGACAATCCTATTCTAATTGTGGGCATTTGAGGTAAACCAAGTGAGTGTTAGAACCCCTGCTTGTTTTTGGCTTCACTTCCTGTCACATAGCCAAACAGGAAGTGAGGGTAAAACTCTACCAATGTCTTTCCTCGGGGACACACAGGTCAATCTAACTAGTGTCCCCATTATGCAAATTGCACTCTAGCGCTTTGTTTTGTACACCCCAAATTATTAGGTATTTCAGGGTTTATTAAAGGCAAATTCACTCTGCAATACAAGTGTACTCGCTGTAAATCAGAGGGGAAGCACTGGTGATCTTATCATTCAATTATGTAGAAGCAAAGATGCTGTTTTTTTTATTTTCCTTGCATGTCCCCTTCGTATCTTCAGCAACTGCACTTCCAAGTGCACTCGTAGTGCAAAGTGGATTTGCCTTTAGTAAATAAACCCCAAAGTCCAAGATACCTAATAATTTTGGGTGTACACAGCAAAATGCTAGAGTGCAATTTCCCTAATGGGGAAACTATTTAGATTGACCTGTGTGTCCCCAAGGAAAGACATTGTTAGGGTTTTACCCTCACTTCCTGTTTGGCTATGTGACAGGAAGTGAATACATTTGAAGGAGAAACTGGCAACATTTGGGAGTTGTCTTCACCCTATCAGGGGTGCAGACACCCCCAAAAACTGACAAGACTTCTAATCCCTCTGCACTCTATCCCCAAGCAAAAATAAGAAAGGATTTAGTTTAACTTTGCAAAGACACATTCATAAGTTCAGCTGTGATGCATGTCAATGGCCCATTTAGACCTTGTTTAATAGAAAATTCCAGTTGCTTTTCACTCTAAACATTTGTTAGTCCAGTCCTGGAAATATGCATCTGCTTTACTATTAATTTCCATAAAAATTGGGTTCCTGCATCTAGATCTGCCAAATGCATCTAGATGCGCCAAATGCATCTAGATGCGCGACCTCTGTGTATGTGAGATGTGCAACTGCTGTGTGCACGGAGGTATGTACCTGTGGCACGTATCTGGTTCCTGGAAGCGGTGGCCAGCACACAGGAATGACATCATGCCCCTCCAGGAAGTTGCTTGTACTGCAGCAGGATGAATTCTGAAGTGTTCCTGGGCAATATTATCTGCTCATATTCAGCAAAATGCTTCAGAACTCATTGGACGTCGCTTCACAGTGCAGATGGACAATGACCCGAAGCATACTGCGAAAGCAACCGAATAGTTTTTTAAGGGAAAGAAGTGGAATGTTATGCAATGGCCAAGTCAATCACCTGACCTGAATCTGATTGAGCATGCATTTCACTTTCTGAAGACAAAACTGAATGGAAAATGCCCCAAGAACAAGCAGGAACTGAAGACAGTTGCAGTAGAGGCCTGGCAGAGCATCACCAGGGATGAAACCCAACGTCTGATGATGTCTATGCGTTCCAGACTTCAGGCTGTAATTGACTGCAAAGGATTTGTAACCAAGTATTAAAAAGTGAAAGTTTGATGGATGATTGTTAATCTGTCCTGTACTTTTGGTCCCTTAAAAAGTGAGAGGCACATATACAAACTGTTGTAATTCCTACACCGTTCACCTGATTTGGATGTAAATACCCTCAAATTAAATCTGAAAGTCTGCAGTTAAAGCACGTCTTGTTTGTTTCATTTCAAATCCATTGTGGTGGTGTATAGAGCCAAAAAGATTAGAATTGTGTCCATGTCCCAATATTTATGGACCTGACTGTAAGTCGTCCATACAGTGAGCTTATTGTAGAGTTATTCATTTTCAGGTTATTACAAAGGCAAGGGGGTACTCTTTAAGACTGGAGGAAATGAGATTTATTGTTCACCACAAAAAGACTTATTCAAAGTAAGAGCTGTGAAAATATGCAATAGACTCCAAAATCTAGTTCTGGCCTGCACAGCAGATTGTTATAAAAAAAGGCCTGGAAACATTCCTAAATGCACACAATATAATTGGATATTAATATTTAGGGGTACTAACAACACGTGTAGTTGATCCAGGGAATATGCGATTGCCTTAGGGGGGATCAGGAAGGATTTTTACGCCCACTGGAGTGAATTGGATCGTGCTCTACTGGGTTTTTTTCCTTCCCCTGGAACACCAGCGAGTATAGGATTGTGTATATGGAGGTTTATCGTGTGTGTGAGGGAAAGCCTAGTATATTTTCAGTAAGCAGATACAGTATGTTGAGTTATTATTGCAGTGTCTTATGCCGCGTACACATGATGAGATTTTCCGACGGGAAATGTTGGATGTCAGGCTGTTGGCGGAAAATTCGACTGTGTGTATGCTCCATTGGACAATTGTCGAACTTTCCGCCAACAAATGTTGGCTAGCATGTTTTCAGATTTTCCGCCAACAAATGTGTGTTGTCTGATTTTCCGATTGTGTGTACACAAGTCCGTTGGACAAAAGTCCAAAGTACAAACACGCATACTCGGAATCAAGGACGAGCCGAAAGCGCTCGGTCTTGTAAAACTAGCGTTCGTAATGGAGATATCACATTCGTGATGCTGCAAATTATGAAATCTCTCAATGCAGCGCATTCTCTTCTTTATAATGGGATAATAATGAAGCTGCTTTGCTGCTGATATTCACAGAGTTCTGACAAATGTATTTCTTTTTTTTCTAGTGATCTCCAGAATAATATTTTTTTTGTGTTTTTTTCTAGTGATCTCCAGGAAAATTATTTTTTTATTTTTTTTCTAGTGATCTCCAGAATAATATTTTTTTTTTCTAGTGACCACTAGAATAATATTTTTATTTATTTTATTTTTCTAGTGATCTCCAGAATAATACAGTGGGTCAAAAAAGTATTTAGTCAGCCACCAATTGTGCAAGTTCTCCCACTTAAAAAGATGGGAGAGGCCTGTAATTGTCATCATAGGTATACCTCAACTATGAGAGACAAAATGTGGAAACAAATCCAGACAATCACATTGTCTGATTTTTGAAAGAATTTATTTGCAAATTATGGTGAAAAATAAGTATTTGGTCAATATCAAAAGTTCATCTCAATACTTTGTTATATATCCTTTGTTGACAATGACAGAGGTCAAACGTTTTCTGTAAGTCTTCACAAGGTTGTCACACACTGTTGCTGGTATGTTGGCCCATTCCTCCATGCAGATCTCCTCTAGAGCAGTGATGTTTTGGGGCTGTCGCTGGGCAACACGGACTTTCAACTCCCTCCAAAGGTTTTCTATGGGGTTGAGATCTGGAGACTGGCTAGGCCACTCCAGGACCTTGAAATGCTTCTTACGAAGTCTGATTTTTGAAAGAATTTATTTGCAAATTATAGTGGAAAATAAGTATTTGGCCACCTACAAACAAGCAAGATTTCTGGCTCTCACAGACCTGTATCTTCTTCTTTAAGAGGCTCCTCTGTCCTCCACTCATTACCTGTATTAATGGCAGCTGTTTGAACTTGTTATCAGTATAAAAGACACCTGTCCACAACCTCAAACAGTCACACTCCAAACTCCACTATGGTGAAGACCAAAGAGCTGTTGAAGGACACCAGAAACAAATTTGTAGACCTGCACCAGGCTGAGAAGACTGAATCTGCAATAGTCAAGCAGCTTGGTGTGAAGAAATCAACTGTAGGAGCAATAATTAGAAAATGGAAGACATACAAGACCACTGATAATCTCCCTCGATCTGGGGCTCCACGCAAGATCTCACCTTGTGGGGTCAAAATGATCACAAGAACGGTGAGCAAAAATCCCAGAACCACACGGGGGGACCTAGTGAATGACCTGCAGAGAGCTGGGACCAACGTAACAAAGGCTACAACCCTGTGAAGACTTACATATTATATGTTATATATCTTACAGAAAACGTAAGATATATAACAAAGTATTGAGATGAACTTTTGATATTGATCAAATACTTATTTTCCACCATAATTTGCAAATAAATTCTTTCAAAAATCAGACAATGTGATTGTCTGGATTTGTTTCCACATTTTGTCTCTCATAGTTGAGGTATACCTATGATGACAATTACAGGCCTCTCTCATCTTTTTAAGTGGGAGAACTTGCACAATTGGTGGCTGACTGAATACTTTTTTGTCCCACTGTATGTTTTTTAGTTTTGTGTGTCAAGTTACCACAACACCATTATTATCTCGTATTTTTTAACCTCAAAGATACAACTATTTTGGTGCCCTTGTTAATTTGACATTGTTTTTTTTTTAAATGTACCTGCCTACTCACTGTCCTTTTTGAAGTAAAACACATCCAAGTATTTGTCAAAACAAAAATTTTTAACTCAGTAGGGAGCTGAAGGTCATTTCAAAATAAAGAGGAAGGCAACGATGAAGAAACAGATGGATGTGGTAAAGCCTTTGTACCCCAGGGCAGACATCAATTATTTGACTGTCCACATTGGTAACCTGAAGAGTCCATTTAATAGGGAGGACTCCAGGACTCCGAGAGATCGGGAGCAGCAGCAGATCACATATATGTCCTGAGGCTGTGGTCTTCCAACAGCCTGCGTTTTTTGCCAGACCACACCAAACCCAGGCCATCACTCTCAACACTTCCTTCCAGACTTCCTTCCATGCTGCTGTGGTGGGTGGGGTGGCTGTGTTGTTGGTGGAGGTGGTGGAGGAGCATAGTCCTACTCACAAAGGTGCGTTTGAAAGGTGAGTTCACCCCTCGTCCTCTTGTTTAGGGCCTGAAGAATTATTTCCTCACATATAGTGCACTGGTCCTCCTCCATCTGTTTTAATATATTGCTTGTCAGGCATCCAAACGCCTCCTAGCCATCAGGGGCCATGCTAATTGCCGCTGTAGCATGGTGAAGAAAAGCAGCTGTGGCCTCCTCCAGCTTGACTTCCTGGCCCTTTTGGTTGGAGGGCGGAGGGGAGGAACCTGTAATTCTGTCAGGCTGCTTGCCACGGCCTCCTCTTGGCTGAGACTTTCCTGTGTATGAAAATGGTATATAGTTTTAGGTTTTTGGTCATCAATCACACACAATTTTGAGCTCAAGACTGTTGCAAATTTAATGTTAACAAATAGAAAAGACTATCATTCTGACCCCAGCATTTTTCATTCTTGTCCCAATCATTTTTTGCTACTACTGTCTATTGATATGTAAACCACTTTGTTAAATCAGAAATTTGTGATCAATAACATCTAGTTAACATCATTCAATTTTTGACAAGAAATATGTTCAACAATGCTATACCTGGGTCAAGCTGGGCTCCTCCACATGTTTTTCCTGGGTGGAAGGCCCAGGGTGGACCTCAGGAGCCTCAGCTGATGTTGAAGAATGTGTTGAGAGCGATGGCCTGGGTTCCCTCTGGTCGGACAAAAAAAGACAGGCTGTGTAGTACCACAGCCTGGGGATATATATGTCATCTGCTGCTGCTCTGGATCTCTGGGAATCCTAGACTTTCTTGCACTCCCTATTATATATGCTCCTCAGGCTACCGATTTTGGCCTTCAAATAGTTGATGTCTGCCGTAAGGATACACAGGCTTCACTAATTCCAACAGTTTCTCCATCACTGCCTTCCTCTTTATCTTGTTTGAATAGTCCTTGCATTTTACTTGCCAGAGACATGGCAGCTCCCTGTATTTTTCTATAAAGTCTGACAGGAAATCTTGGGGCCGTAAATGTATAAACCATTTTATCTGCAAGACACAACACAAGACAAACCCTAATGTCAGGCTAAACTCTCCTAATCTTGTCCCAATATAGGCCTCAATATATAAGCAGTATAGGCCACTAACCACTGATGCCCCAATTTACTATTGTATCTTCGTTTCAAAGTCCCTTTGTGCAAAAACGATCTTCCGTCCTCCGCTCATAGATCATAACTACGTCCGTTACAGTGACCGCTCGTTATGCTTTATATGCACTGTGCAGGCGTCAAACTCTGGTGGAGATGGTGCACATCTTAAAGAGGACAGACTATGATGGAAATCATGGGCCGTACAGAAACCCAAATGTGAGAAAGGCCAAGATCATGGTTAAAGTTGTCAGAAGTCTGCACAGGACTTTTGGGGTACGACAATCCAAGGATCAATTGAGAAAACGATGGTCAGACCTGAAATTGAAGGAGCAAGATCAGTATAAAAAGATCAGGAAAGTGCTGCAAAAAAGTATTTGTTGTGTGTTCCTATTATTATTATTACTTTTGTGCAGGTTCATGTGCTTTTCTTTACTGTTGTACAGTTTAAAATGCCAAGTTCGAGGTTCGTGAACACTAGGGATGAGCCCGATGTTCGACGAATAGCGAACAATTTGGGGTGTTGGCGGAAAATTCGAAAGCCGCGGAACACCCTTTAAAAGTCTATGGGAGAAATCAAAAGTGCTAATTTTAAAGGCTTATATGCATGGTATTGTCATAAAAAGTGTTTGGGGACCTGAGTCCTGCCCCAGGGGACATGTATCAATGCAAAAAAAAGTTTTAAAAACGGCCGTTTTTTCGGGAACAGTGATTTTAATAATGCTTAAAGTGAAACAATAAAAGTGAAATATTCCTTTAAATTTAGTACCTGGGGGGTGTCTATAGTATGCCTGTAAAGTGGCGCATGTTTCCCATGTTTAGAACAGTCCGAGAGCAAAATGACATTTCTAAAGGAAAAAAAGTAATTTAAAAGTACTCGCGGCTATAATGAATTGTCGGTCCTGGCAATGCACATAAAAGTCATTGAAAAAAATGGCATGGGATTCCCCCACAGTCCATTACCAGGCCCTTTGGGTCTAGTATGAATATTAAGGGGAACCCCGAACCAAAATTTGAAAAAAAAATTGTGTGGGGGTCCCCCCAAATTCCATACCAGGCCCTTCAGGTCTGGTATGGATATTAAGGGGAACCCTGCGCCAAATTTTTTTTAAAAAATGGCGTGGGGGTCCCCCTCAAAATCCATACCAGACCCTTCAGTTCTGGTATGGATTTTAAGGGGAACCCCGCGCCAATATTTAAAAGTAAAATGTTGTGGGGTCCCCCCAAAAATCCATACCAGACCCTTATCCGAGCACGCAACCTGGTAGGCCGCAGGAAAAGAGGGGGGACGAGAGAGCACCTTGGGGACAAACTAAACTAAAAAAAAACATTTTATAGCTAATATTATGTTGTGCGTGTTTTTACCATTTAAATTAATCGTAAAGCCAAATTTGGAAGATGCACACAGTGTGTTAACATGTGCTATCTCCCATCATGGGATATCAATGTATGCGTTTTGTAGGTGCAACTCTTTCCTCCAAACTAAAGTGGGTGAGAGGAAGGAGTTGCACCCCCGAAACACGTCCATTGATCCCCCGTGATGGGATCTAGCACATGTTAACACACTGGGGCTTATTTCAAAAAAGGCAAAACCACTTTGCACTACAAGTGTAAAGCAAGTGCACTTTAAAGTGCACTTGTAGGGCAAAGTGGATTGGACTTTCTGAAATAATCCCCAGCATGTCAACATGTGCTAGCAATGGATGTATTTCAGGGGTGCAATCCCATCATCTTACCTACTTTAATTTGGAGGAAGGAGTTGCACCCACAAAATGCGTACATTGATATCCCATGATGGGAGATAGCACATGTTGACGCACTGTGTGTTTTGGGGTTTTAGCAAAATAGATGTAGGGAAAAGACACACATTTTAGGCACGGGATCATGAAGGAAATCCAAATTTGGTGTCACAATTTGTGTGCATCTTCCAAATTTGGCTTTTAGAGGGGTAAGCACACCCCATCTGATGAAGGCAAGATCAACACAGTTTTGAGATTCTAATGTCTCATATGGCCTTCACTTTAGCAATGTTGAACTTTGTAAGTTCCTGAGTTGGGGATGTGTATGTTATGTTTTTAAACATGCCTGTTTAGCCCCAAAAAAGGCAAATTTATGTCAAACATACATGTTATACACCAAGATGTTGGTTTGTTCAAAAACTGTTTATAACACACATGTGAATGTGCTTGGAGTAAAATGTTTTTATACTAAACAATGTGTAGCTTCTTATTTCAATGCTCAATACCAGTGTATTTGTTAAGTCGGTGTAGGTACAGTGACAATGTGCTGTAAAATGTGCCAAAATCAGGCCATTTTACGGATTCCAAGCAATTAATTCAGGAAGTTGAAAAGTGATGAATATTTTTATCATTAATGCATTACATACATTAACGACAATAACATTGTGTGTGTGTGTAGCAGACCCACAGCACAACATAATAGTTAGCCGAAGAAGAGATTGTCACCTCATGTATCAAATAAGTTATGTTTGCACTATTGAAGAAAATGCCCAAAATTAAAAGGCCATTTGAGAACCTAGGAGACAAATAAGAAATACAAACAGTAATTCAAATAAAATATGAGTTTATTAAAAAAAAAATTGCCCCGCTACCCACAAAGTACTCCACATATTTTAGCCTGACTTTGCGGGTGCTTTGGGGGGTAGGCCAGGACAGCCACTTTCAATAGCCGTAATTGCTGCTGTATCTGATGAAAAGTCAGCCTCAGTCAAAACTGAGGCCAGATAGCTGGTTGCATTCTTTCTTAGTTAGTTGTGGAGAATGCAGCAGCTCAACACAACATGGTTCAGTTTGTATTCGGCCAGGTTGATGGACGTTAAGAAGATCCTGAACCAGCTTGCCATTATGCCAAAGGCATTCTCCACCACTTTTCTGGCACATGACAGCCAGTAATTAAAAACCCTCTGTTTTGGGGTCATGTTCCTCATGGGGAATGGCCTCGTGAGATGTTCCCCCAGAGCAAAGGCCTCATACGCTACAAATACGAAATTGAGGCCCTCGAAATTCTCCTCCGGAGGTGGCAACTGCAATTTGCCATTTTGAAGATTCCTGTAGAACTCAGTCTGGGAGATCATTCCTCCATCAGAGTTTCTGCAATTCTTCCCAACATCCAGGTAGAGAAACTCATAATTGGCTGACACCACCGCCAACATCACAATACTACTAAACCCCTTATAATTATAGCAGTAAGACCCCGAGATGGGTGGTGGTACGATCCTTACGTGATTCCCATCTACAGCACCACCACAATTGGGAAAATACACTGGTGATGAAACTGGGAAGCCACGGTCTGCCATTCCTGTGGGTTGGAAGGAAACTGTGGAGTCAAACAAGAAAAAAATAATTAGTACTTTTGCACATAACATTGCAAGCAGATTAGACACAAACATTCTCGGCCAACATAAGTATAACATTTATTGAAATGAGTATTTAAAGACAAAAGTATAAGGTCAACTTATCATATTCCTCACCCCCTCTGGTGGCTCATTGGAAACATTTTATGGTGGGGTGAATGGGTAGATGTTTTGGACAGGTAACCCTCTCCACTTTATTGAGAGCTAAATGCATAAATAACGTGTGTTACTTTGGCCAGCCCCTCCTTACTTACACTATTGGCAGCCCACTGGACAGGTAAGAAGTGTCATAATCCAAAAATATGAATACACACTGTCCAAATTGAAGCATATTTTTACATTCTGCAATTAACTATCAAGGTAATAGAAGAACAAAACTTTAAACAGTACCATTTGAAAGTATTCAGGCAGGCCCTTGCACTACATTAGGGATGAGCTTCGAGTTCGAGTCGAACTCATGTTCGACTCGAACATTGGCTGTTCGCAAGTTCACCGAACAGCGAACAATTTGGGGTGTTCGCGGCAAATTCGAATGCCGCGGAACACCCTTTAAAAGTCTATGGGAGAAATCAAAAGTGCTAATTTTAAAGGCTAATATGCAAGTTATTGTCATAAAAAGTGTTTGGGGACCTGGGTCCTGCCCCAGGGGACATGGATCAATGCAAAAAAAAGTTTTAAAAACGGCCGTTTTTTCAGGAGCAGTGATTTTAATAATACTTAAAGTCAATCAATAAAAGTGTAATATCCCTTTAAATTTCGTACCTGGGGGGTGTCTATAGTGTGCCTGTAAAGGGGCGCATGTTTCCTGTGTTTAGAACAGTCTGACAGCAAAATGACATTTTGAAGGAAAAAACTCATTTAAAACTACCCGCGGCTATTGCATTGCCGACAATACACATAGAAGTTCATTGATAAAAACGGCATGGGAATTCCCCAAAGGGGAACCCCGAACCAAAATTAAAAAAAAAAAATGACGTGGGGGTCCCCCTAAATTCCATACCAGGCCCTTCAGGTCTGGTATGGATATTAAGGGGAACCCCGGCCAAAATTAAAAAAAAAAAATGACGTGGGGTTCCCCCTAAATTCCATACCAGACCCTTCAGGTCTGGTATGGATTTTAAGGGGAACCCCGCGCCAAAAAAAAAAACGGCGTGGGGTCCCCCCAAAAATTCATACCAGACCCTTATCCGAGCACGCAACCTGGCAGGCCGCAGGAAAAGAGGGGGGGACAAGAGTGCGGCCCCCCCTCCCTCCTGAACCGTACCAAGCCACATGCCCTCAACATTGGGAGGGTGCTTTGGGGTAGCCCCCCAAAACACCTTGTCCCCATGTTGATGAGGACAAGGGCCTCATCCCCACAACCCTGGCCGGTGGTTGTGGGGGTCTGCGGGCGGGGGGCTTATCGGAATCTGGAAGCCCCCTTTAACAAGGTGACCCCCAGATCCCGGCCCCCCCCCTGTGTGAAATGGTAAGGGGGTACATAAGTACCCCTACCATTTCACGAAAAAAGTGTCAAAAATGTTAAAAATGACAAGAGACAGTTTTTGACAATTCCTTTATTTAAATGCTTCTTCTTTCTTCTATCTTCCTTCATCTTCTGGTTCTTCTGGCTCTTCTGGTTCTTCTGGTTCTTCCTCCGGCGTTCTCGTCCAGCATCTCCTCCGCGGCGTCTTCTGTCTTCTTCTTCTCGGGCCGCTCCGCACCCATGGCATGGGGGGGAGGCTCCCGCTCTTCTCTTCTTCTCTTCTTCTTTTCTTCTTTTCTTCTCTTCTTCTCTTCTTCTTCATTTTCTTCTCCGGGCCGCTCCGCAATCCATGCTGGCATGGAGGGAGGCTCCCGCTGTGTGACGGCGCTCCTCGTCTGACAGTTCTTAAATAACGGGGGGGCGGGGCCACCCGGTGACCCCGCCCCCCTCTGACGCACGGTGACTTGACGGGACTTCCCTGTGGCATTCCCCGTGACGTCACAGGGAAGTCCCGTCAAGTCACCGTGCGTCAGAGGGGGGCGGGGTCACCGGGTGGCCCCGCCCCCCCGTTATTTAAGAACTGTCAGACGAGGAGCGCCGTCACACAGCGGGAGCCTCCCTCCATGCCAGCATGGATTGCGGAGCGGCCCGGAGAAGAAAATGAAGAAGAAGAGAAGAAGAGAAGAAAAGAAGAAAAGAAGAAAAGAAGAAGAGAAGAAGAGAAGAGCGGGAGCCTCCCCCCCATGCCATGGGTGCGGAGCGGCCCGAGGAGAAGAAGACAGAAGACGCCGCGGAGGAGATGCTGGACGAGAACGCCGGAGGAAGAACCAGAAGAACCAGAAGAGCCAGAAGAACCAGAAGATGAAGGAAGATAGAAGAAAGAAGAAGCATTTAAATAAAGGAATTGTCAAAAACTGTCTCTTGTCATTTTTAACATTTTTGACACTTTTTTCGTGAAATGGTAGGGGTACTTATGTACCCCCTTACCATTTCACACAGGGGGGGGGCCGGGATCTGGGGGTCACCTTGTTAAAGGGGGCTTCCAGATTCCGATAAGCCCCCCGCCCGCAGACCCCCACAACCACCGGCCAGGGTTGTGGGGATGAGGCCCTTGTCCTCATCAACATGGGGACAAGGTGTTTTGGGGGGCTACCCCAAAGCACCCTCCCAATGTTGAGGGCATGTGGCCTGGTACGGTTCAGGAGGGAGGGGGGGCCGCACTCTCGTCCCCCCCTCTTTTCCTGCGGCCTGCCAGGTTGCGTGCTCGGATAAGGGTCTGGTATGGATTTTTGGGGGGACCCCACGCCGTTTTTTTTTTTTTTTTGGCGCGGGGTTCCCCTTAAAATCCATACCAGACCTGAAGGGTCTGGTATGGAATTTAGGGGGAACCCCACGTCATTTTTTTTTTTAAATTTTGGCCGGGGTTCCCCTTAATATCCATATCAGACCTGAAGGGCCTGGTATGGAATTTAGGGGGACCCCCACGTCATTTTTTTTTTTTAATTTTGGTTCGGGGTTCCCCTTTGGGGAATTCCCATGCCGTTTTTATCAATGAACTTCTATGTGTATTGTCGGCAATGCAGTAGCCGCGGGTAGTTTTAAATGAGTTTTTTCCTTCAAAATGTCATTTTGCTGTCAGACTGTTCTAAACACAGGAAACATGCGCCCCTTTACAGGCACACTATAGACACCCCCCAGGTACGAAATTTAAAGGGATATTACACTTTTATTGTTTGACTTTAAGCATTATTAAAATCACTGCTCCTGAAAAAACGGCCGTTTTTAAAACTTTTTTTTGCATTGATCCATGTCCCCTGGGGCAGGACCCAGGTCCCCAAACACTTTTTATGACAATAACTTGCATATAAGCCTTGAAAATTAGCACTTTTGATTATTCATGTTCGTGTCCCATAGACTTTAACGGTGTTCGCATGTTCGAACAAACTTTTTTCCTGTTCGCATGTTCTGGTGCGAACCGAACAGGGGGGTGTTCGGCTCATCCCTACACTACATGCTTTGGTGAATTCATCCATAAATATGACCACAAAAGAGGTAGGTATAGTGTGTATGGGTTTGGCAAAGTCAGCAGATAGAGTATTGGTATCGGTTGACTTAGCGGTTGGGGGGAGGGAGGTTTCCAAATGAGTTTGGGCCCCCCAAAAAAAGCCTCTTGTACTCTGCCTGAATTTAAGGCCAAAAATAACATTTGGACACATTTCAGGGGGTGTTTAGGGTAAGCACTAAAATGTAGCTGACAAAAAATATTGTTAAGTTACTAGGCTAGGTGTGTATGGGCCCAGGATAGCATGCTGGGGAGGTTAGTGAAGGCAAATATGCAAGAAGGACAAAAAAGGAGCATTAAAACCTTACAGCATGCATGAGGACAAATAGGACATTCACAGCATATTACAATCATGGTAATTATGGAATGAATAAATACATTAGCATACATTAAATACATAGAATGTGATGTTAAAGGATTAAACTTACCCGAATATAGTCCTTCTGCAGTACTTGAATGATGGCAGAACAGGTCTCTGGAATAATGATTCCCAGAGCCTGGGGGGAGATCCCAGTCATGAACTTGATGTCCTGGAGACTTTTCCCCTTCTCAAGTACTGCAAGGTGGTGAGGAGCCTTTGCTCGGGAGCGATGGCTTGCCGCATGCAGGTGTCCTGCTTAGTAATATAAGGGGACAGCAAAGCCAATAAACGGTAAAAAGACGGGGTCCGTCATCCAGAGATAATTCCTGAAATCATCAGGATTATTCTCCTGGAGCTCCATGGCATATGACAGAGTTGGTCACAATTAGGGATGGGCTTTATGTTCGGGTCGAACATGAGTTTGACTCGAACATTGGCTGTTCACCCGTTCGCCGAACAGCGAACAATTTGGGGTGTTTCAAATTTGAAAGCCACAGAACACCCTTTAAAAGTCTATGAGAGAAATCAAAAGTACTAATTTTAAAGGTTTATATGCATGGTATTGTCATAAAAAGTGTTTGGGGACCTGGGTCCTGCCCCAGGGGACATGTATCAATGCAAAAAAAAGTTTTTAAAACTGTTTAAAAGCTGTTTTTTCGGGAGCAGTGATTTTAATAATGCTTAAAGTGAAACAATAAAAGTGTAATATTCCTTTAAATTTCATACCTGGGGGGTGTCTATAGTATGCCTGTAAAGGGGCGCATGTTTCCTGTGTTTAGAACAGTCTGACAGCAAAATTACATTTCTAAAGGAAAAAAGTCATGTAAAACTACTATCGCTAGCGCCGGCTATAATGAATTGACGGTCCGGCAATACACATAACAGTTAATTGATAAAAATGGCATGGAATTTCCCCACATGGGAACCCTGCACCAAAATAAAAAAAATGGCATGGGGGTCCCCCTCAAAATCCATACCAGACCCTTATCTGAGCATGCAACCTGGCAGGCCGCAGGAAAAGAGGGGGGACAAGAGAGCACCCCCCTTCCTGAACCGTACCAGGCCACATGCCCTCAACATTGGGAGGGTGCTTTGGGGTAGCCCCCCAAAGCACCTTGTCCCCATGTTGATGGGGAGAAGGGCCTCTTCCCCACAACCCTTGCCTGGTTGTTGTGGGGGTCTGCGGGCGCGGGGGCTTACCGAATCTGGAAGCCCCCTTTAACAAGGGGACCCCCAGATCCCAGCCCCCGTGTGAATTGGTAATGGGGTACAAATGTACCCCTACCATTTCACAAAAATGTGTCAAAAAGGTTAAAAACACAAGAGACAGTTTTTGACAAGACCTTTTCAAGTCCTTTACGTAAGCGGGATACCCCGCCCCCCTCTGACAACATGGGGAAAGCCATAGGAAGTCCCCGTGAAGTCCCCGTTTGCCAGAGGTGGGGTTATATAAGAAGTGTCAGAAGAACTGAAGCGTTACATGGCAGAAGACTCCCACTGAGGCAGATCGTGTGGACGGAGCAGAGAAGAAGCCGGCGGAAGATGCGGGACGAGAAGAGCGGAGGAAGAAGAAGATGGAGAAGAAGATGGAGAAGAAGAAGATGGAGGAAGAAGAAGAACACCGAAGAAAGACCAGAAGAAAGAAGATGGAAGAAGAAGAAATTAATGAAGGACTTGTCAAAATCTGTTTCTTGTGTTTTTTAACCTTTTTGACACTTTTTTTGTGAAATGGTAGGGGTACATTTGTACCCCATCACCAATTCACATGGGGGGCCCGGGATCTGGGGGTCCCCTTGTTAAAGGGGGCTTCCAGATTCCGATAAGCACCCTGCCCGCAGACCCCCACAACCACCGGGCAAGGGTTGTGGGGATGAGGCTACCCCAAAGCACACTCCCAATGTTGAGGGCATGTGGCCTGGTACGGTTCAGGAGGGGGGGCACTCTCTCGTCCCCCCTCTTTTCCTGCGGCCTGCCAGCTTGCGTGCTTGGATAAGGGTCTAGTATTGATTTTTGCAGGGACCCCACGCCATTTTTTTTTATTTTGGGGCGGGGTTCCCCTTAAAATCCATATCAGACCTGAAGGGTCTGGTATGGATTTTGAGGGGGACCCCCACGCCATTTTTTTTTATTTTGGTGCGGGGTTCCCCTTAATATCCATACCATCCCTGAAGGGCCTGGTATGTAATTTAGGGGGACCCCCACGCATTTTTTTTTTAAATTTTGGTTTGGCGTTCCCCTGTGGGGAAATTCCATGCCGTTTTATCAATGAACTTTTATGTGTATAGCCGGACCGACAATTCATTATAGCCGGCGCTAGCAATAGTAGTTTTACATGACTTTTTTTTCCTTTAGAAATGTAATTTTGCTGTCAGACTGTTCTAAGCATGGGAAACATGTGCCCCTTTACAGGCATACTATAGACACCTCCCAGGTATGAAATTTAAAGGAATATTACACTTTTATTGTTTCACTTTAAGCATTACTAAAAAAACTGCTCCCGAAAAAAAGTCTGTTTTTAAAACTTTTTTTGCATTGATACATGTCCCCTGGGGCAGGACCTAGGTCCCCAAACACTTTTTCTGACAATAACTTGCATATAAGCCTTTAAAATGAGCACTTTTGATTATTCATGTTCGTGTCCCATAGACTTTAACGGTGTTCGCATGTTCGAACAAATTTTTTGCCTGTTTGCATGTTCTGGATGTGAACCAAACCGGGGGGTGTTCGGCTCATCCCTAGTCACAATTCAGCAACCAATTCTTGGCCCAAGAACTCCCCCTGTTCATGGACTGGACTTGGGACAAAGCAATAACTCCAAGCTCAACAATAGCACGATCTCTCCTACGAGAACGTCACATGGCTAGTAAATAAACGGCTGCTCAGAACGACCTGGCAGAACGCACTGAAAATCAGGAAGAACCTGAAAAGCACGACCTGAAAATCAGAAACGACCGGACAAGCACGTAGAGGAAAATCAGAAGTGAACTATAAATAGAACACACTGAAAAACAGAAATGACCTGACAAGCATGCACTGAAAAACAGATACGAAACGACAAGCACGAGGCTGAAAAGCGCGAATCGTCACTCACCAAACTTCTACTAACGCGAGATAAACACCAGATTAGCAGAAGGAGCCCAAAGGGTGCCGCATGACTATTGAACTTCCTTTTTATCGGCTCACCGTATGTCTTGTACATCACTATGTTCGTAATTGTTGGGCAACATTTGTGTGACCGTGTGTATGCAAGACAAGTTGGAGCCAACACCCTTCAAACAAAATTCCACCGTTTTGTTGTCGGAAAGTCCGATCGTGTGTACGAGGCTTTAGACTCACACTACATTTTGCTATTTGATTATACAATATTTGCACATTTTTTTGATTGCTCAAAAACATGTAATATTAGGACATATCAGAACCTCTCACAAAGGCAGTGAACAAACAAATATGTGTAGTTAGCATCCCTGTTTTTATACACTATATAGGTTATATACTGTATACGGTAATATATATTATATACACACACCTATACAAATAGGATCTCCCTTATTTACTCAATATGGATATGTGAACCATTTTTAGTTTGTGGTGACATTCATCAAACTAACTCATTCTGCCTTGCATGCTCTCTAATTTTTTGTCTTCCTTTCTCTTTAGCCAAAAAAACAAAAAAAACAACAACAACCAGAATGTGCTACAGGATCATTTTTATTGTGCATTGATTCACTTCTTCTAATTACTTCCTAGTGTTATGATCAATTACACAGTCAATGTGCATGGGGGCTGCTCTCACTCTGTGTGGTTGATTTACTAAAGGCAAATATGCTGCTCAATTTTCAAGGGGAGTTTCTATTTGCATGGCCATTTTTTCTTTAGCTTGTTGAATGTGGTGAAAATTCACTTTGCATAGAATACCCAATGATGTGCAAAGGAAAATGAAAAACAGCATTTTTTGCTTGCACACGATCGGATGATGGAAGTCAGCAGAGCTTCACCTCACTCACGAAGTCATGGGAAAATTCCCTTACTACGTAAAAAGCCTTATTTGTTTATTTACAGCTTTCCATATCACCTGTTATTTCTTCTCTCTCAGATTGCTATACAAACAGTTGCAACTTCCAGCTTCTTTTGGTATGCACATACCGACAGCGATTATATGGGGCCAATGTATTTAACGACTCAGAATTATAGTTTAGCGATTTCAGCCTACATACTGTTCTTTCTTTTGTTCCATATATTTGTAGCACTAACTCTCGGTGGAGCTGCTGGTTTAAAGCGGGCTGTTACCTTCACTCTTGATACCTCTGTTTCACCGGCACCGGGTCTAGGGTCCCGTTGAGTTTACCTCTGGACGATGTAGGCACCAAACACTTGAGTATATTTTCCAATGCTTTAATGAACAAGTAATAAAAGAAGTAGCAGGAAAGAGGTAGAAGGAAAGTTGCAGGGAAGCCCAAATACCTTTCCTTAGTATTCTCCAGAACATTCTTTGGAATTGAACACTTGTAATTGAATGCACTCCCCTCGTGGGATTCAATCTTTGCCCACCTGGATAGGCCTCTCTCACTTGCCTAGCAGCCAGTATGCAGCACGAACAAAAGTCTCTCCCACAGACTTGTTTGGTATAAAACCCGTACGATCCTCTGCCACAGGATGTATTGGTTTGCGATGAATGTCAGACACAGTACTTGAACCTTTAAGCCAACCCGGCAGTACTATGAAGTAAGATTACTTTAGGAAACGTCCTCCAACCGAGTCACCAGGCCCCTCTCCAGACCAGCACTCTGCATGATCCTTCCATGATGGGTCCTCCCCTGGGATCTCCTCGGTTGTCCAGCTTCTTCACTCAGGATAGACAGCTCAGGACCATTCCTCTGCTGCTGTGGTAGGCCCCAGACAGGCTTCTGGGCCCACCAACACGCCGCAGCGACGTGGGCCTCCGGAACGGAGGACCACAAGGTGGTACTCCTAACGCATACCTGTCGGCCAGGAGGGCCAGCAGGTGGCTGAAAACGAACCCCTAAACATGCCGTCTGTCCCATAAATACCCTCTCCCAGAATGCAACTCGGAGGACCACCTCCACCGAGTTGTCTCCGGGACAGAAGAGCACTCATAAGCTTCAACACGTTGCCTTTCCAACACCAGCCCATGGTGACAACGACACCCACCAGCACAGTGTGGAACTACACGCAACTCAGCCAAGCTGGAACAGAGGCAAATCTAACTTCACCTAACAAGTAACCCACAAGATTTACCTATCAGCGGTAGATTAAAAATCTACCAGCGCTACATATTATAGTCACTGTCCTATTGGTTAGTTTATTCAAGCACTGTTAAGTAATATAAATAGCCCCAATAAAAGAGAAAAAGCTACAATCATTTCTCTACCTATTCTGTCCCTGTGCTCTTTGGTTACTTCTTTTGCAATATTCTATACTCCCTAAATAAATGTACAGTACAACTACACACAAGCCACAACTGTAGCCTGTGGCAATATATCCTTTTCTATAGTCCACTGGTGCTAAACTTGCTCACCTATGGTGACAATGTAGCACAGCATCAGAAATTAGTAATACTGCAAAGAATAGGCAGGTCAGAGTAAAAGACTATATTCCCAACAGCAATGTGGTTAGCCACAGCTTCTTTATATCAGATATACAAGTGAAGCAGGGGCGAAAAATGGGGGGGGGGGGGGCAGGGGGGTTTAAACCCCCCTCCCCCCAGAGCACCCTGTCCATGTGCCATGAGCGCTGCACCGCTTGTTAACACCAGTGCACATGGATGGTACTAGAGAGGTGCATGGGTAATTTATAACTCTCCCATAGCACCTCCATCTCACAGTATACATTACATTTACTCCAGTCCACTGCAATGCCACCTCACACCCCCTGCTGTCAGTGCTAGTAGTTGGTTGCTAGGACCTCCCAGTGTCCTAGGAACCAACCAAGTGCTTGCTCCGCCCCCCAACTACAGAGGAGGAGGATGGAACATCCTCGTACAGACCTGGTCCCAGTGCCCCGCCTCCCAGCTTTCATTTTTGGCTGCGATATGCATTGAGAACCAGAGTAGACTCTGCTGCGAGGGGGGTAAGGAGCTTATGGAGACATTGCTTTATTATTATAAAGAAAAACCTGTTAACCTACCACAAAAGCTGCAATTCAAAGTGAAATACGCACAAATACAATAAATAAACATAAGGAGCTGTGCTCACAAACCATATATTTAAAAAAATTATGACATTGGCATATGAAAATCAAAAAGGTGCAAGTGAATAAATGTGACAAAAACAGTCCAAAACATAAAAATGAATAATAAAACAATAAAACATATTTTATATTGCATGAGGTATAAAAAATAAACAGTCCTGAAAAATCCTCCAAAGGAAAAATAAGTGAGTGATTGTAACAACACAATACGGTGACTTTCTCCTGTTATTTTTTTGGGGCAATGTGAATCCACCACCACATAGAGTGCAAGCTTACCAGCTGCACAAGCGTTAGAGCTTGTGGCTAATACCCAGCCAGGGCCTTTAACCACATGCTGACCGGTCCATAGCCGAAAGACGGATGCAGCGCGGTCGGCTTATTCTGGGTGGGTGTCCATGGACGTCCTCCCAGAATCCTGCTCTCCCCTAGGGCGCGCACCCGAGAACATCTGTGACCGCCGGGTCCAGGGGACCTGCTGATCGCGGCCGTTTACCATGTGATCGCTCCGTAAAATGACGGAGCGATCACATGTAAACAAACCTCCAGAGGTTCCTGCCTCCCCTCTGTGTACCGATCGGTACAGTGTGAGAGGAGAGGGGGAGGGATCGGATGGCAGCAGCGCTGTGGGCTGGATCTGTAGTGCCCACAGCGCTGCTCTGTGACAATTGCACTCACATCCATGGATCCATCCATCAATGCTCAGCCATACTCTGCAATACCCCGCAATACTCCGCAATACTCTGCAATACCCCGCAATACTCCACAATACCCCACAATACTCCACAATACCCCGCAATACCCCGCAATACTCTGCAATACCCCGCAATACTCCGCAATACCCCGGAATACTCCACAATACTCTGCAATACCCCGCAATACTCCACAATACCTCGCAATACTCCACAATACTCTGCAATACCCCACAATACTCCACAATACCTCGCAATACTCCACAATACCCCGCAATACTCCACAATACCCCGCAATACCCCACAATACCCCGCAATACTCTGCAATACTCTGCAATACCCCACAACACTCTGCAATACCCCGCAATACTCCACAATACCTCGCAATACCCCACAATACCCCGCAATACCCCACAATACCCCACAATACTCCACAATACCCCGCAATACTCCGCAATACCCTGCAATACCCCACAATACTCCACAATACCCCGCAATACTCCGCAATACCCCGCAATACTCCAGAATACTCTGCAATACCCCACAATACTCCACAATACCTCGCAATACTCCACAATACCCCGCAATACCCCACAATACCCCGCAATACTCTGCAAAACCCCGCAATACTCTGCAATACTCTGCAATACCCCACAATACTCTGCAATACCCTGCAATACTCCACAATACCCCGCAATACCCCACAATACCCCGCAATACTCTGCAATACCCCGCAATACTCTGCAATACTCTGTAATACCCCACAATACTCTGCAATACTCTGCAATACTCTGCAATACCCCGCAGTACTCTGCAATACTCTGCAATACTCCGCAATACCCCACAATACTCTGAAATACCCCGCAATACTCTGCAATACCCCACAATACTCTGCAATACCCCGCAATACTCTGCAATACCCCGCAATACTCTGCAATTTTTAACCACTTCCCACCTGCCGGCCGTCATACGACATCCTTGACTTTGTGCGGGGATATCTGAATGATGCCTGCAGCTACAGGCATCATTCAGATATCATCTTTTTCAGCTGGCGATTCCCTACACCATAAGATCATAGCGGCCATTCCACTGCTTGATCGTTCTTACGGGAGGTGAGAGGGGACGTCCCCCCCTCCCACCGCCCTCAGGTGCTTCTACTGACTTATCGCTACGATCGAAGACAGGATCTTTTTTTTATTTCAGGCTTCCCAGCCTAGAGGCGAGATGTGGGGTCTTATTGACCCCATATCTCACTGTAAAGAGGACCTGTCATGCCATATTCCTATTAAAAGGGATGTTTACATTCCTTGTAATAGGAATAAAAGTGATCAAATTTTTTTTTTGGGGGGGGGAGTGTCAAACTAAAATAAATAAAGTAAAATGAACAATAAAAAAAAAAAAATTTAAAGCGCCCCTGTCCGTGTGCTCGCATGCAGAAGCGAACGCATATGTAAGTCCCACCCACATATGAAAATGGTGTTCAAACCACACATGTGAGGTATCGCTGCGAATGTTAGAGCTAGAGCAAAAATTTTGGCCATAGACCACCTCTGTAACTCAAAACATGTAACCAGTAAAAAATGTTAAAGTGTCGCCTATGGAGATTTTTAATTAGCAAAGTTTGGCGTCATTCCACGAGCGTGTGCAATTTTGAAGGGTGACATGTTAGGTATCTATTTACTCAGCGTAACTTTATCTTTTACATTATGCAAAAACATTGGGCTAACTTTACTGTTTTGTTTTTTTTAAGCACAAAACTGTTTTTTTTTCCAAAAAAAACATTTAAAAAATTGCTGTGCAAATACAGTGCGAGATAAAAAGTTGCAATAACCGCCATTGTATTCTCTAGGCTCTTTGCTAAAAAAAATATATAATGTTTTGGGGTTCTAAGTAATTTTCTAGCAAATAAATGATGATTTTTAAATGTAGGAGAGAAATGTCAGAATTGGCCTGGGTGCTCCAGAACGCCTGAAGGTGCTCTGTGCATGTTGGGCCTCTGTATGTGGCCACGCTGTGTAAAAGTCTCACACATGTGGTATTGCCATACTCAGGAGTAATAGCAGAATGTGTTTTGGGGTGTAATTTGTGGTATGCATATGCTGTTTGTGAGAAATAACCTGCTAATATGACAATTTTGTGAAATCTTGATTTTACAAAGAATTGTTGGGAAAAAATGACAACTTCAAAAAAACTCACCATGCATCTTTTTAAATACCTTGGAATGTCTTCTTTCCAAAAAGGGGTCATTTGGGGGGTATTTGTACTTTTCTGGCATGTTAGGGTCTCAAGAAATGAGATAGGCCGTCAGTACTTCAGGTGTGATCAATTTTCAGATATTGGCACCATAGCTTTTGGATTTATAACTTTCACAAAGACCAAATAATATACACCAATTTGTACTTATTTTTACCAAAGATATGTAGCAGTATAAATTTTGGCCACAATTTACAAAAAAAATTACTAATTTGCTAACTTTTATAACAGAAACAAAGAAAAATTCATTTTTTTACAGAATTTTCAGTCTTTTTTCTTTTATAGCGCAAAAAATAAAAAACCCAATGGTGATTAAATACCACCAAAAGAAAGCTCTATTTGTGCAAAAAAAGGACAAAAATTTCATATGGGTACAGTGTTGTATGACTGAGTAATTGTCATTCAAAATGTGACAGCACCGAAAGCTGAAAATTGGTCTGGTTAGGAAGGGGGTTTAAGTGCCCAGTGGTCAAGTGGTTAATCCTCCCAGCGCCTCCGATGGGCAATCAAGCCAGGTACTCCTAGAGACTGAAGGTGTTTATCCTCGACCAGCAGCCAAACATTCAAATCCACTCGATAAAGATGATCAAAATGATCTGGAGACAAATAGAGGGGAATCGCCATAGGTAAAACCAGGTGGTAGTTTATTCATTAAAAGGGTACGCTTACAAGCATAGAAAGTTCCAATAAGAACAGTAAAAGAGCCAGCTCGCAACAATAATACGTACGCCTGTGCAAACAGGACATAGAACAGCATGGTGATGTCAGCACGACGCTCCTTCCGGCGTGTTTCATTTAAAGTCTGACGTCTTCCTGGCCCCAGGGAATATACTTTGCGGCAAGTTCACATAAGTCTTTTTGAAGAATTCCCATTTCTGTTCTGTGTCCATTGATGCAAATATTCCCTCCCAGTCCTGGCGAGCAACCCTCATCCTTCGAAAATTTGCTCTCTTAAAGTTAAGTGTTTTTATCTTTCCCGTTTGTTGCTGTTTGTGTTTGTTGCTTACAGCTAACATTAAATAAAATCATGTTATAGTCACTGCTACCCAGATGTTCTTTTATATGAAAATTGGTAATAAGCTCTGAATGGTTTGAGATTACCAGGTCCAGCAGACCGTCATTCCTATTCAGGGCCTTAATAAACTGGACCATAAAATTGTCTTGTAATAGGTTTATACATTTTTGCCCTTTAACTGTGCCAGCAGTGCCATTACTCCAGTCAATTTCCTAATGTAAGGAAGGAAACTCTGGAGACCATACTGCAGGGAGTGTCTCTGGGGACCCTGATGTAAGGAGGGGGGCTCTGGGGACCCTGATGTAAGGGGAGTGTGTCTGGGGACCCTGATGTAAGGAGGTGGCTCTGGGGACCGTGATGTAAGGAAGTGGACTCTAGGGGCCCTGAGGCTCTGGGGACCCTGATGTAAAGAGGGGGAGCTCTGGGGATTCTGATGTAAGGAGGAGGAGCCCTGGGGACCCTGAGGTAAGAAGGGGGCTCTGAGGAACTTGATGTAAGGAACAGGGCTCTAAGAAACCTGATGTAAGGAACAATCCTCTGGGCATTTTTTTTCTGGGCACTCTTATGGAGTAAGGGGGGCTCTGGGAACCCTGAAGTAAGGGGTGTCTCTGAGGATCCTGATGAAATTAGGGGAGCTCTGGGGGCCCTGATGTAAGGAGGGGGGCTCTGTGGACCCTGATGTA
Source organism: Aquarana catesbeiana (assembly GCF_042186555.1). Taxonomy (NCBI): domain Eukaryota; kingdom Metazoa; phylum Chordata; class Amphibia; order Anura; family Ranidae; genus Aquarana; species Aquarana catesbeiana. The sequence goes on along the minus strand of NC_133324.1, from coordinate 587,236,353 downwards.
AGACGGCGGAGCTCTGAGGACTCTGATGTAAGGGGGGTGACTCTGGGGACCCATATGGAAAGTGGAGATGACCCTGGGAATCCTGATGTAAGGGGGAGGAACCCTGGGGACCCTAATGTAAAGAGGGGGAATCTAGGGACCCTGAGGTAAGGAAGGAATGACCCTGGGGATCTTGACTAAGGGCTCTGATGTAAGGGGGAACTCTGATGGGGATTCATAATATAAGGGTGGAATCTGATGTGAACAGGTGGGCTCATCCTGACTGCTGCACTCTATATGTTATATGTTCTGTATAATATGTTGTTTTGTATGTCACTTATTTTGGCCCTTGCACTGTATATACATTATGTTGTACATAGTCCTGACCATAATGTTCATTGTCTCAACAGTTGCTGGTTTTAAGGAAGTTCTTCCTTAAGGTAGGTTCAGACAAACTGATCACTTGTGTGTCTGTGTGCAGAAAAGCTTATGGAATGGAAAAGTTTAATTGCTTTGTTCCTTCATTCAGAGATTTACTGTACATGTATCTCTGAGATTGTCAATTGTGACATAGTAAGTAGGAATATTTTGTGGGTTTAAAGTGGATGTAAACCCAATGTCATCCTTTCTAAACTACTGCCATAGGGGTTATCTATAAGGATATACATGCCTTCTGCATGTATCTTGTCAAATGTAAGAGCGGCGGGAGGCGGCGGGAGGCGGCGGGAGGCGGCGGGAGGGGTGGGGTTGTCCACTACCGCTCCTCCGGTATAACAGCCGAGCGGCTTTTAGCTGCATCGGTTGTTATACTCGGATAGCCGACCGCCCGCTGTAGACAATGGTACCTGGATGATGCCTGCAGCTGCAGGCGTCATCCCGGTATAACCCCAGAAAGCCGAGTACGCACATCTGCGTACGCTCGGCGGGAAGGGGATATAGATCAACACCACAGATACGGTATATAGATCAGCACCACAGATACGGTACATAGATCAGCACCATAGATACAGTATACAGATCAGTACCACAGATACGGAATATAGATCAGCAGCACAGATACGGTATATAGATCAGCACCACAGATACGGTATATAGATCAGTACCACAGATACGGTATATGGATCAGCACCACATATAAAGTATATAAATCAGTACCACAGATACGGTATATAGATCAGCACCACAGATACGGTATATAGATCAGCACCACAGATATGGTATATAGATCAGCACCATAGATACGGTATATAGATCATCACCACAGACACTGACACACTGACAGCATGACAATACTCCCCCCAACACTCTGCTCACAGCACCTCCCCCGCCTGACAGATGGATCGCGGGACACCCCGCTCACAGCACAACCCCCCATCTGCCCAATCCCCTAGTCTCCATAACCCCCCCAGTTTGCACACTGCTCTTTCCCCCAGTCTGCACAATTACCCCCCCTAGTCTGCACAATCCCCCCTCCCCCCCAGCCTGCACAATCCCCCCTCCCCCTAGTCTGCACAATTACCCCCCCTCCCCTAGTCTGCACAATTATCCCCCCTCCCCCAGTCTTCACAATTACCCCCCCCCAGCCTGCACAATCCTGCCTCCCCCCAGTCTGTACAATTACCCCCATCTGCACAATTACCCCCCCCAGTCTGCACAATTATCCCCCCTCCCCCAGTCTGCACAATTACCTCCCAGTCTGCACAATCCTGCCTCCCCCAGTCTGCACATTTACACCCCCCAGTCTGCACAATCCCCCCCCCAGTCTGCACAATTACCCCCTCAGTCTGCACAATTACGCCCTCAGTCCCCCCCAGTGCATTCAGAAGGCTGGAGTGTGGACAGGGTTTGGCCGTTTGGGAGGAAGATTCAGAAAATGGCAGATTGGACAGGCGGCTGAGGAGCTCAGGAAGCTAGGAAGACAGTGGCGACGGCCAGGCAACAAGCAGATACAGCACGACTCTACTGCCATGCAGTAGAGTCATGAGTTGTGAGGGGGGCTTCCAGATTCCAATAATTGGCTCGCAGACCCCCACAACCACCGGCCAGGGTTGTCGGGAAGAGGCCCTTGTCCCCATCCATGTTGAGGGCATGTGGCCTGGTATAGTATGCTCGCCTGTCCCCCCCTTTTCCTGACCTTCCGGGCTGCATGCTCGAATAAGGGTCTGGTATGGATCTTGGGGGACCACACACCGTTTTTTTTTTTACATTTTGGCATGGGGTTCCCTTTCAAGATCCATATCAGACTCAAAGGGCCTGGTATGGACTGGGGGGGAGCCCAAGCTTGTTTTTTTACTGCCATTTTTTTTTCTTTCAGCTGTCAACAAGAAATCTGCTGACAGTTAATGACTCATCGGTTGTTAAGGACATGGTGGCTGGCTTCCGCATCCGCTTCTTAACAACCAGCTAAAATTCTCATTGTACTAAGGAACCACAACCGCATTGCAAATCTGCCACAACCATATGCCAGTGTGGTTGCGGCGTGTTACCATAGACTTGAAAGGCTTCAAGCGCCTCCTGACTCGACATGAGGCTTAAATTTTGAAGCGGCGTGAAGCGACACTAATGCTTCATGTTTTTATAATGTGAACAGCACTGTGTGCTGTCCATTGTATCTTTTGCATAGGCGTTTGAGGGGCGTTTTTAACACCCCTCAAATGCCTGCTTTTAATGCCAGTGTGAACTCAGGCTAAGGGTCTCACTCATGCAACCTTCTGACAGAGGACATGCTTTTCTACTTGGGCTAGGCTGCTTTAGAAAGTAAACAAACCATAAGACTTTTTGTTTTGAAGCATCTGACATGTTTTTAGTTATTTTAAACTGAAAGTCCAGTTGATCTTTTAGGTAAGGAATTATAATGGACATGGTGAAAGAGCAAATTGCGTAAGAGAATCAAAGTGAACCGATATATAGAATGAAGTATACAGAAATGAATGGGGAGCCTCAATGGAATTTATAGGTAAGTTTACTGTGGACTTATGTATTTATATACAAACATGAAAGAAGAATCTTCTATATTTAAAGATAACATGTGAAGATCGAAATATGAGAGCTGCCATTGATGTTTACCTTTTCCAGGACAGTTACATAGTTAAGAACAAAAAGAGAATCTAAAAAAAAAATCATGACCATGAATCTTCCTCATATCCTTCAAAGGAAGGAAAAAAAAGCTTCCTGGGAAATTCTGCATAACCTTTTAAGGGCAGTCAGACCAGTTTCCTGGATTAAAATATTACTTTGCCAGCCTTAAGTATTGTGATCACTAATGATGAGCTTGGGCTGGGTGTGGGGTGGTTCCTCTGAGCATTACTGAAGTTTGGGTGCCAAATCCAAAACCTATTGCTGTCAATAGGAGCCAAATGTTAGAAAACAGTAATTGCCATTTCCTAGGCTAGTAGGCAAGGGATTTTCAAACAAATGACATGCTCTTGACCTGCCTATGAAGTGGCACAGCTGTACAATGTATACAAGTAAGGTTCTCCCTAAAAACACATACCAGACTCTTATCCTTGTGAGGGTTTGACAAATTGTGTGGGGACCCTCCTGAATTTCATACCAGACCCTTTGAACCACACACGCTAAACATAGATACATTGCATCAAAATAGGCAATCCCAGATTTTGCCCCTCCCCCCTGAAGGAGTTAGTGAGTTAGTACCCCTATTCGTTCACTAAAAAATTTAAACAGTAATAATACACATGCTTTTTGACAAGGCTTTAATACAAAATTAATACAAAATTTAAGAAACTCAAAAATGTCCCATGATGTAAATCCATCGTTTATTGGTCTAATGATACATTCAGCAGTACAGATCAATCATGATGAATAATTCTGGTTGACTCATCGAAAGAAAAAAAACCCCTACAAACACGTCCCATCACAAAGCTTACTGCAAATGAAAGTGGAATGTAAACAAAGGGGCCAATTTTCCGAAGTCACATCATTGACCAAATATGGACATGACCATATTTGGTCAGTAAGAGATTATTATTTATTTTGAATAAAATGCAAAATGTAAATCACTCCAAAAATATGTATTTTATAGTTTGACCAGTATTGGTTTAACCACATTGTCACGGAACGTCCCACACTCCGCTTCAGTGCTTCCGTCATATACCACTTCCTGCCAGTCTGTATACAGATATCAGGTATTCCAACCTCTCTGAGCAGAAAACAAGGCGACACTTGCTTCACTGCTAACATGGACTGTTTTTATTATGAATCAAAGTTACAAGACTTTATATGCCATTGGAACCTCCTCTAACAATACAACTGTAACTTAATTAACATGAGCTAATTATCTAATCCTTTATACAGCCTAGGTGACTGAGACATGACCTTTCGCCCAGACTTGTGGTCACCGAGCTTCATACAGTTAATTAACACAATAGCAGTCGTCCCGTCTCCTACATTGTATAGAGGACAATGTCATTAGCTCATTCAATTAACATAAACACAGGTTGATGACACCAGCATCTCCTCACAGGATGTGTCCCAACAGAATGAATCCATTGAAAATCCAGGGCCCATAATCAAAAGGCAACTGGCTTGCATACAGTCCTCTCCAACAGCCTCTGTTCTGGCTAGGTCTGTGACATTTCTCCCCTTTCGGCAGGAGACTAACACAGGAGGAGACCCCAGACGGGTTGACTCCGAAGTTAGTCCATAGTTCCAGTCCTCTACTGCCTGTACCCACACAGTACCCCAAACAAATTGTTCCAAACAGAGTATTACTCACCCAGCCAACCTCTGCCTCTCTCAGAGAACATATCTGCCGCTGGGGAGAGGCCTGGACTGGCTCTTCTCCCTGGAATCCTTTCTGCCGCTGGAGAGAAGACAGGGTGTCTGGGCTCACTCTGTCATGTTGTTGGGGATCGGGGCCCACTGCCCAGCATCCCTGGGGTATACAGGTGGAGACTGAAGTCCCATCCACCTTCATAGGAAATCCATCCTCTGTTAGTTGAGGGCAGAGTCCAGCAGTCCTCGGCCCTGTTGCCAGCCCTTCTGCTGGAAACCCCACACCATCTTTTCCGGCTAACTGTTGGAGAGGGAGGCCGACTGCCCCGCCTCCCTGGAACTCTGTAGTTGTTGCCGGTGCTGGGCAGAGGTTGGTAGCACTCTGCCCTGTTGCCAGCACTTCTGCTGGGGACTCCGCATCCTCTGCTCCGGCTAACTGTTGGGGCAGGAGGCTGGCTTCCTCCACTCCCAAACTGTGTAGCTGCCATTGGGGAGGTGAGCCGGCTGCTTCCTTTTCCATTCCCTCATCTGGCTGCTGGGACGACATGTCGATGGTACTGTCTCCCAGGTACACGGATCTTTGCTGGGGAGGAAAGCCCGCTTCCTCCACCCTGGCCAACTGTTGGGGAGGGACAACACACACCTCCTCTCCCTTCTCCCCCTGTATCTGTTGCTGGGAAGTGATTGCCATCTTCTCAGCCTGAGCCTCCACAATTGCTGCAGGTGTGGGGCAGAGGTCTTGGACCCTCTGTCCGGTTGCCAGCACTTCTGCTGGGGGTTTGCCAGGTGGTTCCTCCTCTACAGAAACGTCTATTAAATCCCCAGTCTCTGGAATTGGTAAAAGTGTGGGACAGAGGTCTTGGACCCTCTGTTCAGTTACCAGATCTTCAGCTGGAGAAGTTTGTTTTAACTCCATAGATGCTGCTGGCAGAAAATCACATGTCCCTGTTAGTGTTGTAGGAGAAAGGCCGACTACCTCTTCTCTCAGGAAGGCTGAAGCCACTGTTGGTGCTGGGCAGAACACAGTGAACTTTGGCCCTGATAGCAGCTCTTCTGCTGGAGGCTCATCAGGTTGTTCTTCCTCAGCAGAAAAGTCTATCAAATCCCATGTCTCTGCAACTGATGTCTGGGGATAGAGGTTCACCATCTCCTGTCCATGGAACCCAGAAGATGCTATTATTTCTGGGCAGAGGTTAGCAGAGCTCTGCCCTGTTGTCAGCACTTCAGGTTTGGGGACGGCAATCTCCGGATTTTCCACTGCCGATTCTCTGGCATGCTGCTGAACTTGTTCTAGCAGTTTCCTGTATGCCCTTTCCAGATGCTGTTCCTTCCTTAGCAAATGGTCCAGATCAGGTTTGAGCTCGGAGACCCCTGCAAGATCGAGCATAGACTCTCTATAGTCTCTCAGGTCCTCAAGGTCAGGTTCCCCTTCATCGCCAAACATAAAAAGATCTGTAAGGCTCTCCCACAGCAATCCAGGGCCTCCAAAATCATATCCCTCTGGAGAGCATTCTGTCGTCTCCCCTAAATATCCCTCCTCTGCGTGCCATTGCAGAGCCCGATAACGATTGTCCAGCTCTATCTCCTGCTGGACCAACCTGTCCAACTCAGTCACCCATTGCTCCTGGGGCTGCTCTCCCAGGAATGCCATCCGCAATGCCCGTTGGTCACTGGCCCGTTGCTCTTGGGTTGGAAAGCACTTGCCCTGTTTTATACCAGCGAGACGGAGGGCTGCAATCCAGAGCTCCACCCGAATTTGCTGCCTAAGCTCCAGGTATTCATCCACAGACACAGTCCTGGTGTATGTTGAAAGGATGATCCGCAGCAGCCCCGGGAATTCTGATGCCAGGTCCATATCTCCGCTGGGGTGACTGAAGTCTGCTATGCTGATCTTGGATCCAGTTGGAGGTTTGGATGTCCCAGACTTCAGGAAGCTTTCCCGCTGCTTGCCACCAATGTCACGGAACGTCCCACACTCCGCTTGAGTGCTTCCGTCATATACCACTTCCTGCCAATCTGTATACAGATATCAGGTATTCCAACCTCTCTGAGCAGAAAACAAGGCGACACTTGCTTTACTGCTAACATGGACTGTTTTTATTATGAATCAAAGTTACAAGACTTTATATGCCGTTGGAACCTCCTCTAACAATACAACTGTAACTTAATTAACATGAGCTAATTATCTAATCCTTTATACAGCCTAGGTGACTGAGACATGACCTTTCGCCCAGACTTGTGGTCACCGAGCTTCATACAGTTAAAGCGGAGCGCCGCCGAAAAAATTTTTTTTAAAAGTCAGCAGCTACAAATACTGCAGCTGCTGACTTTTAAAACATGGACACTTACCTGTCCAGGGCGCCCGCGATGTCGGCACCCGAGGCCAAAGCGTCTCTCCGTCCTCGGGTGCTGCCGCCTCCATCTTCGGTAAGGGAATCAGGAAGTGAAGCCGTGCGGCTTCACTTCCCGGTTCCCTACTGCGCATGCGCAAGTCGCGTCGCGCAATACAAATGCTCCCTGCTGCCTCTGGGACCCGTGTGTTTCCCAGCAGGCAGCGGGGAGGGAGCAGGAAGTGGCGTAAATAACCGCAGATTCTGCGGCTATCTACGCCGGAAGTGGGTACAGATACCTGTAATATACAGGTATCTGTACCCCCCTCCCCCCTGAAAGGTGCCAACTGTGTCACCGGAGGGGGGGGAGGAACCTGATGAGTGGAAGTTCCACTTTTGGGTGGAACTCCACTTTAATTAACACAATAGCAGTCGTCCCGTCTCCTACATTGTATAGAGGACAATGTCATTAGCTCATTCAATTAACATAAACACAGGTTGATGACACCAGCATCTCCTCACAGGATGTGTCCCAACAGAATGAATCCATTGAAAATCCAGGGCCCATAATCAAAAGGCAACAGGCTTGCATAAAGTCCTCTCCAACAGCCTCTGTTCTGGCTAGGTCTGTGACACACATCCTGCCCAGCCTATAGCAGAATGATGGCCAGGCGGGGGATCAGTTATCCTGACTGGGCATCATATGAGGTCCAGCAGGATAAGCCGTTCACTCATGCCCCCGAGGATTGGTAGTGCAGTGAGCTTCTCTGACACACTGCATCTCTGATCTCAGTAAAGAGCCTATGACTTAGGCTCTTTACCATGTAATAAGCTGTGTTCAATAACAGTTGGTCATATTGTAACCAGGAAGTGCCGTTTATCGGCTTTTCCTTTATTCGCACTGACAAGGCTTGGGTAGAGGAGAGCCGATCAGCGGCTCTCCTGGCATAAGCGGTCTGAGATGCTAATCAGCACATCGATTACCAGTGCGGACACATCAAGGATGCCCACAAGGGATGTGTTGATTACCATCTCAGACCCCTCACGCCAGGAGAGCCGCTGATCGGCTCTCCTCTACTCACGCCTTGTCAGCGTGAATAGAGGAAAAGTCGATAAACGTCACTTCCTGGTTACAATATGACCAACTGTGATTGAACACAGCTTATTACATGGTAAAGAGCCTACAGTACATCATAGGCTCAATCAATGCCCACAAGGGATGGCAATCAGTGCCCATCAGTAATGCCTGTCAGTGCCTCCTCATCAGTGCTGCATATCAGTGCCATCTATCAGTGCCCATCAGTCCCGCCTATCAGTCAGTTTATAAAATTTTATAACAGAAACAAAGAAAAACTTTTTTTTTTCTTTCAAAATATTTGGTCTTTTTTTATTTGTTTAGCAAAAAATAAAAACCCAGTGGTGATCAAATATCACCAGAAGAAAGCTCTATTTGTGGGAAATAAATGATAAAAGTTTCATATGGTTACAGCGTTGCATGACAGCGCAATTGTCATTCAAAATAGGACAGTGCTGAAAGCTGAAAATTGGCCTGGGCAGGAAGGGGGTGAAAGTGCCCTGTATTGAAGTGGCTAAAACAAGATTTACTAATGTATTATCATCATACTACAGTTATGTTTGTGATATACAGTAAAGCATTGGTAGGGTTTTTTGGAGTGAAATGAGGGTTTTTCGAATAAGAAAAAAAAATGTGTGATTTTTTTTTTTTTATACAACAATTAGTAAAGTGCAAAAAAAAGGGTTAAAAAACTAGCCATGGAGACAAGGGAAATGAAGATGTTATTGAGGGATAATTAGGGTTAACTGAGGGTTAATCAGAGGTTCCATATTAAAAAAGAAAGTTTTTTCCCTATTGCAGGTTTCTGCAGCCGAAATGACAGTGATAACGATGCATATAATAGCTGCAACTAATTATAATGTAATGAAATAATTACATTGAATCATATCTATCAATGATCACTGTATCAAGCTATTACAGCAATCAGAGAAGAAGGAACCAATGGTTCTACTAATCTTTTATGATGAGCAAGGTTTCCTTTCTTCTGTCTGCATTTAAACCCTCTGCAAAACCCCAGTTGACCTCATATTCTAGATGTGCCATTACAAGTGATTTATACAAATGCAATGTCATATTAGCAATATTTTTTACACGCCCCATGATTTTCTTTGCTTTTGTAGCTTCTACTTGCCACTTTGTAGTATAGGGGTCAATGCTATCCACACAACCTAGGTGCAAAAAGTAACTTTTTTACATTCAGTTTCATTTATCATTGATCTGTGCATGTTGGAATTTTGTCAAGATCCGTATGTAATGTGCCATTATCTGAGTTAAAAATTTTACAACATTCTGTGTTTCCAGAAAAAATAACCGCAATACATTTGTATTCAACTGTGTTTATTAAAGTTTTAACACAGGAACAAGAAAAGCAATGTTACATTTGCGACGTTATGCTAGCATCAAAGTATGCAATTTAAGATGAGACATTCATACATATTATAACAAATATAACATACTGTTAGTTCCTATCATGTTTGCATCTCTTTCCTCTTTTTTCTGTACTAGGTAGATGCCAGGGAAAAAGATAGATGAGGCTACATGTTTGGTCAACATGATTCATTCCTCCTAGGTGGTTGAATTTTAATATTCCTTATGTCTCTCCACCCCTGGAAATGGAGCCATAGCATAGGCGTGCGCACAGGGTGTGCCAGGTGTGCTAGGGCACACCCTAATCACCCTGTGCTGGGCAGATTTCACCTGCTGCTTGGCTGTAGAGAAAGAGACTGGGGAATGTCTGTCCTTAGTCCCTTTCTCTGTCTAAAAAGTGAGGCATCAGGGGTCTGTTTAGACCCATGATATTTCACTAAAGCCCCCCAATGGGGCTCCTAAAAAAATTGTAAAAAAAAGTAATTAAAAAATTGTCAAATTTTTTTTGTAAAAAATAATACAATTTAAAAAAAAGTAATAATAAAAAAAATATATAAAAAATAAACTACTGACAACAATCTCTGCCCTTCTGACACCATCCACTGCTCTACCGACACCATCCTCTGCCCTACTGACACTGTCCATTGCCCTACTGCCCTATATATACAGTATATGCACACATTTGAGCTTTGGGGTGCACACCCTAGTGCAATAGGCTGCGCACACCTATGAGCCATAGATATTATTTATTTCTCCTCCCCTTATTTCTCCTCCCTTTGTTAATTCCCTGTGTTCATGACTTGTGTACATGTTATAGTTTTTGGTCCTTCCTTATGTTATTATTTTATGATACTAATACAAGTCACATGTCCTCTGTTTCTATATGACATAATGCCTGCTGCTAACCTTGACTGGTTTAACATCCAGGTTCCCTCTGTATTGGTTGTTTGTAGAGATGGGCGAACGGTTCAGGCAAAGCATTGGTTCGGCCCGAGCAGCTCCCGTTCAGGTGTTTGCTGTAAACCCAAATTTGTGGGGCGCTCGGAGGGATGTTCGCCTGCTGAGCACCCACAATGCACTGTGCACTTCACAGTGCATTCTAGGGCCCTGATTGGCTGAAGCAATGCACCTGACTGCTGGTCGGGTGCAGGGATTTGCCCAATCAGGGCACAGATCACAGTGAATAGCTGATTGTTAAGTTGCGGGACAGGAAGCCGGATGAGTCATCAGCTGTCAGCGGGCTTCCCCATTGACAGCTGAATGAAAAAAAACCTATTGCTGGCAATATAAAAATGTGAAATAAATGGTGTGGGGGTCCCCCCAATCCATACTAGGCACTTCAGGTCTGGTATGGATTTTAAGGGGAACCACAACAACAAAATTGAAATAGGACAAGGCATGGGGTCCCCCCCAAAATCCATACCAGACCCTTATCTGAGCATGCAGCCTGGCAGGCCAGGAAAGGGGGGGATGAGCGAGCACCCCCCCTCCTGAACCATACCAGGCCACATGCCACATGCCCTCAACATAGGGGGATGCTTTGGGGCAGAGGGGCTGCCCGCAGATCCCCACAACCACCGCCCAGGGTTGTGGGGAAGAGGCCCTTGTCCCCATCAACATGGCAAAAGCACCCCCCACGTTGAGGGCATGTAGCCTAGTATGGTTCAGGAGGGGGGGCGCTTGCTTGTCCCCCCTTTCCTGGCCTGTCAGGCTGCATGCTCGGATAACAGTCTGGTATGGATTTTGGGTGGGACCCCACACCATTTATTTCACATTTTTAATTTGCCAGCAATGTTTTTTTTTTTCATTCAGCTGTCAGCGGGGAATCACATGCACTAAATTGTGCCCACATCATACAGACTGGCTCCCCAGGCCGTTGTTTACAAAATAGAAAGCTTGCAGGGAAAATCAATTTAAATGTCATTGTTTTTCTTTGTATATGTCTTGCTGCAGCATGTTCTATACATGGTACAGATGCGCCACTTTACATGCAGACTAAGGGGACCTATACTACTACTATATTTAAAGGAATTTTTAATTTTATTGTTTTACTTTTACCACTTCCAGCCCACGGACGTCATATGACGTCCTGAATTTTGAGTGAGGATATCTGAATGATGCCTGCAGCTACAGGCATCATTCAGATATCATCTTTTTCGGCTGGCGATTCTGTGCACCGTAAGAAAAATCATAGCGGCAGTTCAGCTGCTTGATCATTCTTACAAGCGGTGAGAGGGGAAACCCCTCCCCTCTCGCCACCCTCCGGTGCTTCTCCCAGCTCGCCCGTGCGATTGGCAAGCCAAAGAACTAATCGATCTCCCCTAGAAGTTGATCATAGAGATTTCTGGTCAAGAAAAAAGTAGAAAAGCGCCTCTGAGTGCAAGGTTTAATGTGTACAATAATATGCTATCCAACACTTACATAGAATTAAGGGATGACGAGCTCATGGAAGGTGAAATCTGCTAGCTCGGTCTCCAACGTCTCTGGTGTGTCCTGTATGAGCTGAGAGTCCAGCTGTGGTAACCACGATGTCCCTGGAGGAATTTTTGCTATATACCTCTTTATTATTATATGGTAATATCCATTCTTACATAATTCTGATGATGATATATTATAAAATTATTTTCTCATTACAATTATATTAATTAAATTAATTCTCTACATTATCCTCTATATTAATCATCATCATGTCCTTCACCAATTAACTCTTAATTATTAATTATTAATTAATAATTGATAAATAATTGTATACATTTTTATTAATTTTTATAAATTTTTACTGTTTTTTAAATTAACTCTCCATTTACCACCCAAATTCTTTGTGTATACTGACATTGCTCTAATCCCAAGTACATATGGGTATATATTACCTGCCATTTTGTACCACCAATATTGAAATAAGCCCACTTTTTTAATCATTAATCATGTGTTCATGAAATAAACCTAATATCTTTCCCCCCATGTTTTTTTTTTTTTAAATAGTTATTATATTATATAGATCTTATGTACATATTTATCTCTATTATTAGCTTACAAATCATATATATTTTATAAATTCTTTCAATCAATGACATTCATTTCATAGTTCAACTTATGTATTGGCAAGCTAGTGGTTAAAATTACGCTAACCGGCCAATTGGTTTCCTCTTACTTCAGAGCATTTAAAGTTTGTTCCTTCCCTCTCCCTGTACACTTGAGAAAGGAGCGAGCATGCTCCGTGTGAGTTAAGCGCATGCTCTGAAATGTGTTGTGTTTCTCCCATGCTCCGGTGACGTCACACGCTCACGGGCTTGCTCACAAAGCAGAATACCTCCATCTCCTCTAGCCACAGAGAGGATTAGCCTGCTTCCTCCAGGGACATCGTGGTTACCGCAGCTGGACACTCCGCTCATACAGGACATGCCAGAGACATTGGAGACCAATCTAGGAGATTTCACCTTCCATGAGCTTATCATCCCTTACTTCTATGTAAGTTTTGGATAACATATTATTGCACACATTAAACCTTGCACTCAGGCACTTTTCTGCTTTTTTTTTTTTGTCTTGTCTACCAGAGCTGGCTTCACTCATGTGAAAAGCTGTACCCTCAGTGCTGATCTTATCCCTGAGATGTTACAAATATCCACCTTGAAAGACAGATTCTCTCAAATCTTCCTGGACTTTTCTTAAATCCCTATCCCTGGACTTATCTACTTTTATCCATTGTGGCCATTTTTTATTGTTTCTTTTTACAGATATTCTGAGCGCTCGCATATTTTATAGAGATTTCTGGTGAACAGATGGTACCCAGTTATCTCTATGACCGTCAGAGGCCCAGGCGCGACGTTATGATGCCATGTCCAGGCCGGCAGATGTAAAAAATGCCAGGGACTCGGCTGCAAAGGCCGAGACAGTTCATTTTTTTTAATCTCGGTCTTTCTAGCCTGGAGGAGTGATCTGGGGTCTTATAGTCACGCACTATTCCTACATTACCACTTGCCAGCAGTGGTCTCCTCAACGGACGCCCAGGGGCACACATCAGCATGGTCCGCATCTAGCCTGTGCTAAACCCCTGTGGGGACAGGAGTGTTATCTGCATCCGAATCAGCGGTGCCGTCTACGCCGGGGGCGGGTGCGGTTATAAGTGACCGCGCCCCTTGCCTCCATGGCGATTGGTAACCAACACACTTTGTTGCCATGGCGACCGGGAGGCACGCACATGCCGGGGATGACTACATCTATTCCCCGACATTGCGTGTGTCCACCAGCTCCTGGTCAGCTTGTAGAGAAGGTATCCGCCCCTCCACATGAGACGCCACTCACACACGTCAGGTGCAGCATTGGAAGCGGCATGTCACGCAGACTGTGTGCTGCCGCATGGGTCTATATAAATAGACTCATGCGGCAGCACACAGTCTGCGGGGTCCTCTAGGAGCCATATCAATCTCCAAACTGCAGACAGGTAATAAATTGCTTTCACTTTTTTGAAACATACGTAATATTTGTCATTACACATCTGTAACTCTGGAACAACATTCATGGGGAATAACGTTCGTATTCTCCTAATGTCTGTTTGTTGGCAGAACTTACAATAAAGCATGGCTTCAATATGATCTTTAAGCTTCGGCACATTCAGAACCTAATAACATCTGTCCATTAAGGAGGTGATTATATACACAAATATGACATGTAGCAGTAGTAAATATTATGCAGTAAATCCACAGTATGAGTGGATGTCACATTGTTTTTAATTTAGTTTATTATCATTTTTTGATCAGACCGGCAAATGTGAGTGCTGACTCCTAAAATATAGTTCAAATGTCTGCAGTGGTTATCATCCAGGATTGTGGCTCCTAGATTTATGATCCAAATCAAATCTGCTATGTAAGCACATTTTTTCCTTTTTACCTCATAATAAAAGCTTTTAACATACAGTAATATATTTTGATTTGATGATTTAAATATTATATCAATTTATTATTTACAGGTAATTAGACTTTAGGAAAATATAACACAGTAGTAAGATCAGTATCCCCCACTTTGGAGACCACAGCTGGTTTGGAGGTAAATGCTGGGGCTATGCATTTTGTGCCCGATGATTTGCTCTGACGTCACTTCACTCTGAATACACTCTGACTATTCCACAAGTGAACTCAGAGCCACACATTCGTAGGTTTCCACAATTATTCAGGTACAGCCATATGTTGTTTAGTAAGACTTGAAAAGATCTTTTGAAAATGTTTTGTTTTAAGAGTATTAAAACATGTATCTATATGTATATGTATTCATTAGATTAGAATATCCATGCATGTTCCTGAGGAAGCCGTAAGGCGAAACATGTAGAACTTTTATCAAGTTTTTTATTAGAATTTTTCATCAGGGGAGGAGAAGATCACGGGTTACAGAAGTACAGGTTAGGGATTATACATGTGATTCTTCGCCTGGTTACGTAGAGTAAGTTATGCTAAAACCAATTAATATAACGCCCTGTGGCGGTAAATAAGAAGCAAAGGTGATACAACTTGTAGCCAGTCTAAGTAGTGAATAGATCTGTAAGACCTATGAGAGGAGACAATGGATGAATAAGATATTGAGTGGGCACCCCTCACATTTTTTGTAAATATTTTATTATACCTTTTCATGTGACAACACTGAAGAAATGACACTTTGCTACAATGTAAAGTAGTGAGTGTACAGCTTGTATAACAGTGTAAATTTGCTGTCCCCTCAAAATAACTCAACACACAGCCATTAATGTCTAAACCGCTGGCAACAAAAGTGTGTACACCCCTAAGTGAAAATGTCCAAACTGGGCCCAAAGTGTCAATATTTTGTGTGGCCACCATTATTTTCCAGCACTGCCTTAACCCTCTTTGGCATGGAGTTCACCAGAGCTTCACAGGTTGTCACTGGAGTCCTCTTCCACTCCTCCATGATGACATCACGGAGCTGGCGGATGTTAGAGACCTTGCGCTCCTCCACCTTCCGTTTGAGGATGCCCCACAGATGCTCAATAGGGTTTAGGTCTGGAGATATGCTTGGCCAGTCCATCAACTTCTTTGGTCGACCATGGCAAGGCCTGTTCTGAGTGGAACCTGTCCTGTTAAACCACTGTATGGTCTTGGCCATTGTGCTGCAGCTCAATTTCAGGGTCTGGGCAATCTCCTTATAGCCTAGGCCATTTTTATGTAGAGCAACAATTCTTTTTTTTAGATCCTCATGGAGTTCTTTGCCATGGGGTGCCATGTTGAACTTCCAGTAACCAGGATGAGAGAGTGAGAGCGATAACACCAAATTTAACACACCTGCTCCCCATTCAAGCCTGAGACCTTGTAACACTAACGAGTCACATGACACCGGGAGGGGAAATTGGGCCCAATTTGGGCATTTTTACTTAGGGGTGTACTCACCTTTGTTGCTAGTGGTTTAGACATTAATGGCTGTATGTTGAGCTATTTTGAGGGAACAGCAAATTTACACTGTTATACAAGCTGTACACTCAGTACTTTACATTGTAGCAAAGTGTAATTTCTTTAGTGTTGTCACATGCAAAGATATAATAAAATATTTACAAAAATGTGAAGGGTGTACTCACTTTTGCGAGATACTGTAAATCACAAACTGTTGGTTGGAAACTATATGAGATCATTATGTTACATGGGAGAAAAGGCGAAATAGGCAGAAGGGGATACCAGGGAGGGAGAGGGGAGGAAAACGTCGACTTTAGTTAGGCCGAGGTCCAGGTAGTATATCTGGGGTGCACTCCAGATTGAAGCTTGGTCTCCAGCAGGATATGTTGAGGTGCGCACCCGAGTTCCCGAAACAATTCTTGGTTTTAAAAGCCTCCCAGCAAAGTAAAAATTCTTCTTTGCAATCGGGCTGCCCTGCAAGAGTCAATGCTCATTTAGTTGGATGGGAAAAGCAGTTTTACTTACCTGATCCCCACTTCTCCGGCAGGTTAAACAAAAAAAAAACTGACAGCTCCCCACGTCCACAAAAGTGATGTGGATGCAGGGATCTCTCCTGCTTCACTATTGTATTCTGACAGTGGGGATACACTGAACAGCACTGCAGCCATTTGGCTGTAAGCGCTGCTCGAATGCAGGTTTTCCAACAGGATCATCTGACAGAATCCAGTCAAACGGCCGACTTCTGTTGGAACAGACAGGGGTACATACAGTATGTATAAAAATTCAGTGAGTTCCTGCTGGACCAGCCAAACTTCGATACATGTATACCCATGAAGATTATCTTTGTAAAAATTAATTTCTTTTTCACTTTTTCACAGATTTGTTTTCTTGCTTCTTCTATCTGGATGCCCATAACGCCCTAGACAGCTGTACATTTTAATAAATTCAAAATATATACAGTAGAATATGATTGTTTGTTTTTGCTTATTTGTGACACTATGGTGCATATTTAAAAAGCAGTGCATCTGACAGTCACTGCAAGTCATCCAGGTGTATGTATTTAAAATTACAGTGACTAATTCATCACAAGTGAATGTTTGGTGAAAGCCACCTACAGTGCTTTATAAATATGTTAACTAATCCAAAATCTTGCACTCTGTGTCTTTAAAATGTGTATACCAGCAACAGCTGCACTCTGATCTTCGAATACTAGATACATAGACATTAGATACCGAATACTAGATACTAGACATAGACATACTTTAATCCAAGAAACATGAATCAAATCAAATGCAAAATGAATGTTATATCCTATCACAAGTAAAGTGCATCAGTTTTGAATATATAAATAAATAAATTGATAATGTGTAAAATTAAATAGTGTAAAATAACCTAAAATTCATATATCCCCTCAAAAATATGATGTCTTATCTCAAACAACAAATAAAGTGCGTCAATGTTGAAATAAATAAATAAATACGCCAATGATAAAAAAGTAATAAATAACATAAAATGACTAAAAGTTCATGCCGAAAAATCTATATAACACTGCTAAAATGGTGTTGTGAAAAGCCACTGGAGATCCTGTAAACCTCCAAGTGCTCCCACACTATCAAGTGCACAAGCTTCTTACCAGAGACAAAATACCTCTAGGTTATAGACGGTCAGTGCAGCTTGTAATATATGAATCAGCACTCTCCACTACTTAGTGATGGGGTAGCCCACACTTTCTCATAACATCAGGTGAATATTACCATTAGAGTTGGGCGAATGGTTCCGGCCAAGCAAAAGTTCAGCCCGAACATCGCCTGTTCGCGGTTCAGCGAACACATGAATTTGCAGGGCGGTGACATCACCGGTGGGTAGGGCCACTGGGGGTGGGGCCACCAGGTAATGTCATCTGGTGGCTCTGCTCCTTACCTATGTAAGAACTGTCAAATGGCGGAGCCTGTAGGCGGTCAGCCTTCATTGACAGCTTTTTTTGGGACCGATGGTGTCAGTGGGCGACAGATCTACATCGGGGGACATTAAAAAATAAATAAATAAAGGAATTCTAAAAAACCTTTCTACTGTTTTTATTTGTATTTGACACTTTTTGGGGGAATGGGTAAAGCCCCCCCACCCCAAAGCACCCACTCCCTCATGTTGAGGGCATGTGATCTGGTATGGTTCAGGAGAGGGGGCGCTTGCTCGTCTCCCCTTTTCCTCGCCTGCCAGGCGTTTTGCAATCCTGTGACCTGTTTTCAGCAAAGAGCAGGCTGAAGTCCACTCTCTGCTGACGTCGCGGTTATCAGTCCAGGCCCCGCACTGACACCCTGCTCAAAAACTCAGCAAGCTGCTGAGAGCCTGAGCTGGCGTGTCGGGGGACAGATGCAGCATCGGACCAATGCTGCATCCAGCTAGGTAAGTATGAATCTGAAAAAAAAAATTAAATTATTTGAACAATAGTATTCATGCATTAGGATTGACCATTCAGAGATCCAAGTGTAAGCCTATAATACCAGACTATGTAACCTTTTCTGTTTTTATTTTATAGATACAGTTGAACATGAGCAGATCAACAGAGATTTTGCACCAGCCAAGAGTACCTATACTCAAGCCTTCCTGGCAAAGGCCTAAGTCAGCTGGTTGACTACCTGTGATTTTCTGGTAAATTAGGGTCCTTATCTTGGTTGAAAGTCAACTGGTTGATGTGTTCTCTGGGTTGTTTGTTCCAGATGTGCAGATTCTCTATATCTGGAGGTATGGAAAGAAGTTAAATAGTGTGGTGACTAAATTATCAAGCCCTGGGGATTATTGTGGTATAGCGTGATATTAATTTTGTCATTTATTATTTTATGAAGATGTATTAGGTAATATTAAGGTACTTGTTTAGTATATTACCATATTAAAATCATCATACAGCACCTTGTCTTTTCACTTAGTTTTTGGAAATGTATTGGTTGTAGACTAGGACAGGCAAAAGTCTAACTTTTCTCTCATTATGTGTTTTATGTCAATTTAATAGGTTTATCATATTTTATGCAACACTGTCCAGCAAATATATATACAATAATCATTCACAATGTAAGCCTCCAGCAAAACAGACAGTGTAGAACTAGTCTTAGTGTGGTGGTAGTTTATTTGGTGAAAGGTTTGCCAAAGCTGTGAATAAAATGACTGTCAACTTCAGGGCAATCAAGTTAATTGTAGATGACAAACTGCATACATCTTTGCTCCGATGTAGCACAATGTATTAATATTATTGTAACAATAATATAAAATATCACAAACTCTTTTGCATCACATTTCCTGTTTAATGAAGCCAACCAGGTAAGCTGAGACTACTCCTTCTGTGCTACCATCTGCTTAACTAATAACAGAGAGGCATATTGACAGGAGCTCAAGGAAAACATGAAATATTTCATCAGTCAGATTATGCACCATAGAGACAGATGTTAAGAAGCTGTAATATTTAAAAATAAAGAGATAAGCAGACGCTTGAAGGAATGGGAGGATTTCTCAGTTTTGTAGGGATATGAAGAAGCGGGTCACAGTGTGCTGGATATAAGATATTAATGCTAACGTATGAGATTAAAGATGAAATGTCAAGCTTTGTCTTATCAAGCATAAATTGAAATTTTGATCAAAAATACCATTACTGCTTCAAAGAAGATTTAACCCTATGTTGGACAAGCAGAGCTAGCTAACTCAATAATATGCAACTGGAGAAAATGTTAGACAAAATGTGGTGCTAAAACTTGAGATCACAATTTTTGATTCCTAAAATAGTGGTTTGCTCAGCTAAAGAACACTAAATAAGCAATGTTGCCCACTGGCATATGTGTTGTACTGTGAAGATACGGTACTATTCATGAGTTCTATTTTTATAGTTTAATACCAAGCAACAAAGGAACCCATATACAGCAAAGTATATATAATATAGCCAAAAAGTTACATTGATTATTTTGTTAGTTTACATGCAGTAGTGCCACAATATTTAGCAGTTTCTGCCACCAGATTACCAAATAATCTTCCAGCTACAAAGATACAGTACAGCCATACATAAGTCCTCATATTTATTTATTATTTTACTTTATTTTGTCTCTGTTATTTCATGTAATCTACCTGCATTCTAGCAGTCTTATTTGTAGACACAATTTGATGTCCAGACACATAAATGCAGCTCATTGGGCCCGAGAGCAAAATTTTGAAGGCACTCCTGGAGACCTTTCTTTGTGGCACTTAGGAGTGTCAACTGTACCAATACTGTCACTGATCTTAACTTAGAGTATGTCTAAATCAGGCACAGGCAACAGGACAGATCTCAGCAATAACAGTGCACTACTAGGAGCCAGTGCTGTGGATAAAAGTTGTCAGGGAATTATCCTTTAACTTTAGTATTAGCAGTAATAACCATCTGGATATTTCATATGATTACATAATGATTGCTGCTACAATCACTCCAATACCCTAAAAAGAACTTCTTTAAACTTTGGATTTTTTGCAGCATTACAAACCCCAGCTGTTTTATTGGGTTTTAACTGAGCGGACACTCTGGAATTCTTTTTTTAACAGCCCAAGGAAACTTTTTAAAGTTAAATGAAACCTGGAGTTAAATGATAGTTCATTATTGGCTTCTTTAAATGGTGGGGGTCTATGTGCCTTTTTTTAAAGAAAAAGTCAGAGAAATGTATTTTGCCAGCCTTTAAAAACAAACGCATTTTCTCTTTGTATGTTAATGTCAGAACGGACTACAAAGGACCTTGTCTTTGAAGTTTGCCGAACCCTGCTTGAACCCAACACAAGGGAGTTAGGCTCATCCCTAGTTAGCAGAATGACTGACATCAAGAACTGACATTTTATACAAAAAAACTAACGTTTTCACTATATATTTTAGCCCCCTTGGTTAAACTTTAGGAGTTAGGTATTTGATATTATATTTAGCATATACATTTTGGCATGCATGCCCTCTGCTTTTTACAGGTGCCATAGGTCAACAACATATAGTCCAATTGATATTATATTTAGACCTAATATTCCACATTTATTTTAGATCTTGCATTTTTTAAGCCAGCTCTAAAACAAAACAAACTACATATAGATGGGCCTTCTCAAAAGAATCTAGTCTGGGCCCAAGCTAGAAATGATAATGACCAGTCATACAGTATTTCATTTATATATTTAATTTACTTTGTCATGCTGCAGTTTGCACATGATTTGGAAGTTTCCAACAGTGAGAATGACCACAAGCTACAATACAGTATGTAACAACTAAACTATTGCTTTTCTGTGAACCCTAATTGGAAAAATTAAATTACAGGTCTAAAAACTTCATAAGCCAGGAATATATGTATAGTAGAGAGTGCTTAGCTTCAGTATCTTACTTTCTTTCTTTCACGAGGCTGCATGGATGTAAAAATAATAACCTCTAATTTAAAAGCATGTACCAGTACCTGTATTTTTTTTTATTGTGTTTTTTAGGTGTATGTTTTTGCAGTGTTTACCATAGTGTTAATAGTGAATAGGTTAAAGTAAATGTTGCTAATTTTCTAAGCTGAGATAGATGGACAATTTGGATACATGTACAGTTATTCCTAAATGTGCTTGCAACATACAATCTTGGTGGGTTGGTAAAACAGGGGGAATCAGTGAATGGCAAAGGTCAAGGTAAGTGTAGGTGTAATAACAGCTTGCAACTCTATTAAGATGCTTCCACGAAGAGCTAGATATCCAAAAGATGCCCTAGGGGGGTATTAAAAGCCCATTGGGTGTTAGAGAGACCACAGACAAAGAAAAGCCAGAATGTATTATGACTTTACTTTTCTTTGTTAATCAGATGTGATTCTGACAGCTTTACAGTTGCCAATCTGCCCCACCTCTCTTCTAGCTAGACTGTTAGTGAGTTCATGATGAACAGCGGGAGCTACAGGATGAACCAGGAAGTGCTCAAGGGATTCTAGATCAGGACTCTCAGAATCACTGCACAGTGTCTGGGTAAATAGCAGATTGAAAACACTCCTCAATATGCATGCTCTGCAAGAAGTGGAAGCTTCAGAGCCCTAATAGACCATTGATGACTCCATAAATAGACCTGCTTAGCCCTCTAGTAACCTTAATATTGCTCAATACAAGTATAGTATAAACAATACACCAAAAAAAACCTCTCCAACCTCCCCTTCCTACTTGAATTTGCATACATGCAGTACGTATATACAGTACATACACAAGGGATACACTTACCCAGATAGCAAGCAATTGAGCTGCAAGTTTGAAAATGACTCGCTAAGCTGACAATTCTCTACTACTCCCCTAATTCCCTTGGTGTAAGCCCTCAGTCTCACCCTTGAATTGATTATTGATTCCCATGCCTCCCTTTTTCCCACTACTCCCCCACACCCCTACTGTCTCTATCCTTTTCCTGTCTTATACTCCACAGCCTATTCCACCTAGCCCTGGCCTCTAGGTAGGCCCTCCCCCTATTATGCTACTACCGTTTACTCTGCAGTCTCCAAGAACCCTTGGTTTTTTTGGCACTCCCCTCCCCTACCATGTCTTGGTAGGTTTTCAGTTGTGCCATACTCTTTCCATTTTTGAATAATGAATTGAACAGTGCTCCGTGAGATGCTCAAAGCTTGGGATATTGTTTTATAACCTAACCCTGCTTTAAACTTCTCCACAACTTTATTCCTCCTTACCTGTCTGGTGTGTTGCTTGGCCTTCACGATGCTGTTTGTTCACTAAGGTTCTCTAACTAAACTATGAGGGCTTCACAGAACAGCTGTATTTATACAGAGATTAAATTACACACAGGTGGACTCTAGTTACTAATTAAGTGAGTTCTGCAGGCAATTGGTTCCACTAGATTTTAGTTAGGGGTATCCGAGTAAAAGGGGCTGAATACAAATGCACGCCACACTTTTCAGATATTTATTTGCAAAACATTTTGAAAACCATTTATCATTTTCCTTCCACTGCACAATTATGTGCCACTTTGTGTTGGTCTATCACATAAAATCCCAATTAAATACATTTACATTTTTGGTTGTAGCATCACAAAATGTGGAAAATTTCAAGGGGTGTGAATACTTTTTTAAGGCACTGTATATTATGTATCCCTACGAAGAGAATGTCATAGAAAAGGAAAATTGCAAAGAGCTGCAGATAAATCAGTAATTGCACAAATTATCTCAGCTCAAAGAATAGACTAAAAACACTGAGGTTATTTAACCATAAAGGCAAAGTTCGCTTTTTTTTTTTTAAATCCAGCTCCTCTATGTACCAATATACAGTACCATTAAAGTGATTGTAAACCCTTACAGACCACTTTTCACTACAGGTAAGCCTATAATCAGGTTTACCTGTAGCTACCGTGGATATGTCCTAAACCTGCACGGTTTAGGAGATGTTCCCTTATATCAGCATGTGCCAGCATCATCGGCGCATGCGCACTGAAGCAACGGCTCATTCATGAAGTTGCTTCAGCTGATGTGACGTTACCGTGCAGTGATGTCATCGTGGCTCTGGCCAGTCACAGCGCCGGAGCCCGCAATACCCGGAAATAACTCCGGGAGACATGTCGCCGGGCAGAGCAGTGTGCATACTAGCTCATTATGCCTTTGTCTGGTTTTTTGTTTTTTTCTTTTTTTCTTTCATGGGTTTACAACCAATATAACTAGGTTGCAAAAAAATTCAAGTTTTTTTGATTTTGAGAACAAGGCATTACCTTACCCCTTGCTGCATTTCTTAGAAAGCTTCAGATACTCCCTGGTATAGACTTGAGACAAAGAAACCAGTAGGAAACAGGAGGGAGTTTATCAGCTGATCTCATTAGCACCCACTCTTCACCCAACAACTAAATTTTCACAGCACCCCCGGCATTTCTCCACACGTGCATTTGTCTGGCTTCCCAAGCATCCCTTCAGATGGGCTCAGGCTGTATACTAAACTTCCTGGGACCGCATGCAGCCCACGGGATACCCCTGATGTAGTGCAAGGGCCTGACTAATTGGATACAGAGTGATTGGATAGATGGTGTGTCCTCCTAATATATAGTTTTGGTAAATCTAAATGAGATTGTACAGAGATTGTACAATCAATTGTATAGTGTATGGTCACATTTATACACCTAAAATTACCTAGTTGCACTTTCAGTGTCATTAATTGTTAATAACACCCTGGACACCACAATTATCAATAAACCAAAATATAGAGCAGATCGTAGTATAACCAAAGGTCAAATAGTGAAAAGAAAATTAATAATTAATTTCATACCGTGCTCAAATGTACAGGTAGTATTAAAAATGAATACAAATGAAAATAAAAAATGCATGATCAAATAATGTTCAAATGTTGATATAAATTTTCAATAAAATCCAAAAAACAACCACCATGACGATTCTTCAATCAAGTGCACAGTGATTAAATAAATTTAGTGACTGTAATGGAAAGTGCCATTTCCCACCAGTTTAGGCAAACATCCTACTCACCAGATTCATCAGACACCCATGACAGGTGTCAGATGAGCAGAAAGATGTATCCATCCATACAGATGCCTCTCACAAGCGAAGTAAAAATGTGGTCACCGATGCAGACACCTCTCACCAGCGATGTAGCCAGGCAGGATTTATAAGTAAAGGAGAAAAGAAGAACTCCTCATAGCGTAACTTGTAGCCATTTATTCATAAAACTTTGTTCCCATAAAAAACACATAACATGGAGCCGGTACACCTAGCTGCGTTCCACCTGTGCTTCAGCACAATGGCAGAAGTGACGTATCACGTATTGCGTAAACCGACGCATTTCATAAGCACGTCTGACATCATCAGGGGTCATGTGATTGGAACCGTCACTTCCTCCGACATCATTTATACAGTCTTGGTGAATTGGATATCCAATCCATTCCAATCCTCACCAACAACTGCAAATAAGAAGTCAAAAATTTGCATAAATTACCTACATATTAGTGGTCTTTATTATTTCTAGGATTATTTGTTAAAAATATAAATTTAAAACCATATCAAGGTATATTAAATCGATAATTGCACACCCTCTCATGGTACTCCACAGGTAGTGGTTCAAAGAGAAAAAAGAGAGAAAGAGGAACATGATCCAGTGGGAGTGCCATCTTGTGGAAAAAATGGAACTACCGCATGGTAATCAATGTGCTGAATACATAAAAAAAAAAAAATATATATATATATATATATATATATATATATATATATATATATATATATATATATTTCAAATTTCTAATTGTAATGGAGTTCCAATCATATCCTACCCTCCGTTTTGTATAATTATATTATATATATATATATATATATATATATATATATAATATAATTATACAAAACGGAGGGTAGGATATGATTGGAACTCCATTACAATTAGAAATTTGAAATCTAACAATTCAAATCAATGTCTATATTGATACCAGCAGGATATAAAGTATTTAATTTAAAAATCCATTCTGTTTAGTTTTTGGACACTTTTTGTCTCATTCTCCCCTCCCCCACCAATGTGGCATGATTCTATCGATCACACAAAAAGTGGCCAAACTGGGATCCTGATTGTGGTAGATCTTAAAATGGTTGGAAAGAATGTGTTTTGGAAACCCATTTCTTATATTATTCAAATGTTCGTTTATTCTAACCCCCGATTTCCTGGGTGTGCGCCCCACATACCGGAGCCCGCTTGGACAGGATATCAGGTAAGTGACATGGGTGGAATCACAAGAAATAAACTTGTCTATCTCAACCTGTTTACCGTTACTTGAAGATCTAAAGGTCTGTACCTTCCTCTTGGCTATATTGGTTGTCCTTCATGCCTTACACCTCTTAAAGTGGCAAAAGCCTGTTGAATCAAGGAAAGTAAAGATCTTTTTGGGAGGGTTATAGACATTTGGTGAAAGTCTATTCCTTAAAATAGGGGCCCTACGATAGATAAATCTAGGTTGCTTTGGGAGAAGACTGGCTAGAGTATTGTCCCTCAAAAGAATTGGCCAATGCTTTTTAATGACGTGTTCTAGAGATTTATAATCCCTGCTGAAATCTGTCAGAAATGCTAAGTTGTTCTTGTTGTCATATATATAATAAAGGCATTGAACCTATCCAAACCTCTATCTGGTGCAAATTTAAGACCGAGTTCTAAAACTCTAAGTTGCCAATGAGGGGCCTCCCCCTGTTGGCAACAGGGGGAGGCCCCTTATTGGCAACAACAGGGTCCCCCACGAGACGCCCCAGAGGAAGAAGAGAGGGGAGAGAGAACAAAAAGAAATTTGGATCAATAGTTAGAGGAATTTTTAATCTTAGTGATGATGTTTTTACCACAAACGAACGAGTTTTAGAACTCGGTCTTAAATTTTCACCAGATAGAGGTTTGGATAGGTTCAATGCTTTCATTGATACCAAAAGGTTCATTAGAAAGTTTAACATTAAACATTTTTCGGAGAAACCCAATAAAGAATCTATGACCAATGAACCTAGGGAGTACCAGGACGGTGGTTTAAGAAATTATTCCACCTTTAACCCTAAGAAATCCTCCAATCAGTTTTTGGAGGTTTTCAAGTCCATGGTGGAACAGGACATAAGACTAATTAAAACCAAGACAAATAAGAGGAAAGGGAATGTACAAAAAGGGTTGGAAGCATTAGAAAAAAAGAAAAATATAGTTATATGTATCCCTCCCCCCCGACAAAGGAGGAGGGATTGTGGTTTTAAGGAAAAAAACAATGCTAAATAATTGAATAGATTGGTGGGAGATAAGGATAAGTATAAGAAATGGGGAGGTAACCCAGGAAACAAGCTAAAAGCCCATCTCACAAAACTGGTTAAAAAAGCCCAAACTATGGGCATAGTTACAAAAAAGGAAGCTAGATATTTGGTCCCAGATAGGGATGAGTCGAACACCCCTCTGTTCGACTCAAACATTGGCTGTTCGCCAAATAGCAAACAATTTGGGGTGTTCGCGGCAAATTCGAAAGCCGCAAAACACCCTTTAAAAGTCTATGGGAGAAATCAAAAGTGCTAATTTTAAAGGCTTATATGCAAGTTATTGCCCTAAAAAGTGTTTGGAGACCTGGGTCCTGCCCCAGGGGACATGTATCAGTGCAAAAAAAAGTTTTAAAAATGGACGTTTTTTCAGGAGCAGTGATTTTAATAAAGTTTAAAGTAAAACAATAAAAGTTAAATATTCCTTTAAATTTCGTACCTGGGGGGTGTCTATAGTATGCCTGTAAAGTGGCGCTTTTTTCCTGTGTTTAGAATAATCTGACAGCAAAATGACATTTCTAAACGGAAAAAAATGTCATGAAGTAATAGCGGCTATAGTGAATTGTCGGCTATGGTGAATTGTCTATGGGAGAAATCAAAAGTGCTAATTTTAAGGGTTAATATGCAAGTTACTGTCATAAAAAATGTTTGGAGACCTGGGTCCTGCCCCAGGGGACATGTATCAGTGCAAAAAAAAAAAAAGTTGTAAAAACAGCTGTTTTTTCGGGAGCAGAGATTTTAATAATGCTTAAAGTGAAACAATAAAAGTGTAATATTCCTTTAAATTTCGTACCTGGGGGGGGGGGGGGGGGGTGTCTATAGTATGCCTGTAAAGGGGCGCATGTTTCCCATGTTTAGAACAGTCTGACAGCAAAATGAAATTTCAAAGGAAAAAAAGTCATTTAAAACTACTCGCAGCTATTAATGAATTGTCGGTCCGACAATACACATAAAAGTTCATTGATAAAAACGGCATGGGAATTCCCCACAGGGGAACCCCAAACCAAAATTTAAAAAAAAAATGGCGTGGGGGGTCCCCCTTAATTCCATACCAGACCTGAAGGGTCTGGTATGGATTTTAAGGGGAACCCCGCGCCAAAATAAAAAAAAATGGCGTGGGGTCCCCCTCAAAATCGATACCAGACCCTTATCTGAGCACGCAAACCTGGCAGGCCGCAGGAAAGGGGGGGTGAGAGAGCGCCCCCCCCTCCTGAACCGTACCAGGCCACATGCCCTCAACATTGGGAGGGTGCTTTGGAGTAGCCCCCCAAAGCATCTTGTCCCCATGTTGATGGGGACAAGGGCCTCATCCCCAGAACCCTTGCCCAGTGGTTGTGGGGGTCTGCAGGTGGGGGGCTTATCGACATCTGAAAGCCCCCTATCACAAGGAGACCCCCAGATCCTGCCCCCCCGTGTGAAATGGTAAGGGGGTACAAAAGTACCCCTACCATTTCACAAAAAAACTGTCAAAAATATTAAAAATGACAAGAGACAGTTTTTGACAATTCCTTTATTTAAAGTCTTCTTTTTTCCATCTTCTTTCTTCTATCTCCTTTCTTCTATCTTCCTTCGGTTTCTTCCTCCATCTTCTTCTTCTTCTGGTTCTTCCTCCGGTGTTCTCGTCTGGCATCTTCCTCCGTGGCGTCTTCTTCCCTTCTTCTTCTCGGGCCGCTCCGCATCCATGATGGGAGGCTCCTGCTGTGTGACGCTTCTTGTCTTCTGACGGTTCTTAAATAACGGAGGGCGGGGCCACCCGGTGACCTCACCCCCCTCTGACGCACGGGGACTTGATGGGGACTTCCCTGTGGCATTCCTCGTGACGTCAGAGAGGGGCGGGAACACCGGGGGAAGAACCAGAAGAACCAGAAGAAGAAAAAGATGGAGGAAGAAACCGAAGGAAGATAGAAGAAAGAAGATAAAAGAAAGAAGATGGAAAAAAGAAGACTTTAAATAAAGGAATTGTCAAAAACTGTCTCTTGTCATTTTTAACATTTTTGACAGTTTTTTTGTGAAATGGTAGGGGTACTTTTGTACCCCCTTACCATTTCACACAGGGGGGGGCAGGATCTGGGGGTCCCCTTGTCAAAGGGGGCTTCCAGATTCTGATAAGCCCCCCGCCTGCAGACCCCCACAACCACCGGGCAAGGGTTGTGGGGATGAGGCCATTGTCCCCATCAACATGGGGACAAGGTGCTTTGGGGGGCTACCCCAAATC
Organism: Aquarana catesbeiana; assembly: GCF_042186555.1. Taxonomy (NCBI): domain Eukaryota; kingdom Metazoa; phylum Chordata; class Amphibia; order Anura; family Ranidae; genus Aquarana; species Aquarana catesbeiana. The sequence continues at coordinate 587,207,509 of NC_133324.1, read as the reverse complement.
CCCCTCCCAATGTTGAGGGCATGTGGCCTGGTACGGTTCAGGAGAGGGGGCGCTCTCTCATCCCCCCCCCTTTTCTGCGACCTGCCAGGTTGCGTGCTCGGAAAAGGGTCTGGTATAGATTTTGAGGGGGACCCCTACGCCATTTTTTTTTAAATTTTGGCCGGGGTTCCCCTTAATATCCATACCAGACCTGAAGGGCTTGGTATGGAATTTAGGGTGATCCCCCACGCCATTTTTATAAAAAAATTTGGTTCAGGGTTCCTCTGTGGGGAATTCCCATGCTGTTTTTATCAATGAACTTTTATGTGTATTGTCTGACCGACAATTCATTAATAGCTGCGAGTAGTTTTAAATGCCTTTTTTTGAAATGTAATTTTGCTGTCAGACTGTTCTAAACACGGGAAACATGCACCCCTTTACAGGCATACTATAGACACCCCCCAGGTACGAAATTTAAAGTAATATTACACTTTTATTGTTTCACTTTAAGCATTATTAAAATCACTGCTCCCGAAAAAATATCCGTTTCTTAAAACTTTTTTTGCATTGATCCATGTCCCTTGGGGCAGGACTCAGGTCCCCAAACACTTTTTATGACAATACCATGCATATAAGCCTTTAAAATTAGCACATTTGATTTCTCCCATAGACTTTTAAAGGGTGTTCCGCGGCTTTTGAATTTGCCGCAAACGCCCCAAATTGTTCGCTGTTGAGCGAACTGGCGAACAGCCGATGTTCGAGTCGAACATGAGTTCGACTCGAACTAGAAGCTCATCCCTAGTCCCAGAGGCACCCAGACTACCGGTCATCTACCAGCTCCCTAAAATCCACAAGGATAGTCTGTGTCCGCTTAGGAGACCCATATTGAGTGGCATTGATTCCATTTTCTCCAGGGTAGGAGAGTACGTAGACTATTTCCTACAGCCATTAGTTCAAGCCTGCCCTTCATTTGTTAGTGACAGTAAACATTTGATGAACATATTGCAGGATATCCCCATCATGGATGACACAGTACTTGTCACCATCACCATTGATGTGGAATCATTGTATACTAGCCTCAAACTTGATCATGTCATTACCACCACAAGGAAGGCTTTAGATACACATACAAATCTTAAGACCTGACAGAAGAAATGTACTATGTCTCTATTGGACTTAGCTATGACCACTAACTATTCTTGGCACAAGGGTGCATATTTAATCAGATCAAAGGTGTAGTTATGGGAGCCAAATATGCCCCCACTGTAGCTAACCTTTTGCTTAGTCAGTGGGAAGAGCAGGTTATATACCTTGGACACACTCCAGAGGTGATTTTGTACAAACGGTACATTGTGTCAGGGCTGGCTCAGCCCTTCCTTCTCTGAGCTGGCCGCTCACCTGTCAGCTAATTGCCAGCTCTCATCTCTCTCCACAGTTAACCAGCTGTTGTGGATCTGCTCGTTAGTTCCGCCTACTTAAAGATCGCCAGCTCACTTCATTCCTGCCTTCACCTTGGTCACATCACAAGAAACCATCTCCTGCGTTCCTGTTTAAAGACTGGCTTTGCTGACATCCCTTCTGGCTCCTTATCCTGCTTGCTGTTCCTCTACTTGGATCCCTGACTTCTGGCCTGGCTGATTACCCGATCTGGTTACTGAACTCTGGCTTGGCTAATTACCCAATCTGGTTACTGAACTCTGGCTTGGCTGACTACCCGATCCGGTATTTTTATTAATAAACAAGTATGATTTTACTGTACTTCTGTCTCAGTCTGGTTCATGGTTTCTGACAGTAGGTGAAAGCCATGAATTCAGAAGATACAGTCAATCCACTTGTTGGTAATATTTTTTCCAGATTGGATGAGCAAGATCACCGCATGGATCAATTTGCTATGGCGTTACAAATGCTCCTGAGTCGCACGGCTCACCTGGAATCCCCCACTGTGGCTGCTGTGGTTGCAGGCCATCCCTGCTGCTGCGCCAGTCTCTGTGCAGGCACCCGCCTTGAGTATTACCTCTATAAGAGGTATGTCTGGTTCCGCCCCGCTTCCCCAGTGATTTGGGGGCAATTCAGTTCAATGCAGAGGGTTTCTCAACCAAGTTGAGATATACTTTGAGATGCTGCCCCAGGCGTTTCCCACAGACAGAAGCAAAGTAGGGTTTGTGATATCTTTGCTTTCTGAGAGAGCCTTGGCCTGGGCTAACCCTCTATGGGAGATGCAAAAACCTGTTGTCTTGAGTTACCCTGAGTTTGTGGCCTCCTTTAAAAGGGTATTTGACATTCCCGCATGCTCCGCCTCTGCTGCCTCATGTCCATTAAACAGAGTAAGAGAACTGATATATGATAGATTCCGTGCTTAGGATAATATGGGTTGCAGCCCCCCCTATTAGGTTTGCCTTTGAGAATGTCCAGTGACGAAACGCGCAAGGAGGAGCCACGCTCTTACGTCACACCCAGAAGAATAGAGCCTGGAACGCAGATGGTACGCACGCTGCAGACCGGCTCTTTGTTTGCTTAATTTATTGTGTTTTTTTGCTGTTGCCTACCAGCAATGGGAAGCTATTGTTTTTATCTATATTTTTAATAAATTTCATTTTTGAATACTGCACTATGGGAGCCCCTTGTTTTTTTCCTGTGAGGACCTTACCACTTGCTACTGTGGAACGATCTATGAAGCCCTGATTGGAGCACACTCCGGAATCTGAACGAACAGGTGGATAAGCTCGATGGAGGAACAGATGGCATAGCACAGTTTACCAAGGAGGAGGTCCATCCATAGTCACCCACTCTATGCCTACTACCCCTGCAGGGGTAACTATGTCTGGTGAGTTGGAATCCAGTGGGGGGAGCACCAAAAGTCACACTACGTGCTGTGCACTGAAGTCACCTGATATACGCAATATTGGACATTCTGGGATCACATTTTTGTTTTTCTTTTTATATATTTTTTACTTTTCAAGAGGGACTTGGATTTTTATATTGATCACACAATATTTTTATGTCATAGTTGTGGACTATATCTGCACTTTATTAACAGTGGTGCACTTACATTAGTAATACTTTTATGTTACATGTGTGGACTATTTCTGCACTGTATTAATAGTAGTGTGTTTATTATTTACTTTTCACATTATTTACAAGGAACTGAGATACCTCATGGTTATTGGCCGGTTCACATGGTTGGGCAATTAAGGGAGGGTGTGCATCTCAGTAATTAACAATCTGAGCTGTATCCTCAGCCTCACTTATATACACTCTAACACATACTTACCTTTTAGGTTTTCTTTATTTACTTACCTCTCGTACCTTTTAGTTATGATCTGACACACTTTTTACACGCTCACTTTTGCTTATCACACTCTTTTGTAGGGGCACGTACACTTTTACTCTGGCTTATAAGGGAGTTTTAGCCCAATATTCTGCATTAGTTTCAACTCCTTAATAACCATTTAGTGTTTCATAGGGTAGCGTCAATTACCCCATTTTTTATATTTATTAGAGTAAGAGAACTGTTGTCGAATACGCCACTGAGTTTCGTACTCTGGCAGCAGAGGTTGCTTGGAACAATGAGGCTCTCGTGACTGCTTTTTCTCATGGTCTCTCAGATTCCATCAAGGATGAGATAGCAGCCCGAGATATACCCACTGAGCTGGAGAGCTTGATCTCGTTTGCCATCCTCATTGACTCCAGACTCAGAGAAAGACTTTCTTTTAAGGAGCATTTGCAGAAGCCTCCTGTACGTTTGCCTCCGACCTTTGCAGTCCCACTCGTGCCTCCCTCACCTCCCATGCCTCCTAGTACCGAGTTGGTCAGTGAAGATGAACCCATGCACTTGGGCTTAATGCGTCTCTCTGCGGATAAGAGAGCCTTTAGGAGGAGGGAGAGTTTGTGCCTTTATTGTGGCCAGGCAGGTCACTTTTTGAAGTTTTGCCCTACCCGTCCTGGGAACACCTGAACCTTGAGGTCCTGTCATGGACAGACCTTAGGTGGTGTTTTGTCATCCCCAGTTATCCAGAAGGATAAGCCCCTGGTTTTGCTCACCCTTTCTTGAGCTAAGTCGTCTATCGAGATACAGGCTCTAATCGACTCTGAGGCTGCAGGCCTGTTCTTTGATGCTGCCTTTGTATCAAAGCACTTGATTCCACTGCAGCTGCGTGACACTCCACTTGCCATCGAGGCTCTACAGCCTGCCCATGTGACTCATGAGACGGTTCCATTGTCCATGGCCGTAGGGGCGCTTCACCATGAGATAATCCAATTCCAAGTGATTTCCTCTCCTAAGTTTCCGCTGGTTATTGGTTATCCTTGGTTACAGAGGCATAGCCCCTCTTTTGATTGGCTCCGTGCTGAGGTTCTCTCCTGATCACCACAATGCAGTGAAACATGCTTCCGGAAAGTAGCCAAGGTCCTGTGTACCTCTTCACTCTCCTCCCTGCCAGAGGAGTACCGTGATTTTAGCGATGTCTTTGACAAAGGTCAAGCCGGTAGTTTGCCTCCACACCAGCCGTATGATTGCGCAATTGACCTTTAACCTGGTGCCACTCCCCCTCGTGGCCGGGTTTATGCTTTGTTGGTCTTGGAGGATAAAGCCATGGAGTAGTAAGTTGCAGATGCACTTTCTCGGGGTTTCATCTGCAAATCCTCGTCACCTGCTGGTGCTGGTTTCTTCTTTGTGAAGAAGAGGAGCAGTGAACTGAGACCTTGTATTGATTATAGGGGTCTCAATCGTTTCACGATTAAGAATGCCTACCCAATCCCATTGATTACATTGAGTTATTTGACTGCCTAAAGGAAGCAACAGTTTTCACTAAGCTTGATCTGAGAGGGGCTTACAATCTCGTGAGGATTAAGGAGGGCGACAAGTGGAAAACTGCGTTTAATACCAGAACAGGCCATTATGAGTATCTTGTAATTCCTTTTGGCCTTTGTAACGCCCTGGCAGTTTTACAAGAATTTATTAACGATGTCCTCCGAGATTTGTTGCAGTTATGTGTGGTGGTTTATCTTGATGATATTCTCATATTTTCCAAGTCCCTGGAGAGCCACCACACACATCTGTTGTGTGCTTCAGAAATTAAGAGAGAACAATCTCTATTGTAAACTGGAGAAGTGTGAGTTCCATTGGGAACAGGGTAAATTCCTCATGTCATTTCCACTGCTAGTTTTTCAATGGACCCAGAAAAACTTTCGGCAGTCCTACAATGGTCTCGACCTGTGGGGTTACATCCTCTGCAGCATTTCCTGAGTTTTGCCAACTATTATCGGAGGTTTATTCGTAACTTCTCGTCTCTAGTCAAGCCCCTGACTGATATGACCAGAAAGAACGGTAACCCACAAAGTTGGTCTCTGGAGTCCATTAAAGCCTTTGAAAGTCTCAAGGCTGCCTTTGTTTCTGCTCCTGTGTTGGCACATCCCGAGCCTACGTTACCTTTTATCCTTGAGGTTGATGCTTCTGAGACTGGTGTTGGCACCCTTCTGTCTCAACATCCTGCCTCTGAGAATGCTATGCATCCTTGTGTCTACTTTTCCAAGAAATTGACACCTGCCGAGTGCAATTACGAGATTGGTGACAGAGAGCTGTTGGCAATCATTTTAGCCCTGAAAGAATGGAGACATCTCCTTGAAGGTACCACTGTGCCGGTTCTCATTCTTACTGACTATAAGAATCTCACATTCTTGTCTGAGGCTTAACCCCATCTCTCCCAGAAGGGCACGATGGGCTCTTTTCTTGTCAAGTTTCATTTACATTGTCTCATTCTTACTAAGCATGTAAGGGCTGACACCTTGTCATGACAATTTTCCTCCACTTCCAAGTTGGAGTCGGTTCCGGTTCCTATGATTCCTCTTGATTGTATTCTGGCTACGGTTCGCACCAGTCTTACTTCTCCTTTGGGTGACAAAATTCTTGCTACTCAGGTCGATGCTCCTCCTGAGAAACCTTGTGACCGTGGCTTTGTCCCAGATTGTCTCTGTACTGCCGTGCTCCAGACTTACCATTCTCCCAAGGCAGCTGGCCACCCTGGTAGGAATCAACTCGTTTGGGCCATTTCCCAACAATTCTGGTGGCCTAGTCTACGTGCTGATGTAACTGCCTTCGTAGCTGCCTGTTCCATGTGTGCTCAGAGTAAGACTCCACGACATCTTCCAGTGGGCCTCCTACAACCCATACCCAAAGCAGAGAGGCCCTGGACTCACCTGTCTATGGATTTTATTGTAGAGTTGCCCAACTCCCAAGGCAACACAGTTATCCTTATGGTGGTTGACTGGTTCTCGATGTGTCATTGTATTCCACTTAAGAAGTTGCCCACTTCTAAGGAACTGGCTTCCATTTTTGCTCGGGAGATCTTTTGCTTACATGGGCTACCCAAGGTGATTGTCTCGGACAGGGGTAGTCAGTTTGTGTCCCGGTTCTGGTGAGCCTTTTGTGCACAGCTAGGAATTCAGCTTGCTTTCTCCTCTGCGTATCACCTGCAGACTAATGGGGCCGCAGAACGAGTCAATCAGTCCTTGGAGCAATTCCTACGTTGCTATATTTCTGACTATCACAACAACTGGTCAGACCTATTACCATGGGCAGAGTTTGCTCACAACAGTGCCTTGAATTCCGCTTCCTGATTGTCATTTATGGCGAATTATGGTTTCCAACCTTCCATATTGCCTGACTAATTTGTTCCACAGAGTATTCCTGCACTAAAGGAGCATCTCTGTGGTCTTCGTTCCACTTGGGCACAAGTCCAGGAGGCTTTGCGTCATGCTAATGATAGGTACAGACTCCATGCTGACCGCAGACGCCTGCCTGCGCCTTCCTACCAGGTTGGGGACAGGGTCTGGCTGTCATCTCTCATCCTCCAACTTTGTATATAAACTAAAATATTCCGTGCTTAGGACAGTATGTAAAAGAGAACTGCAGCCCCCCCAAAAAATGGAAAAACACCGAAGTGAAATCCAAAAAAAACATTTTTTTAAAAACTCTAGTGGGGAATGTGGCGCTGTTCATAAAGTGTGTATTAATAGGGAGTGTGTAGTGATAATATTGTGAGAAAAACTATGAATGGATGTTAAACAAAACATGTCATGTGCATACCATAAATATCACATGGTGTAAAAAACAGAGGTGCAAATGTGTTGTAAATGATCATGTAAGAGATACGTGCACTCAAAAAAGTAAATTATACCAATGTGTGAGTGTGTGTATTGGTGGCGTGAGTAAACAGAAATGCAAAGAAAAAACGCACAAAAATGTATAAAAAATGCACATACGGATACGCTCTGGTGGACTATTTTAAAGGAGCAGTGACAACCCAAAACAGGAAGGGGATCGCGGATCCATAGAAGGGGACACCGATTGAATTCCATCAGTGGATTTATTCTCATTTGCCCATTATCCCTGCTGGGGTTGGGTCTTCTGGTGAGTGGGGACACAAGTGGGGGTTCCAGAAGCAGAGTTTTAAACCACGATCACAATATATATATATATATTTTTTATGGGATCTTTTTGGATTGCCAAGACACTTTTTCACCGTTTTCCTTGCTTTTGGACACTTACACAATTTGGACTTGATTTATGACCAGTTTGGTGCACCATTATACTTATCATTTATTACATCACTGTTGTGCATTTTTTATACATTTTTGTGCGTTTTTTCTTTGCATTTCTGTTTACTCACGCCACCAATACGCACACTCACACGTTGGTATAATTTACTTTTTTGAGTGCACGTATCTCTTACATGATCATTTACAACACATTTGCACCTCTGTTTTTTACACCATGTGATTTCTGATATTTTTGGTTTGCACATGACATGTTTTGTTTAACATCCATTCATAGTTTTTTCTCACAATATTATCACTACACACTCCCTATTAATACACACTTTATGAACAGCGCCACATTCCCCACTAGAGTTTTTTTAAAAATCCTCCAACTTTGTGTTCCCTCACTGAAGTTCGCACCTTGATTTATTGGGCCTTTCCATATCCTTCGCAGGATTAACCCAGTGGCTTACCCGTTGGACCTTCCTCCTAGTATGTGCATCTCAAATGTGTTTCATGACTCCTTATCGAAACCGTTGGTCTGCAACCACTTTACCAACTCTGAGCCACGTCCTCACCCTGTACAGGTTGAGAACCATGAGGAGTATGAGGTGCAAACCATTGTTGACTCCCATAGGTTCCGTGGGTGCATACAGTACCTGGTGCATTGGAAGGGGTATGGTCCGGAGGAACACTTCTGGGTCTCATCCTCGAAGGTACATGCTCCTGCCCTCCTCCGTGATTTCCATAGACGTTTTCCCCTCAAGCCCGGTGGTCCTCCGAAAGGGGAAGGGTTGTTGAGGTGGGGGTACTGTCAGGGCTAGCTCAGCCCTTCCTTCTCTGAGCTGGCCGCTCAGCTGTCGGCTAATTGTCAGCTCTCATCTCTCTCCACAATTATGCAGCTGTTGTGGATCTGTTCGTCAGTCCCGCCTACTTAAAGATCTCCAGCTCACTTCATTCCTGCCTTTGCCTTGGTCACAAGAAACCATCTCCTGCGTTCCTGTTTAAACACTGGCTTTGCTGACATCCCTTGTGGCTCCTTATCCTGCTTGCTGTTCCTCTACTTGGATCCCTGACTTCTGGCCTGGCTGATTACCTGATCTGGTTACTAAACTCTGGCTTGGCTGATTACCCGATCTGGTTACTGAACTCTGGCTTGGCTGACCACCCCGATCAGGTTACTGGACTCTGGCTATGCTTTGACTACGCTTACTCTATTTACCTTTTTATTTTTATTAATAAACAAGTGTGATTTTACTGTACTTATGTCTTGGTCTGGTTCATGGTTTCTGACACATCAATGACATTGTCATCCTCTGGAATGGCAGTATGGAAAAACTGTCTGACTTCCCAAATTAACATCAATGAATATGGGCTAAGATTCACGGGAGCATGGGACTTACACCAGATATGTTTCCTGGATTTGGTACTTACCAAGTCCAGTGGTTGTATCATTACAAAAACATTCTTTGAGGAAACCAATATAAGCGGCTATATATCAACAGCCAGTTGCCACCACCCAAAATGGTTGGGGGCGATCCCCAAGGGACAATTCATGCGTATTCGGTGCAATTGTAACAATGTGGAGGACTATGCCCTACAAGCAGAGGTGGTGGCGAACAAATTTAAAGAGAAGGACTATAGAGAAGAAGTTCTATCAACCATTCAAGTACAAAATTTAGATCGATGGGACCTATTGGAGAATAGACCAAAGAGGTCCTATGAAAATAAGAACAACTTAGCATTTCTGACGGATTTCAGCAGGGATTATAAATCTCTAGAAAATATCATTAAAAAGCATTGAACAATACTATTGCCAGTCTTCTCCCAAAGCAACCTAGATTTATCTATTATAGGGCCCCTATTTTAAGGAATAGACTTTTACCAAATATCTATAACCCTCCCAAAAAGATCTGTGCTCTCCTTGATTCAACAAGCTTTTACCACTGTAATGCCCTGTACACACGGTCGGACATTGATCGGACATTCCGACAACAAAATCCTAGGATTTTTTCAGACGGATGTTGGCTCAAACTTGTCTTGCATACACACGGTCACACAAGTTGTCGGAAAATCCAATCGTTCTGAACGCGGTGACGTAAAACACGTACGTCGGGACTATAAACAAGGCAGTAGCCAATAGCTTTCGTCTCTTAATTTATTCTGAGCATGTGTGGCACTTTGTGAGTCGGATTTGTGTATGCACGATCGGAATTTCCGACAACAGATTTTGTTGTCAGAAAGTTTTAAAGCAAGCTCTCAAACTTTGTGTGTCGGAAATTCCTATGGAAAATGTGTGATGAGCCTACACACGGTCGGAATTTCCGACAACAAGGTCCTATCACACATTTTCCATTGGAAAATCCTATCGTGCGTACAGGGCATAAGAGGTGTATGGCATGTAGGACAACCAATATAGCCAAGATGAAGGTACAGACCTTTAGATCTTCGAGTAACTGTAAACAGTTTGAGATAGACAAGTTTATTTCTTGTGATTCCACCCATGTTACTTACCTGATATCCTGTCCGTGCAGGCTCCAGTATGTGAGGCGCACACCCAGGAAATTGAGGGTTAGCATAAATGAACATTTGAATAATATAAGAAACAGGTTTGATCCCAGTCTGGCCACTTTTTGTGGGATTGATAGGATCATGCCACATTCGAGGGGAGGGAGTATGAGACAAAAAGTGTCCAAAAACGAAACAGAATGGATTTATAAATTAAATACTTTATATCCTGCTGGTATCAATATAGACATTGGTTTGAATTGTTACATTTCAAATTTCTAATTGTTATGGAGTTCCAATCATGTCCTACCTTCCGTTTTGTATAATTTTAAATATATATATTTTTTTTATGTATTCAACACATTGATTACCATGTGGTAGTGCCATTTTTTTCCACAATATGGCACTCCCATTGGATCATGTTCCTCTTTCTCTCTTTTTTCTCTTTGGACCACTACCTGTGGAGTACCATGAGAGGGCGTGCAATGATGGATTTAATATACCTTTATATGGTTTTAAATGTATTATTTAAAATTTATATTTTTAACAAATAATCCTAGAAATAATCAGACCACTAATATGTAGGTAATTTATGCTAATTTTTGACTCCTTATTTGGAGTTGTTGGTGAGGATTGGAGTGGATTGGATATCCAATTCACCATGACTGTATAAATGATGTCGAAGGTAGTGACGGGTCCGATCACACGACCCTTAATGACATCAGATGTGCTGACGAAATGCGTCAGTTTATGCAATACGTGATACGTCACTTCCGCCATTGTGCTGGAGCGCAGGTGGAACGCAGCTAGGCGTACCGGTTCCATGTTATGTGTTTTTTATTGGAACAAAATTTTATGAATAAATGGCTACAAGTTATGCTATGAGGAGTTCTTCTTTTCTCCTTTACTTATAAATTCCATCTGGCCACATCGCTGGTAAGATGTGTCTGCCTTGGTGGCCACATCTTTACTTCGCTGGTGAGAGGCGTCTATATGGATGGATACATTTTTCTGCTTATCTGACACCTGTCATTAGTACCTGATGAATCTGGTGAGTAGGATGTTTGCCTAAACTGGTGGGAGACGGCACTTTCCATTCCTGTCACTGAATTTATTTCTTCACTGTGCACTTGATTAAAGAATCGTCGGTGGTGGTTGTTTTTGGGACTTTATTGAAAATTTATATCAACCTTTGAACATTATTTGATCACACATTTTTCATATTCATTTGTATTTATTTTTAATAGTACCTGTACATTTGAGCGCAGTATGAAATTAATTATTAATTTTCTTTTAACCGACTGTCTCCGTCAACTCCCTCATATGTACTTGAATAAAGATGGCCATACACTACGCAATCTGATTGTACAATCTCTGTACAATTTCCTTTAGATTTAACAGAACTATGGAAAAGAAGGACCCACATGACCAATCCATTCAATTTGTATCAAATCAGACAGGCCCTTGTACTACATAGCTGATGGGAGATCTAAAAGAGATTGTAATGAGGGAGGTGTGGTCCAGAGTGCTGAACCCACCCTATCACACCCTCTTCTGTGATGCAACAAAGGAGTGAAGGCTTCTGGGAGATGGCCTACAGGAAATTAATGCTGAGGGAATCTACAGGAAGTGATGGAATCTGAAAAATTATTTTAAAAATTCAAATAAACTGACAAGATTTTATATCTCCTGTGGATAATATAAGAGAGAAAAGCACACTGGAATAGCTGGGCATTGGAAAATGCTTCTATTTATTATGAAAAATGAAATTCTGCCAGAAAAGGTGAACTTATCCTTTAACAAAATGTGACTATGGGGGGGGGGGTTAAAAGGCTCTCTCTTCCTCGCTCTCTGTTATAGAGAGGTCTGTTTCAGACCTCTGTATAACATATATGTTTCAATTATTTAAAAGTGCACATTCTGGCATATGGAAGAGGGAGGATCACCTAAGCTGGCTTATCTCTGGGAAAAATAAGAGTTATTGCCCAGGGTCAATTGAGAAACATTGGAGAGGACACACAGACATTCAAACATACACTGAGTAAAGAATAGACTTGGAAAACCCACTTTAATATGTGTTGGCACTTTAGAGTTGTGAAATTGTTGAAATGATCTACAAGAACTGGTCGTATGGCAATACCAGACACCAGTGCTTCTAATATATTAGATAATATATCTGCAAAAACTATGACTTTTGCTAAAAAAAGCAGCAAGGTTTTAAATGTTAAAAGAATCTTTTTATGCGAGAGAAATTTTTTTACAAACACATATACAGTGCTATAGGTAGAAATGTAAAAATATTGCTAAAAAAACGGACCCTATGCCTGTAAATAAAAGAAAGCAAGATAATTGCATGGGAGATTTGATACATATGGTATAAATAGGTAATACTTAAATTCTTAAAAATTAAAGTACTAACAAGTGTCAAGGAAAAGTAAGATATGAAAAAAATGCCAAGTAAATAATAAATAACATTCCAAGGGACATACTGATACATAATGCAGAAGCACAAATCCCTACTGCCGGTGACAAAGACATTGCTCAATCATAATATTGTGTGCCGCTGGGGCTACCCAACAAAACTAACCATTACCCACGATGGCAACTCTTCAGTGATCACTACCCTAGAGGAAGGCCTCACTCTGCTCTGTTCCTGGGACATTCTCCCTGACCAAGCTCCTGTGAGACCCCCTTCATCTTCTAAGCTTGATACTCAGAGTGACTGGCAAGTAGTGTCTCACAAAAGGAAAAAAAAAAGCAGGACACCTGAACACCTCGTTTATACAATCCACGCTAATCTGGATTTCTATACAGCATTATGGAGCTTATAGTGCACAAATTTCCCCTCCAGAGATATGTGCAGTATATCTGCCACCAGATTCCCATTGGATTCTGCCTTTTTACCTTTCTCAAAGTGTTTGACTTCTTTTTTTCTTTGTTGTTCTATTTATTTATTTTTTATTCTTTGTCTGACCTACATGAGATGGAGCATGCTTCTATTGAGAGACCCTCCCTTCACATGTATCAAGTGTACCTGGTTTTCTATAAGCAATGGTTGGAACACACTTTTTGGCCTCTAACATTCCTACCTCTCAACACAAAACCTTTCCACACATCTTCATGGCTTCGGCACCTACGAAACAAAAAGGCGTGCTTATCGCCATTAAAAATTCCATTGCCTTCACCCTCCAAGAAGGTCCGGAAGGGAGATACTTAATTTTAATCGGAGAACCTAACAACAAACTTTACACCATTGTAAATCTTTATGCACCCAACAGCCACCAACTTCGCTTTTTAAGAAAAATCTTCCGCAAAGTTGCCTTTGTTAGAAAGGGAGCTCTGATAATGTGCGGAGACTATAACCTATCAGCGGACTACAAGATGGACACCACCTCCAAGTCTAAGCGCCCCCTGTCTATGATGTCTGGAGGTGCCAACATGCAAATGAAAGTGACTATACCTTTCATTCCTCCAGACACAATTTCTGTTTGCACATTGACTTAATCCTAGTTGACAGAATCCTATTGCAAGTAGTATACTCCTCCACCATATATGACGTCTTGTGGTCTGACACACCTGTCTCCATAACAGTGATAAAGGAGCATACTCCAGGCCTCACATTTGTGTGGTGTGCTAACTCCCACTTGCTTCAAGAGTCCACCCATAAGCACTATTACTAAACACTTAAATGATTATTTCGCACTGAATACTCAATCTGTATACAATCCCTTTACCTTGTGGTGTAGGTGTGGTACCCATAAGGCTTTTATTAGAGGAATAATATTGCAAATGTGTTCAAGAGTAAAAAGGCAGAGGACAAAGAAAATAGACCACCTATTCTGTGTCATTAAGAATCTAGAAAACCAGAATAAATTGATCGCAGATGCTGACACAGTGAATAAATTATCTAAACTTTGTACTGAACTCAGACTTACTCTTATAGAGCAGTACGACAAACATCTTACTTCCCTGAAATTGGCACATTATTCGTCTGGCAATCTGGCAGGCAAATTTCTGGCCCAGAGGCAAAATTATTAACCCAAAAGACATAGCAGATTCCTTTGCAGAGTGTTATTACCCCTTGTATAATCTCAGAGAAGGCCCCAACTCTTTACAACCCACAGATGACGTCATACAAGCCTTTCTGACAGGTCGTAAACTCCCCTCTCTATTGCAGACACAATTACAATCTCTTAATGCACCCTGAATTACTGAATCTGAAATTATGAAAGCAATAAAATCGCTTCCCTGTGGGAAATCTCTAGGCCCTGACGGTCCAACAAACAATTATTATAAGCTGTTTCAAAATGCTCTTTCTCTAGCACTAGTGTCAGTCTATTTTGCAGTAATGTCCTAATTCCCGACTGAAATGCTGAAAGCATATGTTGTTACCATCCCCAAACCAGGTAAAAAGCCTACGATTCCATCTTAATTCTAATCTCATTATTATAAAAAAATGTTAAACTTTATGCCAAGATTCTAGCTTATAGGTTTCTCCCTATCTTACCAACACTGAATTAGCCCAATCAAACTGTCTTCACCTCAGGAAGACAGGCATCAGATGCCACATGTAGGGTCATCAATTATACATTAAGCTACAACCTGCTGAGTTCCTTCTATGCCCCTATCATTGGATGCAGAGAAGCCATTCAACAGGATTCATTGGGGCTATACGACACATACTCTCAAAAAATTTGGATTTACCGGGCCCATCCTGTCCGCTATTCTGGCCCTTTATTCCTCCCCAAACGCACAGGTGTACACGTCAAATATGTTATCTCGCCTTTTCCCATAAATAATAGAACATGACCAGGGTTTCCCCTGTCCCCCTTGATTTTCAACCTCCTTAAAGAACCCATAGCTGAAGAGGTTAGGGCGCATCCCTAAGTATTAGGCTTCTCCCTCCAAGGCAAATCCAACAACATAAATCTTATTGCTGACGATATTATTCTATTTCTGACCACACCATCCATCTCCCTGCCTCATGCCCCTGACATTCTTAACAATTTCAGCCAGATCTCTTCCTACAAAGTTAATTTTACAATTTTGGAAATGGGTCTTTCTTCTTCTCTCCAAACTAAGCTACGTGGAGCAGGTCTAGTAAACCGTACCTGGGATTACAATTAACAGCAGACCCTTCAAAATTGGCAGATGGCAACTACATACCACTAATAGAGAAATTATCTAAAGAAGCAAATCGAAAGTAGAACTTCCCTGGTTGGGTCATTTGGCCTCATTTAAAATGCTACTACTTCCCTAGATACTATACATTTTTGGCACACTCCCTATTCCACTCAAAAACAGTCATCTCAAATCCCTAAACTCCATTCTTATGCCCTGTACACACGATCGGACATTGATCGGACATTCCGCCAACAAAATCCATGGATTTTTTCCGACGGATGTTGGCTCAAACTTGTTTTGCATACACATGGTCGCACAAAGTTGTCGGAATTTCCGATCGCCAAGAACGCGGACACGTACACCACGTATGACGAGACTATAAAAAGGCAGTTCAGAACCAAGCGCGGCACCCTTTGGGCTTCTTTTGATAATCTCATGTTAATAAAAGTTCAATATGGGGTGGTGGTGCGATGTTGGTCTATTTGAGTGAGGTGGACCCACATCCCAAAATTCAGGGAGAAATGGAAATTTGATCCTCTTACGGGACTTTAAAGGGGACACCTACTCATGAGTAATAGAGTATAATAAAGAGTGTAATAGATGTAGGTATGATTGCAAAAGTTTAGGTGTTTATTAGGGTAAGGATTCAGGTAAATTAGGGGTACAATAGATGAGGCATAAGGTACAGGATACAAGTTACAAACATGGAAACATGGCAATACAGCATGCAAAAGATCCACAATCATGGGACTCCAGGTGTGTATGGAGCACACACCCAGAGAGTACCCGACGCGTTTCGAGATAAACTCTTCCTCAGGGGTGTCTGATAGGGATCAGCAAGCACAGAGGTATGTCTATAAATTAAAAAGACAATAATGAACAAGCTATACAATAATGTATGTACAACAAGGTCGGTAACATCATAGGATAGTGTAGCTATACTACTACAGAAGTATGATAATTTGTACAAGGTGAGAAACATTTGAGGTACTGACCATATTATGTTGCTTGGAGGGCATGTATTACTGCATTGTATCCAAAGAAGCACTCAAAAGAAAGGGGGGGTTTGGTTTGTTGGGGGGATAAAAAGACACACCACTGGACTTCCATGGACCGCTCTCCCCCAGTCCACGTCAAGCCCGTGACACCCAAAACCCGTCAGGGCGGCCTGAGAGAGAGCTCCCCAGCAAAGGGCGCCACAGAGCCACCGTAGAGAAGAGTAATTCTAAGTATGCTCCAATCTGTAGAGGGTCAAAAGGGTGAGAGGGGAATGTTACCACCAGGTAGGGAGGTGTGTCCCGGGGGGATGGATTATAGAAATGCCCCCAATGTGGGACCTTATATGTGGGATGTTAATAAAAGTTTGGTGAGAGATGATTTGCGCTTTTTCAGACTCGTGGTTTTCAGATCGTTTTCTGCTGTTCAGTTTGTGCTTGTGGGTTTGTATCCGGTCTTCAGTGCCTGCAGTGAGTTCGTATTTGATTCTTCAGTGCGTTCTTGTCCGCTTGTTGCTGTTTTTCAGGTGGCTCTTACAGGCCTTGCTGTTCTTCAGTGCATTCTGTTACTTCGTTCTGAGCAGCCGACCATTTTCTAGCCATGTTGCGTATACCTACTCCTCGTAGAATTCATGCTGTGTGGGGGCTTGGTGTTGGGGTCCTTACCTTGACACAAGTCCAGTCCATGAACAGGGTGGTGAGGAGTTCATGGACCAAGAATTGGTTGCTCCAGCGTGACCAGTTCTGTCACATGCCTTTGCTCCGTGAGATCCCTGAGAATAATCCTGATTATTTCAGGAACTTTCTCCGGATGATGGACCCCGTATTTCACCGTTTGTTGGCTTTTCTGACCCCCTATATCAGCAGGCAGGATACCTGCATGAGGCAAGCCATCACTCCGGAGCAGAGGTTAGTTACCACCCTGCGGTACTTGGCGACGGGGAGAGGCCTGCAGGACTTGAAGTTCTCAACAGGCATCTCCCCCCAGGCTCTGGGGATCATTATCCCAGAGACCTGTTCTGCCATCATCCAGGTCCTGCAGAAGGAGTATATTAAGGTAAGATTTTTATCCTTTAATATCACATTTTATTGTCTAGAATATTTGTTAATATATTGTATTTCTTTCCTCATTCCCTAATTACCATGATTGTAATATGCTGTGAATGTCCCCTTTGTCCTTATGCATGCTGAAATTTTAGGCATTTTATTTTTGTCCTTCATACATATTTGCCTTCACTTACCTCCCCAGCATGCTCTCCTGGCCCTATATCCACCTCGTCTACTCAATTAACAATGTATTTTGTCAGCTCCATAGTAGTGCTTTACCCTAAAAACCCCCTAAAATGTAGAAAATTGTGATGTGTGTTTGAAATTCAGGCTTTTTTTTGTGTCCCAAAACACTTCGGACCTGTCCAGTGGGCTGCCAATAGTGTAAAGTAAGGAGGGGCTGGCCAAAGTTTCTACACATTATTTAGGCATTCTTCTCTCAATGAAGTGGAGAGGGTTACCTGTCCAAAACATATCCCCTCCCATAAAATTTTACAAATGGCCCATGGGGGGGGGGGAATCTGATAGGTGGACCTTATACCTTGGTCTTTAAATACTCCCAAAAATAAATGTTATACTGATGTTGGCCAAGAATGTTTGTGTCTAATCTGCTTTCCATGTTTATGTGCAAAATGATTAATTTCTTTTTTCTTGTTTGACTCTACAGTTTCCTTCCACGCCACAGGAATGGCAGACTGTGGCCTCCCACTTTGCCCAGCGGTGGGACTTTCCTAACTGCGGAGGGGCAATTGATGGGAAACACATCCACATCATCCCACCACCCAACTCGGGGTCATACTATTACAACTACAAGAGGTTCAATAGTATTGTGATGTTGGCAGTGGTGTCGGCTACTTACAAGTTCCTGTATGTGGACGTGGGGAAGAATGGCCGGATGTCCGATGGTGGAGTCATCGCCCAGACGGAGTTCTACAGGCATCTCCAGAATGGCAGCTTAGACTTGCCACCTCCAGAAGACAATGTGGAAGGACTCCCATTCGTCTTCGTTGCGGATGAAGTGTTTGCGCTGGGGGACCATCTTATGCGGCCATTCCCGATGAGGACCCTCACCCCAGGCCAGAGGGTTTTTTAATTACCAGCTGGCCAGAGCCAGAATAGTGGTGGAGAACACGTTTGGAATCATGGCCAGCCGGTTGCGCCTATTTCTTACACCCATACACATGGCGGAGTATAAACTGAATCATATCATCCTGGCGTGCTGTGTTGTCCACAACTTTTTAAGGTGAAATTCTGCCAACTATGCTGCCTCAGTTGGGCCTGAGGCCGGAATTCAAGAAAATGAACCAACCCTGACAGCGCTTGAGGCTGGCCGTCCTGGCTTGCCCCCCCTGAGTGCCCGCGAGGTCCGTCTTAGATACCTTGATTACTTTGCGGGTAGGGGGGCCATCAATATGCCAGACAATGTCCGATACATTTTTCAAATAAAAAAATAATTTTAACTACTAAAATCTTTGGTGACATTTACTGCTTGTGTTTCTTTTAGCTGACCCTGACAGAAATGTGGGGAGTCCTGAAAATGTTGTGATTGTGTAACATTAGAAAGCACTGTTGGGTGTTATTTACAAAATGAAAATACACTTTGCACTACAAGTGCACTTGAGCCTGCACTGAAACTGCACTTGTAGTGTAAAGTGGATTTGCCCTTAGGAAATAACCCCCATTGTCACTGAAAACAACAATTTTACCGCTACAAAATTTTAGGAGCATTGAAACAATAATCCACACATTCTTGAGTATCAATCTTTTTAATACCAGCACAATCACATGTGCATTTATAAAAGGTTTTTAAAACAAACCAACATGTTTGTTGTATAACAATTTTTTGGGTCACATTAATAAAAGTAGAAATGTCCATTTAAGGTAAAACAGGCATGTTTCCAACAAACAAGAAATACACAAATCTGGAACTTACAAAGTTCAACTTTTGTAGAAATTGAAGGCAATATCAGACATGAGTATTTATAAACTGTGTTTGATATTGCGTTCAGATGGGGTGAAGTCACCCCTGGAAAAGCTAAATTTTGAAGATGCACACAAATTGCCGAATGTCAACATGTGCTAGCTGCCAGCACGGGGGATCAAGAGATGTGTTTTGGGGGTGCAAACCCTTCCTCTCAGCTACTTTATTATTGAGGAAGGGGTTGCACCTCCAAAACGCCTACATTGATCTCCCGTGATGGCAGATAGCACATGTTGACACACTGTGTGCATCTTCAAAATTTGGCTTTTATATAAAATGTTATAAATTCTTTCATTACAAATACCACAAAAAAGTCAGGGATTTGGAGGTGTTTTAAACTCTCCCTAAAACGTCAATGATGTTCTTCATTTTGTTTTTAACATCATTGATGTTTTTCTGGATGTTTTCCAGGATGTTTGCATGGCTGCCACCAAACTGCAGGGCATGCAGGAGGGCCAAAGCCTCATGTGTGAGGACCTTCTTTACAAAACACTAACTAAATCACACACAAAACCCACCTGTATAAGTTGGACCATCCTTCTCCTCCTCCTGCCACAACTCCACCACCAGAGCCACAGCATGGAAGGAAGCGTGGAAGGAAGACCAGAGAGTGATGACCTGGGTTCAGTCTGGTCTGACAAAAGATGGAGGCTCTTGTATGACCACAACCTGGGGACATACATGTCATCTGCTGCTGTTCATGATCTCTTGGACTTCTGGAACAGACTGCACTCCCTTAGATAAGGACTCCTCAGGCCACCAATTTTGCAAGAAAATAATTCATGTGTGCCCTAGGGGCCAAAGGCTTCGCCAATTTCTGCTGTTTCTCCAGCGTTGCCTCCCTATTTGTTTGGTTCTGATCCCTTAATAAAGGAATTTTTGTTTCAATTATACTCGCCTATGTGTTTTTCCTTCAAAAAGAACAGTTTGTTTGTGAGGAGGCAGGTATATTTCAAAAATACAATGTGAAATTAATAAGAGACACCAACACCAAGCAACCTTCTTGAGATTAAATAATGCAAGCTAATAATGGTGTTGTGGTAACTTGACACACAAAACACACCCAAAAATATTCTGGAGTAAAGTAAAATAAATAAATAAATAAATAAATAAAAACACGATCAGGCTTGAAAAAAATACAAACCCCCCAAAAAAACATCTTTTTTGTCAGATGTGACAAATCAAAATATATTGATGAAATCATGAAGAAAGAAAGAAGTTTGTGAGAAGTCTGTGTGAATATGAGCAGCAAAACAACTTCATTCTTCTAGCATTATAAAGAAGAAGAGAGTGCACTGCATTATACAGTGTTAAACATTGCAGCCTGACGAAAGTGCTATATCCATTCTGAATGCTAATTTTACCAGACCGAGCTGTTCTGTCTTGGAATTTCTTCTGAGCATGCGTGGCACTTTGTGCGTCGGAATTATCCACACACGGTTGGAATTGACGCAATCAGATTTTGTTGTCGGAAAATTTTATAGCCTGCTCTCAAACTTTGTGTGTCAGAAAATCCGATGGAAAAAGTCTGATGGAGCCCACATACAGTCGGAATTTCTGACAACAAGCTCCGATCGCACATTTTCCGTCGGAAAATCCGACCGTTTGTACAGGGCATTAGACGATTTGTTTGGTGTTCCAAATGTCCCAGATGCGCTAGAGCTCTTCTAACTAAACATAGACTTGCGGGTCGTATGGGACTAATTGACATACAAAATTACTTTAGAGCCTCACTACTCACCCAACTCAAATATTGGTTCACCCCCTCCCCTGATGTCCTTTGGAGCAGCATTGAGCTGACCCTTAGCCCAACCTCAGATTTACGTTCTTTCCTGCTCTTTCCATCACCTCCCATTAACAATACAAGCTTCCTTAATGGCTTGTAGACCCAAAGAGGGGCGGGGCCTGTGACATCATCCCACACTACCAGGAAGTAGATTGCCACTGGGGAGCACAGGACTGAGAATCTGCAAATGTTTGAGTGACCAGCAAGGTTTTTTTAATCCCAATTGTACAAATCAAGCAATCTATGTGCACCAGAGCTAGTGAGCCTACAAATGTGAGTGTGATTATTTTTATTTAATAAAGACCCTTTTTTATACAGTTCAACACTATGTTAGTTCTTTTCCTTATGACATGTGTGTATGACAAACAGTCTAAGGGAACAAGAGTCCAAGAGTCCAAGGATCACCAGGGAAGCAGCCAACCACTGGATATATACCAATAGGGGAATGCTATTTTAGACCCCTGGGAGGGTCTCCCCTGGAGGTGAGCGCCTAGTTTGACCGGTGAAGGGCACTTTTTGTTTTTTTCGAGAGAAGCACAAGATTCGCACCGAAGTATATTATTGGATTCCTGATTATTCACAGAGAGTGTATGAGCAGGTGCACTAAGTGAAGGGGATTTTATCTTGATTTAGTGAATGTGCTGAAAATTCACTTTGCAAAAAATACCTAATCACATGTAAGGAAAAATTTGTTTGTACATGATTGGATGGTATTCAGCAGAGCTTCACTTCATTCACTGAAATAAGAGAACATTCCCTTGCAAAGTGAACAGCCTACTTGCTTTTAATAAATCAACCCAATAGTGTCAAAAATTAGACTTACTGTCAATTGAATCTGGCCTTGGTGTCAGCACAAATAAGGCTACAGAGCTGTCGGCAAAAGCAAGGCCAGCAGGTGGTGGGGGCGTGGCTAACCACCGAGTAAGATGGACGTCTGACTCCACAGCTCCTGCACTGACCGGCTCCTATCAATTACCCACAGCTATCCTGATCTCTCTCAACAACCATCCAGACCTTCAACACACAGGATTACATCCTCAGAATGTCATATCCAACCCGCAAGAGGAAAGAATTCAAACAGCCTAAGAAACTGACAGATTTCTTCATCATGCCGAAAATCCAAGATGGCAGCTGCGGCTCTCCACATGAACCTGCTACAGCCTACACAGATCTCCTTGATGCTGCTGGACTGGAAATATCAGCACAGAATGTCTCCCTGGGTGCCTCTCCTTCCTCCCTGCCATCATCTGCCAGCAACAGCCCAGCTAAGTTGAGGATGGGACTGGATTCTGCCAGCACAAGCCCTGAGGTGAGCCCTGCTTCAGATCACAGCTCAATCCATCTCTCCCCTATAGCAGCCTTCCCCACATACAATCAGCCTGTACTGGATACTACTACGAATGAGATGCTCATCTCACTTCAAAGCTCCCTGCACAATGACATTTCCACCATGTTTAATAAGTTCTCCTCACAAATGCATTACATGGGCAGAGAGTGTGCAATATTGAAACCCAAATAGGAGGGATGACTGAAACAGTGAATGATCTTGTGGATGCACATGATCACACTCATGAATAGGGATGAGTCGAACACCCCCCTGTTCGGTTCGCACCAGAACATGCGAACAGGAAAAAAGTTCGTTCGAACATGCGAACACCGTTAAAGTCTATGGGACACGAACATGAATAATCAAAAGTGCTAATTTTCAAGGCTTATATGCAAGTTATTGTCATAAAAAGTGTTTGGGGACCTGGGTCCTGCCCCAGGGGACATGGATCAATGCAAAAAAAAGTTTTAAAAACGGCCGTTTTTTCAGGAGCAGTGATTTTAATAATGCTTAAAGTCAAACAATAAAAGTGTAATATCCCTTTAAATTTCGTACCTGGGGGGTGTCTATAGTGTGCCTGTAAAGGGGCGCATGTTTCCTGTGTTTAGAACAGTCTGACAGCAAAATGACATTTTGAAGGAAAAAACTCATTTAAAACTACCCGCGGCTATTGCATTGCCGACAATACACATAGAAGTTCATTGATAAAAACGGCATGGGAATTCCCCAAAGGGGAACCCCGAACCAAAATTAAAAAAAAAAAATGACGTGGGGGTCCCCCTCAATTCCATACCAGGCCCTTCAGGTCTGGTATGGATATTAAGGGGAACCCCGGCCAAAATTAAAAAAAATAAATGACGTGGGGTTCCCCCTAAATTCCATACCAGACCCTTCAGGTCTGGTATGGATTTTAAGGGGAACCCCGCGCCAAAAAAAAAAAAAAAAAACGGCGTGGGGTCCCCCCAAAAATCCATACCAGACCCTTATCCGAGCACGCAACCTGGCAGGCCGCAGGAAAAGAGGGGGGGACGAGAGTGCGGCCCCCCCTCCCTCCTGAACCGTACCAGGCCACATGCCCTCAACATTGGGAGGGTGCTTTGGGGTAGCCCCCCAAAACACCTTGTCCCCATGTTGATGAGGACAAGGGCCTCATCCCCACAACCCTGGCCGGTGGTTGTGGGGGTCTGCGGGCGGGGGGCTTATCGGAATCTGGAAGCCCCCTTTAACAAGGTGACCCCCAGATCCCGGCCCCCCCCCTGTGTGAAATGGTAAGGGGGTACATAAGTACCCCTACCATTTCACGAAAAAAGTGTCAAAAATGTTAAAAATGACAAGAGACAGTTTTTGACAATTCCTTTATTTAAATGCTTCTTCTTTCTTCTATCTTCCTTCATCTTCTGGTTCTTCTGGCTCTTCTGGTTCTTCTGGTTCTTCCTCCGGCGTTCTCGTCCAGCATCTCCTCCGCGGTGTCTTCTGTCTTCTTCTCCTCGGGCCGCTCCGCACCCATGGCATGGGGGGGAGGCTCCCGCTCTTCTCTTCTTCTCTTCTTCTTTTCTTCTTTTCTTCTTTTCTTCTCTTCTTCTCTTCTTCTTCATTTTCTTCTCCGGGCCGCTCCGCAATCCATGCTGGCATGGAGGGAGGCTCCCGCTGTGTGACGGCGCTCCTCGTCTGACAGTTCTTAAATAACGGGGGGCGGGGCCACCCGGTGACCCCGCCCCCCTCTGACGCACGGTGACTTGACGGGACTTCCCTGTGACGTCACGGGGAATGCCACAGGGAAGTCCCGTCAAGTCACCGTGCGTCAGAGGGGGGCGGGGTCACCGGGTGGCCCCGCCCCCCGTTATTTAAGAACTGTCAGACGAGGAGCGCCGTCACACAGCGGGAGCCTCCCTCCATGCCAGCATGGATTGCGGAGCGGCCCGGAGAAGAAAATGAAGAAGAAGAGAAGAAAAGAAGAAAAGAAGAAGAGAAGAAGAGAAGAGCGGGAGCCTCCCCCCCATGCCATGGGTGCGGAGCGGCCCGAGGAGAAGAAGACAGAAGACGCCGCGGAGGAGATGCTGGACGAGAACGCCGGAGGAAGAACCAGAAGAACCAGAAGAGCCAGAAGAACCAGAAGATGAAGGAAGATAGAAGAAAGAAGAAGCATTTAAATAAAGGAATTGTCAAA
The DNA here is from genome assembly GCF_042186555.1 of Aquarana catesbeiana. Taxonomy (NCBI): domain Eukaryota; kingdom Metazoa; phylum Chordata; class Amphibia; order Anura; family Ranidae; genus Aquarana; species Aquarana catesbeiana. The sequence goes on along the minus strand of NC_133324.1, from coordinate 587,183,059 downwards.
AACTGTCTCTTGTCATTTTTAACATTTTTGACACTTTTTTCGTGAAATGGTAGGGGTACTTATGTACCCCCTTACCATTTCACACAGGGGGGGGGCCGGGATCTGGGGGTCACCTTGTTAAAGGGGGCTTCCAGATTCCGATAAGCCCCCCGCCCGCAGACCCCCACAACCACCGGCCAGGGTTGTGGGGATGAGGCCCTTGTCCTCATCAACATGGGGACAAGGTGTTTTGGGGGGCTACCCCAAAGCACCCTCCCAATGTTGAGGGCATGTGGCCTGGTACGGTTCAGGAGGGAGGGGGGGCCGCACTCTCGTCCCCCCCTCTTTTCCTGCGGCCTGCCAGGTTGCGTGCTCGGATAAGGGTCTGGTATGGATTTTTGGGGGGACCCCACGCCGTTTTTTTTTTTTTTTTTGGCGCGGGGTTCCCCTTAAAATCCATACCAGACCTGAAGGGTCTGGTTTGGAATTTAGGGGGAACCCCACGTCATTTATTTTTTTTAATTTTGGCCGGGGTTCCCCTTAATATCCATACCAGACCTGAAGGGCCTGGTATGGAATTGAGGGGGACCCCCACGTCATTTTTTTTTTTTAATTTTGGTTCGGGGTTCCCCTTTGGGGAATTCCCATGCCGTTTTTATCAATGAACTTCTATGTGTATTGTCGGCAATGCAATAGCCGCGGGTAGTTTTAAATGAGTTTTTTCCTTCAAAATGTCATTTTGTTGTCAGACTGTTCTAAACACAGGAAACATGCGCCCCTTTACAGGCACACTATAGACACCCCCCAGGTACGAAATTTAAAGGGATATTACACTTTTATTGATTGACTTTAAGTATTATTAAAATCACTGCTCCTGAAAAAACGGCCGTTTTTAAAACTTTTTTTTGCATTGATCCATGTCCCCTGGGGCAGGACCCAGGTCCCCAAACACTTTTTATGACAATAACTTGCATATTAGCCTTTAAAATTAGCACTTTTGATTTCTCCCATAGACTTTTAAAGGGTGTTCCGCGGCATTCGAATTTGCCGCGAACACCCCAAATTGTTCGCTGTTCGGTGAACTTGCGAACAGCCAATGTTCGAGTCGAACATGAGTTCGACTCGAACTCGAAGCTCATCCCTTCTCATGAAGGACAACAGTGGATGAGAGCCAAAATAGCGGACCTCAAGCACAGGTCTCGTTGTAATAATGTAAAGCTTAGGGGGTACCTGAAACCGTCATGCCACAGGATCTCAATGCATATGCCAGAAATCTGATTTCCACCCTATTACCAGAACTTTCTCCCATGGAAACTATTGTGAACCGTATCCACCGCTTACCCAAACCCTCTCACCTCCCTGCGGAGGTCCCCCGCAATATTTTAATGAGGGTGCACTTTTTTCACGCCAAAGACCAACTCCTATTCAAAGCTAGACACCTGGGCAGCCTCCCAGCCCCATACACCAATCTCCAACTGTATGCGGATATCTCCCAACATACCCGCCAACTGAGGAAACAACTGAACACCATTACTAAGCCGCTCAATAATCACAAGATCCCCTACCAATGGGGTTTCCCCACCAAAATTATGGTCACTAAATATGGTGTCAAACACAACATCTCCACAGTTGAAGAAGGTCTCAAACTCCTACGCATTTGGGGAATCATTCCTGACCAAAACGCGTCAACGCAACCCAACCGCAAGGAGAACACTCAAACTTACAAGGCTAATCTCCAAGCTGGTAAACGCTAAACATGGTCAGGATATCGGAATCATTAGCTAGTTCACACGCCGCACAACCAGTCAGTACCTTGCTCGTTGCAAATCGTTCCACAAACTTTTACCCCGTTGATATACAGCAGTCCCAGACACAGCAGACTGCTGCTTTTTGCTGTTCTTGTTCCCTTCTTTTCCCTTTTCCTGCTCAATATCTGATTATCTAACATTTTAAGTTTACGGTTCCATCTTTATCCTCACTTTCTCTCCAAAGAGCATCCGAAGAAGACAACTCTGACATCTTTCAACGTTTGAACCTACGGAGAAACCGCATACCTCCATCCAACCGTGAATAAACACCGCACTTGACATAGCATCTCCTACAAAACACCTAAGATGCCTAAATTTTTATCACTCAACTCCAAAGGGCTGAATCACCTTGCCAAAAGAGCTTCCCTATGGCACTCAGCACAGGAATCTAGCAGTGACATTGTCTGCATACAAGAGACTCACTTCAAAACTAACGCAGAACCCCAATGCTCCAACAAACACTTCCCCCATGTCTAACGGACATTAGGTCCCACCAAAAAAATGGGGTGATGATAGCAATCAAGAACACGCTGGCCTTTACACTTCACAACAGCTTACTAGTTGTAGAAGGCAGATATTTGGCCCTGGACTGCACACTTGACAACACCAGATACACTATTGTCAATGTGTACGCGCCCAATACCAGACAAATCAGATTCCTTTCGAATTAGATGAAAAAAATCAACAAATTCCGTAACAGATACCTTATCATGTGCAAGGACTTTAATATGGTACCTGACAACTCCCTGGACACATCTTCTCGCAGCACGAGACTCACGTCACCGATGGGTACTTTTATTCGAAACCACAACCTGTGCAATATTTGGAGATGTCACCATACCATGGAATGCGACTATTCCTTTTTCTCCCATCGGCACAATTCCTATACCCGGATCAACTTCTTTCTAGTGGACAAATGGACACTATCTAAAATCTCGGAGTCTACTATGAACATGATAACATGGTCAGATCACGCCCCAGTCTCGATAACCACAGATGCTACAATCTCACAACCGCGCACAAGGATATGGAGAGCCAATTCCTCTGTCCTCCACTCGACCGAACACTCTGCCTTTATTCGTGAACGACTTGAAGAATTTTTTGACCTGAACAAAGGATCACCATCTAATGTGGAACGCTCATAAATCATTCATAAGAGGAATTATTATTCAACTTAGTGCTAGAGAGAGGAGGAGGAGATCACAGCATCTAGACACACTCACTTCCAGTATCAAACACATAGAAAATCAAAACCAAACTAATCCTGACCCCAAACTCAAAGAAAAATTAGTAATCCTCAGGCAAGAATTAAGAAACCTGCTGCTAGAACCTTATGAAAAAAAAAGCAAAATAATTCACAGCTAAACATTACTCTACAGGTAACAACTCAGGGAAAGCCATGGCCCTTAGAATTAAAGGCCACCACCTTAAAACTAAAATTACTCACCTGTACCACCCTACCTCCCAACAAAAGCTAGTCGATCCATAAGCTATATCTGATGCATTTAGCCACTACTACAATTCCCTTTACAACCTAAAAGAAGACTCTTCTACCATACAACCGTCCATGGAAGATATAGAATCCTTTCTACGTGAAATCAATCTCCCCAAACTATCACCTGACCAATTATCTAAACTAAATGCTCCTTTCACACCGATAGAAGTCTTAGAGGTTATCTCAAAATTGACAACTAACAAATCCCCTGGCCCGGATGGTCTTCCGGGGGGTATTACAAACAATTCCATACGGTACTGACATCCTTTTTAACACAAATATGCAATGACGCTGTCTCCTCCTCCTCTCTCCCACAGGAAATGCTAAAAGCGTTGATAATTACTTTACCAAAGCCAGGTAAGGAGCCTACCTCACCCCAAAACTTTAGGCCTATTTCGTTACTCAATATAGACGCTGAAATCTATGCCAAACTAATAGCAACCAGATTAGTAGATATCATCCCCTCTCTAATTCACCCAGATCAATCTGGTTTTACGAAAGGGAGACAAACATATGATGCAACCCGCAGACTCATTAATTTAACACATAGGGCTGGGTCTACACGAACGCCTTCTCTGTTTCTATCTTTAGATGCAGAGAAGGCGTTCGACAGGGTACACTGGTCGTATCTCCAGGCAACACTCCTTAAATTTGATTCCAAGGACATATCCTCTCTGCCATGCTGGCATTATACTCAACACCAACAGCCCAAGTGTACACATCAGAAGTGCTTTCTAAACCTTTCGCAATCACTAATGGCACCCGTCAAGGTTGCCCGCTGTCACCACTTATCTTCAATCTATTGATGGAGCCATTAGCAGAACACATCAGAACAAACGTGAACATCACAGGTATCAAAATTGGCACAATAGACCACAAAATCAATTTGCTGATGATGTGATAATGATAATAACCAATCCAATATCCTCCCTGGCTTCGATCCAGTCAACTCTGCAGAGGTTTAGTAACATCTCCTACTATAAGGTAAATGAAAACAAGCCCTATATTCTTGACCTGAGTGTAGATGTGACTTCCAGCAACTTACTACACAATCTATACACATACCAGTGGGCTAACACAGGCATATCCTACCTAGGATTACAAAATAGGATACCTACCTACCTAGGATTAGGCTTACAAAATCCGCAAAAGGTTTATTTCATAAAAACTACACAGAAACCAAACAAATGCTTCTTAAAGAAACAGCTAAGCTCTCCAAATTTGAACTTACATGGTCCGGCCTATAAGCAGCCTTTAAAATGCTAATACTTCCTAGATTATTATATATCACATTGCCTATACCACTCACAAACTCATACATTGCCTCGTTCCAATCAATAGTACGTAAATACGTACGGCAGAACAAAAACCCAAGAAGTAGTCACGCAAAACTTATAAAACACAGATTAGCAGGTGGGATGGGCTACACTGACTTAAAAGACTATTACCTGGCCACCATACTATCCCAATTAAAAGAATGGGTAACTACACACACACACAACTTCACTATGGCATAACATCCAAAGTACTATGATACCAGGACATAACCTCCAACAATGGCTATTAAGCACAATCACCCATGTACCTCATCTCCACCTATATTCACCAACCATACAAGCATCGGTAAAAGCATGGAGAAAACTACATTCTTTCAAATGGTCACAGCTTCCCACCAAACCGCTCCTAATTCCTCTTCACACCATCCAACTGATAACGCCAGACCTCAGTATACCCAAGTGAATACTGGAACAAGTTCACTACACCTCTGAACTCAGGGATATGATACTAAACAAAACCTTTGACCAAATACAAACTACATACAACGCATCCAGTAATGATTACTTTAACATATATAGACTCCAAGATTGCCTGAGAGCACACTCACATTTAGAAGGTGTCCTACCCATCAAACTATGGAATTACTACTTCCTACACAATACAGTCACCAAAGGCATCTCACTAATTTACCCTACACTTCAAGAAAAATTAGTATTTCACAAATCTAAACCCTTTAAAGACTGGGAAGAAGATATGCAAACACACTTCTCTGACAAATAATGGCAATCAGCCTTTAAGTCAATATTCAAAGCCACTTGCTGCACATCTTTATGGGAATTGTCACACAAAATATATTTAAGATGGTACCTGACCCCACAAAAAATAGCTAAATTCCAAACAACTACCTCCCCTACCTGCTGGAGAGGATGCCAACACACAGGCACCTTATTACACACTTTGTGGTCCTGCCCAGCAATAACTTACCTGTGGACAGATGAAGAACATATTCTGCAAGATATATTTCACTTTCCCCTGACACTCACACCACAACTAGCTATCCTAAACTTAAACACAGAATCACTTCCTCCTTCCTGGAGAATAACCACTCATATTCTCCTGGCAACTAAACTGCTCATAACTAGATACTGGAAATCACAGACGAGCCCAACAATAACATAAGTAATTACGCTAGTACAACTACATTACACTCATCAATCTATCTTGTCTCGTGGCAAACCCTCACACCTCAAAACAAGTAAATTATGGTCCTCCTGGGAACAATGGTATACAAAAAGACTAAACTGACAACCTTTTGATAAACAGTTTGATACTCTGAACTGGTATATCCCTGCATATGTACCTACAGTGATGCTCCTACTCTAGCTCACTACTTTCTCTTACTCTTATCTCTCTTTATTTTCTTACTGTATACACTTAATTATTTTCCCTTCTCCCTAATACCCATTTGTTACCATAAGTTCATAACACTATTACTTGCTTTATTCTTAAAGTTATATGTTGGAACTATTTCTACAACTGTAATATTGCATAAGTTGTTTGAAGCTTGAACTTTTCAATGTCTCTACGGATGTAATTTTGAAAAATATTCAATAAAAATCTATTTGAAAAAAGCAAGGCCAGCAGAATAAACAACATAGCAATAACTGTCAAGGAGTTGTCAGAGCAGCCTCCTTGCAAACTTGCAAGCCTCCTTGATCAAATTATGGCAGTGGACTGAACTTGCTTAAATAATCCTTTAACAATGACACAAATAGTTTTTCAAAGATATATTATATCTAGTGTATGTAAAAAAAATAAACAAATGTAGCACCCTCTACCTTAGGTAGGTAGGTTGCTAGAGTGTTTTTTTTTTTGTTACAGTCAGTGCATAAAATGTAGGTAAATGTAGGCAGGTCTAGCTGTAAGCTAGGCCTGTTTGTTTTTGATCTGGGGGGCTGAGGAGTGGTTTAGTGTAGCAGCAGATGACTGACATGTACTTCATCTCTCTGGAAAAGAGGCACAGCAGAGGGCTGTAGTGACATGGAGTGTATTTGGGAGCCCTGACCAATCCCCAACTAGGATTGGCAAGGGGCAGGCCTCCTATATATACTCTTGGTAAGCCTGTTATGGGGGGAGTTGTCGGGTGGAAGAAGAGTGATGGAGTGTTACACTGTCGTGGCCCTTGAGAGAACCCCTTGTCAAGTTGCCTTTCCAAGGCCGAGATGCTGAGAGTGGCTCCCCTTGCGGCTGAGCGCATTTTTCCCTGAATTTGGCACAGAGGGTATAATACCCAAAGAAGCACTGGTTGCCAGCAGGATGTGCAGGACTTGAGCAGATGAGCACTTGCAGGCAACTTGAGGAGGTGCTGGAAGCAGTGTGGACAGGATACAGGGTGTAGGGTATCCAAGGAAGTCAGCAAAAGCCTGGCCGAAGATCTAGCACAGGTGATCATACACGGGTAGGTAGACTGGTGTAGGAGATAGCAAAGTCTCTAAGGCAGGCCGGGGTCACACACAAGTAGCAGAGGTATTCAGATAGAAAAAGGTCCTTTAAACAGGCCAAGGTCATACACAGGCAAGCAGACAGGTAGGCAGAAGAGTAGTCCTTAGGATAAGTAGGGTCATACACAGGCAAGCTGGCTGATTAGGCAGAAGAGTAGGCCTAAGGGTAAGCCAGGTCGGAGCCAGGAGAAGATCAGGGTAAGCCAAGGAACAATCCGGGTCACAGCGAGACAACAGGAAACAGGTTCAGGAACTCAGGGAGAGCTGAAGACAATCCAGCAACTTGGGTCAGACAGAGGCTGCCTTATATAGGCTAGCAGGGGGAACCATCTGTCACATGATGCGCCTATGGCACCCATTTATTCTACTGGCAAGATTGCCAGTACTTCCACGGCCTATTCCCTGACAGTGCCCCCCCCCTAAGGGGCAGCCTCTGGATGCCCAATCTAGCCACTCTCTCGGAGTGTCTGCTGTGGAAGGCTTGTACTAGTTAAGGGGCATGTATATTGCTTAAGGGCTCCAGGGAATTATCCTCTGGAGGGTACCCCTTCCACTTGATGAGGTACTGTGCTTGTCTCCCTCTTTTCCTGCAATCCAAGATGATCTCTACCTCAAATTCGGTCTTACCTCCTACTAAGACTGGAGGTGGTGATAATTCTTCTCTTTTCGGGAAGGGACTGGAAACTGTTGGTCTCAACAGTGAAGCATGAAATACCGGGTGAATCTTGTAGGAACTAGACAATGCCAATTCAAAAGCTACTGGATTTACCACCTTCTTGATCACCAATGAACCTTGGTCCCAGTTTTCGTGATGGACATGAGAGTTTGAGGTTTATTGCGGACAGCCAAACTTCATCTCCTACCTTGAAAGTAGGGCTGTCTTTTCTCCCTCTGTCATGATATTTCTTGTAACAATCTTGTGCCTCTTGCATGGCTTCCCGAAGTTGTTAATTGGATTGGATGAATTTTATCCTGTCCTGGACTGTAGGTACGGATGTTTCTGGAATGGAAATGGGTAAGAATGATGGGTGAAAGCCATAATTGCCCCAGGAGGGAGATTGATTAATGGTAGTATATAAGGAGTTATTGTAGGTGAATTACGCACAAGGGAGAAGAGAAGACCAGTCGTCTTGAGAACAGGTGCAGAAACAATGAAGATATTGTTCCAGCTCTGATTTGTCCTTTCAGTCTGGCCATTGCTTTGTGGATGATAGGCAGAAGAAAGGCATACTTCAGTTGTTAGATTTACAGAGATCCTTCCAGAATTTAGAAGTAAATTGTACTCCTCTATCAGATACAATGCTATCTGGTAACCCTTGTAACCGACAATTTATTTAATGAAAATATTCGCTGTGTCAACAGCAGAGGGAATGCCAACCATAGGTAAGAAATGTGCCATTTTTGAAAGACGATCCACCACTACCAAAATAGTGATGAAACCTTTGGAAGGGGGCAAGTCTACGATGAAGTCCATTGAAATCTTTCTCCAGGGCTGTTCTGGGATGGGCAATGGTCTCAACAGGCACCAAGAGTTGGAATTGGCCCCTTTATTACGTTGGCAAATGGTACATGACCTGACATAGTCTTTACAATCTTGTCTCCAGCTGGGCCACCAGAAGGAGCGCTGTATAAGCTCTGAGGTTTTCTGAACCCCAAAATGACCAGCAAGCTTATGGTCGTGGAAGGTCCTTAAGACTTGGAATCTCACTTGTTGAGGGACGAATATCTTGCCTCAAAACCAAAGTAATCCTTCCTAATTTGTCAGAGAAGGTACCTCGAGTTCCATACACTGCCTGAAAGCTTGCTTAATTGCTGTCTTTAGACCAGGTTGTATAAGCAAAAAATTTTGCGCAGACAGGATGGTACCTGGTTCAACTGTTTCTGGAACATCTGGGAACATTCTAGACAAAACATGGGTTTTCCCGTTCTTAGAGGCAGGACGGTAAGAAATGTGGAAGTTGAACCTGGAGAAGAACAATGCCCACCAAGATTGACGAGGTTCTAAGATATTCCAGGTTCTTGTGATCCATAAAAATCATAATAGGGTGAGCAACTCCCTCCAGTAGGTACCACCATTCTTCTAAAGCAAATTTGATGGCCAATAGTTCCCGATCACCCACGTCATAGTTCTTCTCTGATGCCCTCAACTTCCGTGAGGCAAAGGCTACAGGGTGAAGGAGTGACTTAGGCCCTTGACGTTGGGACAAGATTACCCCTGTGGCTATTTCTGAGGCATCTACCTCCAACACATAAGGTAGAGCCGGATCAGGATGTTGCAGTGCTTTTTCAATTTATCGAAGGACACTTTGGCTTTTTGGGGCCACTGAAACTGAACCTGCTGGCAGGTCCGGATTTACTCCCTTTGCTGCCCCAAGGCCGGGTCCTTCAATGCCGCCCCCCCTCCCCCCCACACACACACCACCATTCTTGTCCTTTATCGATGACTGCTACAATAGATCAAAAAACCATATCTCCACACACAAGAAATACCACCAAAAGAAATCTCTATTTGTGGGGAAAAAAAGGACGTCACGAGAAATACCACCAAAAGAAAGCTCTATTTGTGGGAAAAAAAAGACGTCAATTTTGTCTGGGAGCCACGTCGTATGACCGCGCAATTGTCAGTTAAAGCAACGCACTGCCGAATCACAAAATGTGCTCTGGTCTTTGGCCAGCAAAATGATCCGGGGCTTAAGTGGTTAATAATTGAATAGTGACTAAACAAGAATTTGCCAGCAAGTTGCTGTATCACTGTCATGAATGATATTTGCTGCCACATGAACACTAACCTAGTCCTGGAAGTTTGTCTGGCGCAGTGGCGGCTCAAAACTTGCGGCCCTTGTGGGTGGGAGGAGGCTCAGGAGGAGAACTGGACTGGAGAAGTCATGCTGCTGGCAATGTGCTCCCCTGTAGCGGCTGCAGGACTCAGGAGTAGTCGTCAGCGGCGGCGGCCACGAGACTCACTGGCACTGACTGGGCAGTGGACACAGGCTGGATCCTGGTGACTGGTCGCTCTGGTGTGCTGGCTGGTCTCTCTCTCTCTCTCTCATGCTGCTGGCCAGAGGTGGTTAAGGAGAGAGGACGTGGGTGGACTTGTCTCAGAGTCAGAGGTGCACTGCTCAGCCATAGGGTGCACTGCCCACATGTCAGCCGACGTCACTGGTTGCTAGACGCGGGGCGGCCCTAGCCTAGCAACCAGTTCTGTTGCTGATTATTATTATTATTATTATTATTATTATTATTATTCAGGATTTATATAGCGCCACAGTTTACGCAGCGCTTTACAATATAAAAGGGAGACAAGAGTGTAACTATATCAGAGTGGCGGAGGCGGACCATTTTTTTTTCTTTTCATTCCGGGACACTGTATTGTCCCGGAATGAATGTGCCTGGGACACGGGACAAAGATCATAATTAATCAGTTACCAACCGGCCCATAGCCAAATGGTGGCTGCAGGGTGGTTGGATCACTCTGGGAGCACTTACTATGACGTGATCCCAGAAAACCGCTCCCGCACGCCCCCTGGGGTGCACACACGGGAACATCTGGACCCGGCGCATCATGGATCACGGTAAACGGCCACTGATCGCGGCTGTTTACCATGTGATCACTCTGTCATGACGCCGGTTCCTCCCTCCCCTCTCTGTACCTATCGGTACAGAGGGGGAGAGATTGGATGGCAGCAGCGCTGTGGGCTGGATGTGTAGTGCTTACAGCGCTGCTCTGTGACATGTGCAGTCACAGCCATGGATCCATCCATCCATGCTCAGCCATCCCTCCATGCTCAGCAATACCCTGCACTACTCTGCAATTCCCTGTGCAATACTCTGCAATTCCCTGTGCAATACTCTGCTATTTCCTGTGCAATACTCTGCAATTCCCTGTGCAATACTCTGCAATTCCCTGTGCAATACTCTGCAATTCCCTGTGCAATACCCTACAATACTCTGCAATACTCTGCAATACCCTGCAATACCCCGCAATACTCTGCAATACCCTGCAATACTCTGCAATACCCTGCAATACTCTGCATACTCTGTAATACCCTGCAATACTCTGAAATACCTCGCAATACTCTGCAATACCCGTCAATACCTGGCCTCGGTGGCCTTGTGGGAAATCTGGCCCTGCCTGCTGGCGAGTCAACTGAGTAATGGGTGCTATTATAGCAGAGAATCCCTTCACAAACCTTCAATAGAAATTGGCAAAACCAATAAATCGTTGGACACCCTACTTATCTACAAGGGCTAGCTACTCCAGAATTTGACCTTTTGTGGATCCATTGCAATTCCCTCTGTGTAGATGACAAATCCTAAAAACTGAACAACTGGTCTTTTGAAATCACACTTCTCTTTTACATAAAGTCCATGTTCCCTGAGAGTTGAAAGTACCTTCTTTACATGGTTTTGATGAAGTTCCAATGTGGCAGAGAAGATGAGGATGTCATCAAAATAGACAATTATAAAGTTATCAAGATATTCCCTAATGATGTCATTTACCAAATATTGGAAAGTAGCCAGAGCGTTACAGAGTCCAAATGGCATGACGAGGCACTCAAAATGGCCAAATGGAGATCTGAAAGCTGTCTTCCACTCACCTCCCTCCCGGATTCATACAAGATTATAGGCTCCTCGTAGGTCCAGTTTAGTGAAAATGCGGGCAGTTCGGAACCTCTGCAATAGTTCAGGAATGAGGGGGAGCAGGTAGCGATTTTTGATGGTAATCTTGTTTTTTTTTTTAATTTCAATACTTTTTATTAGTTTCCATATAAACATACAACTGAACTCAGTCTCACGTACAATTAAAAACATTCAGCTAGCAGTTCTCTGCCTCGATCATTTATAAATGCATTATCAATTTTTTTCCCTCCTTTTGCTTTCCCTTTCTTTTCCCTTCCCTCATCCCTACCATTATTACCCCCTATCCCCCCCCCCCACCCTTTTTGATGGACCACATATAGAGTATGTAGACTGGTTCGTGTTATGCCTTAGTTCCGGCAGTTATTCTGGCTGTTTTACTCTTCTTTACTCTCGCCCTTACCCTCTATGTTGCACTCTGTGCTGCTAAATCTCCTACTAAGACTTATATGGGGTTCATAGGGGGATAGCCGACCATTTAAGCCAAGGCTTCCACATCTTGATGAATTTACTGTAGCTATCTCTTCTAATATAGACTGTCTTTTCTATCCACACCAAAGCATCTATTGTCCTAACCCATTCTTCTGGAGTTGGGGGTACGGCTGAGAGCCAGGATTGTGCTATCAGTTTCCTCGCTTGGTAGAGACACCTCGCCGTGGCAGTGGTTATACTATTATTCTCTGGGTTTTCTCTAATCAGGCCCAAGACACATACCTTGGCCTCCAGATCCAATTTGGTCTTAAACCTGGTTTCTATAATTTTTACAATCTCTGACTAATATCTAACTAATTTTGGACATCTCCACATCATGTGTATAAGGTCCCCTGTCTCCAGGCATCTGGGACATTTGTCATTCAGTCTGCGGCCAAACCTATGCAACCTCTTGGGAGTGTAGTAAACTCTATGCAGCAGGAAGAGATGTGAGGCCTGCTGCGACGGAGAAACAGACACCAGCGGGCCAGATTCCAGTATCCTTTTCCACTGGTCGTCTGCTATCTCCCCCACATCAGCCTCCCATCTCTCCCTGGTACCCGTTTGTGGCGTTAACATCCTGTCTATTATTTGCCCGTTTATCACCGATATCAAGCCTTTTGTACTGTTTGTTCTAACTATTTTGTTGAGAAGTGATGTCTTGCACCATTCCAGTGGGCGGTTCCTGAATTGTCTGTCCAGGGCGTGCCTGATCTGTAAATAACAGAAAAATGTTTTATTTGGGATTCCGTACTCTCGTCTTAACTCAGTGAAAGATTTTAGGATATTACCGTCGAACAAGTGGACCAACCTATATATTCCATGACTTTCCCATATCCTGTTTTTTCCTACAGTTAATAATTCCTGCAAATGCTTATTATGCCATATAGGTGAAAACTCAGTGACACCCCTATACCCCATGGCTGTCTTAACTGTCTGCCAAACTTTGGTAACTAACTTATATGTTGGGAGCTTGCACTGAAGTGAACCTGCCTCTAATGTTTCCGCTAGAGATTTATGTGGGGTGCCCTGTAACATGATTTTACCACTGGCATTTGCCGCTCCCGGAATCTCACATACCCCTATATGCTGCAGTTGAGCAGCCAGGTAGTAACTATGTGGTTGGGGGACTGCCATTCCCCCTTCCCTGGTGGGTCGCTGCAAAGTTTGTAGACTGATCCTGGCCTGCCCTTTCTTCCATATTAGTTCCCTGAAGAGAGTGTTTACTTTTAGGAACCAGTTCCTCCCAATCCAAACTGGGGAGTAATGAAGTATGTACAGTAATTGTGGCATCTATATCATTTTGACCAAGTTGACTCGGCCTGCCACAGACAGAGGAAGTCGACACCAAAGTTTTGCTAGAAGTGGAACTAAGTTGTCTCCAATATATTGGTTAGAGTCATTTGACATAACTATTCCCAGATATTTCATCTTCTCTGTTACTTTTAACCGGGATATGCCACCAGGGAGGGCGCTAATAGTTGAATCAATAGGCAGAAGCATTGACTTCTCCCAGTTGATTACCAGGCCCAAGAATCTCCCGAACCCCTCCGCCAACTGTATTGCTTTTTCTAAGGATGGCCCCATATCGCCCAAAAAGAGTAAAATGTCATCAGTATATAACGCTATCCTTTCTTCCCCACATTTCCTCTTGAATCCCTGCAGTCCGTTCGAGCTTCTCACTACTTCTGCAAGTGGTTCCATTGCCAGGGCGAACATCAGGGGTGATAACGGACACCCCTGCCTCGTCCCCCTCTCAAGAGATAGCCTTTCTGAATATTCATTATTGATCTTTAATCTGGCGCTTGGGTGATAATATAAAGTTTTCAGCCATCTGATAAACAAGGGGCCAAAACCGAATCTCTCCAGTACCCACTAGAGATACCCCCATTCCAGGCTGTCAAATGCCTTGGCAGTGTCCAAGGACAGAACAGCTCTGGAACCCTTGTTCTCTACTGGGGCCTGGAGATTCATATATGCTTTTCTAATGTTTACACTGGTAGACCTGTTAGGGATAAACCCTGACTGTTCATCCGTCCGTTCCTCCGGGTGTACGAGTCTTGAGATGCATTTGTTTAACCTGATTGCCATTACTTTTGCCAAGATTTTAATGTCAGAGCATAACAATGATATCGGTCTGTATGAGGATGCATCAAGGTGGTCTTTCCCTTCTTTCTGTATTAATACTATGTTGGTTTCTGACATCGAAGAGGGCAGTCTACCTTCTGTAGCTGCCTAATTCAGTGTCTTCAAAAGCTCTGGAAGTAACACCTCCCCATAATACTTATAGATTTCCAAGGGCAATCCATCTGGGCCCGGGGATTTCTGATTGGACATGTCTGCCACTGCTTGCTTCAGTTCCTCCAGGGTTATGGGAGATTCCAATCTGTTCTTATCTATAACAGAGAGAGTCGGCAAATCGACGGCCTCTAGGAAGCTATCTATCTCTCCCCGTTCTGAGCACTGTTGTGGCTTGTATAATTCTCTGTAGAATTCAAATAATGTCTCCTTGATCACCACAGGATTGGACGAGATTTCCCCACTTGAAGTCCTGATCATGGAAATTATTGAAGAGGGAGAATTAGTATTGGCTAATAATGCCAGCATTCGGCCCACTTTTTCCCCCTCTTCAAAACACTTTTGCCTCTGGAAGAGTCTCCTATTTTCAGCGTTTCTGATTATTTCAGTTTTATACTCCTGTTGCTTCTTAACCCATAACTCCTGCCTCTCTGGACTTGGGTCTATCACATATTGTCTCTCTGATTCCATCACCTCTTTTCTAATATGCTCTCCCCTTGCCCTCGATTGCTTCTTTACCTTTGTTACCTGTTGGATTAAGAGCTCCCTAAGGAATGCTTTTAAGGAGTCCCAGACCACCCCCTCCAATGCTGATCCTGTATTGTGTTCTACGAACTCCTTTAATCTTGCGGTTATTTCTTCTGTACCCCCTATTATCTCCAACCATATTGGGTTTATTGTCCACAGTCTCTGAATATGTCTATCATGAACATTTACCGATAATGTCAGGGGTGAGTGATCTGAAATGCCTCTTGGCCTGTACTCTATTTTGTTTATTAGGGGTTGTACTTCTCTATTGCCTATGGCCAGATCTATACGAGAGAGTGTACGGTGTGACCCCGAGAAGCAAGAGTACTGCCGATCGTTTGGGTTGCGGGCTCTCCAAAGGTCACACCATCCAATCTCCTCAAGGAACTGGGCTAACCGTCCCTCTATTGCCCGTTCCACCTGGGCCCCTAGTGGGAACCTATCCAGACTATTATTGAGGACCGCATTAAAATCCCCCACCACTATAACCGGGGTATCGGCTTTATCCTCCACATACTCTAACAATCAGTACAAGATCTCCAACTTAAATGGGGGAGTAATATACAAGTTTGCTATAACAAATGGCTTACCCTCTATTAAACAATGCAAAAAAATATAACAACCTAATGTATCAATCCTGACATCCCTGCAGGAAAATACCACCCCTTTTTTAACCAATATGCTCACTCCCCTTGAATAAGAGGAGTACACTAAGTGAAATTGTACTTGAAATTTCTTGTTCCTAATTAGTAGTTTAGACTCATTGGTCAAATGTGTTTCCTGCAGGCATATCAGTTCGGTACCATGGGATTCCAATTCCGAAAATACAGTGGCTTTTTTGATAGAGTCACCCATACCAATAATGTTCCATAAGCTTATTCCAAATGTTCTAAACATTAACAAAGAAGAAAAAATAAAATAAGAAAAATAATAAACTCAAAAAAAGAGAAAAAAAGCCCACAACTCAGTAGCAGTAACAAGAAAAATAATTAGAACTGCAAGAGGAGGTGGCCTTAGAGCAGCTGTCTTAAATAACAATAAACACAAACAACCCTTTTGCCAAATCCAACCTGTCAAGTGTTCCTGTCTTTCTACTGGACAGCATATCATTTGTATCATTTGTTTTAAATCAACTGTGACCTCCAAAACAACAATCAGTGCCAATACTGTGAAAGAAGAAGGAAAGAGCAAGAAAGGAGAGCCCTTGCTCCTTCTTTCCCATCCCCCATTGCCTTTTTCTATTCTTTAATATAAATAAGTGACTTAAATGTCTATGTTCAGTTTTTTTTCCCTCCCCATCCCTTGTTCCAATGCAATGTGACACTTTATAATTACTTGAACCTCAATTACTCCCTTTCCCTTAAGTGACCCCTCCCCCCTCACCACTTGCCTAACTTGGCCAGCCCTGGGGGCATATCTTGTGACCCTTCTAACCCCTTCAACCCATTCCATCCAATACTCCATCACCCAACATAGCAGTGAGTCATCTTCCTTAACCTACCTTGCTTGCCCCTCCCTCCCCCCTTCCCTTTACCCAAATCCCATGCAACAATATTACCAAAAAAAATCAACCCACAGCCATATCCCGTCTCTCATTAGTGACTTTCACCAACCATCCCCTCCCCCTCCCAGCCCCCACCACCATCAAAGAAAAAAAAAAAAAACAGCCCCATTGAACATTAATAATTTAAATTCTTTGTGCTCCAGCTCTAAAAGTTATTTTTGTTATCTTCGAGCCACTTTGTGACCCCACCAACAGAGCCTCTATGCGCAGACGCGCTGGATATAACATTGCGTATGGTATTTTGTGGTTCCGTAGACTACGCCTAATGTCCGCAAATCCTGCCCTTCTCTTTTGCAAGTCCGGAGAATAGTCGGGATACAGTGAAATGGTAATCTTGTTGAGAGCTCTAAATTCTAGACAGGGACTCAAGGTCCTTCTTCTCAACAAAGAATATTCCAGCTCCGGCTAGGGATGAGGAAGGGTGAGGAAGGGCGAATGAAGCCCTTCTCAAGGTTTTGTCAATATAAGTCCGTAAAGCTTCTAACTCGACCTTTGATAAGGGAAATATTCGGCCAAATGGGATTTCAGTTCCAGGTAATAATTAAATTGGACAACCATAAGGTCGGTGTGGAGGGAGTTTGTCTGCTTTCTTTTTACCAAAAATGTCTTTAAACTCTTGGTATGCTAGAGGGATATTCTGATGTTCATTAGAAGTAGGTTGAATTGTCAGGCAATTGGCTTATTTGAAAGTCCTTGGGACAAGACAATGTTGGGAACAATAAGCAGAAGGGAAGGATATCTCTTTTGTGCCCCAATCTATCTGTGGATTATGAACCTGTAGCCACAGAAGTCCTAGTATAATAGGAAACATAGGTGAACAGATGATGTCAAAACAGAGAAATTCTTGGTGGCCAGAATCTGTAGTGGTGAGAATGGGCCTGGCTTCCTGGGTAATGGATTCAGAGCAGGGTAGAGAGCTTTTTTCTCGTGGTTTGGAATACAAAGTCTCTTTGCCAAGGAGGAGTCCAGGAAGCAGCTACATGCCCTGGAGTCAACGATGGCTTAGGATCGAATCTCCTCTTCTGCCACCCGCAGGGAGACTGGGAGGACCAGATGAGAAGAGATAAAACTAGCCACCTGACAATTTACCATATGCCGTTGACGAGACTTACTGGGCCTCCCAGGCTAATTTAATAGAAAGTGGCCAGCTCCTCCACAATACAGGCAAAGATTGGCCTTACGGTGGCATTGCTTCTCATCAAAAGTCAAGGGAGAACAGGCCAGACCAAGTTGCATGGGTTCACATTTGGAAGCAGGAGAAGAGAAAGGGGCAGGTAGAGTGGAATGAACTGGTGGAACTTTAGGTAGCATCCAGGTAGGCTGGGATCTGACCGCTGCTCTTGCAGGCGCCTGTCCAACTTGATGGCTAGTTGAATTAGGCCCTCCAGGGTAGCGGAGGTCTCAACTCGGGTAAGTTCATCCTTAAGAGCCTCTGAAAGGCCGTGGCGATATTGATACTTGAGAGCGGCCTCGTTCCACCCGGTGTCAGCAAACCATTTATGAAAATCCACAGTATAGTCCTCAACCGGGCGTTTACCTTGGGTCAGTGTGTGCAGGATGGTTTCAACAGTGGCTGTACTCTGTGCATTGTCAAAAAGCTGAGCCATTGATTACAAGAAAGTATCTATGGAATCTAATACAGGGCTTTTCTGTTCAAGCAGGTTGTGGGCCCAGGCCTGGGGCTCTTCTGACAGCAAAGAGATAAGGAATCCCACCTTTACAGACTCTGCGAAGAAAGTTCTGGGTTGGAGAGCTAGGTACAGTACAGTAAACAAGCATTCCTGAAGGCTCTGAACTTCTTCTGTTTGCCCCTGAAACATTCAGGCATGGGGACTCTTGGTTCAGCGGAGTCATTACCACAGTAGGATTCGAGCTGGCCTGCTCTTGTTGAGAGAAAGCTGGGGCCGGACTTGCAGATGAGGGACCTGGGTCTGCAGGCGCCGGGGATACAGTCAGATGCTGCAGCCGCCCCTCTAGTTGAAAATAGCGCTCTTGAAATCTCTGTACTGCCTGGGTAAGGGTGGTAACCTGCTGGCATAGGGCCTCGAGTGGGGAGCCAACTCTGTCAGCCTCTGACATGGCTGGATTTTACTGTTAGGTTACCTTTCTGAAGCTGAGATGCTAACAGTGGCTCCCCTTGTGGCTGATTGCAGTATAACCCTGAAGTTGGCACAGAGGGTATAATGCCCAAAGAAGCACAGGTTGCCAGCAGGATGTGCAGGACTTGAGCAGATGACCAATTGCAGGCAACTTGAGGAGGTGCTGGAAGCAGTCCTTAAGGAGTGTGGACAGGATACAGGGTGTAAGGTATCCAGGGAAGTCAGCAAAGGCCTGGCCGAGGATCCAACACTGGTGATCATACATAGGTAGGTAGACTGGTGTAGGAAATAGCAAAGTCTCTAAGGAAGGCCGGGGTAACACACAGGTAACAGAGGTATTCAGATAGAAACAAGTCCTTTAAACAGGCCAAGGTCATACACAGGCAAGCAGACAGGCAGGCAGAAGAGTAGTCCTTAGGATAAGCCAGGGTCATACACGGGCAAGCAGGCTGATTAGTAGACGTGCAATTTTGACAAATTCGTTAATTCCGAAATTTCCGAATTTACGATTTTTTCAATTTCCGAAATCTCGAATTCCAGAATTTCCAACTTTCCAAATTTCCGAATTTCTGAATTTCCGAATTTTCGAATTTCCGAAAATTCAAAATTTCGTAATTTCGGAAATTCGGAATGTCAGAAATTCGGAATTTCCGAAATTCGGAATTCGGAAATTCGAAATTTTGGAAATTCAAAAATTTGAAATTTCAGAAATTCAACGAGTATGAATTTATCCGAAGTTACGAATTATCTGAAATAACGAATGCCATATCTAAACAGATGGAACGTAATGATCTAATAATAAAAATAATAAAACCTTATTATCATTTATTATTAATTTTTTCCATTCCATTTGTATAGATGCGGCATTTGTTATTTCGGATAATTTGTAACTTCAGATAAACTTGTATTCGTTACGTTCCCAAACAGCCAAATTTGAAAGGAAATTTCAATACCTATAATTTATTAGTTAGTTATTATTAGTTAGTTATTATTTCGAATTTTACTGATTTTCTTTCTTTTTTTATTATTATTAATATTATACAGGATTTATATAGCGCCAACAGTTTACGTAGCGCTTTACAACTTGAGGGTAGACAGTACAAATACAATACACTTTAATACAGTAGGAATCAGAGGGCCCTGCTCTTTAGAGCTTACAATCTAAGAGGGAAGGTCAAGAGATACAAGAGGTAATAACTGTGGGTGATGTGCTGATTGAGAAGATAAATGTACAGTTGTTAGATGGGGGTCAGATAGGCTTCTCTGAAGAGATGAGTTTTCAGGGATCGTCTGAAAGTGGATAAAGTAGGAGAAAATCAGACAGATTGGGGTAGAGCATTCCAGAGGATGGGAGAGGCTCTGGAGAAGTCCTGAAGGCGAGCATGGGATGAGGTGACAAGGGAGTTTGAGAGCAGGAGGTCTTGGGAGGAGTGAAGAGAAATTCGGTGACTGAGTGGCAGCCAATGGAGGAATTGGCAGAGGGGTATAGCACACGCTGAGCAGTTTGTGAGGTGGATGAGCCTGGCAGCAGCATTCATGATGGACTGAAGTGGGGATAGCCTATTTAGAGGTAAGCCAATGAGGAGGGAGTTGCAGTAGTCGAGGCGGGAGATGACCAGGGAGTGGATTAGAAGCTTTGTGGTGACATTGGTTAGGAAGGGGCGTATCTTGGAGATGTTGAGGAGATTGAGGCAGCAAATTTTGGACAGTGATAGAATGTGGGGTTGAAAGGTTAGTTCAGAGTCCAGGATTACAACTAGGACCTTGGCATGGGGAGATGGGTTGATAGTTGAGCCGTTGATATTGACAGAGAAATCAGGGGAAGTGGCACCTGAGGGAGGAAATATCATGAGCTTGGTTTTGGATAGGTTGAGTTTGAGGAAGTGATGTGACATCCAGGCTGATATGTCTGCTAGTAAGTTGGTAACGCGTGAGGAGACAGATGGAGACAGCTGGGGGGTGGAGAGATAGATTTGGGTGTCATTGGCGTAGAGATGATATTTAAAGCCGTGGGAGGCAATCAACTGACCCAGGGAGGTGGTGTAGATTGAGAAAAGGAGAGGTCCATGAACAGAACCTTGGGGGACTCCAACGGAGAAAGGAAGAGGAGAGGAGGAAGTAGAGTTGTAAGTGACACTGAAGGAGTGGTGGGATAGGTAGGATGAGAACCAGCGAAGAGTACAGTCACGGAGACCAAAGGAGTGGAGTTTATTGAGGAGGAGGGGGTGGTCCACTGTGTCAAAGGCAGCAGAGAGATCCAGGAGAAGCAGTACAGAATAGTGTCCACTGGTTTTAGCCGTTAGTAGGTCATTTGAGAGTTTAAGGAGAGCAGTTTCAGTGGAGTGTTGAGGGAGAAATCCGGACTGAAGGGGATCAAGAAGTTTATTCATGGTCAGATGGTCGCTTATTCAGTTGTAGACCAGTCTTTCAAGAAGTTTGGAGGAGAAGGCGAGTAAGGAGATGGGACGTTGGTTGTTGAGATTGGTGGGGTCCAGTGAGGGCTTTTTAAGTATGAGGCTGACTAGCGCATGTTTTAGAGAGTTTGGGAAGATGCCACAAGAGAGGGAGAGGTTGAAAATGTGAGTTAGAGAGTGTAGAATCGAGTCAAAGGGTGAGCATAGCATTTGCGAGGGAGCAGGATCCAGGGGGCAGGTGGTTAGATGACTGTTAGATAAAAGTTTAGCAACCTCAGTAATAGTAGCAGGGTTGAATGAGGGAAGTAATGATTGTATCTGTGGACATGGGGTGTTGCATGGGGGAGGTTTTTGCACAGTGGTGATCGCCTCATGAATTCTATCAATCTTAGTTTTGAAGTGACTGGCGATCTCCTAGGCAGTGAGTGAGTTGGTGGGTGGAGGCAGTGAAGGACAGAGTAGAGTGTTGAAGGTAGAGAAGAGTTGATGTGGACTGGATGAGAAGGTTTTAATGAGTGTGATAAAGTAGGTCTGTTTGGCAGTGTGAAGGCAGGAATAGTATTTTAGGAGGGCAGATTTATATTGTGTGAAGTCTTCCTGGATCTTAGTCTTATGCTACAGGCGCTCAAGAGCGCGGCTACGTTTTCTGAGACTTCTGGTGTCATCTGTTTGCCAGGGTTGTAGCAGTCAGGGCCTAATTCTGCGTGTAGTGAGGGGGGCAAGCTTGTCTAGGGAGGAAGACAATGAGCTGTTGTAGATGAAAGTGGCTAGGTTGGGGCAGGACAGAGGTGAGATTTTGTCATAGAGGTGATCAGTAGCAGAGTAGAGAAGAGAAGGGTTGAGGTGGCGAAGGTTTCTACTTGTAACTGTTAGGCTGTTGGAGGGAGAGGGGGTGGAAGACAGGGAGAGAGCAAAACTAATAAGGTGGTGATCAGAAAGTGGGAGAGGATTGCTGGAAAGGTTGCACGGAGTGCACAGATAGGAGAAATTTCCAAATTTCGAATTTTCTAATTTTTGAATTTCCGAATTCTGAAAATTCGGAATTAGAAAATTCAAAAATTTGAAATTCGGAAATTCAAAAATTCGGAAATTCAAAATTCGAAAATTCTAAATTTGGAAATTCAAAAATTCCGAAATTTTAAAATTCGAAATTTGAAAATTCAGAAATTCGAAATTCGAAATTTTGAAAATTCAAAATTCGGAAATTTGAAAATTCGGAAATTCGAAATTTTTTTGTCAGTGCACATGTCTACTGATTAGGCAGAAGAGTAGGCCTTAGGGTAAGCCGGGTCAGAGCCAGGAGAAGAACAGGGTAAGCCAAGGATCAATCCGGGTCACAGCGAGACAACAGGAAACAGGTGCAGGTTCAGGAACTCAGGGAGAGCTGAAGACAATCCAGCAACTTGGGTCAGAGACAGCCTTATATAGGCCAGCAGGGGGCACCATCTGTCACATTATGCCCCTATGGCACCCATTTCTTCTACTGGCAAGATTGCCAGTACTCCAATGGCCTATTCCCTGACACCCCCTTTCTGGGGGGTGACCTCGGGCCTGGAGCTCAGGAGCTGGGAGGGAGCCTCTCTCTACATGGTCATTGAGAGGTGTCATGGAACAGGAGCAGAGCAGGAAGAGGACAGTAGGGAGCATTAAGGAGGGATCCATGCCGGAGTCGTAAGTGAGAAGCACAGTGAGAAGCTCTGGGAGGGACATGCCAGGAATGAATGTGAAGCCAGAGGGAGAGACTGTGGTGTTGTTGGAGTCAAGTTTCTGCAGCCAGGAGGGTTGGCAAGATTTGCATCAGACTTTCTGGGATCAGTAGTCCACCAAGTTTCAGTCAGCACAAATGTCCTTTTTCGTCGCTATTGGTTGCTACACCATAGGGGACTGCAGACCCCTGCCAGCAAATGGCTATTAGTGAACTGTTGGGACTTATTCAGAGTGAGGCCTAACCATGTGCTGACGGTGACAGGAATCTAGGATTGTACATTAGAGAAAGAAAAGTGAACTCAAGTAGTGTGCTGGAGGAGTGTGAAACTTTGGAGACTGTTCATATAGATCCAACTATCTTTGTTCAAGCAAGCAAGATTCATTATTTGGGCATTCCATGTCCCTTTTCCCCATCCAAGTTTATTTCCCTAAATAAAAACACGCTAAAGGACTGCTCATTGACTGGAAAAGTGTGTCTGAAGTGAATACCTGGCCAAGCAGAGTGACCTGTGGAACTACTACACGCAGCGACCCCACGGGGACACTGCTACACAAACAAGTAATTTAATGAAAAAACACCAGTTCTCTTTTCTGTTAACTTCTTACAGTAGTGCATCTGTGCCATAAGAGGGAGGAAGTAAAATAATATAATATAATGTACACCAAGAATAAATAATACATATAGGATGTATAAAATAGATTTTAGCATACTGTTGGGATAAAATCAGTATGATAAAAAAAATACAAAAAAATACCCAGCGCTAAAACCCCCAATTATAATCAAAATCTTTACCATACAATTTCACGCAGCTCATATGTGAAAAAGCTTATACGTAAAAAAAAAAAAAAGAACACAAAAAAAACCTCACTAAAGAACTCTTTTATATTATAATGACCTTCAGATAAGCCCCCTAAAGAGAAACCTTTTCACTATTAAACAAGAAACAATTCAGATCCAATTCATGATAAGTCATTTTGGCTGCATTGTATCAAGTTTATACTGTACATCCACTTACTTTCATTCCTTGATACTTCCCTTGTCATGTTGGATCATCTCCATTGTCTTTGGACTTGATCAATTCCACAAAACTTTATTTGTGACAGATCCCAGCATGGAATACTCTAAAATGTCTGAATAAACTATAATTTTTAAAACCCTTCTTAATGTTATTGATATGGTCTCCTAATATTTTACATTGTTTTCTAGTTATGCAGTCTACACAGACATTCCAGCAGCAGGTGCGCCCACTGGACACACTGTATAAACTGTATGTAGTATAAGCTACTTACAGTATACATCACTGTGTTGCAGCAGTGAGACGAGAACTTCTCGTCTCACACCTGGAACAAAATAGAGTCCGACTGAGTGGTGCCCAGCCATTCATATGGCAGCTTTGTATTCTATGAATGAATATAAAGCTTCCTCTGATTGGCTGAGACAAAGAGGAAAGCTGATGATGTCACAATCTGTGACTTGGCCAATCAGAGGAAGCTTTGTATTCATTTATAGAATGTAAAGCTTGCTGTGAATGGTTGAGCACTGCTCAGGCTGACTCTATTGTGTTCTGGGAGTGGGACAGCAAGTCCTCATCCCTCTGCCAGAAGACAGTGCTGTATACTGTATGTAGCTGAGGCTACATAGAGCTTATACTGCACATCCAGCAGGTGCACGTTAGCCCAGTAAATTTTGTTTTCCAAGTTTCTTTAAATCAGCTTGGCCTTTAAATAGTGGCATTAAACCCAAAACCCTTATCAATCATTGGATGTGGTGGCTGCATTAGTCTTCTTTTTTAGGCTTTTTTCAGTCTGTTTTTACCTGGTGCTCTAGCCAGTAACACATCTCCTGTATTACAGTACCCCTCTGCATGAATACGCACAGGGGTCACCTTTGGACATCAGCACTGTCTGTCGGGGGGGCGTATTAGATGTACTTTCAGATTTAAATACACTAACAAATTGAATCTGAACTCCAGATAATACTTTATAAGCAGTTACAACAAGCATTTGTTTTTCCTTTTAAGGTAAAAGCTTTACATAGCTAAATAAATAAAAGTTGACCATTGTAAGCATCCCTGTCAGTGGTAGATGGTTTGTCTCATCTCTGCAACCAATATATTTTGCTGGAGAGCTTCTTGTTTTGAAAAATAACAGATTTATTGACCAGATCAGCAGATGAAAATAGAAGAAAGAAAGCCATACACACTTAATGAGTTTTGTCCAATGGAATTCCTTATGAGTAAGGCCTGCTGCTGTTAAACTCTTGTTTTTGTGAGCTTAGGCATTTTTTTCTGCCCTTAAACTCTCCTCTATGTTATCCTATGTGTCCATGCACACATGGCCATTTTTAGTAGTTTAACAGCAGGGGAGTTTATTGGCTGTTTACTGAATGCCCTAAATTTGCTTTCAGGAGAGTCAATCTAGACCACAAAAAAATTTTGAACACTGTTAAACGGCCATAAACGCGCATAAACGCTCATAAATGCTAGGTGTGCTTAGCACTTCATCGTTTATTTATTCCAATGGCCAAATTAAATTAAAATTCAGGCCAATGAAATAAATAAATGCCCAAACTCCAAACTCTGTTAAACTCTAATAAACTCACCTAAACTGTTTTGAAAAGATAGATAGATAGATAGATAGATAGATAGATAGATAGATAGATAGATAGATAGATAGATAGATAGATAGATAGATAGATAGATAGATAGATAGATAGATAGATAGATAGATATTCTGCGTACATTTTTTCTATAACCATCACTAAAATATGTTGAAAAAGGGAAAATATTTTCTACACTGTCAATTGTGCTAGAATAAAATTGGCTAACCAAAGAGCTGTGTTAATGCACCCTGGGAATACTAGTATAAACAACAGCTCTGGGGCTGATAAATTGCTACCACAATTAGTTACTTTGCTGAAGGCTATATTCTCTCAACTTACTTAAAGACTGATCAAGCGCCTTACAAGAAGAAAAGACGCTTGTCTCAGTACTCTGAAGTGGTTAATAATTCATTGGCACATTTTGCACAATTTATTTCCTGCCAATAAAAGACAGATTAATTCCACTGAGTAATTCCATTAGATATCTTACTTTACTAAATACTGCATAAGTTGTTTTAATAAAAACAGATTATTAAATTGATATTGTATAATTATAGAATCAGTTATGACATTTAACTTGCCCACTTTAAATACAACGTTCTACTTAATAGGTCTGTTAAAATAGTTTAAGGGAACATTTTAGTAAACAAAATATACACATATGTACATGTAAGAAAGGTACCATTATTACCAAAATTTAGATTTTTACTTTTTTTGTGCTCGTTTTTACACTGACTTTAGAGCTCTCCAATTGTCTACTGGGTTCACAATATGCTAAGCTTGCCGCAGGCTGTGCTTTGTAACAGAAACATTGCAGAAGGCTGTGGATAACTCTGTAGTCTTTAAAGAGATGAGAGTCATATAAATGGTGTGTGATATGGACTTATATGAGGCCACCAGCAGCCTGTTCATTCTATTACTTATTCTCTTAATGATCACTCCAGCAAATTGCATTATTTTATCTGTGTTAAAAACAGTGAACAATGCATTTGCTTTTCTGTCATAAATACAATATAGTCCTAATTTACCCATGTACCTAGGTAATGCTGGATCCTCTCCCTCTGGGTTGACATTTATAACCTGGCAGACTCATGGGGGAACGTGAGACAAGAATTCCCACCTCTCGCAAAAGTGGGAAATTAAATACATTTTATAAATAAGTCATGTACTTTCCTATTAGGGATGAAGTTTGGGTTCATCACTATCATCGATTTTAGACAAATTCTGTGGGTTGAGATTCACAATTCCAGCAAGTTATTTGCAGATTCACTGAGTGGAATTTCAAAAAATGTTTTTTTTAGTAAAGGTATTTTGATGTTTTCATTTCTTTTGTGTTTTTTTTATTTTATTTTATGGTGGTAGGGCCTTTTTTTTAAGTGTTGGATGCTCAAAGTAGAGCATTCACTTGTTACTGACCTGTTTAAGAACAGAGTGCATATAAACCATCACACATTATATCACTCACAATCACTGCACCCTCTATCCCCATATATATATAGATTAAAGGTTAGGCATATAACAGTTAGACTTATTATCCCTGGTTAAAACTGTCCCACTGGTGGCAAATTTTACTCTGCTGTATACTGTGCAGTATCATAATTCTTGTAGTAAAACCCTCGCCTATGCTTTTTTACTTTTTTGTAGAATCAATGAATAAACCTGACAGCCCATGTAGCTCATGAAAAACAAATAGCTGGATGTACTCAGAAACACAGACTGCCCTGCTGCATTGCTTACTGTGCCCTGAGATGGAGATCCGGTGCTGCAGTGAAAGGAAGGAGAGCTCTGCCCGAATGATCCAAGGGACTAGGTCCCAATGTTGTGAAGATAGATGGTATGGAGAAACAGATGTGCACCGCTGTCACTGGAGTATTGGGCAGCTTGCAGCCAGTGTCAATGTATGGTGTGCCGGATATGACTTCAAGTATCCAGTAAGCCGCTTGGTCTGAAGTCTGGTCAGGTGATGCTGGATAGGGCTGAAAGTGGAACGCAAGTTGAAAAAATGGAGTCGGTTGTCACCAAGCTATAACCATGACAATGTGTTTTGGGCGTGGCTCTTTATCAAGTCATGTGACTTGGACAGCACAGGAGGTTTTAAATAAAAGGCTGGCCAGGAGACAAATTAAATCTTAAAGGCAGAGGCGCTTCTTCCTGTCACCACAGCACAAACCCTATATAAATAGTATGGACATGAATTAGTCTGTGTACACGTTAAATACAAATGAATAAAAACACATTACCACTAAGGATGAGCTGAACACCCCCGGTTTGGTTCGCACCAGAACTTATGAACAGGCAAAAAATGTATGCGAACACGCAAACACCGTTAAAGTCTATGGTACACGAACATAAAAAATCAAAAGTGCTAATTTTAAAGGCTTATATGCAAGTTATTGTCATAAAAAGTGTTTGGGGACCGGGTCCTGACCCAGGGGACATGTATCAATGCAAAAAAAAGTTTTAAAAACAGCCGTATTTTCAGGAGCAGTGATTTTAGTAATGTTTAACCAGTAGCCTACCGCCCACCATCATATGACGGCAGGACGGTAAGCCTCTTGTTCTGGGCGGACGTCATATGACGTGAGCCCGTTTAAACAGGGCATGCGCGCGATCGTGAGCGTGCAGCCCTGTACTGTCGGTGGCGGCGTGTCACTGAGACACCGCTCGTCACCGACAGGGGTGAACAGCCACTGGGCATGGCTGTTTACCACGTGATCGGCCGTGATGAAGTCACGGCCGATCACTAATGGTACATCCCCGCATTGCACGGTGCATGCGCGCGATCGTGAGCGCGCTGCGCGTGCACGTCGGTGGCGGCGTGTTCCCCGGGAACACTGCTCGTCACCAACGATAGTTTACAGCCATTGGCCAGAGCTGTGTACCATGTGATCGGCTGTGATCCATTCACAGCCGATCACTAACTGTAAACAAAGAGCTGTCACTAGCTGTTACTAGCCCTTCTCTCCTCACACACCGTTTCCAGTGTGAGGAGAGAAGAGCCAGGAGCAGTGAGTTACAGATCTATGTACTGTAGTGTCTGCACCAACACCACTTCTGTCCCATCGCCCCCCCCCCAATTGTGATCTGTCACCCAACAGTCACCCCA
Organism: Aquarana catesbeiana; assembly: GCF_042186555.1. Classification (NCBI taxonomy): domain Eukaryota; kingdom Metazoa; phylum Chordata; class Amphibia; order Anura; family Ranidae; genus Aquarana; species Aquarana catesbeiana. Next base: position 587,154,571 of record NC_133324.1, on the reverse strand, counting down.
TAAAAAGTGCACCTGTCACATAGAGACTGCCATCAGTGACCATCAGCGGTGCCACCGTCACCCACCAGTGACCATGCCCTGTCACCCGTCACCCACCAGTGACCGTGCCCTGTCACCCGTCACCCATCAGTGACCTGCCCTGTCACCCGTCACCCACCAGTGACCGTGCCCTGTCACCCATCAGTGACCATCAGCGGTGCACCCGTCACCCATCAGTGACCTGCCCTGTCACCCATCAGTGACCATCAGCGGTGCCACCGTCACCCATCAGTGACCTGCCCTGTCACCCATCACCCACCAGTGACCGTGCCCTGTCACCCATCAGTGACCATCAGCGGTGCACCTGTCACCCATCAGTGACCGTCGCCTGTCAGTGACCGGTGCCTGTCAGTGACCGTCGCCTGTCAACAATCTGTGACTATCACCTGTCACCGTCCGTGGCCTGTCACCCATCAGTGACCGTGCCCTCTCACCCGTCACCCATCAGTGACTGTGCCCTGTGACCCATCAGTGACCATCAGCGGTGTACCTGTCACCCATCAGTGACCATCGCCTGTCAACTATCTGTGACCATCGCCCATCACGCCATCACCTCTCAGTGAACGTCACCTGCCACCCATTGCACAGCCCATCAGTGACCGTCACCTGCCACCCATCTGTCACCCGTCGCACAGCTACCTGCCACACAGCCATGTCCAAAAGAGTTTATACTAGTGAGGAGGCGTTCCAGATCCTCTCTATGACTGACACCGGGGAGTTCTCATCAGAGTCCAATTCTGATTCCGAATCAAATTCGGCATTTGAACCGATCGAGAGTAGCAATGATTCGACTGAGGAATGGGTCCCTTCTAAAAGGGCACGACACTCTGGAAACCTGGAAGCCGCCAGCAACCAGGATTATATTCCCAGGCCCAGTACCAGCTCTGCTGCCAGAAATAGGTCCCAGGAAGAAAGGCCCAGTACCAGTGCTGCCGCCAGTAATAGGCCCCAGGAACAAAGGCCCAGTACCAGTGCTGCCACCAGAGATAGGCCCCGCGCACAAATGCCCAGTACCAGTGCTGCCACATCCCACCTGAGTTCCAGCACAGGAAATTCAACTCCCCCAACTACTGGAGTGTCACGTCCCCCAAGAACCAGGGCCACTACATACATGCCAGATGGTCTTGCCAACCCAACATGGCTGCCTTCCAACTCGGGATCACCAAACATTCCCCCTTTCACAGCACAGCCAGGTGTGCAGGCCAACACCCAAAATTTTACAGAGATCAATTTTTTTCACCTGTTTTTGCCCGACACTTTGCTGCAGTTCATTGTGGACCAGACAAATTTGTATGCCCAGCAGTATATTGCCAGCAACCCCCAATCATCTTATGCCCGTCCGTTTGAGTGGAGAGATTTAAATTTGGAGGAGTTCAAATTGTTTTTGGGCCTCACCCTAAATATGGGCCTTACAAAAAAAAAATGAAGGACATACCTATTGGTCCACCCACCCCATCCACCATATGCCCATGTATTCTGCCGCAATGTCCAGGTCCCGATATGAGATGATTATGAGATTCTTTCATTTTAACGACAACACTCAGTGCCCTCCCCGCAATCATCCAAATTCCAATAAGCTATACAAGATTCGCCCACTGATAAATTTATTTTCCCAACGATTTGCAGAACTTTATGTCCCCGAGAAGAATATATGTGTGGATGAGTCCCTGGTACCATTTTCAGGCCGGCTAGGAATAAAACAATATATTACTAGCAAAAAGGCCAAATATGGAGTCAAATTTTACAAGCTGGCTTACCCACTTCTGAAAAAAGGCTATCATATATACCTGGACAACTTTTATACCAGCCTGCCCCTTTTCAGACACCTATATATTCAAAAAACCCTGGCCTGCGGAACCTCAAGAAAAAATAGGAAGGGCTTCCCACAATCCATAGTGAACAAAAGGCTGCAAAGGGGGGAAAGAGCAACACTGAGATGTAATGAAGTGCTGGCCTTGAGGTGGAAGGATAACAGGAACGTGCACATGATGTCCACCATTCATGATGACACTACAGTTGTAGTTCAGTGAAGACGAGGTCCCATTTAAAAACCGACATGTGTCCAAGACTATAATCTCTACATGGGGGGGTGGATTTCAATGACCAAATGATTCAGCCCTATTTGTCAATAAGGAGGTCCCGATTCTGATACAAGAAGGTAGCAATATATCTAATCCATTTGGCCATTTACAATTCCTACATAATCTACACAAAATCCACAGAAAGCCCCGCCCCCTTCCTAAAATTCATAGAAGTAGTAGTCACGTCCCTCATCTATCAACAAAGACCCCTCCCAGAAGCTCTTCGTTCTGATGCTGTTAGCCGACTTCATGAACGCCACTTCCCGTACAACATTCCACCATCGGAAGCAGGCCGAAGACGGCAAAAAAGATGTCGCGTGTGCAGCAGAAGAGGTTTTCGAAAAGATACCAGCTTCCATTGTCCCCAGTGTCCCTCCCAACCTGGCCTTTGCATTGGTGAATGCTTCGAACTGTATCATACATCCTTAAGTTATTAACCCATATTTTCCCCATTTTCGCTGATCATTTTCCATGCTTCCCCAAATAACCATGCCACTGCCTTCAATGTGAACTGACTCTGGCCTGCCTTTTGACTATGCCTCTGCCTACCATTTGGACTGCTTCCACATGAACTAATCCTGGCCTGTTTTGACTATGCCTCTGCCCACCGTTTGGACTGCTTGCTCGTGAACTGACCCTGGCCTGTTTTGTGACTACGCTTCTGCCTACCGCTTGGACTGCTTGCACGTTAACTGACCCTGGCCTGTTTTATGGACTATGCTTTTGCCTACCGCTTGGACTGATCTGTTGCCCTGCTACTATAGTACACAAGGGTCTCACATATGTGGGGGGCTCCAGAAAAGTTTTTCCGGATGGAGATAACAATTTTTTTTGTTTTCTCCCGGTTTTGTAATTTCCGGATTAGGGTCTGGAGTCCGGAGGCTTCATAGAGATTTGGGTGGGTCGAAGCCTCTACCCCTGTGCCCCTGTGCACAGGTCTTACACGATTGCGGCCCTCAGCCTTCTGCTGACTTACTGCCATCATGCCTTTGCCTGCCGTATGAACGGACCACACCTCTGCCTGCTACCTGGACTATGCAAATAATTTGCTGTAGCAAGAGGCAGTATGTTTATGAAGGGCTGGAGAGCGGTACAATAATGAGTGTCTGCAGGTAACAGTGTACCAGGACCAATATTATGGCTGTGCTGGCTGTCTCTGCCTGGACAATTCCTATGGACTGTGCTGTGCCAACTATAGACAATATTCCTGCCTGCTGCCTGGATAGTTATTATTGCTGTCCCTGACTGCTGCCTGGACCAGTGCTCTCTTCTGTGGACACTACTAAAAGCACAGGTAATACTTTTTTTTATCCTTTCCGCAATAGAATTTATTTTGGATTGTAATTCTTGGCATGTACATGCTATGTGCTAGAAATATGAAGGGCCTTCAAAAATGATAGGTTGCCAGGAAATTATCTATGTAATGTATGCTCCTAGAATGCCTGATGGTGCTACTTGGATGTTGGGCCTCTGTATGTGGCCAAGCTGTGTAAAAGTCTCACACATGTGGTATCCCCATACTCAGGGGGAGTAGTAGAATGTATTTTGGGGTGTCATTTTTGCTATGTGTTGGAAATATCTTATAAATGGACAACTTTGTGTAAAAAAAATGCGTTTTTATTTTTTTTCCACATTTTCCAAAAACTTCTGTAAAAAAAATAACCGTTCAAAAGACTCATTATGCCTCATAGATTATACGTTGGGGTGTTTGCTTTCCAAAATGGGGTCATTTTGTGGGCAATTCCTTTGTCCTGGTGCTCCAGGGCCTTCAAAAGTGTAATAGGTGGTTGAGAAATGAGATGTGCAATTTATGCTCGTAGATCGCCTGATGGTGCTACTTCAATGTTGGGCCTTTGTATGTGGCAAGGCTGTGTAAAAGTCCCACACATGTGGTATTGCCATACTCAGGAGGAGTAGCAGAATGTATTTTGGGGTGTCATTTTTGCTATGTGTTGGAAATATCTTATAAATGGACAACTTTGTGTAAAAAAAATGCGTTTTTATTTTTTTTCCACATTTTCCAAAAACTTCTGTAAAAAAAATAACCGTTCAAAAGACTCATTATGCCTCATAGATTATACGTTGGGGTGTTTGCTTTCCAAAATGGGGTCATTTTGTGGGCAATTCCTTTGTCCTGGTGCTCCAGGGCCTTCAAAAGTGTAATAGGTGGTTGAGAAATGAGATGTGCAATTTATGCTCGTAGATCGCCTGATGGTGCTACTTCAATGTTGGGCCTTTGTATGTGGCAAGGCTGTGTAAAAGTCCCACACATGTGGTATTGCCATACTCAGGAGGAGTAGCAGAATGTATTTTGGGGTGTCATTTTTGCTATGTATTTGCTATGTGTTGGAAATATCTTATAAATGGACAACTTTTTGTAAAAAAAAGCGTTTTTATTTTTTTTCCACATTTGCCAAAAACATCGGAAAATAAAATAACCGTTCAAAAGACTCATTATGCCTCATAGATTATACGTTGGGGTGTTAGCTTTCCAAAATGGGGTCATTTTGTGGGCAATTCCTTTTGTCCTGGTGCTCCAGGGCCTTCAAAAATGTAATAGGTGGTTGAGACATGAGATGTGCAATTTATGCTCGTAGATCGCCTGATGGTGCGACTCAATGTTGGGCCTTTGTATGTGGCCAGGCTGTGTAAAAGTCCCACACATGTGGTATCCCCATACTCGGTAAGAGTAGCAGAATGTATTTTGGGGTGTAATTTGTTGTATGCATATGCTCTGTGAGAGAAATAACCAGTTAATATGAAAATTTTGAAAAAAAAAAAAAATCTTCCTTTTGCAAAGAATTGTGGGAAAAAATTACAACTTAAAAAAACTCACCATGCTACTTACTTAATACCTTGGAATGTCTACTTTCTAAAAAGGGGTCATTTGGGGGGTATTTGTACTTTTCTGACTTGTTAGTACCTCAAGAAATGAGATTCACCTGATGTACTGAAGGCCTGATCAGATGTTTTCAATTTTCAGTGATTGGCACCATAGTTTGTAGACTCTATAACTTTCACAAAGACCAAATAATATACACTAATTTGGGTTATTTTTACCAAAGATATATAGCAGTATAAATTTTGGCCAAAATTTATGAAGAAAAATTACTAATTTGCTAAATTTTATGACAAAAACAAAGAAAAAGGCAATTTTTCACAAAATTTACGGACTTTTTTATTTATAGCACAAAAAATAAAAAAAACATTAGTGATTAAATACCACCAAAAGAAAGCTCTATTTGTGTGAAAAAAAGGACACAAATTTCATTTGGGTACAGTGTTGCATGACTGAGTAATGGTCATTCAAAGTGTGAGAGCACCGAAAGCTGAAAATTGGTCTGGGCAGGAAGGGGGTTTAAGTGCCCTGTATTGAGGTGGTTAAAGTGAAATAATAAAAATGAAATATTCCTTTGAATATTGCCTGGGGGGGTGTCCTTAGTATGTTAATTAGCACATCTTTCCCATGTTTAGAAAGGTACCACAGCAAAATTACATTTCTAAATTAAAACATTTTTTTTAAATAGCGTAGGTGATCCCCCAAAATCCATACCAGACCCTTATCCGAGCATGCAACCTGGCAGGCTGCAGGAAAAGGGGGAGACGAGAGAGAGCCCCCCCCTCCTGAACTGTACCAGGCCACATGCCCTCAACATGGGGAGGATGCTTTGGGGTCCACCCCAAAGCACCTTGTCCCCATGTAGATGGGGAAAGGGCCTCATCCCCACAACCCTTGCCCGGTGGTTGTGGGATCTGCGGGTGGGGGGGCTTATCGGAATCTGGAAGCCCCTTTAACAAGGGTACCCCAGAACCCACCCCCCATGTGAATGGGTATCGGGTACATTGTACCCCTACAGATTCACCAAAAAAGTGTCAAAATGGTAAAAATGACAGTAGACAATTTGGGACAAGTCCTTTATTAAAAAAAAAAAGAATGCGATGTTCATTTATCTTCGATAACAGCGTCCGACGATCTGAGAAAAAAAAAACAGAAAAAACTCTGCCTCCATGGGAGGCTCCCGCTAACTGCAGGCTTTCTACATTGACAGCTGTTATATAGCTGAGGGCGGGGCCACCCGGTGACGTAAACGGGTGACCCTGCCCCCTTCTGACATCATGTGACATCACGTAACATCAGAGGGGGGCGGGGTCACCTGTTCACATCACCAGGTAGCCCCTTCCTCAGCTATATAACAGCTGTCAATGCAGAAAGCCTGCAGTCAGCAGGAGCCTCTCATGGAGGCAGAGTTGTTTTCCTTTTTTTTTTCGCGGGTCATCGGATGCTGTGATCAAAGATGAATGGACATCGCGGGACACTTTTTTTAATATTCTTTAATAAAGGACTTGTCCCAAACTGTCTTCTGTCATTTTTACCATTTTGACACTTTTTTGGTGAATGTGTAGGGATCTGGGGATCCCCTTGTTAAAGGGGGTTTCCATATTTCGATAAGCCCCCTGTCCGCAGACCCCCACAACCACCAGGCAAGGGTTGTGAGGATGAGGCCCTTGTCCCCATCAGCATGGGGACAAGGTGTTTTGGGGGGACCCCTATGAGGGCATGTTGGTCTGATACGGTTCAGGAGGGGGGGCACTCTCTCGTCCCCCCCTTTTCCTGTGGCCTGCCATGTTGCTTGCCCGGATAAGGGTCTGGTATGGATTTTGGGGGGACCCCTATGCCATTTTTTTTTTATTTTGGCGCAGGGTTCTCCTTAATATCCATACCAGACCTGAAGGGCCTGGTATGGATTTTGGGGGGACCCCTACTAAAATGTATTTTATTTTTTGGTGCAGGGTTCTCCTTAATATCCATACTAGACCCAAAGGGCCTGGTAATGGGCTGGGGGGGACCCATGCAGTTTTTTCAATGATTTTCATCTATATTGCTGGGATCCGGCAATACATTACAGCCAGCAGATTTAAATGACATTTTTTCCTTTACAAATGTCATTTTGCTGCTCTGATTCATAAAACTATGTATGGCTGCTGTGAAAGCAGCCTTACATATTGTGGGGCGTGGACTCAGCCCCCCTGAGCCATGATTGGCCAATCATGGCTCTCACAGCAGAGCACGCTGTGATTGGCCAAAGCATGCACGTCAGGTGCATGATTTGGCCAATCAGCAGCAGTCAATGCACTGAAATCTCTCAGTGCATTGACGGTCTCCCTGTTCATTATGGTGCATTCCACGGGCGCTCAAATTTCCCGCAAACGCCCCATAATGTTCAGTATTCGGCGAACACTGATGTTCGAGTCAAACTTACGTTCATCTCCAACCGCGGGCTCATCCCTAATTACCACTTCATATTATAAAAATTTTACTAAAATTGGTAATTGATAAGACTGTTAAAATAAGATGAAACATCCACAAAAATATATTTAGGCAATTTATCTCCGATAGTTTTACAACCGACAGTTTCACAATTACCATCCTTCCTTAAAGTTCATTGTAAAGTCTCGTTTAAAATAAATAAATAAATAAATAAATAACAAACATGTTATACTTGCCTCCTCTGTGCATTTGGTTTTGCCCAGAGCAGCCAGGATCCTCCCCTTTTCGGGTCCCTCTTTGCCGCTCCTGGCCCCTCCCTCCTGTTGAGTGCCCCCACAGCAAGCAGCTTGCTATGGTGGCACCCGAGCCGAGTCACAGCTCTGTGTTCATTCAGATATAGAGCCCCGACCCGTCCCCACCCCCTCTCTCTTCTGATTGACTAACTGACTTTGATTGACAGCTGCAGGAGCCAATGGGGCCGCTGCAGTGTCTTAGCCAATCAGTCTTGGATGGCTTAGACACTCATGGACAACACTGGAGAGAGCTGGGTCTCAGGTAAGTAATTGGGGGGTGCTGGGGAGGCTGCTACACACAGAAGGTTTTTTTTATCTTAATGCATAGAATGCATTATGATAAAAACCTCCTGCCTTTACAACTCCTTTAAGGATTCTGGTCATGTCATCAATGTTCTCAAACATTATAACTGGGAGGAGGGTTTCCTATGGGCTTTACTTGACGTGTGCTCACTCTATACCTCCATCCCGCACCAAGTGGGTCTCACAGCTCTTCAACATGTTTTATTCAAAGACGCTAACATGAATTATAGACAAGCCCAATCTGGTTGATGCAACCAAATTTGTGTTCTAATACTTTGTGTTCCAGGATAATTATTACCTTCAAACCAATGGTACTGGAGCTAACTTTGCTCCCACGTATCAGTGTTGATTTTGGCAGCAAATTTCGATTTAGTTTTAGTCTTAGGACTAAAATGGCATTTTAGTTTTAGTCCCATTTTAGTCTTCTGCAAGTGTTTTAGTTTTAGTCTTTGACTAAATTGCCATTTTAGTTTTAGTCCCATTTTAGACATTGTATTTTAGTCGACTAAAATCTCCAGTACATTTTAGTCGAATAAAATCATTTTAGTGCACAGTACACAGCCCCCTACCCTCTGCACAATACACAGCCCCCCACCCTCTGCACAATACACAGCCCCCCCACCCTCTGCACAATACACAGCCCCCCCATCCTCTGCACAACACACAGCCCCCACCCTCTGCAAAATACACAGCCCCCCACAGTACACAGCACACAGCCCCCCACCCTCTGCACAATACACAGCCCCCCTGCATTCCCAGGAGATCCCCAGTCTCCTGGGACAGCACTGCCAGCGTACTAAAGTTAAGAATAAATCACTGCCAGCCCTTTCTCATACACAGCTCCTCCTGTGTCACTCTCATTGTAAATCAAAGTCTCTAAATATACCTCAATAGCTTTGTTCTTGCATGGACCAAGTCACATGACTGCTCTCCTCTGACATTTCAAGGATGGTCATGTGACCACTCTCCTCCTCCAATCTAAAGCAACACTCAGAGGAGGAGGAGGGCTGGCAGTGATTTTTTTTTTTTTCACAAACATTTTATTGAATGCATGCAAGAAATACATAAAGAAACTGATTCCATGAATGCTTCACATTTGTAGACAAAACAAAAACTTCATGGGCTAGGCCCAAAAGGAATAGAGAACAGTAAAGAGCACACAAGCATAAACAATCACTAACCATCTGTGTCAAGTTCCCTCTCAGGACTTCTCGATCCTGAGCACATAGATGCTAGTTTATAGAGTTCGGGTCAAAAGCAGGCTAGGAAAATTTCTGTTTAACCTTCTCGGGGTATATATGTAAAAAAAAAAAAAAATGGGGGGGGGGAGGGGGAAGAAGGGGGTAGGATTAGCTAGTGTAAAGGGGATGACCCTTCAAGAGATGAGCGTAAGAAGGAGGAAGAGGGGATGAGATGACCACCAGCTGCCCTCTCCTTCGTCTATTTTAGGGGCCATCCATGTGAGTCGCCATTAGCGTGATACTGAAATGGCTTATATGTTTTATTTTGCAAGGTCACTAGCTTCAGGTTAAGTCCTTCATTAAATCTAGGTATGGCTGGGAAATCTTAAAGGACGTCCATGCACCCCATATCGCCGTAAAGGTAGAGATTTTGTCTAGTGAGGTATAGATCAGCTCCTCCATCTCCGCAATCCGATTAATCCTGTGGATCCATTCGGGCAATGTCGGTACAGATGTCGATCACCAGTGAGTTGGTACGCACATCCTGGCCGCATTGATCATGTGTAGTGCTATCGATTTGTGGTATAGTTTTTTAGGTATCTCAGATAGGTGTAAGAGATACTGTGCCGGAGAATACTCCAACGGGAGGGAGGATACCTTTGATATTATCTCATGAACTGTCCGCCAGTAGGGTTGCAGTGATGGGCAACTTCACCAAATATGAAGGAAAGAGCCCGTCTCTCTGCCACATCGCCAGCATTGTTCCGGCACAGCAGATGAAAATTTGTGTATTAAGTCTGGGGTTCTGTACCAGCGTGTTCTCAATTTATAGCCGTTTTCTTGTACTGAAACGTTTAAAGAACCCTTGTGAAGGTAGAAATTGATCCTGTCCCAACTTTCCTCCTCTATCTCCATGCCAAGCGCCGACTCCCAGTAAGCATGCTCCGAGCATAAGCTCGCTGGTGCTTTCTCATAATGTGAAGCATAAAGTGTTGAAATGACATGCCTCTGTGGGGGTGCACTTGAGCATAGTGCCTCCAATATTGTAGGGTTCATGGTAAAACCTCCCCTACGTACTGGGTCATCCAAAAAATGCTTAAGCTGTATATAGAGCCAGAACGGAAATGAGCCCGTATTAGAGAGATTCTCAAGTTCAGATTGGCGTAGGAATCGGCCTCTACAGAAGAAATACTTAGCTAGCATCTCAGCGTATGGCCATTCTGCCTCCACAAAGGCTCTTGTTAAGCCCGGAGGAAAGTCTGGGTTGTTACGGACTGGGGTAATGGGGCATATTTTTGCTGAAACCGCATGTTTGGTGCAAGCCCTATTAAAGGCGTTGAGAGTGGGTCCTATAAGCGGGTGTGACAGGGCCAAGGGGGCTATATGTTCCCTGGGTATCCACGGTAGGTATCGTAAGTCAGGGTTCGAGACCAGATTCTCCAGGCCTACCCAGTCCTTACAATGGCTATGCACTTTCCAGTCAACTATGCGTGCTAGATGCGCTACCCAATAATATTGCTGCATGTCGGGGAGGCCGATGCCACCATTTTCTTTCGGTAGTGTCAATTTAGCCCAACTTATTCTCGCAGCTTTCTTGTGCCAAATGAAGGTACGACAGATGGATTTGTACATGCCAAAGAAGGAGGTAGGCAGGTGAATTGGTAAAGTTTGGAATTTATATAGAAGACGTGGGAGAACTATCATTTTGAAAATGTACGATCGCCCAAACCAGGAGATATTCGGCTTGTCCCATTTCTGGGTATCCTGCTTTATCTTTTGTAGTTCCGTTAGGAAGTTCCTGCTATATAGTTGTGATAAATCAGCAGGTAGTTGAATACCTAGGTACTGAATGGCATCCAATTTCCATTGAAAAGGAAAGTTGTGTTGGCATTGGTTGACTAAGTCTGGGGGTAAGGAGACATTTAATGCAAATGATTTGGTATAGTTGACTTTTAAATTTGAAAGTTTTCGAAATTGATCTAGGACTAGCAGGAGATTGGGTAGAGACGTTAAGGGGGAAGTGAGGAAGAAGAGTACATCGTCAACGAAAGCGGCAATCTTGAATTCCCGTTCCCGCACTCGTATGCCCTTGATGTCCGGGTTGGCTCGGATACAGCGAAGGAGGGGTTCAAGCGAGAGAATATATAATATGGGAGACAAGTGGCATCCTTGTCTAGTTCCATTATGGATAGAGAAGGCATCCGACAGGTGGCCGTTGACTTTAACTTTCGCTCTAGGGTTGGTATATAGGGACATGATGCGGGTCCGCATGTACGGTCCGATTCCGATTGAGCTCAAAACCGCAGCCATGTAGTCCCATGCCACCCTGTCGAACGCCTTCTCCGCGTCTATTGCAAGAAAAAAACCCTCTTGGTGCGAGGATGTAAGCCAATGATGTAAGTTAATCGCTTTTATCGTATTATCCCTGGCTTCTCTGCCAGGAACAAACCCCACTTGGTCCAGGCCAACCCAGGCTGGCACATGGTAGGATAAACGGGAAGCCAAAATCTTGGCAAATAGCTTCACATCTGCGTTTAGAAGGGAAATCGGCCAGTAACTAGCTACATTAGTGGGGTCTTTCCCCTCTTTAGGAATCACTGCAACATAAGCTTCCAATAGCCTCTCTGACTCACATGAACCAGTGAAAAGTAAGTTAAACGCTCTAAGAAAGCTTTGTGATAGGATGTCTGAAAACGTTTTATAGTATAAGGCTGTAAAGCCGTCTGGGCCTGGGCTTTTGCCTGGTTTAGTGGCTTTTAATGCCTCTACAAATTCCTCAGGTGATAGGGGGGCCTCCAGTGCTTGGGAGTCTGCATCTGATAAGATGGTGGGACTAAAGTTATGTAAAAACTCTCGGATTAGTGTTGCACGCTTAATGGATGGGACACCATCTGGGTTTCCAGAATGAAGATTGTATAGCTTACTGTAAAAATGTTGGAATTGCCTAGCGATGTCTTCATTCCTAGAATGAACCTTACCTGATACATCTACAAGATGATGAATTGTGGAAGCTAACTTGCACTGTTGGGTGGCTCTAGCCAGGAGTCTACCAGGTTTATTGCTCTGTTCATAGAAAAATTTCTGAGACAGGGTATTACCACGTCTTACCCGCTTGTGTAATTTGTCCAGTAATTGTGAACGTGTTTCCACCAGTTCCTGTGATACATCAAGTGCTAAAGTGCACTTATGTTGGGCTTCCAATTTGTGTATTTTAGCGGACAATTCAAGCACCAATGCTTGATGTTCTCTTTTCTTTTAACATAACATAACACACTTATGCGCCTCCCAATGTGTCATGGGTGAGACGTCAGGGGTATCATTGTGAAGAAAAAATTCTTGGTGGTGGTAACTGTTTCTGGGAATACAAGGGTCATTGTGATAGGGTGGTGGTCTGACAGTACCATATTTTCAATAGTAGCCTCATGGAGGTATGGTAAGTCTGGTTGGGTTAAAAATAGATAATCCAGTCTCAAGTAACGATTATGAGGAGGGGAGAAAAAGGTATAGTCGCGGTCTTTGGGATAGAGAGTTCTCCATGTATCATGAAGTGATAGGGAAGCTAATTGGGTTTTGATTTGGTGTAAGGCCAAAAAGGGGAGGGAGGAGGTGCCCGTAGATGTGTCTACTTAGGGGTCTAGGGGGACATTCAGATCTCCCCCTAAGATTAGAAGGCCTGATTGGAACAAGGTAAGCTTTGTAGTGATCTCCCTCATAAAGGCAACTTGTTTAGTGTAGTATATATTTGCTAATGTCATTGGCTTATTGTTCCAGGTACCTTTCAGGAAGATAAACCTCCCCTCTTGGTCTATTAGTTGGTCTTCTATGTTCAAGGGAAAGGTTTTAGACAACAGGATAGAGACCCCTTTGGACTTCGAGTTGGGGTTGGTGGCATGGAAAGCTACTGGAAACCGCTTGTTTGAGAAGCGTGGCACAGACCCAGATTTAAAGTGTGTTTCCTGAACGAAAATAACTTGTGCTCTAAGTCTGTGGGCTTCTGTTAACATGTTGCTGCATTTTTCTGGGATATTTAGGCCTTTGGCATTGTGCGAGTATATTTTGAGAGAAAGAGGAGCTGAGCGCGTTACTGCGTTTGCCATGGTCAACTCTATGGGGTTGACTTCATAGGATTACTACAAGGTAGCAAACGAGTGGAGTGTGTGAATGGAGAGGGCTGCTGGTGAGAGAGGAGGGAGGGAAGGAAGGGGGAAAGGAGTATAAAATGTGACTGAATAGGAAGGTGGCTGGAAAGAAGAAAGGGAAGGGGGGGAAGAGGGGAAAAAAAAAAAGGGGGGGGGTCGTATTAAATGTGCGGGACGGGAGTAGACGAGAAGGAGTAAATGTAAGGTTGGGGCTGAAACTTATCCCAGCTTGAAGCTGAGTGAGTACCAGAAGATACCAGGTTCTCCTGTTAGGTTGAGAACTCGGGTAGCAACTACCGGAGGTGGGAACAGGCCTGCTAGCCCACCTAATTGAAAGGGGAAAGGAAGGTGAGAGGGAGGGAAAGGGATCCGGTTGCTAACAAAGAGGAACCCGCCTCTCCGAGGTGGGAACGAGGGTCTAACATGGGACTTTTCAACCGAGTCAGCAGACCAGGGCAAACAGCCACTAAAGTTTATATATTTTGAAAGACTTTATCGTTGTGAGGCGAGGAAGAAACCAGGTGAGCTCCTCCTTCCTTGAAGAAGAAAGAAAGACTTCAATCCCGGGTCCCCCAGCGACCAACACCATTGGCAAAGGACCACCTTTAAAGACCTAGGGATGGACCTGTCTAGTTGCCTTGCCGTGAGACCTGCCTCTCCCGGGATGCCTCCATCCAGGTGAGTTTGTCAATGCATCTTAGGGCCAAAATCTAGAGGCCTCCTTGTTGAGGCAAGTCCCCGACAAGCCAGTACCATAATCAATCAAGTGTAAAAATAACATCAACAGGCAACATTTAGTAAATAAACTAGAGCAAACCTAGCGGAGAATTTTGGCTCGGTACATCACAATGAGTGATTTCAGTAGGGAGAGGTTTGTGGTTTTATCTACATTTGCAGCTATAGTTCATTGAGGCTCCCATACTCATAGTCATTTTACTATGGGGAATGCCTAGATTGCAGCCTAATAAGTAGAAAGAACAGGACTCAATCCGTTCACATTGTTCTGGAACTTGACCAAGCAACCAAGATGTATTCCCAAGCGATAAGAGTCTCATTCCAGCTGTATTGGGTCTGATTGCTGGGAAGATCCTGGTAGTACGCAAATGTCCAAGGTCATGGAGATGCTCTCAATTCTCTTTGTGGAGTGTATGACCTCAAGCTTTAAATTCCTTCATGTGGACTTGTGTGATTTCGAACTTTTTTATTTTGAGTCATCAAGCTTTCTTTGCTCCCTCTAGTTGCAGTTTCTAGACCTGTTTGGGTGGAGGTGATCAGTAAATGCGCAAAGCTATATAAATACTTGGAAGGCACAAAGTAATGAGTCTCAGCTCTCTGTAGTCCTCTTGAGGTACCAGCCAATACGTGCATTCTGTAGCTCATAGGTCTTAGCATGTCCGCGAAAGAAGTGACAGGTGCTAGTGAAACCAACTCACCTCCAAACCATGCAGCATCACTTTTAAAGCCACCAGCCGGTGGGACAATGGCACTAAAACTTTACACTTAAAACAACGTAGACAAATTTGTGTGCATGGTCCGTGATTTGCTTGCCCTTTGCAAACTAGGGAGACAGTGAGGATAATCAACCAAAACTAGTTTTATAATACTGTAGCAAGCGAGTTAAAGTCTACTCACGGCATGTCAGGATCTTCTACTGCACAGGTAGACAGTCTCTGGGGTTCAAAGGAACTGGGCTTAGTCCGCGGTTCTCCTGCGGATAGACGATGGTACTGCTCCGGGGTCGCAATCTGATATGTCATCCAAGCCTCTCTGTGAGGAATTTGATGTTGACCTGGGGTGTCTCTGCCTGTTGCGATGAGAGCGTGGGGTCAGCTCTTGCAGGACATGGATCCAGGGTTCTGGTCACGTAAGCGTGCTATACCACTCTGGCACAGCTACTCTTGGTATGCCTAGGGTGTCACAGAATGCCGGTAACTCCGCCGGTGTGCGTAGTGACGCTGATCGGTTCCCAATAGTCACTACCAGGCAGAAGGGGAATTTCCAGTGATATATAACATGCCTTTCACTCAGGACCTTGAGGAGATAGCGGAGTTCTCTTCTGTGCTGAAGTGTAATGGCGGACAGATCTTGATAGATCTGTATTTGTGCTCCTTCATGTTGCAGCTGCCCCTGATTGCGGGCATATCTAGCAGGATCTGATCATGGGCACTAGATACCTGTTGAACTTGCTGTATGGCCGCTCCATGTGAAGTAACCGTCGCTTCCACGTGGTCTAGTCTGGACGCCACTGCTCTGAGCTCTGTTTTAAGATCAGAGATGGCTGCGGATAGTGTAGTTTTTATGTCCATGGCCACTCGCTGCAGGTCCGCTGAGCTGAGGAGCGGGGAGCGCTGGGTGCAATGTGCAGAAGTACCTTCGTGTCCCAGGGAATTGAGTACGCTGCTTGGACAGGTCACTTCTGAGGCCTGCGAGGATGCCTGCAGCTCCGCTTGCTGGGTCCAGAAAAGCTCGGGGATAGTCCGACTGAGCTGCGTGTTCAGGTCGGTCTGTGAGCGGGAGGATGGAACGTTTCTCCCTGCCATCTCCTCTCGTCTGTTTGGGAGTCTTTCAGCCTAGTAACTGCTCGTGCTGAAGCCCTGGTCTCTGGAGTTCTCCTCCTAAGCGGCCATCACGGTCCGGTGCCAAGCCACGCCCCGGCAGTGATTTTTATCTAATTGTAGACTGCTGGCAGTTCTGCCCAAGGGCCAGGAGAGGCAGGGTAGCTGACTTGACCACCCCCCCAATGTGTGGCACCCGGAGCGGAGTGCCCGATCCCCGCCCCCTGTTGGTAAAAAACACCAACGGCGTATAACACACACGTACTGTTATACGCTGATAAATACAGTAGTTCACGAGGGTAAACGTCCCTCCTTGCCATTAATGTCCCGTTTTTGTTCCGTAACGAAAACAGATTTGATTTTCATCATAGTTTTTGTCAGTTGACAAAAATGTGCTGTACTTTTAGTTTTGTTTTCATCACTGTAAAAAAGCCACTGACGAAAATTATGACGAAATTAACACTGCCACGGATGTCAACCTCACAATGGGTTTTTGGGAAGAGATTTTTGTCTGGGGCCATAACCTTTTTGCCAGGTTTATAATTATTTATATATCGACGATATCCTGCTTATTTGGAGCAGTGGTCCTGATGATTTTGACTTTTATCTGTAGTAAATTTGGGCCTAGCCTTATGCAATAAGATTGTGCTTCCACTGAACAATTTTACACTGTTGTGTCATCTGAAATTATTTTATTCTTGTAATAAAACACCTGCCTGTACTCCTATGTGTTCTGAAAATTTCAGCCAATTCTCTCTCATTAAAATTGCCTTGGTGCTGGTCAATTTTATATTGCTGCGGTCTCTTAAATCCTAATGAAAGCTTGATAAAAAACTGGCCAGCAACAGTACAGTTTTGCATCAGGGAGAATAGGAACAGCCTAACAAACTGCTGCCCAATTTCTGTCTGTTAGTCAAAGCAGATCTGTTACCATTTGATGGAAAAGCATGTGTTGCTGCTAAAACTACATGAAATAAATCTTTCTTTTTCAAACTGAAACAAATCAGATTGGAGTGCTGCTGTATGCAAGCCAAGCTAATTGTAAAAGAAAAAATAGTCACCAGCCACAATCATTCAAGGTAGTGGGTGGACTTGGCAGTGGGACATAAAATTGGGGTGAAGGAATCTCCTCACTCTCTCAGAATTTGAGATAGATGGTGGAGGGAACTCTCCTACCTGATGTAGACTTTACAAGCCTAGGACAGATGTAAATGTATTGCACTTTAGATTCAGTTGGCTAAGGATCTAAAATGTGACCAGGTTGGTGCTTAGATTTAACATAAAAAAAAAAATGAATAATTGGTCTTGTACTCATTTAGTTATATACTGTACGTATGTATATAATATACTGTACATTTTCCTTGGGGCTGCTAGAGTCTTTTCATTCACATCAGGTCCTAAAAGGCAAATAGACTTTCCAGATTTTTATCTCCTACTGAATTTTGTCATAGAAGGCATAGGTAAGTGGATGCCTTTAACTGTTCACCAACTGTTGATTTCACCTGTAAATGATTAAGTAATTCTATTATTGAATATAATATACTTATTAAAGTGACATTAAAGCTTTGGTTTTTTTTGTTTTTATTAAAATAACAAACATGCTATACTTACCTGTCCTGTGCAATGGTTTTACACAGAGCAGCCTGATCCTCTTCTTCTGGAGCCCCCTGCCTGTGCTCCAGGCTCCTCCTCTTTGGCAAGCCAATTCTATGGGGGCACCCGTGAGTGCGTGCTCCTGAGCTGCCCTGTCTGCGTTTATTGACAGAGAGATGGTGGCTCGACCCTGCCCCCACTCGCTCAGCACAGCATTTGATTGACAGCAGAAGGAGCCAATGGCTCCAATTGCTATCAATCTGCCCAGGGATGAGGGAGACAACAGCAAGAGCCACTGCTTTTGTGCACATCGCTAAATCGGATCAGGCTCAGGTAAGTATAAAAAGGGGTTGAGGGGGATTTTGCAGCACAGAAGGTTTTTTACATTAATGCATAGAATGCATTATGGTGAAAAACCTTAAGGCTTTAGAACCACTTTAATGTTGGATATGCATTAGATTGTTTTTGTGGTACTTATTTTCTGTTGATATGAAGCAGTTTTCTTTACGAAGTGGGTCAACTAACTCTAGAAATTTTTTTAAATCACTTGGGTCACCTATCACAACAATCAGCACGAAAGACTAAATGATATCTACTTTAGACATGTAAAATCCAGATAAGTGGGTTAGCTAGGATGCAATGTGAAAATGTAAATTGTAAGATACAGAACTTTGAAGTTTACAGATGTACCAAGGCACTAAACAGGCTTCCTAGGGAAAAACAGGATTCTTTAACCTTTCAATGAAACTTTCAATTTCACAATTCTCAGAGACGATTTTTTATAAGCAGTCACCCATTGTTTCTAGGCCAGCTACCCCACTCACCCACCTAAAACAAAATTGGGAGCACTAGATCCAATTCAACCCATGCCTTCACCATACTGTTTCAAAATCCTCCTATTGCAGAGTATGTAACCACCTTTTATATGAAGCACCAGGGGCACTGCTAGGGCTTGACAACCAAGGTATATGCCCCAGGTCTTTTGCTAAGTCTTCTGGTTCTCAGACTTACTGCTCCTACTTCTCTAAGCTTTCTCCTACACCACCCCCCCATTGGAATCCATGGCCCGACGTCCCTGTATGTAGATCAGGGGGCAGGATGCATGGATGGGGGGGTGGTGCCCGTGCGTTATCTATGGACGGCCACCACTGACTCCCGCTACTGTCAATCAAAGCCAGTGAGCCAGTGAGCCAATGAGGAGAGAGCGAGGGGTGAGCCCAGCTCCATGTGTGAATGGACACACAGAGACTGCTCGGGTGCCCCAATAGCAAGCTGCTTGCTATAGGGGCACTAGGCGGGAGCTGGGGGGCGGGACCTGAGAAGAGGAGGATCGGGGCAGCTCTGTGCAAGACCACTGCACAGAGCAGGTAAGTATAACATGTATGTTATTTTTATTTGATAAAATACCAAACTTTTAATATTACTTTAAAGATCTTCCAGATGCACTAAATGAACTGTAGTTCCACTTGCCGTACACTAAGTCTAAAATGTGTCCCTGAAGCTTTATTCAGTTTAGCACCCACTATAAAGGTAAGCACATCAGTATTACTGTTCTTTTACAGGGTGCTGTGTTTTTCCTTCTTGTGATAGAATTGCTTTAAGGTGACCAGAATCATTAGTTTTATTTCAGTATCTATCTTATATTTATCTTTATATTTGCATCTATCTATCTATCTATCTATCTATCTATCTATCTATCTATCTATCTATCTATCTATCTATCTATCTATCTATCTATCTATCTATCTATCTATCTATCTATCTATCTATCTATCTATCTATCTATCTATCTATCTATCTATCTATCTATCTATCTATCTATCTATCTATCTATCTATCTATCTATCTATCTATCTATCTATCTATCTATTTCATATCTCTCTCACCTAGATATAGAAGCAGAAATCCCAGCCAACCAACTTTAGATTCAGTTGGCTAGGTCAGGTTCTTTCATCTAGTTGCTGTTTACCTGAACAATATAAGCCTATGTGTTTATGCACACATTGGGGAAATTAAACTAACTTTCCACATGACTAGGCAACAAAAAAGTAGAAATATAATAGGAATAGAAGAAGCAGAAGAATAAGAGCCCTTTCACACTGGGGCGGTTTGCAGGCGCTATTGCGCTAATAATAGCGCCTGCAAACCGACCCGAAAGTGCCGCTACTTTAATTCCAGTGTGAAAGCCCCAAGGGCTTTCACACTGGAGCGATGCGCTGGCAGGACGGCAAAAAAAGTCCTGCCAGCAGCATCTTCGGAGCGGTGAAGGAGCGGTGTGTATACCGCTCCTTTACCGCGCCTGCCCATTTAAATCAGAGGCGCTTTGCGGTGGTATTTAACCCTTTCTCGGCCGCTAGCGGGGGGTAAAACCGCCCCGCTAGCGGCCGCATACCGACGGTAAAACGCCGCTAATAATAGAGACAAAATAGGGGGGGCGGGGGGGAGAGAAGTGCCAAGCCACCTCTAGTGCAGTAAAATTTTTATTCACAGGTTATCAGACTTCTCACTTACCAGACCGGTGAATTTGCTTGGGCAGAGGGTAGGCTCCCTTACGCATCTGACTCGCGGCCCCTGGTAGAGTATACAGGAAGTGCAGGAGTACGGAGTGGTATGGGAGCCTGGTAATAGAGTCCAGATGCTGGTGGATGAGCAGTCCTCAACAGCAAGGTGCAGGCTGGAACACAGGCAAACAAAGACTGAACAGGAAGATCTGGAGGCAGGCTGGGTTCGGCAACAGGCGGGCAACGAGGTACAATGGAGCAGGCAGAAGAATAGTCAGACAGGCCAGAGGTCAAGTGCAGGCAGAGTTCAGAGGAGTCCAGGAAACAAGCCAGGTTAGTCAGGAGATCTGGCTACAGGCACAGGAAACAGGTACAAGGGAACGGCAGAGCTGTTGATCAGGCAGCACTGATCAGAGAGTAAAGCCAGCTTAAATAGATGGCTTGGCGCCAAACGGCGCGTGCACGCGCACACCGGCACGCACAGGCACGCGCACCCGCACACACCCGCGTGCGTGCACCCACACACCGGCGTGCACGTCAGGCCCCACCAGATGATGCAAACTAGTGCCCAAAGGAGCGCACGCGCCCGCACGCGCCTGCGCCTGAACACCAGCGCGCACCCCAAGGCCAGCCGAGTCGCACACACCAGTACCCACAGGAGCACACACAACAGGACCAGCAGGAACACGCGCGCCAGGGCCGCGCCGGCGCACCTTGACGCACACCAAAGCGAGCAGCACCATGACCACCGAGGTAGACTCTCTGACAGTGCCCCCTCCTCAAGGGCAGCCTCTGGATGCCCAGTTGGGCCAATCTGGTTGCATGTGAATCTTTGAATGCTTGCAACAGGTCCTTAGCGTGGAGATTACTCTCGGGTTCCCAGGAATTGTCCTCAGGTCCATATCCCTTCCATTTGATTAGATATTGGATTTGTTTGCGCCTTTTCCTGCAATCCAGAATTAAATTCTTCAATTTCGAATTCTTCCTCATTATTAATCATGACGGGTTCAGGTGGACCGGTAATACGGCCAGTAAAGGGATTAGGGGCGATCGGTTTCAGCAGAGACACGTGGAAAACCGGGTGCACTTTAAAAGAATCAGGCAAGTCAAGTTCATATGCAACATTATTAACCTTCCTCCTAACCGGAAAAGGCCCCATGAATTTAGGCCCCAGTTTCCTAGAGGGGCAGGCCAATTTTAAGTTAGCTGTGGACAACCACACTTGATTGCCAGGTTCCAAGATGAGTTCCCCACGTCTCTTCTTGTCGAACATTTTTTTGTAATAGGCCTGGGATTTGGCCATGGTCTCTTGCAGAAGTTTGCTATTGGCAGAGAAGAACTCCATTGTTTTGGAAACTGTAGGGATGGTACATTCGGGTATAGAGCTGGGTAGAAAGGAAGGATGAAATCCATAATTGGTGAAGAATGGTGTTTGGTTGATGGCAGAATGTAGAGAATTGTTGTACGAAAATTCCGCAACAGGTAACAGGGAGACCCAGTTATCCTGGGAAAAGGCAGAGAAACAACAGAGGTATTGCTCCAAAGTTTGGTTGGTTCTCTCCGTTTGGCCGTTTGTCTGGGAATGGTAGGACGAAGAGCACGCCAGTTCAATTTCAAGGGAACCACACAGAGCCTTCCAAAACCTGGAGGTGAATTGGGCACCTCGATCAGAGACAATATTCGAAGGAACCCCATGCAATCTTACGATATCCTTGATGAATATCTTTGCCGTTTCCATGGCTGAGGGTGTGCCCTTCATAGGAAGAAAATGTGCCATCTTGGATAATCTGTCTATTATGACAAAGATGGTAGAAAAGCCTTCGGATAGGGGGAAATCCACGATGAAATCCATCGAGATCATTTTCCAGGGTCTGTCAGGAATGGGTAAAAGTTTCAATAAGCCCCAGGCCCTTGTCTGGTTACTTTTACTTCAGGCACAAATGTGACAGGAATTAACGTAACTTTTACAATCATCGACCAGTTGTGGCTACCAGAAGATGCGCTGTATCAATTCGGCCGTCTTCAGCTTATGGTCATGGCAAAGTTCCAGTACCGGCACCCTAAGGTCCTCAGGGACCATAATCTTGCCCTTGTACCATAGCAAACTGTCCTTTAGGCTGGTCTCAGCAGGTTGGGGTATTCCTGTAGAAGCTTGTCTTATTCTAGAGATCAGATCCCCTTGAAGGAGTAAAAAATTTCCCGTGGGCAGAATAGTGTCCGGAGAAACAGTCTCTTTGGAGTCATGGAACATGCGGGAAAGTGCGTCCGGCTTGATATTTTTAGAACCAGGTCTGTAAGTGATGCGAAATTGAAAGCAGGAGAAGAAGAGTGCCCATCTAGCTTGCCGTGTCCTTAGTCTCTTGGCGGATCTCAGATACTCCAAGTTTTTGTGGTCGGTGTAAATTAGAATGGGATGTACAGCACCCTCCAATAGATAGCGCCACTCCTCCAGAGCCGTTTTGATGGCCAGAAGCTCCCGATCTCCTACGTCATAGTTCCTTTCGGACACAGAGAGTTTGCGTGAGAAGAAAGCTATTGGAAACAGAAGAGCCTTGGCTCCTTGACGTTGGGAGAGTACTGCTCCTACTGCGATTTCGGAGGCATTGACCTCCAAAACAAATGGCAAAGCAGGGTTAGGGTGTTTGAGAATGGAGGCCGATGTGAATAGTTCTTTTAATTTCTCAAAGGCCGATTGTGCCCTGGGAGTCCAGCAGAATCGAGTTCCCTGCTTCGTTAATTCTGTAATGGGGGAGATAATTTTAGAGAAGTCCTTGATGAATTTTCCATAAAAGTTGAAAAATCCAATAAAGTGTTGAATCCCCTTTTTGTCTGTGGGTGCCGGCCAGTTCAGGATGGTGGACACCTTTTGAGGGTCCATCCTGATGCCCTCAACTGAAATGATGAGACCCAAGAATTGAATGCTTTGACGTTCAAACTTGCATTTATCGAGCTTAGCATACAGTCCATGTTGCCTGAGCCGAGCAAGGACATTCCGGATGTGCCTGCGATGGTCAGCCAATGAAGAGGAGAAAATGAGGATGTCGTCAAGGTATACGATAACGTAAAGGTCCAGAAATTCACAAAAGATATCGTTAACAAAATGTTGGAATGTTTCTGGTGCGTTGCAAAGACCGAAGGGCATAACGAGGTACTCAAAATGCCCAAAACGAGTACGGAAAGCGGTCTTCCACTCGTCCCCCTCTCGGATACGGATTAAGTTATAGGCTCCGCGAAGATCCAATTTTGTGAAGACTGTTGCGGTTCCCAGCCTATGAAATAGCTCAGCCACCAGAGGTAATGGATAACAATTTTTAATCGTTATTTTGTTTAGCTCTCGGTAATTGATGCATGGTCGAAGAGAGTGATCCTTCTTCTCTACGAAGAATATGCCGGCACAGGCTGGGGAGGTGGACGGGCGGATGAACTTCTTTTTCAGGTTTTCGTCAAGGTGTTTCTTTAATGTGTCTAACTCCTGCTCCATTAATGGGAAGATACTTCAGAAGGGTACCTCGGTTCCGGGTAAGAGTTCTATAGGGCAATCGTAGGGCCTGTGCGGGGGAAGGATCTCTGCACCTTTCTTGCTGAAAACATCCAAGAAGTCCCGGTAGAGTTCTGGAATAGCTTGGCGTAGTTCTGTATCTGGATGTAAGCAGAGGAGTTGAGGAGTCTCGTTGGTTACCCCTTGCAAACAATGCTGTTGACAGTATTCAGAGAGAAACTCAATTCTTCCTGAAGCCCAGTTAATACGGGGGTTGTGGGCCTGTAGCCACGGCATTCCCAGGATGATAGGGAAGAGAGGTGAAGAGATGGCATCTAAGCAGAGAAGTTCTTGGTGCTGAGGATCCATGATAACCAATAGAGGGACAGTCTCTTGAATGACAGGACCGGAACGAAGGATGGAACCATCTGCAAGGTGCACAGCAAGGCTCTGGGTTTTGGGTCGAAGTGGAATGTCATGATGAGCAGCAAAAACCAGGTCAATGAAGCAGCTGCATGCTCCGGAGTCAATGATGACTGGCACCTGAATAGTCCTTCCTGGAAGCTGCAATGTGATAAAGATAGTAAGGTGAGTACTGGGTTTAGGCATGACAGTTGCACACATACAAGCAGTAGAATGGCACTTCTTGTTGGGGCAGACGCTTGCGTAGTGCCCAGATTCTCCACAGTACAGACACAGATTGTGAGCACGTCTGCGTAACTTCTCTTCAGGGGTCAAGGAAGGACGAAGCAGGCCAAGCTGCATGGGTTCTGGAGCATCAAGGACCGGAGCAGTCGGAGGAGCAGAGGGCCGACTGGGGGGACTGGGAACTTGTGGAAGCATCCAGTTGGGGTGAAAAGTACTGGTAGACCTCTCGGTGCGTCGCTCTCTCAGGCGACGGTCAATTTGAATAGAAAGATTAATAAGCTCCTCCAGAGTTTGAGGCACTCCAACTCGTGCCAACTCATCCTTAAACGGGTCGGACAATCCTATCCTAAATTGGTGACGCAGGGCAGAGTTGTTCCAGGCCGTGTCAGAGCTCCAGTGCCTGAACTCAACCGCATAGTCTACAGCCGCCCTACGGCCTTGTCGGAGGGAGTGCAATGTAGCTTCAGCAGTTGCAGTTAGCTGAGAGTCCTCATAGAGCTATGACATGGCCAGAAAGAAGGCATCCAGACTTTCCAAAGAATCACACTTCTGCTCCAGAAGACGGTTTGAGGCACACCGGACAGCAGGGAAATGACAAAGCTCACCTTAGCAGCTTCTAGAGAGAAGGTACGGGGCTGCAAAGCAAAGTAGAGTCCACAGGCATTTCGGAATGCACGGTATTTGCCACGGGCTCCGGAAAACCTTTCAGGTATGGGTACTTTGGGCTCTGGAGGGAGCATAACTACGGAGGGTGCGGAAGGTGCAGACGAAGTCCCCTGGGGACTGGTGGGTGCAGACAGAGCCTGGACACATTCCTCCAATCTTGTATAGCCCTCTTGTAGGCTTTTTACCGCTTGGGTTAACCTCGCCAGATGTCTGCAGAGTTCATCCATAGGGGAAGCCCCCTGCCCGGACTCGGTCATGGCTGCCTGATACTATCAGACTTCTCACTTACCAGACCGGTGAGTCCGCTTGGGCAGAGGGTAGGCTCCCTTACACGTGCGACTCGTGGCCCCTGGTAGAGTATACAGGAAACGCAGGAGTATGGAGTGGTATGGGAGCCTGTTAATAGAGTCCAGATGCTGGTGGATGAGCAGTCCTTAACAGCAAGGTGCAGGCTGGAACACAGGCAAACAAAGACTGAACAGGAAGGTCTGGAGGCAGGCTGGGTTCGGCAACAGGCAGGCAACGAGGCAAAACAGAGCAGGCAGAAGAATAGTCAGACAGGCCAGAGGTCAGGTGCAGGCAGAGTTCAGAGGAGTCCAGGAAACAAGCCGTGTTAGTCAGGAGATCTGGTTACAGGCACAGGAAACAGATACAAGGGAACGGCAGAGCTGTTGATCAGGCAGCACTGATCAGAGAGTGAAGCCAGCTTAAATTGAAGGATTGGCGCTAAACGGCACGTGCGCACGCACAGGCATGCACAGGCACGCGCACCTGCACATGCCCGCGTGCGCGCACCCGCACACCGTCGTGCACGTCAGGCCCTGCCGGATGATTCAAACTAGTGCCCAAAGGAACGTGCGCGCCTGCGCGCGCCCAGACACCAGCACGCACCCCAAGGCCAGCTGAGTCGCACACACCAGTGCCCGCAGGAGCACGCACAACAGGACCAGCAGGAACGCGCGCACCAGCGCGTGCCGGCGCACCCCAACGCACACCAAAGTGAGCAGCACCATGACCACCGAGGTAGGCTCTCTGACACAGGTTTAAAAAGTAAAAAGCATAAAATGCACTCACTTTGTGTCAAATGTAACAAGCTTGTCAAGTAAACAATGACAGGGCGAGGGAACCCAGGGAAACAACGGCGAGCGCCAGCCACAAAGATGGTGTGGCCCTGCCTCTGAATCACGTTTTTATTGGCCAGCACCACAGAAGGCTGCACCAGGTTTTGACAGCTCTCCATCATCCTGACACTGAGTGATCCAGGTGGCATCTTCCCTCGTGGCCATGGCAGAGGCTGACATGTTGTCATTGTTTACCTGACAAGCTTGTTACATTTGATACAATATGAGTGCATTACGCAGTTCATTGTCTCAACAAAGTTAAAAGAACAATTGCCGTGACTGATGTTATAGTGCCTGAACAAATAAGTTCCATTACCCAGTCTCCCCATTAATCCATGAAGAAAAAAAAGTTAATGCTTTACTGGCTCATTTTGTCATCCCTATCAAACTTATCACTGAGGGCCACGAAATTCATTGCTCTGCTATGCTGGACTTCGGGGCAAGGGGAAATTTTATGGACATAGAGTTCACCCAAAGCAATTTTATTTAAACATAAAATACATCTGCCCCTATTGATATGGAGACTGTTCAAGTTGATTTATCGTCAGGACCTTCAATCAGAGGCTGATCATCGTGAGACTATCAGCTTCCAGCTAATTACCTCACCTAAATTTCATGTCATCCTGGGCATTCCTTGGTTTTTTTCCTTGTCAAAAGAAGTTTATTGAGTATACAATGTTATAAAGATACATAAAGTAAGTTTACAAGGATCTATAAAGTAAGCTCATTGTTTTACAGGAGGGTTTATATAGGTAAATATCATGAAATTTCAAATATTAAACATTGGGTTCACGTAAACCTAAATTAAAGATATATATCATTTCCTTAGTTACTTTTGTAGGTATTTAAATGATTTATACCTACTATACATATTGTTTACAAGTAGAGTGTATATAGGTCAAATAAATTCTGATAATGAGCTTTAATCGTAAGGTGGAGAAAAGGAAAGAGAAAGAAGAAAAAGGGTTGAAAGGTAGAGGTATGGTCCACAAGGTTGTCCCGCTCGTCAGTTTATTATTCTTTTTAGTTCACTTTGAAGCCTTAGAATGGGTGTCTCTGTAAGTCATTTAATCTGTTACCATGGCAACAGGACAGAGTCATTGAAGTTTGACAGGAACTGTTGTTTTATCCAAGGATGCCAAAGTTTTTCAAATTTTGGAATTTGATTTTGATCGATGGCTACCATCTTAGCATGGGACATTGTATTATTCATTCTGTGAATTGTTTCTGCTAGTACCAATGTAGGAGATTTCCATGCCTTGGCCACTGTTTGTTTTGCAGCCGTTATTAGTTGGATCATAAGTTTGAATTGAGAGAGTGTTAACCATTCCGGTTTTAGATTAAGTAAAGTTAAATATGGATCTGGTTGTATTATTTTTTTAAATATTTTAGATGCAATCACGAAGACTTCCTTCCAGAAGGTTTGGATTACTGGGCACGTCCACCATATGTGTAAATATGTGCCTATTTCTGGGCATCCTCGAAAACAAAGAGCTGAGGTATTAGGTGAATATTTTGCCACTCTAGCGGGTACAAGGTACCAGCGAGTTAGGACTTTATAATTTGTCTCCAGTGCTAAGATGTTGGGTGAAGATGACTTAGATGTGAGCCATATGTTAGACCAGTCCGTGTCTTCTAAAGTTCGTCCCAGGTCCTCCTCCCACCTCTGAACGTAAGAGGGTCTATTAAGATTTGCTACTCCATATAATTGATTATAAAGTGATGAAATTGTACCTTTAGCAAATGGATCTTTTGTACAGATTGATTCAAAAATGGATAATTGGGATAATGGTGTATCCCCCTTTAGGAATGGTGTATAGAAATTTTTGATTTGGAGATATCTAAATATCCCAGAGTTTGGTAGATCATATTTTTCTCTAAGCGATGGGAATGAAAGGAATGATTTAGATGCTATGAAGTCATTTAGTGTCTGAATGCCTGATGTTGTCCAAGCTTTAAAAGAATTTGGGTAGATCCATGCCGGATAAAAGGCCGGATTTCTGATAAAAGAAAGGAGAGGATTGTGTGGAGATTGTAACTGATATTTGGTTTTTAGTTTATCCCAGAGAGATAAGAAGTGTTTAGTTATGGGATTATGAATTTTAAAGCGGTCTTTAGGATCAAGCCATAATAAATTTGATATTAATAGAGGGTCATTTTCTGAAGCCTCTATAAATACCCATAATGGGATTTCCTGTTTTGCATGGTATTTGGACAGACTGGCCAAATGTGCCGCTCTGTAGTAGTTAGTAAAATTAGGGTATCCCAGGCCTCCTTTATTTTTGGGAAGATGTAGTGTGTGTATAGGTATACGTGGTTTAGAAGAGCCCCATATAAACGAAGTTGCTCTTTTTTGTACTATTCTCAAAAAATAGGAAGGAATTGGAATAGGGAGGACTCTGAATAGATAAAGCAATTTGGGTAGAATAGTCATTTTGATTGCATTAATCTTCCCCATCCAGGATAAAGGAAGTTGCGACCACTGTTTTATTAGATTTGTGATCTGTCTTAATACAGGAGGATAATTGGTTGAGAATAAGTCAGAATGAGAGGCTGTTAAATGAATTCCAAGATATGGGATTGATTTTTCTGCCCATGTGAATGGGAGTGCAGCCCTAGCCGGGATCAATTCCATGTTTGTGAGTGAAATATTAAGCACTAGGCATTTCTTAGGATTAATCATAAGGCCGGATAGGGCTGCAAATCCATCAAGAGCTGGTATTAAGTTAGGACCAGAGACCGGTGGTGATGATAGAAAAAGTAATATATCGTCTGCAAATATACATAATTTGTGTGTAATACCTCCTACTTCAATGCCAGTTATAGTTTGGTTTGTTCTGATATATTGGGCCATGGGTTCGAGTATAAGGGCAAATAATAAGGGAGATAATGGGCAACCCTGTCGGGTACCTCTTTCGATATTAAAGGCTTCAGATTTGTATCCAGCATATTTTATATAGGCTTTGGGTTTATTATATAATGCTTTGATCCATGTTAAAAAGTGGGGTCCAAAACCCCATTTTTGTAATGAATATTGCATATATTGCCAGGATACTGTGTCAAATGCCCTCTTAATATCGAGAGATAGAAAACATAAAGGGATTTTCCGTTTTTTAGCAATATGTGCCAATAACACTGCCCTGCGTATATTATCGCCTGCCTGTCTATTTGGCATGAAGCCTACTTGATCTCTATGTATTAATTTTCCTATAATGCTATTGAGGCGTTTTGCTATTATTTTTGCTAATAATTTAATATCGAGGTTTAACAGAGAGATAGGCCGATAATTCACACAGGAAGTATCATCAGAAAGGGGTTTTGGGATCATACAAACAATTGCCATTAGTGTTTCTTGCCGAAAAGAATGTCCATCTAGAAGTTTGTTAAAAGTTTCAGTGAGAATGGGAGAGAGTATTTCTGAGAATGTTTTATAGTATAAAGCCGAGTAGCCATCTGGGCCTGGTCTTTTGTTAAGTTTTAGGTCTTTTATGGCATTAGCAACTTCATCTATAGTTATAGGCTCATCCAAACTGCTTTTTTGATTCTGAGATAACTCAGGTAAGGTTATTTTTGAGAAGAAGGATTCAGCCTCTGTAGGATTAAATTCATTGTTTGTCTTGTATAAAGTTGCGAGATGTGAGTGAAATTTATGGACTATTTTAACTGGATTACAAGTGTAAACATTTTTTGATAATTTCAAACGTATTGGTTTGAAAGATTTGTTAGTTGAATTTAATGCCCGAGCCAAATATGTACCTGGCTTGTTTGTATTCATGTAGAAATTGTGTTTGGAGCGTTTGAGGGATTTATCAACTGACTCAGTGAGAAATAGATCGTATTCCAATCTAGATTTTTCCAGATGAGATTTTGTACTCTGAGATGGATTATCTTGAAATGATATGTAGGCTGCATTAAAATTGAGTTCTAGTTTTTTTGCTAGATTTTTGCGTTCCCGTTTAAATAGTGCCATTTGTCTTTGTATTGTACCACGCAAGACAGGCTTATGAGCTTCCCACAGTGTTATTGGGGAGATGTCTGTTGTATTATTAATTGATATGTATTCCTTTAAAGCTTGTTCAATGGCCATCTGATGTAGTGGGTGTTTGAGCATTATGTCCGGTAAGTACCACGTTGGGTCATGCGCTTTTGGTATGGCTGAGGCTATAGTAGTGTATACTGCATTATGGTCAGACCACGGAATCGGAATTATATCTGATGCAATAATTTCTGGTATCATTCCTATTGTTAGAAAAATATGATCTATTCTGGTGAAGGTTTGATGAGGGTGCGAGAAATAAGTGAATTTCTTTTTCATTGGGTTACTTTCTCTCCATGAATCTACCAGATTGTATTTGGAAAGAAGTTGAGAAAAAGGTAATCTAGAGGTTATTTTGGATGGTGTAAAAGGTGATTTATCTAGAAATGGGAGTAGGATCTGGTTCGAATCCCCACACATTATCACTGTTCCTATTTTGTGTGTATTAATCACTTGTAATATATGTGAGAGGAATGGTGTAGGTTGTTTGTTAGGTGCGTAGTAGGAAATCACCGTGATTGCTGTATCCATTATATAACCCATGAGTATCAGGTATCTACCTTCTGGGTCTTTAATTTCTGATGATAAGGTGAATGGTGTGGATCGGTGAAATGCAATTAGAGTTCCCCTTTGCTTGGTACAGGCAGAAGCCGTGTAAATTTGTTGATAAAAAGGAGAAATATATTTTGGAGTAGAATCTTTGGTGAAGTGTGTTTCTTGGAGGCATACTATGTGAGCCTTCTTGTTATGGAAAGTACGGAAGGCTTTGGTCCTTTTTTGAGGGACATTTATTCCCTGAACATTCAGGGAAAGTATATTCAGTGGTGCCATGGCAACAGATCAAATAGTTTTGACTTACTTTTTGTTATGCAGAGCTGACTGCGCAGATCAACCTGTGTGGACTGAAGAGATGAATAGATAGAAAAGAAACCAGTGAATTCTGGAGTAAAGAGTAAACAAAAAACATATGAGATTAGATGATACATTGTATAAATTATTTTTTGCAAGTAATCACAATTTACCCGTGAAAGAGAATAAATATCTCTCTCAGGGGAATAAGTGCCCTCGTCACACTCCCACATAATATGGTTGGGAGAATGAGGAGGGCTAATGGGGGTACACGGATCTTCCGCTTACAGGAGAGAAGTGCTATGTCAAAAGACATCAAATTGATGTTTCATTAGTTGGAGTGCAGAATATAGTTTTTGTTGAAATTATTTATTCCAGGGTGGTTGTATATGGTTAGTCTTGCCCTAGGCTAAATAATTCAGTTAGAAAGGTACTGTTAATAACTTTGGTACTGATGAAGATAGTTTGAATTATTTTGGGATTTTAACCCTTTTAGAGTAAACAATTACATATTTTATTCATATGTAACTGTTTAGATATGTTAACTCATAAAATTGAGGTTGTATTGCTTCAGATTAGAATAAACAAAAACATAATTCTAGGAATTAGAGTTAGGTAATAATATATTTGTTTTAAGAAAAAGAAAAAAAAAAAAAAAAAAAAAGCTTCCATTACTTCTGGATTATTGAACATATTTGTCCTAAAAAGTAATAAATCTATTGTTATTACCTGATAATATATAACTGAACAAGAATTTCCTTATTTCACTTATATATTCTAAGGCTATATGAATCAGAAGTAATAAGAAATATAACTGGAATGTAACTTGATCCCACACAGTGTGTGACTATCAGAATGCAGTTACATTCAGTTATAAATACAGGTTTTTTATAGAGAACCATCTCTTAGTATAATAAATGAAGAGATATCAGGAATTAGGATGTCAGTCCATTGAATCTTCTTGGTCCATGGATGATGTGGCATAACGGCCTCTTTTGTGAGAATGATGATTCCCATTTTGTTCTGGAATTTTCTGGGTGCTGCCTGAAGGTGAAGATGATGCCATTCTTCTGCGTGTGGGAGTGTTGCTGCTTGTGGGTTCTGTCAGATTTAATTTTAAAAGAGTTTGTTGTAGTTCATTTGCTGAACTGCTTCTGTAAATTGTACCTTGGTAGTTAAATCTGACTGAAAAGGGGAAGCCCCATTGATACATAATGTTGTGGCGTTGCAGTTCCATTAGTTGGGGTTTCATGGATCGTCTTTTAGTAATAGTAAGTTGGGATAGGTCAGCAAAAATTTGATAATTGTGTCCTTGAAAATTAAGTTCCTTTTTTTCTCTTGCAGCAATTAGTATTTGTTCTTTCGTTCTGTAATAATGAAATTTTGTGATTATATCACGTGGGGGTCCATCTTTCTTTTTGGCTGCGAGGGCTCTGTGTACTCTGTCCAGTTCTAAACGTTCAATAGGGATATCTGGCTTTAGTTCTTGTAATAGAGCAGTAATAGTAGATTGCAGGTCTGTCACAGTTTCAGGTATTCCCCTTATGCGCAAGTTTGAACGTCTGGCTCTATTTTCGTAATCTTCGAGCTTAGTTTGAAGTATTAAATTCTCTTTTTTTAATTGTTCCAATTCTGTTATATTTTCTTGGGTTGTAATTTCAATTTCATCCATTTTTATTTCTAAGGCTGCGGTGCGGTTTCCCAGCTCTCTTATTTCTTTGGTTAGGCTTTTTGTTATTTGGTCTGAGGTTTGTTTTAAAGCTTTATGAAGCATCTTTTCAAATTGTAATAATATTACTGGGGATACTGAGGAGGCTTGTGGAGAAGTTTGTGAGAGGATTTGTTCTGTATCTGACTCAAATGGAGAGTCTTGCTGTGACATTTTCTGTCTGTGAGAGCGCCCTGATGCTGTATCTTGTGAGGTGACTGGAGCTGCTTCAGCTGCAGTGAGTGCCTGTGAGCTCTTTGTGAGGTGATTTTTATTTCTGCCATGGTTTCCTCCCAGTACCATATTTCCTGCCCAAACTTTCACAGTTTGTTCCCTGGAGCAAAAAGGTTCAAATGGATACCTTTTGAGCCTGCAGGCTCCGCTTTGTCCTTCTCTTCTCTCCTCAGCGGTGTGGAGCTCTAACAATGCATGTCTGCTCCGCTAGGCTCCGCCTCCTGCCCCCCTCCTTGGTTTTTTTTATGCAAAATCCATCCATCAATTCGGGAGCACAGACTATACATTTTGCACCCCCTCCCCCCATTGTGAGAAACATTTTAGAGAATCTTGTAAAACAAGCCTCCACTCATCAAGGAATCACTAGTTGATGTGGTAACTACCCAGTCATATGACAACTTGCCTACAAAATACCATTAGTTACAGGAAGTCTGTGATAAGAAGAATGCTGATCAATTACCGCCTCATCGCCCATATGATTGTCCCATTGAGCTGCTCCCAGGGGCAGAAATACCCATCGGCCACCTATTCAGTCTGTCAGAACCTGAATTAAAGGTGCTCAGGATGTGGCTTGATGAGAATTTAGAGAACAGACACTCAACATCTCCTGCAGGATCAGCCCTTTTCTTTGTTGAAAAGAAAGACTCCACCTTGCGTCCGTGCATCAATTACAGGGACTTGAATAAAATAACTATTAAAAACTGTTATCTACTCCCCTTGATCTCTGAAATGTTGGATAGTCACCGTTCTGACAAAATCTTTACAAAATTAGACTTACGGGGGCATATACAGTAACCTCATCCACACTCGTCAATTTGATCAGTGGTAAACCGCCTTTAGAACCAGAAATGGGTATTTCGAGTCCTTGGTTAAGCCTTTTGGCCTTTGCACCCTACCTGCAACCTTTCAACACTTCATCAATGATATTTTTTGAGATCTGTTGGACCAGTTTGTGATTGCTTATCTGGATGATATTCTCATCTTTTCCAATAACCTGGAGGAGCATTGCAAGCATGTTTGCACTTTCTTACAAAGATTAATAAAGAATCACCTGTATATCAAACTGGAGAAATGTGAGTTTGAGCAAACCAATATCTAGTTATTGGGGTATATTATTTTTCCAGAAGGAGTGAGCATGGATCCTGGGAAGATCAAAGCAGTAGTAGATTGGCCTGTCCCTAGAAACGTTAAGGAGATACATCGATTTGTTGGGTTTGCCTGCTTCTACAGAATATTCATAAGAAACTTCCCTAAGTTGATAGCCTTACCAATCCTGCTGGTCGGTGGGACTCCCTCTACTGCTATAGCTACTGGCCTTATACACATGGGCATACTTAAGAGTGCAATCATGTAAGGGCCATGTTGTGCAGTTGTTCCATGCATCTGCATGTGGGTAGTCCCATTCATGTCTATTGGGAGCAAATGCAAACTTGATTTTCTGAATATTTATATCTAGAAGTTTTCTCTTGAGCTAAAATTTTGATATAAGCATTGTAAGTAAATTGGTTCATTTAAAAGTGACTTTCTTTGAAGAACAAGCAGAAACTTCTAGGGCGCAAAATAGAAAATCTTATTAGCAAAGTACGAGGGGCAGCATTACTTAATGTTTTAATTACTGTGTGAGTAATGGCCATAATTTAGTCAATTTTATGAGCACTATTTTAAGATGCTGAATATTATGCAATGATTTTGTCAGGTTTTGCTGATGATATTAACAGCTTAATGCTAAACAGGTTTGGAGGAAATAAAGAAAAAAATGACTTA
Source organism: Aquarana catesbeiana (assembly GCF_042186555.1). Lineage (NCBI taxonomy): Eukaryota > Metazoa > Chordata > Amphibia > Anura > Ranidae > Aquarana > Aquarana catesbeiana. The sequence continues at coordinate 587,120,113 of NC_133324.1, read as the reverse complement.
CTATATTTACCCTGAAACAAGATTCAATCTGCTACCATATTTAATGCTATATTTTTTTATTATCTCACAAGCATATGTTGGAATCGTTACAGATGATGGAGTTAGCTGCTGGGCAGAACTATCATCAATGCTTTCCATCTCTATTTTAATAAAAGGAACAGGCAAATTGTTTGTGACCTTTGTCAAGGGCTTCGTGAAGACATGAAACCAAGCTATAACAGAATCACTAGCCTGGAGCACTGCTAAATATTCAAAAGCCTCTGCCTGAATTAAATGTGGTTTAACAAAGATGTTGAGCCTGATGTCTACCATAGAATGAAGGACACACTGTATATCGTCTTTATCTGACTCACAGGCACAAATCAGAATTTTCTTGCCTATACAAATAACATATTTTTAAATAGTATAGTTATATCTCACAAAATATATGCTGAATACTTAATAATAAGCCCATTCTTTAATATAGTCTTCACACTAAAACCTATCTTATATTTGGCATGTAATTAAGTTTTACATCTTTGGGTGTTCCCTGTAAAAACAGAGACAATAAGAGTGCAATAATAGTGTAGTAACATTTATTAATGCGCAGAGCTAATGTAAAACACACTGAGGAAAGGATGTGACAATTGCTTACCTGTGGCCCAGATCCAGTCTAGAAGTTCCCACTAGCTCTGGCTAGCAGTTGGGGAAAACTGTAATATGTCAAGGATCCTGGGAATGGCCACGTCAGACCCGCTCATACAGTTGTTCACAGCACGGCACCCACTATGTGGAGTTAGAGTTCATTCAACTTTCAGACCACTGTCAGGTGCTTGTTAAGGCACCACATTTCAAAGCCAGTTCCCCTTTCTAAAGACAAAGATAGAATTCCTAAGAATTCAATTTCTATATAATTCACATTGTTAAAGTCATTTTTGAAATAAATTGAACTATATACTATATAACTGGTTAGATGCCCCTCAGGTACATCAGGCAGGGCTAATCAATAGCAGCATTATTTTGTTATGTATTGTTATTACATCAAGTAAAATTGATAGAAGAGGAAAAAAGGGTTCCTGGGTTATACCTTGCTGGTGTTGGACTTTAATGGCATGTCATGAGACAAAAACTATTTTAATAAAAGATATATCATTTTATTTTTGAATTGTATATCTTTTATTAAAATAGTTTTTGTCTCATGTCATGCCATCAAAGTCCAGCATCAGCAAGGTATACCCCTGGAACCCCTTTTTCCTCTTCTATCAGAATTCTGGGATTTTGCATGGGTAGAGGTCTTCCTTTCTGGTCAAGTAAAATTGTTCATAAACTAAAATAGTTCAAATTACTGCAGGAATTCACTGGATGTCCATGCAATTGGACTGCATGGAAAAAAAGATGGAACCTTACTTCAGCAGACATGTTCTCAATGACCAGCAGTACAGCATCAGTGCTTCAGTAACACTGAACTCTTCATAACAGGGTACAGACTCTCTCTCTCTCTCTCTCTCAGTCCATAAGTTCAATACCAATTTGACATAGCAGTATGCCATAAATCTATTTTCTCCTTGTCAAAAGAAGTTTATTGAGTATACAATGTTATAAAGATACATAAAGTAAGTTTACAAGGATCTATAAAGTAAGCTTATTGTTTTACAGTAGGGTTTATATAGGTAAATATCATGAAATTTCAAATATTAAACATTGGGTTCACGTAAACCTAAATTAAAGATATATATCATTTCCTTAGTTACTTTTGTAGGTATTTAAATGATTTATACCTACTATACATATTGTTTACAAGTAGAGTGTATATAGGTCAAATAAATTCTGATAATGAGCTTTAATCGTAAGGTGGAGAAAAGGAAAGAGAAAGAAGAAAAAGGGTTGAAAGGTAGAGGTATGGTCCACAAGGTTGTCCCGCTCGTCAGTTTATTATTCTTTTTAGTTCTCTTTGAAGCCTTAGAATGGGTGTCTCTGTAAGTCATTTAATCTGTTACCATGGCAACAGGACAGAGTCATTGAAGTTTGACAGGAACTGTTGTTTTATCCAAGGATGCCAAAGTTTTTCAAATTTTGGAATTTGATTTTGATCGATGGCTACCATCTTAGCATGGGACATTGTATTATTCATTCTGTGAATTGTTTCTGCTAGTACCAATGTAGGAGATTTCCATGCCTTGGCCACTGTTTGTTTTGCAGAAGTTATTAGTTGGATCATAAGTTTGAATTGAGAGAGTGTTAACCATTCCGGTTTTAGATTAAGTAAAGTTAAATATGGATCTGGTTGTATTATTTTTTTAAATATTTTAGATGCAATCACGAAGACTTCCTTCCAGAAGGTTTGAATTACTGGGCATGTCCACCATATGTGTAAATATGTGCCTATTTCTGGGCATCCTCGAAAACAAAGAGCTGAGGTATTAGGTGAATATTTTGCCACTCTAGCGGGTACAAGGTACCAGCGAGTTAGGACTTTATAATTTGTCTCCAGTGCTAAGATGTTGGGTGAAGATGACTTAGATGTGAGCCATATGTTAGACCAGTCCGTGTCTTCTAAAGTTCGTCCCAGGTCCTCCTCCCACCTCTGAACGTAAGAGGGTCTATTAAGATTTGCTACTCCATATAATTGATTATAAAGTGATGAAATTGTACCTTTAGCAAATGGATCTTTTGTACAGATTGATTCAAAAATGGATAATTGGGATAATGGTGTATCCCCCTTTAGGAATGGTGTATAGAAATTTTTGATTTGGAGATATCTAAATATCTCAGAGTTTGGTAGATCATATTTTTCTCTAAGCGATGGGAATGAAAGGAATGATTTAGATGCTATGAAGTCATTTAGTGTCTGAATGCCTGATGTTGTCCAAGCTTTAAAAGAATTTGGGTAGATCCATGCCGGATAAAAGGCCGGATTTCTGATAAAAGAAAGGAGAGGATTGTGTGGAGATTGTAACTGATATTTGGTTTTTAGTTTATCCCAGAGAGATAAGAAGTGTTTAGTTATAGGATTATGAATTTTAAAGCGGTCTTTAGGATCAAGCCATAATAAATTTGATATTAATAGAGGGTCATTTTCTGAAGCTTCTATAAATACCCATAATGGGATTTCCTGTTTTGCATGGTATTTGGATAAACTGGCCAAATGTGCTGCTCTGTAGTAGTTAGTAAAATTAGGGTATCCCAGGCCTCCTTTATTTTTGGGAAGAAAATCTATTTTCTCAAATGGGAGAAATAAAATATACTTCAGCCAGGGTCACTTAGAAATGACAATCTTTGATATCACACAGATTCTTGTCATCATGGCTCCTTCCCTCAGTCCAGTCTGACACTAACTTCCCAAACTGTCAACTACAAACCAACAGCTAACCTTCTACTCTTAGTGCTTTCTCTGCTGACTAGATGACAATTCATAAGACAGAGGGAAATGACTAAGACTCTAAGACTCCAAAACAGGAAGATAACTTAATAAAGGTAAATGCAGACAATTCATATAGTTCTCACTTGCTTGGTCTTACTTTTCTTTCTGTATTTTTCCTAGTGTATGTGTATCGGGTACATTGTACCCCTACCCATTCACCAAAAAAAGTGTCAAAAAGTAATAACCACAAGAAACAGTTTTTGATAAGTTCTTTATTAAAAAATAAAAAAATAGTGCCCTGGCGGACCCAAAAAATAGAAAAAAATGAAAAGCGCTCCGCTTCCTGGGTGGCCTCCCACCATCTGCCCACTCTGCACTTTGACAGTTCTTATATAAGCAAGGGGCGGGGCCACCCAGCTACAGTTCCTTAAACAAGTATTCATACCCCTTGAAATTTTCCACAATTTGTCATGTTACAACCAAAAATGTAAATGTATTTTATTGGGATTTTATATGATAGACTAACATAAAGTGGCCCATAATTGTGAAGTGAAAAGAAAATGATAAATGGCTTTTAATATTTTTTACAAATAAATATGTGAAAAGTGTGGCGTGCATTTGTATTCAGCCTCCCTGAGTCAATACTCTGCAGAACCACCTTTCACTGCAATTACAGCTGCAAGTCTTTTTTGGATATGTCTCTACCAGTTTTGTACATCTAGAGAGGGAAATGTTTGCCCATTCTTCTTTGTAAAATAGCTCAAGCTATGTCAGATTGGATGGAGAGTGTCTGTGAACAGCAATTTTCAAGTCTTGCCACAGATTCTCAATTGGATTCAAGTCTGAACTTTGACTGGGCCATTCTAACACATGAATGTGCTTTGATCTAAACCATTCCATTGTAGCTCTGGTTGTATGTTTAGGGTCATTGTCCTGCTGGAAGGTGAACCTTTGCCCCAGTCTTAAGTCTTTTGCTTACTCTAATAGGTTTTCTTCTAAGGTTTCCCTGTATTTGGCTCCATCCATCTTCCCATGAACTCTTACCAGCTTCACTGTCCCTGCTGAAGAAAAGCACCCCCACAACATGATGCTGCCACCACCATGTTTCACACTGGGGATGGTGTGTTCAGGATGATGTGCAGTGTTAGTTTTCCGCCACACATAAAATTTTTCTTTTAGGCCAAGAAGTTCAATTTTGGTCTCATCTGAGCAACTTCTTCTACATGTTTGCTGTGTCCCCCACATGGCTTCTCACAAACTGCAAACGGGACTTCTTATGGCTTTCTTCTTACAATTACTTTCTTCTTGCCACTCTTCCATAAAGGCCAGATTTTTGGCGTGCATGACTAATAGTTGTCCTGTGGACAGATTCGATGAACAGACCAAAACAGTCTGGCGCCAGGAAACTGGGACATCCATTGTACTAACAATCTTGTGAATGTCCTGCAAGAGCCTAAAAGAGCAGCTGTGTGGATGAGCACACCAGGAGGGGTGTGAATACAAGCAAAAACATTCAGGAGCAACCACAATTAAAAGCGCTGATCGGGACAGTCTTGAAAGGACAAACAGTGAAATAATAAAAACGTTCAATGAGATAAAAACATGGGTCGATTTAATAATAACATGTGATTGGATGAAAAATAATCTAGACATCTCCTTGCATAGGTGGAACTACTGCAAAGCATGCTCCTCACTGTGATGCCGAGGAAACAAAAGCGGAATTTCAAACAGAAAGAGTCCGATGGGAGCTTTTCATCGTATATTTCGACCGTGTGTGTGCCCCATCAGACTTTTTCTGTCGAAAATTCAGATGGACTTAGATAGAGAACATGTTCTATATTTTTCCAACGGAACAAATTACTATCGGAAAAAACGGTCGTCTGTATGCTGTTCCGACGCACCAAAAATGACGCATGCTCTGAAGCAAGTACGAGACGGAAGCTATTGCCTACTGGCTATTGAACTTAAGTTTTCTAGTCCCATCGTACGTGTTGTACGTCACCACGTTCTGGGTGGTTGGAATTTGGTGTAACCATGTGTATGCAAGACAGCTTGAGCGGAATTCCATCGGAACTCCGTCGGAAAAACCTTCAGAGTTTATTCCGACGGCAAAACTGGTCGTGTGTACAGGGCATTACAGTACCTTAAGCAACAGTTGGTGGTGGACTGGCTTGGTGGGGCAGTGCTGCACTGGCAAAACCTTCATGTGTTCCTGGATGTCACTAGGAAGAGCAGCAGGAACAGCATGTGCAGAGCCAGATGGACAGTGTGGAGCCTCAATGGGATCCCCAATGGTGTGTGGCGGAATCACGTGGCAACCAGGAAGCAAAGGGTGGACCGAGAGGCAGCCATGGCAACCACCGACCGGAGCAAGTGGACGGGAACACCCAAATGTGACATCATACGATCGAGGAACGCAGATCCAAATTTGAAGCTTGGAGCACAACAGGGGGAGAGCAAGCTGAGGAGAGTAGAGAGGGAAAATAGCTGTCGTCTTGACTACGCATATCAGGGCGTGGCCCTTCTTCAGGTCATTCAGGACAGATTCTCCCACCTGAGCTGTGAATCTCCACAGCTCCTCCAGAGTTACCATGTGCATCTTGGTCTCTTCTATGAATAATGCTCTCCTTGCCCAGCCTGTCAGTTTAGGTGGATGGCCATGTCTTGGTAGGTTTGCAGTTGTGCCATACTCTTTCCATTTTCGGATAGTGGATTGAACCGTGCTCCATGAGATGTTCAAAGTTTGGGATATTTTTTTTATAACTTAACCCTGCTTTAAACTTCTCCACAACTTTATCCCTGACCTGTCTAGTGTGTTCCTTGGCCTTTGTGATGCTGTTTGTTCACTAAGGTTCTCTAACAAACCTCAGAGGGCTTCAGAGAACCACTGTATTTATACTGAGATTAAATTACACATAGGTGGACTCTATTTACTAATTAGGAGACTTCTGAAGGCAATTGGTTCCACTAGATTTTAGTTAGGGTTATCAGAGTAAATGGGGCTGAATACAAATGCACGCCACACTTTTCAGATATTTATTTGTAAAAAAAATTTAAAACCATTTATCATTATCCTTCCACTTCACAATTATATGCCACTTTGTGTTGGTTTATCACATAAAACCCCAATAAAATACATTTATATTTTTGGTTGTAACATGACAAAATGTGGAACATTTCAAGGGGTATGAATACTTTTTCAAGGTACTGTACATCACCCGGTGGCACCGCCCGCTTCTGAAATCATGTGAGGCGAGAGCGTTTTTATTGTTTTCTATTTTTCGTGTCTGACGGGCGCCGTGATCAACGATGGATATACATTGAGGGACACAAAGCATCCATTGCCTTTCCTGACCTGCCGGGCTGCAGGCATAGATAAGGGTCTTGTATGGATTTTGGATGGGGACCCTAGGCCAAAAAAAAGGGGGGTCCCCTCCCAAAATCCATATCAGACCTGAAGGACCCAAACAGGCAAATATTCGACCCGAACTCATAATTGGGCCGAATTGTTCGCCCATCCCTAATATGCAGTCTTTTTTCAATATACAGTAAGTGGCTGCTGTCATTAAGTTGCAGAAATAAAGTCACCATTCAAACATGAAACCATAAAAAAGTAGAAAGTTTATCTCACAGCTTCAGTTTGAATTTTACAGATCTCTGTTCAACAGAGATAAACCTACATTATTTTTTTTTGTGGAGATAGTATCTAGAAAATCAGAATACACAAAGCTTTGTGCAACATAAGCAAGGTAATTGCTAAAGCTATAGATGGTATAACTATTTTATGAGTACAGAAAATCTGAGTGAACATTGCTGTGTAAAGGATAAAGGGGTGATCGCTAAGACTACAATTGTCCTATGTATGTGCATGTGGAAGTAAAGCATCAAGGGAGCAGTGCAGCAACTGTATCGATCCCTAAAGGTGTGTGCTAACATCCTAATAATTATAGTTGTTTGTTCATAGATTCATTTGGCCTTACATTCTAGGATGTTTTTATTCCAGTTGCCTCCACTCCTGTTTTGATGGATTCTGTCAAAAGCTAAAAATTTTACAGGAGGAAACGTATATTTGTGCACATGTATTATATCTCTACCAAGTGGGCCATGAATATCCCCACTATTCATTGCTGTAATGTGGTCACATATTCTTTTCCACCAACATCTATGAGTTTTTCCTATGTAAAAAGCTCCGCAGGGACAGAGGAATACATACTGTAAATTACACCCGCTGTCTTGCAATTGACAAATTCCTCATATTATATTTTTTGCCATTTGGAAGCACTATATTTTATCTGTACAAATAAATGGGCAATAGTTTCAATTGCCACAGCAAAATGTACCATAGAGAGTTCAGGGGTCTATCTCTCAATCCCCTTGTACGTGCTATAGATCTGGGGTTTTTCCATCACATTTTTGCCTACCTTGGAGTCTGATTTAATGAGTGACCAATTTTTTGTGATTATTTCTTTAATTTTAGCATGTTGTTCAGTGTACCTCGTGATTATATGAGTACCTGGATTTGGAGCTTTTGTGGACTATGGTAGGTACCGTTCATCACTTCGTTTAGAAGATGACCTATTGTTGGCCTTCTTAAGGCAGGTTTTTGAGTACACATGGTCTAGCAGGCAGTCTTAGGGCCTGTGCCTCCCTCTTGAAAGACTCTTCATCCAAACATACTCTCCAAAGATGGAGGTATTGGCTGTATGGTAAAGATTCAATGAGGGGTTTGGGATGGAACCTATTTACCCTCAAAATAGTGTTCCATGCTGTGGAATTTCTAAAAAAGTGTGCTTTCCATATTACCCATATTTCCAACTCTAGCTTCTACGTCCAAGAGAGTAATTACCTGAGGGTGACAAGTAGGGATGAGCTGAACACCCCCCCAGTTCGGTTTGCTGCAGAACATGCGAACGGACCGAAAGTTCGCGCAAACATTCGAACACCATTAAAGTCTATGGGACCCGAATGTGAAAAATCAAAAGTGCAAATTTTAAAGGCTAATATGCAAGTTATTGTCCTAAAAAGTGTTTGGGGACCCGGGTCCTGCCCCAGGGGACATGTATCAATGCAAAAGGATTTTTAAAAACGGACCTTTTTTCGGAAGCAGTGATTTTATTAATGCTTAAAGTGAAAAAATAAAAGTGAAATATTCCTTTAAATATCGTACCTGGGTGGTGACTATGGTATGCCTATAGTATGTGACTATAGTTTCCCGTGTTTATAACAGTCCCTGCACAAAATTACATTTCTAAAGGAATAAAAAGTAATTTAAAACTGCTTGCGGCTGTAATGTAATGTCGGGTCCCGGCAATATGGATGAAAATTATTGAGAAAAACGGCATGGGTACCCCCCCCAGCCCTCTATCAGGCCCTTTGGGTCTTGTATGGATATTAAGGGGAACCCCTCACCCAAATTAAAAAAAGAAAAGGCGTGGGGCCCCCAGACCCTATGTACTCTGAACTGCAGTATACAGGCGGTCCAAACAAGACAGGGACTGTATGTTTGTTCTTAAGTATAATCTGTTTGTAATTTGGAACAGGTACGTTTTGTAAGTGTAGCCCCAGCCAAAAAATCTATTTTTAAGCTTTTTGGATAACATAGGGAAGGGTTATCACCCCTGTAACATTTGTTTTGCTGTCTGTGCCCCTGTTCAGAAGATTTCACCTCACTTTCTGTCCCTATGAGAATTTGATTTGGAAAATTTTGGGTTGTTGTAGAAACAAGGATTGGTGATAAAGCATCAGTGGAGACACTTTTTTCCCATACTACTTTACAGGAGAGAATTTCCCTTCCTAGGGAAGTTTCTAAGTCGGATTGTCATTTGTAAGTCGAATGTTTAAAAGTAGGGGACTGCCTGTATATACTATATGGCGCTTGCCCTATATACTCTGCAGAAAATTGGGCCTTAGGTGTTGGTGGTACCAGAACACTGTAAGCCCTCACAGTTACTCTTGGTAGGCGCTGGAACGGTACCTGCTGTGAAATAATATATCAAGAATTGTAATTACATGCCCTTGTTAAACAGGGGCAGAAAAATTGGGCCTCTGGTGGTGGTGCCACAACACTGTAAGCCCTCACAGTTACTCTTGTGGGGTGCAGGAACGGGCCCTGCTGTGAAATATTATATCAAGAATTGTAATTACACGCCCCTGTTAAACAGGGGCAGAAAAATTGGGCCTTTGGTGGTGGTGGTGGTGCCACAACACTGTAAGCCCTCACAGTTACTCTTGTGGGGCGCTGGAATGGGCCCTGCTGTGAAATATTATATCAAGAATTGTAACCACATGCCACTGTTAAACAAGGGCAAAAAAAATTGGGCCTTTGGTGGTGGTGGTGCCACAACACTGTAATGCCCCGTACACACGGTCGGATTTTCCAATGGAAAATGTCCGATCGGAGCGTGTTGTCGGAAATTCCGACCGTGTGTGGGCTCCATCGGACATTTTCCATCGGATTTTCCGACACACAAAGTTGGAGAGCAGGAGATAAAATTTTCCGACAACAAAATCCGATCGCGTCAATTCCGACCGTGTGTGGCCTGTTCCGACGCACAAAGTGCCACGCATGCTCAGAAGAAATTCCGACACGGAACAGCTCGGTCTGGTAAACTTAGCATTCGCAATGGATACAGCACTTTCATCACGCTGCAATGTTAAAAATGGTTTAATACAGCGCACTCTCTTCTTCTTTATAATGTGACAAGAATTAAGTAGTTTTGCTGCTCATATTCACACACACTTCTCACAAACTTATTTCTTTACTATTTATCGGGATTCCCTCAATATATTTTGATTTGTCACATCTGACATCATTATTTTGGTGTTTTTTTTGTTTTTAAGGCTGAATAATTTATTTTTGGTTTGTATTTTTTTCAAGGCATTTTTTTTGTTTTTGGGATTTTTATTTGTACTCCAGAAAATTTTTGTGTGTGTTTTTTGTGTCAAGTTACCACAACACCATTGATATGTTGTTCTATTTAATCTGGAGGAGATTGTTTGGTGTTGTCTCTTGTTGATTTCACATTTTATGTTAGAAATGTACCTGAATCGTCACCAACAAACTGTCCTTTTTGGATGAAAACACACAGGAGAGTATAATTTCCCCAAAAAATAACTTTTATTAAGGGCTCACAACTAAACAAAGAGGGAGGAAACGCTGGAGAAACAGCAGAAATGGGTGAAGCCTTGGACCCCCAGGGCACACATCAACTATTTTCAAGCAAAATTTGGTGGCCTGAGGAGTCCTTATCTAAGGGAATGCAGTCTGGTCCAGAAGTCTCAGAGATCCGGAAAGCAGCAGATGACATCTGTGTCCCCAGGCTGTGGTCATACGAGAGACTGCAGCTTTTGTCAGACCAGACTGAACCCAGGGCCATCACTCTCTTGTCTTCCTTCCACGCTTCCTTCCACGCGGTGGCTCTGGTGGTGGAGTTGTGGCAGCAGGAGGAGGAGGAGGATGGTCCAACTCAATCACGTCGGTCTTGGGTGTTAGTTCCTCACTCACCCCCTTACTTAGGACTTTATAAAGCAGGTCCTCACACAGCTTGCGTTGACCCTCCTGCATGCCCTGCAGTTTGGTGGCAGCCATGCAGGCAAAGGCCTCTTCAGGAGTGGGTAAGGCTCGGAGGGATGCAGAAGCCTCCTGAATTAGCCTGAGCGCTGAATCCTGCATGGGAGTCGCCTTCCTCGCTCTTTTATATGGAAGGCGGAGGGGAGGAACCTGCGATTCAGTCAGGCTGCGACTGGTCCCAGGCTTCTCCTGGCTGCCACTTAGCCCCGCCTCCTCCTGGCTGCCACTAATCCCCGCCTCCTCCTGACTGCCACATTCCACAACCTCCTCCTGGCTGAGGTCTTCCTGTGTATGAAAAAGGGACATAGTTTTAGTTTTTGATTCATCAATCACACACAATTTTCACCTCCTGACTGTTGCAAATTGAATGTTAACAAATATAACGGACTATCATTCTGAGCCCAGCATTTTTCATTCTTGTCCCCATTATTTTTGCCCACTACTGTCTATTGATATGTAAAACACTTTTTTCAATCAGCAATTACTGATCAATAATAACATCTAGTAAACATCATTTATTTATTGACCAGAAATCTGTAGAACAATGCTATACCTGACTCCAGCTGGGCTCCTCCACTTCTTCCTGGCTGGAAGGCCCAGGTTGGACATCGGAAGCCTCAGCTGGGGTGGAAGGAAGTGTGGAAGGAAGAGTGGAGAGGGATTCCCTGACTTCAGTGTGGTCTGACAGAAATCGCAGTCTCTCATAGTACCACAGCCTGGGGACATAAACGTCATCTGCTGCAGCTTCGGACCTCTGGGAATCTGTGACCTTCTTGCGCTCCCTAAGATAAGTGCTCCTCAGGCCACCAATTTTGGTTTTTAAATAGGGGATGGTTGCTGTGGGGACCACCGGCTTCACCAACTCCAGCAGTTTCTCCAGTGCTGCCTGCCTCTTTTGTTTATTATTGTAATGGGGGTGTCTCACCTGCCACAGACAGGGCAGCTCCCTGTATTTGTCTATGAACTGGGGGACGAAATTGTGGTCGTTGAAGCCATCCATTTTCTCTGCAAGACACAACACAAGACAAACCCTAAGGTCAGGCCAAACTCTCCTAATCTTGTTACAATATAGGCTTCAATTTCGAAGCAGTATAGGCCCAAGTTTAGATCTTACCTTCGTTATCGCTTATAGCGCTTTCGATACTCCTTCCTCCGCTCACAGATCGTACGTAATACGCAGGCGTGTTACGCTTTATACACACTGCGCATGCGTGTAACTCCGCCCGCCCCTGACGTTCTTTCTAGTCTATTCCCCGCCCCTTTTCATTAGGCGCAGTGGGGGAAGAGCACATGGCGGATACACAGCAGGTGCGTGCTAATTATAGCAACGAGGAGGAGGAAAGCCCGGAGCCTGAAACGTCATGATCCAGAAGGAGATTTAAGGCCTCAAATATGTCCTTTGGGGAGATGTTGGAGATGGTCGACATCCTGAAGAAGGCCGACTATGAGGGGAAGTATGGGCCTTACCCCAACCCCAATGTCCGAAAGGCCAAAATCATGGCGAAAGTGGTCAAGAGTCTGCACCGGCATTTCAGGGTACGACGATTGAAAGATCAGCTCAGGAAGCGGTGGTCGGACCTGAAATTATGAGAACATGAGCAATACAGAAAGATCCGGAGAGTGCTGCAAAAAAGTAAGTAGTTGTCCTGTGTTCCTATTCTTTATATTTATTATGTTCGTGCTGCTCCATGTGCTTTTCTTACAAGTCTACATTTTTACATGGCAAATGTCATGTTCATGGGTACATTATTCATTCGTATCAAACATTTTTCTTTCGGCCTATAAAACACCATTGTTTAGGCCATATGCATTTGGCCACAATTTTTATGCCCTACTTGTCAGAAACTATTTTGGTTGGGTAGATGGCTTTGTTACTAGAATGAAATGCAAACTAGATTCTGTGTAAGGAGAGGACTCTCAGCAGCTGTTTTCACATCTGGACACTGGAGCACTAGTGTGGGACACCAGAACAACATTTTTATTAGGGGGCCACACAGGTGCTCCAGTGTATACTATAGGGGGGGGCTACATCTGTGAAGCTTGTACAAAACAGGTAAAGTCTTGAAGCTTGACAAAGGACACAGAAAATGCCACATTTTGGAACTATGCCAAAATAGACAATTGTAACCCACTTTCAAGCAATGTTTTATATTTATAGTTCTGCCATCAAATCACTGTGTGCTAAGTATAGCATTTTTGTTTGACATAGGGGAGAAAAGACTCGGAGGACACCCCTCATCCGAGGAGACCACAGACCCCCCACCCCTGGAAGAAGGTGAAATCCCACCAACCCAAGAAGTGCAGGAGGAGGAAGTAGATGTGGTGGAAATTGTCACCACAACAGGTGAGTGTCTGCGACCACAGGCTCAGGTAAGAGATGGATGCCGGCATATTTTTTATACTTTTTTTTGGGTTTCTCTCTTTTTAGGTGATCGTGATGTTGTGGATCCAGATCCTTTCACATCAGAAAGTGCCCAGATCCTGATCGGGGAGATCATGGGGTGTAATTTAGAATTGGAAAACCTCAATAAAAACATCAATGATGTTATTAAAAAAAATAAAAACATCATTGATGTTTTGGGGTGATTTTAAAACCCCTCCCAATCCCTTGGTTTTTTTGTGTGCTCCAATGTTCAAAATGTTTGAAAGATTTGTCAATAAGCCTAATTTGGAGAATGCACACAGTGTGCCAACATGTGCTATCTGCCATCACGGGAGATCAATGGACGCGTTTTGGGGGTGCAACCCCTTCCTCAATAATAAAGTAGCTGAGAGGAAGGGGTTGCTCCCCCAAAACACGTCCCTTGATCCCCCGTGATGGCAGCTAGCACATGTTGACATTCGTAAATTGGTGTGCATCTTCCAAATTTGGCTTTTCCTGAGGTGATTTCACCCCATCTGAACGCAATATCAAACACAGTTCCTAAATACTCATGTGTGATATTGCCTTCAAGTTCTACCAAATGTGAACTTTGTAAGTTCAAGATTTGTGGCTTTCTTGTTGGTTTTACACATGCTTGTTTTAGCTTAAATGGACATTTATCTGCTTGAAAATGCTACCCCAAACATTGTTATACCACAAACATGTTGTTTTGTTTGAAAACACTTTTCTAAATGCACATGTGATTGTGCAGGTATTAAAGAGATTGTTAAGCAAAAATGTGTGGATTATTGTGTCAACGCTAAAACACTTTGTTGGTGATGTCATTGCTGTTTTCTGTGAAAATGGGGGTTATTTCCTAAGGGCAAATCCTCTTTGCACTACAAGTGCAGTTTCACTGCACTTGTAGTGCAAAGTGTCTTTGCCTTTAGTAAATAACACCCAACAGTGCTTTGTATAAGGTTACACAATCACGCCATTTTCAGGACTCAACACATTTTTGTCATGGTCAGCTAAAACAAACACAAGCAGTAAATGTCCACAAAGATTTTCTTTTTTTTGTTTTTTTATTTGATAAAGGCTTCACAAATTGCTGGCATATTGATGGCCCCCCTACCCACAAAGAACTCCAGGTATCGTAACTGGACATCACGGGCACTCAGGGAGGGCAAGCCAGGACGGCCACTTTCAAGCGCCGTCAGTGTTGTTTCATGGATCAGGCCCAACTGAGCCAGCATAGTTGGCGGAATGTTTGCGTAAAAAGTTATGGAGAATACAGCACGCCAGGATTATATGATTAAGTTTATACTCCGCCATATGGATGGGTGTCAGAAATAGGCAGAACCAGCTGGCCAGGATTCCAAATGTGTTCTCCACCACTCTTCTGGCTCTGGCCAGCCGGTAATTAAAAACCCTCTGTTCCGGGGTGAGGGTCCTCATAGGGAATGGCCGCATAAGATGGTCCCCCAGCGCAAACGCTTCATCAGCAACGAACACGAATGGGAGTCCTTCCACATTGTCCTCTGGAGGTGGCAAGTCCAAGCTGCCATTCTGGAGACGCCTGTAGAACTCCGTCTGGGCGATGACTCCACCATCGGACATTCGGCCATTCTTCCCCACATCCACATACAAGAAGTCGTAATTAGCCGACACCACTGCCAACATCACAATACTATTGAACCCCTTATAGTTGAAATAGTACGACCCCGAGTTGGGTGGTGGGACGATGTGGACGTGTTTCCCATCAATTGCCCCTCCGCAGTTAGGAAAGTCCCACTGCTCGGCAAAGTGGGAGGCCACAGTCTGCCATTCCTGTGGCGTGGAAGGAAACTGTTGAGGAAAACAAAAATAAATTAATATTTTTGCACATAAACATGGCAAGCAGATTAGACACAAACATTCTTGGCCAACCTCCAGATAGCATTTATTAAGGGGAATTTAACAACACCAAAGTATAAGGTACACCTATCATATTACCCCCCCCTCTCATGGGCCATTTCTAACATTATGGGGGGGTGGGGAAATCTTGGACAGGTAACCCTCTCCACTTCATTGAGAGATGAATGCCTAAATAATGTGTATTACTTGGAACAGCCCCTCCTTAGTTACACTATTGGCAGCGCACTGGACAGGTAAGAATTGTCATAATACAAAGAAATAAATACACACTGTACACATTTGAGGACATTTGGACATTCTGCTATTACCTGTCAAGATAATAATAGGATATAAAAAGTTTAAACAGTACCATTTGAAAGTATACAGGCAGGCCCTTGCACTACATGCTTTGGGGAATTAATCCATACATCTAAGCACAAAAGAGATGGGTATAGTGTGTATGGGTTTGGCAAAGTCAGCAGATAGATGATTGAGGGTAGATAGATAATTGGGATCAGCTGACTTAGCAGTTGGGGGGAGGGAGGGTTACTAAAAATGATTTGGGGACACCACAAAAAAAAAGCCTATGGCACTCTGCCTGAATTTAAAGCACAAATCACATTTAAAAACATTTTAGGGGGTGTTTGGGGTAAAGCACTACTATGGAGCTGACAAAATACATTGTTAAGTGAATACATGAGGTGAATATAGGGGCAGGAGAGCATGCTGGGGAGGTTATTGAAGGGCAATCTGTATGAAGGACTAAAAAAATAATTACATAAAAATCCTGCATGCATGAGGACAAAGAGGACATTCACAGCATATTACAATCATGGTAATTAGGGAATGAGGAAATAAATAAAATATATTATCAAGCATTAAAAACAATAAAATGTGATATTAAAGGATAAAAATCTTACCTTCATATACTCTTTCTGCAGGACCTGTATGATGGCAGAACAGGTCTCTGGGATGATGATACCCAGAGCCTGGGGGGAAATGCCTGTCGAGAACTTCAAGTCCTGCAGACTTCTCCCTGTCGCCAAGTACCGCAGGGTAGCGATGAGCCTCTGCTCCGGAGTGATGGCTTGCCTCATGCAGGTATCCTGCCTGCTAATATAAGGGGTCAGCGAAGCCAGCAGACGGTGAAATACGGGGTCCGTCATCCTGAGAAAGTTCCTGAAATCATCAGGATTATTCTCACGGATCTCATGGAGCAAAGGCATATGAGAGAACTGGTCACACTGAAGCAACCAATTCTTGGTCCACGAACTCCTCCCCACCCTGTTCATGGACTGGACTTGTGTCAAAGTCAGGACCCCAACACCAAGCCCCCGCACAGCACAAACTCTACGAGGAGTACGTATACGCAACATGGCTAGAAAACAGTCGGCTGCTCAGAACGAAGTAACAGAACGCACTGAAGAACAGCAAGGCCTGTGAAGAGCGACCTGAAAAACAGTAACAAACGAACAAGAACACAGTGACTACTTAAAGTCACGCGGAACTTGCTTGCACGCACTAAAGAGCAGATACAAACCCACAAGCACAAACTGAACGGCAGAAAAAGATCTGAAAGCCACAAGTCTGAAAAAGCACGAATCGTCTCTCACCAAACTAACTAACTAACTAACACGAGATTAGCAAAAGGAGCCCAAAGGGTGCCGCGCTTGGTTCTGAACTGGCCTTTTCTAGTCTCGTCGTACGTGCTTGATGTCACCGCATTCTTGGCGATCGGAAATTCCGACAACTTTGTGCGACCGTGTGTACGCAAAACAAGTTTGAGCCAACATCCGTCGGAAAAAATCCTAGGATTTTGTTGTCGGAATGTCCGAACAAAGTCCGACCGTGTGTACGGGGCATTAGCCCTCACAGTTACTCTTGGTGGGTGCAGGAACGGGCCCTGCTGTGAAATATTATATCAAGAATTGTAATTACATGCCACTGTTAAACAGGGGCAGAAAAATTGGGTCTTAGGCAGTGGTAGTGGTGCCACAACACTGTAACCCCTCACAGATTCTGCTGTTGAGCGCATGAACGATCCCTGCTGTGAAATATTAGAGCAAATATTGTAATTACATGCCCATGTTAAACAGGGGCAGAAAAATTGAGCCTTAGGCGGTGGTGGTGGTGGCACAACACTGTAAAGCCTCGCAGATACTCTTGTTGAGCACAGGAACTGAACCTGCTGTGAAATATTAGAGCAAATATTGTAATTACATGCCCCTGTTAAACAGGGGCAGAAAAATTGGACCTTAGGCACTGGTGGTGGTGCTACAACACTGCAACCCCTCACAGATACTCTAGTTGAGTGCAGGAACGAGCCCTGCTGTGAAATATTACAACAAAAATTGTAATTATACGCCCCTGTTAAACAGGGGCAGAAAAATTGGGCCATAGCCACTGGTGATGGTGCCCTGCAACAAAAATGTTCTTAGAAGCTATCAACATGAACATTAAGGAGGAATAGGATAGTCACTCAGCATAACAGGATAGTCACTCAGCATAGGCAGTCTTCAAGGGATCTCACATTTATAGAAAAATTAATCGGTTACATCAACATCAGGTGCTTGGTAGCTGGTGATCCAAGACTGATTCATTTTTATGAAGGTGAGCCGATCAACTGAGCCTGAGGACAGGCGCACTCTGTGATCAGTTACAAAGCCTCCAGCAGCACTGAATGTGCATTCAGAATGAACGCTGGATGCAGGACAGGCCAGTAGCTCAATTGCATATTGTGCAAGCTCTGGCCAGTGATCCATTCTCAAGACCCAGTAACCTAGTGGATTTTTGGTTGGAAAGGTCTCCAAGTCTGAATTTGCCCCTAGGTATTCCTGCACCGTGTAAATCAGACGCTGGCGATCAGACCTTGGGGCTGTGGACTAAAGAATTGTCTGAACGCATCAGTCAGATGGGCACCTAATCCAACGCTCCTTCTGTGACTGACCGAAGCCTCAGCAACACGTTGTCCAGGAGGACCAGGAAATTGTAACCTCCCAGGCTCTGGAAACGCATTGCACAAACCTTTCTGCAAGGCCTCCCAAAGATGTTTCATCCTCTGCTCCCTCTGCGAAGGCTGGTTAGATTCTGCAATCTTACCCTTGTAACGTGGATCAAGAAGGGCTGCCAGGCAGTAATGATCCCTCTCCTTGATACCACAAATCCGAGGGTCCTTCCGCAGGCTTTACAGGATCAGGGAGGCCATGCAGCAAAGGTTTGCTGAGGCAATCGATCTGGAGTCCTCTGGGTCACTAAGGATGACATGATCCACAGCCACCTCCTCCCAGCCATGTACAAGACCATGGGTTTCTGGGGAGTGAAAACAATCCCTTGAAGACTGCTGCTGATGCTGAGTGCTAGGCTCCACCTCCATGCTTTTCCTCCTCCTCTTCCTGTGTGATCGGCGGGCCCACAAGAATACTGTCTGGATAAAGGGGACCTTGAGAGGTAAGGAAGTCCTCCTCTTCCTCCCTCTGTTCTGCCTCAAATGCCCTGTCCATTATTCCACAAAGCATGTGCTCCAAAAGGAAGACAAGAGGGACAGTATCACTGATGCATGCACTGTCACTGCTCACCATCCTCATGTTCTCCTCAAATGGGGACAGGACAGTGCATGCATCCTTGATCAATAGCCACTGGCATAGCAAAAAAAAGCCAAGCTCCCCTGATCCTGTCCTGGTGCCATACTCACATAAGTACTTACTGATGGCCCTCTGCTGTGTGTGCAGCCGCTGCAGCATTGTCACCGTTGAGTTCCACCTGGTGGGCATGTCACAAATGAGGCGGTTCTTGGGCAGCTTGCATTCCTTTTAAAGGTCAGCCAGCCGAGCACTGGCATAATATGACCGGCGGAAATGCCCACAGACTTTCCTTGCTTGCCTCAGGAGATCCTGTAAGCCCGGGTACCTGCACAACAACCGCTGCACAACCAAATTAAGGATGTGAGCCAAACAGGGAACATGGGTCAAGTGTCCCTGTCGGAGGGCGGAGAGGAGGTTGGTGCCATTGTCGCAAATCACCATTCCTGGCTGAAGCTGGCATGGCATCAACCACCTCTGAGTCTGCCCCTGCAGAGCTGAGAGAATCTCTTCCCCAGTGTGGCTCCTGTCCCCTAAGCAGACCAACTCAAGCACTACATGGCATCTTTTTGCCTGAGTGCTTGCGTAGCCCCTTGAATGCCTACGGAGCACCGTGGAGAAATCTGCAGAGGAAGAGAGGAAGAAGAAGAGGAGGGGGTAGAGGTGAGAGGTGTGGCAGAATTACCAGTACGAGCAATTTGGAGGCGTGGTGGCGGAACAAGTTCCGACAATACTACACCCTGTCCTGCATCCTTCCCAGCTGCCAGCAGAGTTACCCAGTGTGCCGAGAAAGAAAGGTAACATCCCTGTCTGTGCCTGCTGGACCATGAGTCAGCAGTAATATGCACCTTCCCGCTGACCGCCCTGTCCAACGAGGCCAAGACATTGCCTTCCACATGCCGGTAGAGAGCCGGAATGGCCTTCCATGAAAATAAATGGCGTTTGGGAACCTGCCACTGAGGTACAGCACATTCCACAAATTCATGAAAGGGGGCAGAGTCTACCAGCTGAAAAGGCAGCAGTTGGAGTGCTAGCAATTTAGCCAAGCTAACATTCAGCCACTGAGCATGTGGATGGCTGGGACCAAATTTCTTTTGACGGTTTAGCAACTGGGGTAGGGAAATTTGCCTGCTACAATTGGATGTTGGTGTAGCGATAGCAGATTGCCCGCAAGTACTTGGCATACCTAATTCTACTCCTTCATTCCTCTCAGTGCAGGTTTCTGAGAGGACTGAAGGTATAGTGGGGTTGGAGATCCCAGCTGATGAGGAGCAAGGAGAGGTCTGCCTTGTTCTTTGGTGTGGGTCTATTAAGTACTGTTGCCAACAGACTGCATGGGAGGTCGACATATGTCTGGTCAAGCATGTGGTGCCCAAGCAGCTGCTGTTTTGGCCACGCTTGATATTCTTCAGATATATGTCGCAAACAGCAATGGTGCGATCTGCTGCACACGTATCAAAAAAGGCCCACACCAAAGAACTTTTCAAAATACGCGGAGAGTCAGCAGCGCCCTGGACATGCGGTGCTCTGCGGTGCGATGCAGTCGGATGGCTGCCCTTTAGCTGGCCCCTGGAGGGCATCCTGCCTCGTTGGAGATGTGCCACCTCCTCCTCCTCTCTTCTATCAGGTATAACACAAAGAGGAGGAGGGGAATTGGAAACCAACCAGGGATATATAGGAAATCCCACACTCTGTATCACATCCTAAACAATACTGTATGGAGAAAAGGAAGCCCCAAGGATATTGCGGATACAGAGAAGAGTAAATTAGGGTATACCCATAAGTAAAAAGTATGTATATTTTATTGGTATAAAAATAGTAATAAACAATACAAAAATATCTTGTGCAAAAATCACCTAAAAGCAATGTACAATAGAAACTACAGAAAATGAAACAGCCGCTGAGCTGGTCTTAAGCTGGCCCCTGGAGGGCATCCTGCCTCGTTGGAGATGTGCCACCTCCTCCTCCTCTCTTCTATCAGGTATAATACAAAGCGGAGGAGGGGAAGTGGAAACCAACCAGGGATATATGGGAAACCCCACACTCTGTATCACATCCTAAACAATACTGTATGGAGAAAAGGAAGCCCCAAGGATATTGCTGATACAGAGAAGAGTAAATGAGGGTATACCCATAAGTAAAAAGTATGTATATTTTATTGGTACAAAAATAGTAATAAACAATACAAAAATATCTTGTACAAAAATCACATAAAAACAATGTACAATAGAAACTACAGAAAATGAAACAGCCGCTGAGCTGGAAATGCACCACAGATCAAAAACATAAAGTTCGGCTAGTGGGGCATATATGCCAGAAAACCCAACATGTTTCGGAGAGCAAAGAGAGGGATTTTTAAATTATGTATATTTCCTTCTTCAGGGGTAAAAAACAGATGTGCTGCTTCATTTCTATTGAAAGAAAAGCATATAATAGATAGTGTGTATATTAATATGTATTAATAACAAACCGATTGGTTTATGGCAACAGAATGGTACATGTAAGATAAATAGAGGTGATCTATACTTACATCACAGTAATTTGTATTTTTACTTTACACACCAGCAGACAGAGCGTCGGGACTTGGATATTGCTTAGCCGTATTTTCAGAGTATATAGAACCTTTCGTCCTTTCCATACCCTCTTATGTACGTGACACCATTCACTTACTACAGATCATTGAGGGGGTGCAGGTCCCTGTAGGGTGCATTCTTGGCAGTATTGACGTGGAAGCACTTTAAAGTTCTATACCCCATTCAAAGGGACTTGCATGCGTACAAAAAATTCTTTCACAAACCAGTCATCATGAAAATTCCTTTAATGACTTTATACTTCTCTTCCTAGGCCACATTTTGAGACACAGTGTTTTTTCATTTGATGATCAATTGTTCCTCCGGGTACAGGGTGTAGCCATGGGCACCTGTTGTGCCCCTGGCTATGCCAATTTGTACCTGGGGGAATGGGAGTGTTGCATCTTTAGCGATGAGGATCTCTCTATGTACCTGTGTCACATTGTTATGTGACACAGGTACATAGATGACATCTTCATCGTATGGGATGGATCGTCCAAATTATTGGACGAGTGTTTAACAGTATTAAATACAAATGATTTTAACCTAAAGTTTACTATGGCCTCTGATCCATCCAAAATTACATTTTTGGATGTTGAAATATTTAAAAGTGATACGAATATGTTATCTTGTAAACTGTATAGGAAAACCACTGCAGGTATTACCATTCTTCACTATTCTAGTTTTCATCCCAGACCCTTAGTTACATCCATTCCATATGGACTATACTTACGAATCAAGCACAACTGCTCCAACCATTCAGATTTTAAGCGTGAGGCTAACAACCTCAAGCTACGTCTTTTGGAAAGGGGATATTATTATTATTATTATTATACAGGATTTATATAGCGCCGGCAGTTTTACGCAGCGCTTTACAACATTAGGGCAGGCAGTACAAGTACAATACAATTCAATACAGGAGGAATCAGAGGGCCCTGCTCGTTAGAGCTTACAATCTAGGAGGGAGGGTCAAGTGATACAAAAGGGTAATAGCTGTGGGGGATGAGCTAATGGAGAAAATAGTGCAGGTGTTAGATGGAGGCAGGATAGGCTTCTCTGAAGAGGAAAGTTTTCAGGGATCGCCTAAAAGTGGATAAAGTTGGAGACAGTCTGACAGATTGGGGTAGGGAATTCCAGAGGATGGGCGAGGCTCGGGAGAAGTCCTGGAGGCGGATATGGGAGGAGGTGATGAGGGAGCTAGAGAGCAGGAGGTCTTGGGAGGAACGGAGATGGCGATTAGGTTGGTATTTTGAGACTAAGTTAGTGATGTAGCTGGGGGCAGAGTTGTGGATGGCTTTGTAATTTATTGTTAGTATTTTGAATTTAATTCGTTGGGCGAGTGGTAGCCAATGGAGGGATTGGCAGAGAGGGGTAGCAGACACTGAGCGGTTTGTAAGGTGGATGAGTCTGGCAGCAGCATTCATGATGGACTGAAGGGGGGATAGTCTGTTTAAAGGTAAGCCAATGAGGAGTGAGTTGCAGTAGTCAAGGCGAGAGATAACCAGGGAGTGAATCAGGAGCTTTGTGGTTTCATTGGTTAGAAAGGGACGTAGTTTAGAGATGTTGCGGAGGTTGAGGCGGCAAGCTTTGGAAAGTGATTGGATGTGGGGCTGAAAGGAGAGTTCAGAATCCAGGATAACACCTAGTACCCTGACATGTGGGGACGGGTGGATGGTTTTGCCATTGCTCTTGACAGAGAAGTCGGGGAAGAGGAACGTGGGGGAGGAAATATTATAAGCTCGGTTTTGGACAAGTTGAGTTTGAGGAAGTGGTGTGACATCCATACAGATATGTCGGTTAGTAAGTTAGTGATGCGTGAGGAGACTGATGGAGTGAGTTGAGGGGTGGAGAGATAGATTTGTGTGTCATCAGCATAGAAATGATATTGAAAGCCGTGAGAAGCACGACCCAAGGAAGAGGTGTAGATTGAAAATAAAAGAGGTCCAAGAACAGAACCTTGGGGGACCCCGACAGAGAAGGGAAGAGGAGTGGAGGAAGTAGAATTGTAAGTGACACTGAAGGTGCGTTGGGATAGGTAGGATGAGAGCCACTGAAGAGCACAGTCACGGAGACCGAGGGAGTAAAGTTTTTTGAGGAGGAGGGGGTGGTCAACCGTGTCAAAGGCAGCTGAAAGATCCAGAAGTAGGAGTACAGAATAGTGTCCATTGGTTTTTGCAGTTAGTAGGTCATTTGTGAGTTTTAAAAGAGCAGTTTCTGTGGAGTGTTGAGGGCGAAATCCAGATTGAAGGGGATCAAGAAGGTTGTTTTTAATGAGGTGGTCACTCAGTTGGTTGTAAACCAGGCGTTCAAGGAGTTTAGAGGAAAAGGGGAGCAAGGAGATTGGGCGTAGGTTGTTAAGATTGGTAGGGTCCAAGGACGGCTTTTTGAGTATGGGGGTGACCAGTGCATGTTTTAGAGCATCGGGGAAGATGCCAGAGGTGAGGGAGAGATTGAAGATGTGGGTTAGAGAGTGTAGGATGGGGTCAGAGGGTGACCGTAGCATTTGAGAGGGAATAGGGTCCAGGGGACAGGTGGTTAGGTGGGCGATAGAAAGGAGTTTAGCAACTTCATCTGTAGTAGTAGATTTGAATAGGGGGAGTGTCAGTTGTATCTGTTGACATGGGGTCTTAGCTGGGGGAGATACCTGTAGAATAGAGATTTCATCACGGATTGTATCAATCTTGTTTTTTAAGTGATTAGCGATTTCCTGGGCAGTGAGTAAGTCAGTGGGTGGAGGCGGTGGAGGACAAAGTAGAGAGTTGAAGGTAGAGAAGAGTTTAAGGGGATTGGATGAGAAAGTGTTAATAAGAGTTGTAAAATAGGTTTGCTTGGCAGTGTGGAGGAAAGAATAGTATATTTGGAGGGCAGATTTGTATTGGTTGAAGTCTTTGCGAGACTTAGTCTTGTGCCACAGACGCTCAAGAGCGCGACTACGTTTTTTGAGAATTTTAGTGTCATCTGTTTGCCAGGGTTGTAGGGGTCGAGGCCTGATTCTGCGTGTAGTGAGGGGAGCGAGCTTATCCAGGGTGGAGGACAGAGATTTATTGTAGATGGACATGGCTTGGTTGGGCCAGGACATGGGAGAGATTTTGTCATAGAGGTGGTCAGTAGCAGAATAGAGGAGACAGGAGTTGAAGTTGCGAAAGTTTCTACGGGTGATGGTTAGGTGATTGGAGGGAAAGGTGGTGGAAGACAGGGGGAGAGAGAAACTAATAAGGTGGTGGTCCGAGAGAGGAAAAGGATTGTTAGAGAAGTTGCATGGAGTGCATAGGTAGGAGAATACAAGGTCAAGGGTGTTGCCATCAGAGTGAGTAGAAGCCTGTACCCATTGCTTCAGGTCAAATGAAGAGGTTAGACTAAGAAGTTTAGAAGTAGCGGGAGTGTTTGTATTAGCAGGGATGTTGAAATCACAGAGAAGGATTGTGGGAATATCCGAAGAGAGAAAGTAGGGTAGCCAGGCAGAAAACTCATCAAGGAAAGTCGATAATGGTCCAGGGGGCCGGTAGATCACAGTAATTCTTAGGGAAGTAGGAGAGAATAGACGTATACAGTGGGCTTCGAATGATGAGAGGGAAAAAGAGGGAGGAGGGTGAATAACCTGGAAGGTGCTCTGGGGGGATAGGAGGAATCCCACTCCACCTCCCTTGCGTCCATTAGGCCTAGGGGAGTGAGTCCAGTGAAGGCCACCCTGGGAGAGGGAAGCAGGAGAAGGGGTGTCATATTCGTGGAGCCAGGTTTCGGTGAGAGCAAGTAGATTAAAGTAATTAGTGACAAAGAGGTCATGAACAGCAGTGAGTTTGTTGCAGACAGAGCGGGCGTTCCAGAGGGCACAGGAGAGAGGGAGGCTGGCGTTGGGAAGAAGAGGAATGGAGACTAAATTGTGTAGAGTGCGACTACTGCCAGAGGGTGTAGGGTGATGGTGATGGGTGTGTTGGGCACAGTTAAATAAGGGAGGCCCAGGGTTTGGGGAAATATCTCCAGCGATTAGGAGAAGCAGAAGAGTGAGGGAGGTAATATGAGAATATGATTTGTATGAGGGGACATGCTTTAGTATCCTGGGGGGTATGTTAGCAAGTGGGCTTAGAGTTAGAAAGAGGTGATGAGTGCAGTAGTAGGGGGAGGGGAGAAGTGAGGGTGATATGTACAGATTGTGTGGTGGGGCAGAGGGATGTAGAAAAGAGAGCTTGAGGAGAGAGGCTGCAATTGTGAAGAGGAGGAGAGGTAAAGAGAGCATGTTTCAGAGAAGGTGAGATAATATGAAAATGAGATCACCTGCAATCTGCTTTGGTTAGCTTTGTGCAAATCGCTGAAGTGCAAGAGCAGAAGTGTCACTTATTTTCAGAACCCCACTTCTTTGGAAGAACCCCCTGTATGTGCAGCCCCCTGTATGTGCTCCCCCGTAAAGAAGGCCTTGTTATATACTGTGTTGGGTGTGGATGGAATCTGGCAATTAATCAATTAGGAGGGCATATTAGGAACACAGCAAGCAGGGCATAACTTTCACACCACAATCAAACTGCAAGGGGACTAAAAGGCTAAAATTGTAAAGATAAGGAAACCCATAATTTAGGTAAGACTTAATGGCTAAATAAACATTGAAATAATGTGAGCATGGCTATAGATGGAGTTGAGACAGCGGTGACAAACAGATTTACCAAAAATGTATATAAGCGGTCAGTCAATTTTCAGTTTGCAGGACATGGGAATGTAAACGCAGATTACCAAAAATGTATATAAGCGGTCAGTCAATTTTCAGTTTGCAGGACATGGGAATATAAACGCAGATTACCAAAAATGTATATAAGCGGTCAGTCAATTTTCAGTTTGCAGGACATGGGAATATAAACGCAGATTACCAAAAATGTATATAAGCGGTCAGTCAATTTTCAGTTTGCAGGACATGGGAATATAAACGCAGATTACCTGTGAAGAGAGAAGAAAATGTTCAGATGAATGCTGCAAGAGCAGAAGTGTCACTTATTTTCAGAACCCCACTTCTTTGGAAGAACCCCCTGTATGTGCAGCCCCCTGTGTGGGATATAGCCACAAATGCCTCAAAAAGGCCTTTAAGTGTGCAGAGAACAAAAAAAGACATGATTTGTTGATCACCAAAAAGAAACCCGCGGAGACTTATAGTCGCATCATTATCACTTATTCCAGTGATCACACATCCATCACACAGATTTGTAGGAAATATTGGCACCTTTTGACATCAGACCCTATGGTGGGACCCTATGTGCCCCCGGCTCCAACCATTACATATAGACGTGCTACATCTTTAAATGACCTATTAGTCAAAAGTGAATTCCAGAGGTTGGGGAGGGGAGATCCGTGCAAAATAATGGGAACGTTTCCCTGTGGCTCATGTGCGTATTGCAAATACATGGACCACAGAAGAAACATTTACTTACCTAATGGAATGCGATTTACGCCCAAACATTTTTCTAATTGCCAGACAAATGCAGTTGTCTATTTAATAATATGCTGCTGCAATTGTTTTTACGTGGGTAAGACCGTACAGAAACTTTGACAAAGGCTATATCGCCACATCAAAGCTATGCAGACGAGTGACCCAGATGTACCCTTGGGTAGGCATGTTCGACTTGCTCATAATGGCACTTGCCCCAGGATTAAAATCTTGGTCTTGGACAGAGTACACCCCAGCTCTCGGGGAGGAGACCTTGATAAACTCCTCCTACAATGAGAGCTTAGGTGGATATTTAACCTCAATGCCATGGCGCCCCCGGCCTCAACGAGACCTTCAATCTTAAGCCCTTTCTACCTGGTTTCATATCAGGCCTTTATGACAAAAATCAATAAATCTAGGCAATCTATCAATAATAATCAATTCTCTCTTTCTCTGCCATTACATTTCTTTGTATTCTGCTTTTTCTCTCTTCCCTATCTTTCTCCCTCTCCAAATCTATTAGCACAATGTGATGTTATGTGTACATGTAATATTTGTCAATTGCTTTATCTATACTGTACATGCTTGCAGGCTTATTTTATAATGTTCAGTAATGTATTGGAAACCTGCATTTGCTGTATTGTAATCACTGTTTTTTTCCAAAATAGATGACTGGAGTTTAACTTCAATCGTCCAGACAGCAGCCGATGGACTGGATTGCCTACAGCCGTATTCAAATATTTCAATTTTTTTTGGAAATGTGGTGCCCTTGATGGTCCACCGAGGCTCCCTGTCACGGGGGGCCCCATGGTGGCGCGCTTTGTGTGCCGCTTTGAGGCAGTTTCACCCCCTTCATGGGGGTGTTTTGGGCGAGTACACCTGTGGTGACAGTCATTCTCCGCAGTTGCGCACTGGACTTCTCCTTGTCCAGTGCATTCGCCCACTTCCGTGCCGGCGGCCGCGACGACGTCTGACGTCACCGTGTCCGCATCGGCTGGAGGATTTCCATTGGAGATGAACGTGGGCTTGGATTCGGCAGCACAGGTGATAGGGGGAGACGTCAGTTGACGATCCCCAGCACCTGTGATTGCCTGTCCCTCTATCCCTCCTCCTACTGCCCAAACATTATGGCCCTGATTGGTTCCCCCTCAATCCCTGGGCGTATATATGTCTGACTATGTGAGCAGTCATTGTTACATAGCCAGTAAACACCAGGGATCCTTGTGGACACCGACCTACATGCTCACCGCAGGTATTTACATTATACTTATTGTTGTTTATCCTCTGCACTGCCATCAGTGCTACTTTACTCTAGGGCAGTGATGTCTTTTTGGCTCACTTAACCCCACACCTTCAGTGCATGTAGCCTTATTGCCATCCACTATTTTTATATTTTTATTAGATGTCCGTCCTCATCCATTAGAGATATCCCCGTGAGCATTGTTGGACCACCTGGGTGCATCCACTTATCCTGGTTATACCGATTTAGCTTGGATTTTCCAGCTATCATTTTCAACTAAATGAGAGTGTTTTTTCCTAAATACGGATATACTCTGAAAATACGGCTAAGCAATATCCAAGTCCCGACGCTCTGTCTGCTGGTGTGTAAAGTAAAAATACAAATTACTGTGATGTAAGTATAGATCACCTCTATTTATCTTACATGTACCATTCTGATGCCATAAACCAATACTATCTATTATATGCTTTTCTTTCAATAGAAATGAAGCAGCACGTCTGTTTTTTACCCCTGAAGAAGGAAATATACATAATTTATAAATCCCTCTTTTTGCTCTCCGAAACATGTTGGGTTTTCTGGCATATATGCCCCACTAGCCGAACTTTATGTTTTTGATCTGTGGTGCATTTCCAGCTCAGCTAGTGTTTCATTTTCTGTAGTTTCTATTGTACATTGTTTTTAGGTGATTTTTGTAAAGATATTTTTGTATTGTTTATTACTATTTTTGTACCAATAAAATATACATACTTTTTACTTATGGGTATACCCTCATTTACTCTTCTCTGTATCCGCAATATCCTTGGGGCTTCCTTTTCTCCATACAGTATTGTTTAGGATGTGATACAGAGTGTGGGGTTTCCCATATATCCCTGGTTGGTTTCCACTTCCCCTCCTCTGCTTTGTATTATACCTGATAGAAGAGAGGAGGAGGAGGTGGCACATCTCCAACGAGGCAGGATGCCCTCCAGGGGCCAGCTTAAGGCCAGCTCAGCGGCTGTTTCATTTTCTGTAGTTTCTATTGTACATTGTTTTTAGGTGATTTTTGTACAAGATATTTTTGTATTGTTTATTACTATTTTTGTACCAATAAATATACATACTTTTTACTTATGGGTATACCCTCATTTACCCTCATTTACTTATTTATTTTCTCCTCTCTTCTATCAGGCACCCACATAGAGTCAGTGACCTCATCATCCCCTCCCTCCTCGTCACTGGAGCAAAACTGGCAGTATGCTGCAGCTGGGGGAACATGACTGCCAGTTTCTTATCCTTCTTGGGCACCCCCTCTCTCTGGGCTCACGTTACTGCCTTCCTCAACCTGGATACCATCATCGGAGTCTTCAAAACACTGCACATCCTCCTGCAGCATGTACCCAATACTGGAATAGGCTGCTTTGGCAGCTGCATTGGCAGGCAAACTACTCTGAGCCTGGGTGACAGAGGATGAGGAGGATGAGGATGGCTTAGTTATCCACTCTACCAACTCTTCTGCATGTTGTGGATCAACGCGCCCAGCTGCTGAAAAAAAAAGGACAAGCGTGCCCCACGGCCACGTGCTGAAGATGCACAGTGTCCATGAACAGCACTGTTGGCTGTAGACACAGAGCCTGCTTGCCCTCTTTTAGTGGCCTGTGAGCGTCTGCCTCTCCTTGGTGGCCTTCCAGACATGCTGTAAAATTTTATTAGCAAAATACCGCCTGAAGTTTACTAGAAAAAGTACAACAGGAATGGCCTGCAGTCAGATATTGGCTTGGCTAGACTAGAATGCAGTGGATATATATATGTAGAAGACTGTATATATTTATTGCACTGCAGATCACTGAATCACCTGCCTGCCTGCAAGTATATTTGAAAACGTACACCAGCAATGGCCTGCAGTCAGATATAGGCTTGGCTAGACTAGAATGCAGTGGATATATATATGTAGGAGACTGTATATATACTGTATTTAATGCACTGCAGATCACTGAATCACCTGCCTTCCTGCCTGAAAGTGTATTTGCACGCGCGCCAGGCGTTAGGCGTCAATCTGCCTATTTAGGTTGTCTGCACAGGGGGCTCGGTGCTGTCCGATCTTCAGCTCCTTGTATCCCTGCACCTGCTTCCTGCTCCCTGTTTGAACCTGATCTCCTGACCACCGGCTTGCCTTTGATTATCCTTGCTTTCTGCCTGCCACCGATCCCAGACTATCCTGACTACGAATCTGCCTGCTCCTCTGTACCGCGTTGCCCGCCTGTTGCCAACCCTGCTTGTGACCCGACCTGCCTGCTCCACTCCTGCTCTGCACCTGCTGCCTGTGCTTCAGTTGACTGGTGATCTCCAGAACCACCTTTACCGGGATCCTCCTGCGGCTAACCCGCCAGGCTCTCATACCATTCTGTGCTCCCGTGCCTCCTGTCCATACTACCAGGGGCCGGGAACCAGATACGTAAGGGAGGCCTCCCCCTGCTACATTGGTCTCATCGGTCTGGTACGTGGAAGTTTGACACTGGCAGACTGGAATGCAGTGGATATATATATATATATATATATATATATATATATATAGGAGGCTGTATATATATTTATTGCACTGCAGATCACTGAATCACCTGCCTGCCTGCCTGAAAGTATATTTGAAAACATACACCAGCAATGGCCTGCAGTCAGATATAGGCTTGGCTAGACTAGAATGCAGTGGATATATATATATATATATATACAGGAGACTGTATATATATTTAACGCACTGCAGATCACTGAATCATCTGCCTGTCTGCCTGAAAGTATATTTGAAAATGTACACCAGCAATGGCCTGCAGTCAGATATAGGCTTGGCTAGACTAGAATGCAGCGGATATATATGTAGGAGACTGTATATATATTTTATACGCTGCAGCTCACTGAATCACCTGCCTGCCTGAAAGTATATTAGTAACAGTACGCCAGGAATGGACTGCAGTGAGATATAGCTAAACTGGATACAGTGGATATATCTATATATATATCTATATATATATCTATATAGATATATATATCTATATAGATATATATAGATATATATATATCTATATATAGATATATATATAGATATATATCTATATATAGATATATATATATCTATATAGATATATATATATCTATATAGATATATATATATCTATATAGATATATATAGATATCTATATAGATATCTATATATATCTATATAGATATATATATAGATATAGATATATATATACACATATATCTATATCTATATATAGATATAGATATATATATATATATAGATATAGATATATCTATATATATATATATATATATATATAGATATATCTATATCTATATATATAGATATATCTATATATAGATATATATATATATATCTATATATAGATATATATATATAACTGACTGTATATGTAGGAGACTGTATATATATTAACCACCTCAATACAGGGCACTTAAACCCCCTTCCTGCCCAGACCAATTTTCAGCTTTTGGTGCTCTCACACTTTGAATGACTATTACTCAGTCATGCAACACTGTACCCAAATGAAATTTGTGTCCTTTTTTTCACACAAATAGAGCTTTCTTTTGGTGGTATTTAATCACTAATGGGTTTTTTATTTTTTGTGCTATAAATAAAAAAAGACCGTAAATTTTGTGAAAAATTGCCTTTTTCTTTGTTTTTGTCATAAAATTTAGCAAATTAGTAATTTTTCTTCATAAATTTTGGCCACAATTTATACTGCTATATATCTTTGGTAAAAATAACCCAAATTAGTGTATATTATTTGGTCTTTGTGAAAGTTATAGAGTCTACAAACTATGGTGCCAATCACTGAAAATTGAAAACATCTGATCAGGCCTTCAGTACATCAGGTGAATCTCATTTCTTGAGGTACTAACAAGTGAGAAAAGTACAAATACCCCCCAAATGACCCCTTTTTAGAAAGTAGACATTCCAAGGTATTAAGTAAGTAGCATGGTGAGTTTTTTTAAGGTGTAATTTTTTCCCACAATTCTTTGCAAAAGGAAGATTTTTTTTTTTTTTTTTTTCAAAATTTTCATATTAACTGGTTATTTCTCTCACAGAGCATATGCATACAACAAATTACACCCCAAAATACATTCTGCTACTCCTCCTGAGTATGGCGATACCACATGTGTGGGACTTTTACACAGCCTGGCCACATACAAAGGCCCAACATTGAAGTAGCACCATCAGGCGATCTACGAGCATAAATTGCACATCTCATTTCTCAACCACCTATTACACTTTTGAAGGCCCTGGAGCACCAGGACAAAGGAATTGCCCACAAAATGACCCCATTTTGGAAAGCAAACACCCCAATGTATAATCTATGAGGCATAATGAGTCTTTTGAACGGTTATTTTTTTACCAGATGTTTTTGGAAAATGTGGAAAAAAAATGAAAACGCTTTTTGTTTTACACAAAGTTGTCAATTTATAAGATATTTCCAACACATAGCAAATACATAGCAAAAATGACACCCCAAAATACATTCTGCTACTCCTCCTGAGTATGGCGATACCACATGTGTGGGACTTTTACACAGCCTGGCCACATACAAAGGCCCAACATTGAAGTCGCACCATCAGGCGATCAACGAGCATAAATTGCACATCTCATTTCTCAACCACCTATTACACTTTTGAAGGCCCTGGAGCACCAGGACAAAGGAATTGCCCACAAAATGACCCCATTTTGGAAAGCAAACACCCCAATGTATAATCTATGAGCATAATGAGTCTTTTGAACGGTTATTTTTTTACCAGATGTTTTTGGAAAATGTGGAAAAAAAATGAAAACGCATTTTTTTTACACAAAGTTGTCCATTTATAAGATATTTCCAACACATAGCAAATACATAGCAAAAATGACACCCCAAAATACATTCTGCTACTCCTCCTGAGTATGGCGATACCACATGTGCGGGACTTTTACACAGCCTGGCCACATACAAAGGCCCAACATTGAAGTAGCACCATCAGGCGATCTACGAGCATAAATTGCACATCTCATTTCTCAACCACCTATTACAATTTTGAAGGCCCTGGAGCACCAGGACAAAGGAATTGCCCACAAAATGACCCCATTTTGGAAAGCAAACACCCCAATGTATAATCTATGAGGCATAATGAGTCTTTTGAACGGTTATTTTTTTACCAGATGTTTTTGGAAAATGTGGAAAAAAAATGAAAACGCATTTTTTTTTACACAAAGTTGTCCATTTATAAGATATTTCCAACACATAGCAAATACATAGCAAAAATGACACCCCAAAATACATTCTGCTACTCCTCCTGAGTATGGCGATACCACATGTGTGGGACTTTTACACAGCCTGGCCACATACAAAGGCCCAACATTGAAGTAGCACCATCAGGCGATCTACGAGCATAAATTGCACATCTCATTTCTCAACCACCTATTACACTTTTGAAGGCCCTGGAGCACCAGGACAAAGGAATTGCCAACAAAATGACCCCATTTTGGAAAGCAAACACCCCAACGTATAATCTATGAGGCATAATGAGTCTTTTGAATGGTTATTTTTTTTCCAGAAGTTTTTGGAAAATGTGGAAAAAAAATAAAAACGCATTTTTTTTACACAAAGTTGTCCATTTTATAAGATATTTCCAACACATAGCAAAAATGACACCCCAAAATACATTCTGCTACTCCCCCTGAGTATGGGGATACCACATGTGTGAGACTTACACAGCTTGGCCACATACAGTGGCCCAACATCCAAGTAGCACCATCAGGCGTTCTAGGAGCATACATTACATAGATAATTTCCTGGCAACCTATCATTTTTGAAGGCCCTTCATATTTCTAACACATAGCATGTACATACCAAGAATTACAATCCAAAATAAATTCTATTGCGGAAAGGATTAAAAAAAAAGTATTACCTGTGCTTTTAGTAGTGTCCACAGAAGAGAGCACTGGTCCAGGCAGCAGTCAGGGATGTGCTTAGCGACAGCAATAACTATCCAGGCAGCAGGCAGGAATATTGTCTATAGTCGGCACAGCACAGTCCATAGGAATTGTCCAGGCAGAGACAGCCAGCACAGCCATAATATTGGTCCTGGTACACTGTTACCTGCAGACACACATTATTGTACCGCTCTCCAGCCCTTCATAAAGATACTGCCTCTTGCTACAGCGAATTATTTGCATAGTCCAGGTAGCAGGCAGATGTGTGGTCCGTTCATGCGGCAGGCAAAGGCATGATGGCAGTAAGTCAGCAGAAGGCTGAGGGCCGCAATCGGGTAAGACCTGTGCACAGGGGCACAGGGGTAGAGGCTTCGACCCACCCAAATCTCTATGAAGCCTCCGGACTCCAGACCCTAATCCGGAAATTACAAAACCGGGAGAAAACAAAAAAAATTGTTATCTCCATCCGGAAAAACTTTTCTGGAGCCCCTCACATATGTGAGACCCCTGTGTACTATAGTAGCAGGGCAACAGATCAGTCCAAGTGGTAGGCAAAAGCATAGTCCATAAAACAAGCCAGGGTCAGTTAACGTGCAAGCAGTCCAAGCGGTAGGCAGAAGAGTAGTCACAAAACAGGCCAGGGTCAGTTCACGAGCAAGCAGTCCAAACGGTGGGCAGAGGCATAGTCAAAACAGGCCAGGGTCAGTTCATGTGGAAGCAGTCCAAACGGTAGGCAGAGGCATAGTCAAAAAGCAGGCCAGGGTCAGTTCACATTGAAGGCAGTGGCATGGTTATTTTGGGGAAGCATGGAAAATGATCAGCGAAAATGGGGAAAATATGGGCTAATAACTTGGGGATGTATGATACAGTTCGAAGCATTCACCAATGCAAAGGCCAGGTTGGGAGGGACACTGGGGACAATAGTAGCTTGTATCTTTTCGAAAACCTCTTCTGCTGCACACACGACATTTTTTTTGCCGTCTTCGGCCTGTTTCCGATGGTGGAATGTTGTACTGGAAGTGGCGTTCATGAAGTCGGCTAACAGCATCAGAACGAGGTAATTCTGGGAGGGGTCTTTGTGGATAGATGAGGGACGTGACTACTTCTTCTATGAATTTTAGGAAGGAGGCGGGGCTTTCTGTGGATTTTGTGTAGATTATGTAGGAATTGTAAATGGCCAAATGGATTAGATATATTGCTACCTTCTTATACCAGAATCGGGACCTCCTTATTGACAAATAGGGCTGAATCATTTGGTCATTGAAATCCACCCCCCCCATGTAGAGATTATAGTCTTGGACACATGTCGGTTTTTCAATGGGACCTCGTCTTCGCTGAACTACAACTGCAGTGTCATCATGAATGGTGGACATCATGTGCACGTTCCTGTTATCCTTCCACCTCAAGGCCAGCACTTCATTACATCTCAGTGTTGCTCTTTCCCCCTTTTTCAGCCTTTTGTTCACAATGGATTGTGGGAAGCCCTTCCTATTTTTTCTTGAAGTTCCGCAGGCCAGGGTTTTTTCAATATAAAGGTGTCTGAAAAGGGGCAGGCTGGTATAAAAGTTGTCCAGGTATATATGATAGCCTTTTTTTAGAAGTGGGTAAGCCAGGTCCCATACAATTTTTCCAGTTGTGCCCATGTAGGCCGGGCACTCAGGGGGCTGGAGCTGGGAATCTCTTCCCTCATATATGCGGAATGCATATAGATATCCCGTGGCTCTCTCACACAGCTTGTAAAATTTGACTCCATATTTGGCTTTTTTGGTAGGAATATACTGTTTTATTCCTAGCCGGCCTGAAAATGGTACCAGGGACTCATCCACACATATAATCTTCTCGGGGACATAAAGTTCTGCAAATCGTTGGGAAAATGAATTTATTAGTGGGCGAATCTTGTACAGCTTATCGGAATTTGGATGATTGCGGGGAGGGCACTGGGTGTTGTCGTTAAAATGAAAGAATCTCATAATCATCTCATATCGGGACCTGGACATAGCGGCAGAATACATGGGCATATGGTGTATGGGGTGGGTGGACCAATAGGTATGTCCTTCATTTTTTTTTGTAAGCCCCATATTTAGGGTGAGGCCCAAAAACAATTTGAACTCCTCCATATTCAAATCTCTCCACTCAAACGGACGGGCATAAGATGATTGGGGGTTGCTGGCAATATACTGCTGGGCATACAAATTTGTCTGGTCAACAATGAACTGCAGCAAAGTGTCGGGCAAAAACAGGTGAAAAAAATTGATCTCTGTAAAATTTTGGGTGTTGGCCTGCACACCTGGCTGTGCTGTGAAAGGGGGAATATTTGGTGATCCTGAGTTGGAAGGCAGCCATGTTGGGTTGGCAAGACCATCTGGCATATAGGTAGCGGCCCTGGCTCTTGGGGGACGTGACACTCCAGTAGTTGGGGGAGTTGAATTTCCTGTGCTGGAACTCAGGTGTGATGTGGCAGCACTGGTACTGGGCATTTGTGCGAGGGGCCTATCTCTGGTGGCAGCACTGGTACTGGGCATTTGTGCGCGGGGCCCATCTCTGGTGGCAGCACTGGTACTGGGCCTTTGTTCCTGGGGCCTATTGCTGGCGGCAGCACTGGTACTGGGCCTTTCTTCCTGGGGCCTATTTCTGGTGGCAGAGCTGGTACTGGGAATATAATCCCAGTTGCTGGCGACTTCCTGGGTTCCAGAGTGTCGTGCCCTTTTAGCAGGGACCCATTCTTCATCCGAACCATTGCTACTCTCGATCGGCTCAAATGCCGAACTTGATTCGGAATCAGAATGGGACTCTGATGAGAGCTCCCCGGTGCTCTCATCAGTCATAGAGAGGATCTGGAACGCCTCCTCACTTGTATATCCTCTTTTGGACATGGCTGTGTGGCGGGTAGCTGTGCGACAGGTGACAGATGGGTAGTAGGTGACGGTCACTGATGGGCTGTGCGATGGGTGGCAGGTGACGTTCACTGAGAGGTGATGGTGTGATGGGCGATGGTCACAGATAGTTGACAGGCGACGGTCACTGATGGGTGACAGGTGCACCGCTGATGGTCACTGATGGGTGACAGGGTACAGTCACTGATGGGTGACGGGTGAGAGGGCACGGTCACTGATGGGTGACAGGCCACGGACAGTGACAGTCACAGATTGTTGACAGGCGACGTCACTGATGAGTGACGGGTGCACCGCTGATGGTCACTGGTGGGTGACGGGTGACAGGGCACGGTCACTGGTGGGTGACGGGTGACAGGGCAGGTCACTGATGGGTGACGGATGACAGGGCAGGTCACTGATGGGTGACGGGTGACAGGGCAGGTCACTGATGGGTGACGGATAACAGGGCAGGTCACTGATGGGTGACGGGTGACAGGGCAGGTCACTGATGGGTGACGGGTGACAGGGCACGGTCACTGGTGGGTGACAGGGCACCGCTGATGGTCACTAATGGCAGTCTCTATGTGACAGGTGCACTTTTTATGGGGTGACTGTTGGGTGACAGATGACAATTGGGGGGGCGATGGGACAGAAGTGGTGTTGGTGCAGACACTACAAATACAAAGATCTGTAACTCACTGCTCCTGGCTCTTCTCTCCTCACACTGGAAACGGTGTGTGAGGAGAGAAGGGCTAGTAACAGCTAGTGACAGGTCTTTGTTTACACTTAGTGATCGGCTGTGAATGGATCACAGCCGATCACATGGTACACAGTACTGGCCAATGGATGTAAACTATCGTCGGTGACGAGCAGTGTTCCCGGGGAACACGCCGCCACCGACGTGCACACGCAGCGCGCTCACGATCGCGCGCATGCGCCGTGCAATGCGGGATGTACCATTAGTGATCGGCCGTGACTTCATCACGGCCGATCACGTGGTAAACAGCCATGCGCAGTGGCTGTTCACCCCTGTCGGTGACGAGCGGTGTCTCGGTGACACGCCGCCACCGACAGTACAGGGCTGCGCGCTCACGATCGCGCGCATGCCCTGTTTAAACGGTGGACGTCATATGACGTCCACTCAGAACAATAGGCTTACCGTCCGGCCGTCATATGACGGTGGGCGGTAGGCTAGCGGTTAAATACACTGCAGCTAACTGAATCACCTGCTTGCCTGAAGTATATTAGAAAGAGTACACCAGGAATGGACTGCAATGAGCTATAGCTAAACTGGATACAGTATATATATATATATATATATATACACACGAGATGGACTGTATATATATATATATATATATATATATATATATATATATAAAATACATTGCAGCTAACTGAATCACCTGCCTGCCTGGAGTATATTAGAAAGAGTACACCAGGAATGGACTGCAGTCAGATCTAGCTAAACTGGATACAGTGTATATATATATATATATATATATATATATATATATATATATATATATATATATATATATATATATATATATGCCTGGAAGTTTATATATATAATAAATACACTGCAGCTAACTGAATTGCCTGCCTGCTCAATCTAAATGAAATGACACTCTCTCGGTCAACGCCAGCAACACACTACACAGGGCCGACGTGCAGGCGGCCTTATATAGTGTGCAGCATGGACTTAATGTCCTGAGCCATAATTGGACAAAGGCACCCTGCCTTTGGCCAATTACGGCTTTCTTTGCTGACGGTGCTGTAATTGGCCAAAGCATGCGAGTCATAGTGCATGCTTGGCCAATCATCAGACAGCAATGCACTGCGCTCCCGCAATGCATTATGGGCCGTGACGCCAGCTCGAATTTGGCGCGAATGGCCCATAATGTTCGTTTTTCGACGAACAGGCGAACAGCCAATGTTCGAGTCGAACTCATGTTCGACATGAACATAAAGCTCATCCCTAGTGACAAGACATTGTAAGCTTCCAACTTAAAGTTGTCATTCATATGTTTCACACAATTGTGTAGTTCAGTTTCTGAACCATCACAGATGATAAAAATATAATCTATATACCTATGCCAGAAAACAATGTGGCACAGGTACATAGAGAAGAGATAGCCGAGGAGGAGCTCCCAATCCCACTTCCTCAGGTACAGATTGGTGTACATGTCCCCATTGCTATGCCCTGCAGGGCTGGAGGAAGTGGGAGCCATGGAAAGAAAAAACATTATGAGTCAGAACATAGTTACATAGTTAGACTGGTTGAAAAAAGACACAAGTTCATCCAGTTCAACCAATAAAAGGGAATTAAAAAAGCAAAAAAATCATACAATCCCATATAAACAATCTTATACCCACAGTTATCCAGAAGAAGGCAAAAAAACCCAGCAAAGCATGATCCAATTTGCTCCAGCAGGGGAACAAATTTCTTCCTGATCCCCCGAGAGGCATTGAATATTCCCTGGATCAACTTTACCTATAAATGTTGGTATCCAGTTATATTATGTACATTTAGGAAAGAATACAGGCCTTTTTTAACCACTTCAGCCCCAGAAGAATTTACCCCCTTCCTGACCAGGCCATTTTTTGCGATATGGCACTGCATCACTTTAACTGACAATTGCACGATCGGCCGACGTTGTACCCAAACAAAATGTATGTCCTTTTTTCCCACAAATAGAGCTTTCTTTTGGTATTATTTGATCACCACCGGTTTTGATTTTTGCGCTAGAAACAAAAAAGAGCGTCAATTTTGAAAAAAAACAATATTTTGTACTAGCAATGGCGGCGATCTGCAATTTTTATCGGGACTACAACATTGCCACGGACATATCGGACACTTTTGACACTTTTTTGGGACCAGTGACATTTACACAGCGATCGGAACTAAAAATAGCCACTGATTACTGTATAAAATGTCACTGGTAGGGAAGAGGTTAACACTAGGGGGAGATCAAGGGGTTAAATGTGTTCCCTAGCAGTGTTCTAACTGTGGGGGGGAATGTGGCTGACTAGAGGAGGAGAGAGATCGGTGTTCCTACATAGTAGGAACACACGGTCTCTCTCCTCTCCTCTGACAGAACTGGGATTTGTGTGTTTACACAAACAGATCTCGGTTCTCGCTCTGTCACGAGCGATCGCGGGTGTCCGGCAGTCATCTCGCCCACTGGACATGCGCTTAGGCTCTGGGGACACGCTGTGGGTGCGCGCGCCTACTACAGCGTCTTAAAGAGCCGACGTACAGCTATGATGGCTTGTGCAGAGGAGCCATCCTGCCGCAGTATAACTGTGGTGGCTGGTCGGGAAGGGGTTAAAGCAATCTACTAAACTGGACAGAACTAGCTCTTGAGGGAATCCATTCCACCTTTTCACAGCTCTTACTGTGAAGAAACCTTTCCATATTTGAAGATTAAATCTCTTCCTTTAGACGTAAAGAGTGCCCCCTTGTCCTCTGTGATGACCTTAAAGTGAATAACTCAGTACCAAGTTCACTATATGGACCACTTGATTCCCCCAGTTGCACCCCCCCCCCCCCCCACAGTATGTATGATGCATGCATATTCTTAGCCCCCAAGTGCATAACTTTACATTTGTCAACATTAAACCTCATCTACCACATAGTTACCAATTAAACAGTGCATTGAGGTCAGCTTGTAAGTTAGAGACATCATGTATAGACG
Organism: Aquarana catesbeiana; assembly: GCF_042186555.1. NCBI lineage: Eukaryota > Metazoa > Chordata > Amphibia > Anura > Ranidae > Aquarana > Aquarana catesbeiana. The sequence goes on along the minus strand of NC_133324.1, from coordinate 587,079,623 downwards.
TTATTCCACTGTATAGCTTGATGTCATCTGCAAAGACTGAAATGGTACTTTTAATCCCAGCCCCTATATCATTTATAAATATATTAAAAAGTAAGGGTCAAAAAACCTCGGAGTACACCACTGATAACCTTAGACCATTTAGGGTACAAATTATTAACCACTACTACTGAATTCAGTTTTTTAGCCCTGGTTTACACTGAGCTGCGGGAATGAAGCTCCTGCATGTCAGATTTCGACGGCGATTTCACAGATATCTGTGCGGGTTTCTGCACAGATGTCAATGGAAATCGCACCCTGAAATCGCAAAAAGTAGTACAGAATCTATTTTTTGAAATCAGTTGAGTGCTTCCGTCAGTATACCACTTCCTAAGTTCTGGAACACGAGTCCAATGGATCTGGCTATAGGAACCCCCAAGAACTAGACACTTCAGGGACACAAATCCACAGCAAGGAGTCCCCAACAGAATCAAACAACATACAATATACATATATATACGACTGAGTCCGATTAGTACAGTTCAGACTGGATTTCTCATTCACCTCACAAAGAGTATTGTTCCATTGAAAATCCAGGGCCCATAATCAAAAGGCAACAGGCTTGTATTCAGTCCTCTCCAACAGCCTCTGTCCCGGCTAGGTCTGTCACATAGCTCTTGAGGGAATCCATTCCACCTTTTCACAGCTCTTACTGTGAAGAAACCTTTCCATATTTGAAGATTAAATCTCTTCCTTTAGACGTAAAGAGTGCCCCCTTGTCCTCTGTGATGACCTTAAAGTGAATAACTCAGTACCAAGTTCACTATATGGACCACTTGATTCCCCCAGTTGCACCCCCCCCCCCCCACAGTATGTATGATGCATGCATATTCTTAGCCCCAAGTGCATAACTTTACATTTGTCAACATTAAACCTCATCTACCACATAGTTACCAATTAAACAGTGCATTGAGGTCAGCTTGTAAGTTAGAGACATCATGTATAGACGTTATTCCACTGTATAGCTTGATGTCATCTGACTGAAATGGTACTTTTAATCCCAGCCCCTTTATCATTTATAAATATATTAAAAAGTAAGGGTCAAAAAACCTCGGAGTACACCACTGATAACCTTAGACCATTTAGGGTACAAATTATTAACCACTACTACTGAATTCAGTTTTTTAGCCCTGGTTTACACTGAGCTGCGGGAATGAAGCTCCTGCATGTCAGATTTCGACGGCGATTTCACAGATATCTGTGCGGGTTTCTGCACAGATGTCAATGGAAATCGCACCCTGAAATTGCAAAAAGTAGTACAGAATCTATTTTTTGAAATCGGTGCGGCGCCACAAATGCAGCGCCGCATCGATTAGGATGATGCGATTGCCGGCAATTGCCGCCAATTTGACATGTCAAATCGCATGTCAAAACGCACCAATGTGAACCAGGGCTTAGACAGTTTTCTATCCATTTACAAACAAATCTTTCCTAGCCTGTAGACTTTACCTTACACATTAGCCGCGTGTGGGGAACTGTGTCAAATGCTTTTGCAAAAGCCAAGTATACCACGTCCACAGCGCCCCCTCTGTCTAAAGAGTCCGTCGGACAATTCGATCGTGTGTGGGCTCCAGCGGACTTTTTTTCCCCAAAAGTTTGACGGACCTGGAAATGAAACATGTTTCAAATCTTTTTGACGGACTCGAGTCCGGTCGAAAAGTCCGCTCGTCTGTATGCTAGTCCGACGGACAAAAACCGATGCTAAGGCAGCTATTGGCTACTGGCTATGAACTTCCTTGTTTTAGTCCGGTCGCACGTCATCACGTACGAATCCGTCGGACTTTGGTTGATCGTGTGTAGGCAAGTCCGTTCATTCGGAAAGTCCGTCGCAAAGTCCGTTGAAAAGTCTGCAGGACAAAGCCTGCTGTAAAGTCCGCTCCTGTGTACGCGGCATAACAAGTCTATAGTTACTTGGTAAAGACTTTGATCCATTTTTAAAGATAGGCACCACATTGGCCTTACACCAATCCAATGGTACCATTTCCAGTCATTAAAGAGTCCCTAAAAATTTGAAACAATGGCTTTGAAATGACAGAGCTCAATTCTTTTAGGATACATGGGTGGATGCCATCTTGTCCTGGTGCTTTATCCACCTTTATTCTGTCTAAATATTTCTGGACCATATAACTTTTGTGGATCATTAGGTGCTGTGTCAATACCATCCCCATCATGGACATGAGCTCCCCCATGCTCCTTTGTATACACAGAGCTGAATTAAGTATTAAATACATTTTCCTTTTCTTTGTCCCCAGTTACCCACTCTAGATTATTTTGTAATGGGCCTACATGCTCAGACCTGACCTTTTTACTACTAATATATTTGAAGAATTTTTGGGGGTTTGTCCTACTATCTTTTGCAATCTGTCCTTCATTTTGAATTTTTGCAGCCTTGATTTCCTTTTTACACATTCTGTTATGTTCATGATAGTGTTCCTTCATTTTTATCGTTTTTAAAATCTCTTTTCTTATTACTTATAGCTTCTTTAACTTTGGCCATGAGCCACATAGGTTTTACTTTTAGCTTTTTAAACTTATTGCCCATGGGAATATACTTTGCAGTGAGTTCATATGCAGTTTTTTTTTAAGAATTCCCATTTCTGTACTGTGTTCATCAGTGCCAATATTCCCCCATCTAAGTCTTGGAGAGCAGCCCTTATCCTTGGAATTTGCTCTCTTAAAGTTGTGTTTTTATATTTCCAGCATATTCCCCCCATCTAAGTCTTGGAGAGCAGCCCTTATCTTGGAAAATTTGCTCTCTTAAAGTTAAGTGTTTTTATATTTCCAGCATGTGCTTGTTGTTTACTAACATTAAATTAAATTATGTTATGGTCACTGCTACCCAGGGCTTTTTTTTTTTTCTCAGAGAAAAGGTGCAGGAACTCACCCCCCCGCACTAGGTCAAGCCTGTCTCCGCCGCTACCCACCCCCTTGAACCGCCCGTAGGACCACCCCTTGTCTCCACCCCTTCACACCTAGCATGGCCCCCTTTAGAGAACATGGAACCAAGTATAATTCGAGGGGATATATATCCAGCAAGAGACAGCCCCATGTATCCAGCAAGAGACAGCCCCATGTATCCAGCAACAGATAGCCACACATATCCATCAAGAGACATTCCCCAATATCCAGCAACAGACAGTCCCATATATCCAGCAAGAGACAGCCCCAAATATCCAGCAACAGACAGCCCCATATATCCAACAAGAGACATTCCCCAATATCTAGCAACAGACAGCCCCATATATCTAACAGGAGACAGCCCCATATATACAGTAAGAGACAGCCCCATATTTCCAGCAAGAGACAGCCCCATATATCCAGCAACAGACAGACCCCAATATCAAGCAACAGACAGTCCCATGTATCCAGCAAGAGACAGTCCCATGTATCCAGCAAGAAACATCCCCATGTATTCAGCAAGAGACATTCCCCAATATCCAACAACAGACAGTCGCATATATCCAGAAATAGATAGCCCCATATATCCAGCAAGAGACATTCCCCAATATCCATCAAGAGACAATCCCATATATCACACAAAAGACAGCCCTATGTATCCAGCAACAGACAGTACCATATATCCAGCAAGAGATAGCCCCATATATCCAGCAAGAGACAGCCATATATATATATCAATTAGGAGACATTGCCCAATATCCAGCAACAGACAGTCCCATATATCAAGCAAGAGACAGCCCTATATATCCAGCAAGAGACAGCCCCATATATCCAGCAAGAGACAGACCACATAGCCAGCAATAGACAGCCCACATACCCAGCAAGAGACAGCCTCATATCCAGCAAGAGACAGCTTCATATCCAGAAAGAGACAGTTCCATATTCAACAAGAGACAGCCCACATATCCAATAAGAGACAATCCCATATTTAGCAAGAGACAGCCCACATATCCAGCAAGAGACAGCCTCATATCCAGCAAGAGACAGCCCACATATCCAGCAAGAGACAGATCCATATCCAGCATGAGACAGATCCATATCCAGCATGAGACAGATCCATATCCAGCAAAAGACAGCCCACATATCCAGCAAAAGACAGCCCACATATCCAGCAAAAGACAGCCCACATATCCAGCAAGAGACAGCCCACATATCGGTTCGCACCATAACTTTCGAACATTGGGAAAGTTTGAAACCGAATAATGAACCTCCATTGAAGTCTATGGGACCCGAGTGTGAAAAATCAAAAGTGCCCATTTTGAAGGCTTATATGTAAGTAATTGGGCATACAATGGTTATGAGGGTCCGGGTACTGCCCTGGGGGACATGTATCAATGAAAAAAATGTTTGTAAAAAATGTCATTTTTTAAATGAGCAGTGATTTATTGATGCTTAAAATGAAAGTATAAAAATGAAAAATTCCTTTCAATATAGTGCCTAGGGGGCGTCCCCTTAGTCCACCTGTAACATGGCACATCTGTACTGTGTATAGAAGCTGGTGCATCAATAATTGCATTTATAAAGCCCAATAAGCTCAGGTGGAAGACTACACGAATATACATTTGGTTCCTACATCAGTATATTCCTTATTTTACTACTTATTGTTTATTTAATGTTATTGCATCAGACTTTTTCTTATGTATATTTTTGTATATTTGTACCAATAAAATCGTTTTTATTACTTTGTTGCCTTTAAAGTCCCACCACTTTTTGAGGGGTTATTCCTTTTTCTCCTTACATAAGGGATGGCGGCAACCCTTATGACATAATTGGATGGTATCCCCTTCTTTAATCATCTGCAAATAGGGACAATTTATACTCCTTTTGGCGCATGGGAACCCCTCTTATGTCAGGGTGGGATCTGATAGCCTCTGCCAAGGGCTCCAGGCAGAGAATAAAAATAAGTGGGGATGGGGGGCAGCCCTGCCTGGTACCATTTGACATGGGGAATGATCGGGATGTGAAGGAGGCTAGTTGGATCTGTGATGAGGGGTTGGATTACAGGGTTTTTAGGGCCAGGAGAATGGGCCCATGAAGCCCAAATTTAGTAAGGGTTGCAAACACATATCGCCAACTTAATCTATCGAATGCATTTTGGGCATTAAGGCCAAGTATCAGGGCAGGGTGACAAACTCTATTCAGCATATCAATAAGGTCGATAGTTCGCCTGGTGTTGTCTCCTGCATGTCTAGTGGGGACAAAACCCACCTGGTCTCTGTCTATCAGTTTCGTCAGAAATTGGGAGAGGCGGTCGGCCAGGATTTTTGTAAATAGTTTATAATCTGAGTTTAAGAGTGCAATTGGCCTGTAATTGTCTGGGAGCGAAGGATCCTTGTCCGGCTTTGGTATGACTGTAATGTAGGAGTGGAGAAACTGTTGGTGGGGGGATTTGCCTGGAGAAGTGAGTTATAAAGGGATATCAGATGAGTTGAGAGGATTGGGAGGAATGTCTTATAGTAGGAATATGGGAGGCCGGTTGGGCCAGGGTCTCATGGGACGGGAGGATCTTGACAGTATTAGTCAGCTCCTCCTCGTTAATGGGGGCATTTAATCCTTGTACATCTACTCTGATAGCTTGGGTAGCCGCAGGTCTGACATAAACATCTCAAAAGCTGGCAGGTCAAATGGGGGGTGGTGGTTGGGGGTAAGACAATTATATACAGTAGTTTGTCATAAAACTCGCCAAACACCTGGGTCATAGTTTGTGGGCAATAAGTGGGAGTACCATCTTGATGTTTGAGGTCGTCCAGAAAGGAGAGAGAGGGCCTAGGGTTAAGCCCAGAGACTAGCATCCTATGTGGTTTGTTTGAAAATTCGTAGAATTTTGGTTTAGCCCAGAGGAGGGATTTATCTATAGTTGACATGTTTAGAGATTTTATTCGGTTGCGTAGTGAGGTCACCGTGCTCAGCCGGCCCATCGTGGGAGAGCGGAGCAATGAACGTTCAGCATCTAAGAGTGCAGATAATAAAGAAGATTTCAAGAGGGCTGAGTCTTTCTTTCTTTGCGAACCAACAGATATACACTGTTGTCGAAAGAATGCCTTGTGGGCCTCCCAGAGGGTGGACAGGCTGGACACGGAACCTTTGTTTAATTGAAAATATTCAGTTAAAGTGGCAGAAAGTTTAATTTTAGTTTCGTGATATTTTAGTAAAGATTCATTGAGTCTCCAATGACATTTCCTGGGGAATCCAGCAGAGAGACAGAGATCTAGGATCAGGGGAGCGTGGTCTGACCAGGTAATGGGGCCCAGGTCGGACGACACTGTGTGGGACAGCAAAGGGGCTGACACGAGGAAGTAATCTAATCTGGAAAACATCTTGTGAGGGGGGAGTAGAACGAATATTGTCTACCTGTGGGGTGCTTAATCCTCTATGCATCGAATATGCAATGGCTTCGGGTCAGTTTGCGGAAGGAGGTAGCCAGGGATTGTGAAGTGGCATGAAACAGATTTCCTATCTCAAGTGGGAGAGAGGACAGCATTAAAGTCTCCTCCTATTACCGTGAAGGGTTGGGAAAATCTTTGTAAGCGTTCAAAGGCATCAGTGAGAAATTTAACCTGACCTGCGTTAGGGGCATAGATGTTAACGATCGTTATAGGATTAGACAAGTAAGTGCCTTGTAAAATTATATAATGGCCATGGGGGTCTAAGTGGGTAGACTTGATCTGGAGAGGCCAAGAGCGTCTGATCAATATTGCAAGACCAGCCTTTCCAGATGAGTCAGACGCCAGGTAAGACTTCGGGAAGTGTTTAGAGGCGAACTTCAGGGAACCTCCAGCTCGAAAGTGTGTCTCCTGAACCAGACTCTGAACTGCTCCAAAGCCATCCATCTTTTCTTTATAGAATTCAAACCCTTTACATTATATGACAACAGTTTCAAAGCCATAAAAGAGCAATACAATTAGGCCAAAGAACTTTCAAAACCATGGGCAGTAGCCCAGCTATATAAACACATATATGTAGCCAGGTGACAGATACTAATCTGCCATGGAACTTACAGTGAAAGAGATAATCAACTTTAATACTAAAAATAATAAAAAATAAGACTAAAATTAAGAGCAAGAATGAGAATAAAAATAATAATAACAATAAAAGAGAAAAAATAAAAGGTAGAGCAGTCCTGTGAAAAAAATCATGGGGCGGTCCAAAAAAAGAGACCATTGACGAATATGTAGCATGGCAAGAAAAAGGCCAGTATGGCCCAAAAATTAGTACAAAAAAGAACATCAGAAAAAGGCCTGAGAGGCATGTGCGTCTCAGGGGTCCTCGGCCTAGGCCTGAGGACATATAGGGGAGCAAGGCAGTCTTCAACATGGGGAAGGAAATGCGACATCCTGTCGCAATGATCCACTGATATTGTTAACAGTTCAAACACTCCCCATAGCCTCCGGGTCATGAGCAGCTAGAGGGGAACCCAATAGAAAACAGTACAAAAAGAAAATAAACAGTGCAAAAAACATTTCAAAATGCCTCCCTGTGAAGGCAAGTGGTAAGGCAGAACAGTCCTTTGAAGGGGTCGACTAGGAGTTGAGTTCCCATGTGGGAAGGAAGAAAAAAAGAACAAAAGGGTGACCTTCAGCATATCAAGTGGGTGGCCTGGAACGTTGAGAGTGCTGAGGTGTAGGGTAGGCCCTCGAACCTCTTCCTCTCACCTGTGTCCTGGACGGGACCTAAAGGTGACGCAGGGTAGCAGGAGAGGCCTGGTCAGACTCTGCGAGGAGCGAGGGTAGGCCTAAAAGCATCAAAAGCATCTCCCTCCTACGGATCGCGTAGGATGTGTTGGACCCCTTCCATAGTGACGTTTAGGCGGAAAGGGAAGCCCCAGTAGTAAGGGATCTTGTGCTGTTGGAGGTGGGAGGTGATGGGCCTTATAAAGCAATGTTTGACCAGTGTGATTGGAGAGAGGTCGCTGAATAGTTGGATTTTTTTTTTTTTCAATAAATGTTTATTAACATTTTTCAGATATACTTTAAATCACAGTTATAGGGTATACATTGAAACAGAAGCTGTTAATACAATCAATAAGTCATACAATCGATAAATAAAGCAAAAATGAAAGAACAGGTTAAAAATACGGCCAACTGAGCCTCTTACTAGGTCACTTCTGTATTAGTTATGTAGGTGAAGTTCCGACCCAGTAAAGTATTCTTATGGTAAAGCGGGAATACCCTAATTAATAAGTGTATAAACTAAGGATCATTAAGCATTTCCGTGTGAGGGAGAAAGGGATGGTGTGGGGCTAGGGGTCCAATCGGGGTAATGTTATGTACCGATCAAAGCCACCCTTAAACCCATTCACCCCTAAAGGGAAGGGTTCTAACTGTGAATGGGTGGGGGCCATGTGTAGTAAAGCGTGTGGTTTTAAACCTTTTCGGTACCCATATGATTGAGAGGGAGCTCCATAATAATAATATGTTGTTTAGGAGTGGGGGGGGGGATAAGGAAACCAGAAACCATTAGGGTGTGTGCTCCTGCTGGAACAGTGAAGGAGTTATGTTGGTATCAGGTTGAGAGGGTGTGGAGATTGCCTAAGTATGATCGGTAAGGATCAATTGGGTAAGAGGAAGGGTATGGACGGAGGGAGGGCACGATAAGCCAGACACTATGACGTTTCTGTGACAGATCAGTATCGATCATGGCTGAGAGGTTGGGTCACTGGGCGGAATGATCTGCGTCAAGGAAACTCTAAAGTGCAACCAGCAAGCCCATGTTGTATTAAATTTTGTCGGATTGTCTTTTGCTTGGTAAATTAGTTTTTCCATCTCGGCCGTTCTATCGACTCTTTTGAACCATTCAGCCACTGTGGGTGGTGTGGAACTCCTCCAGTGAACCTGGACACAGAGGTTGGCTGCATTGATAAGGTGTAGGGTAAGGGATTTTTTGTAGGAGGAAAGGGGCATGGAGGTGTGATGGCGCATGTATTGGGCCGGAGTGAAGTCTGGGGCATAAGAGGTAATTTGGGTGATAAGGCGGTGAATTTCCATCCAGTACGGTAGGATAAGAGGACACTCCCACCAGATATGAATGAGGGTGCCAAGCGCCGCATTGCAACGCCAGCATGTCGGGGGGGACCGAGGGGTGCATTTTGTGGATCTTGTCAGGTGTCCTATACCAATTGGTGAATATTTTGTATCTGTTTTCCTGGGTGGATACATTAATGGAGTCCTTATGAATATGGTTGTGTATACATTCCCATTCATTGGAGGTTAAGTCTATAGACAGTTCTGATTCCCAACGATGAATAAGCTTATCATCTTTAAATTTGCAAGCTGAAAATAAGAATGTGTAAACAGTAGAGATCACATGACATTGGGGTTCTGAACTATCACATAGCAATTCAAAGGGTGTACACTCTCTGTACCACAGTTAGATGGATTTGGCGTCAGCAAAAAAGTGTCTTAATTGTAGATACTTGTAAAAGGGATGTTGTATTCAGTGAGTTTTGCTGACATGGCTTGGTGAGGGAGGAGTTCACCATTTTGGAAGAAGTGGTGTGCCCTGATGGGGGCTGTGCATGATTCCCTGTGCAGATCTCTTAAGGCAAGGCCTGACAGGAAGTCAGGATTACGGGCCAAAAGGGGTCATAGGGCCTGGGTGCAGTGTGTAATCTAGTGCTTTGCCGGCTAATTTAAGGTGGGACAATGTGCCTCCAATAAAGGGATGTGTCACCAAATCTCTAGTAATGGAGTTGTGATTGATCCAGGGTAGATGTGTCAGCTGGGTTTTAGCGAAAGAGTCCTCAAGTGTAATCCAGGATTTATTGGAACGATGCAGATGCCAATCTACAATCCTAGTTAAATGACATGCCCAGTGGTATTTTTGAATGTCGGGGAGGCCAAGGCCCCCTAATAGCTTGGGGAGTACTAGCCTATCCCAGCTTAGTCGGGGGGTCCTGGACGCCCAGATAAAAGTCTTGCACATATGCTTGTATGATGTAAAAAAGTAGGTGTGTAGCTTTATGGGGATTGCCTGAAAAAGGTAGAGAAGTCTGGGCAGTACATCCATTTTTAATATGGCTGTCCTACCCAACCAGGAGAAGGACCTGAAATGCCATTTATTTAAATCAGCTTGTATGTTTTAAAGCACGGGTTGGAAGTTTCTCAAGTAGAGATCCTGTAGTTTAGTAGGTATTTTGATGCCCAGGTATGTAATGTCCTGTGATTCCCATGTAAAGGGGAAGTTCTGTTTGCATTGGGTGACCAGTGTGGCTGGTAGGGTGATGTTCAGTGCTTTCTATTTTGTAAAGTTAATTTGAAGGTTTGACAAGGTTTTGAATAATGAGAAATCTTTAAGAAGATTGGGGATAGTGACTATAGGGTCCGTGAGGAAGAGTAAAATGTCATCCGCATAGGATGCTAATTTATAGTTGTTATCACCAATATTAATGCCTTTGACGTCCGGGTTGTCTCTTAATCTGCGGAGCATTAGTTCCATAGTAAGGATGAATATGAGCGGGGATAGGGGGCATCCCTGACAGGTTCCGTTTGAGACAGAGAAGGCGTCCCACAGGCAGCCATTGATCCTAAGTTTAGCTGTAGGTGCAGAGTATAGCGCCAGGATCTTTGGAGTAGATGCGATGGGAAACCTATTACTCTTAAAGTCACTTCCATATAGTCCCAGGCCACCCTGTCGAACACCTTCTCCACATCCAAAGACAGGAAAAAACCTTGTGTGGATGTTTTGGAGAGCCAGTGATGGATATTTAGTGCCTTGATAGTATTGTCCCTGGCCTCCCTGCCAGGGACAAAACCTACTTGATCAAGGGAGAATAATTTGGGTAGCAGAGGGAGAATTTGGTTTGCCAACACTTTGGCGTAGAGCTTTAGGTCTACGTTCAGAAGTGAAATCGGGTGGTAGTTAGAGACCAATGAGGGGTCATTGCCTTGTTTGGGAATGAGAGTGACGTGTGCTTCAAGGATGTCCCTCATCGTATTAGAGGTTGGTGATAGATTATTGAAGGCTTTGGTGAGGTGGGGAATGAGGGTGTCTGGGAAGGACTTATAATAGCTAACTGTCAGGCCATCTGGGCCAGGGCTTTTGCCTGGTTTCATTTATTTTAATGCAGTTAAAATTTCTTCTCCTGAGAGTGGGAGATCAAGGTCCGAGGATTCATCAGAAGAGAGGGGGGAGGGACAGTATTGTGCAAGGAAGTCTGTAATGGCTGTCATTCAGTCTAAGGTGGCTGCAGGGGGGAGCGTGGTGGGGAGGTTGTATAGTTTGGAGAAGTACTGAACAAAATAGTCAGAGATGTCATCCGTAGTAACAAGGGCATTGCCAGTCGCTGTTGTAATTTTGTGAATGGTATGGCCCGCTTTCTTAACTTGAAGCGCTCTGGCTAAAAGTTTACCCGACTTGGGGCGTGGCCTGGAGCGGCATGGTGTAGGACGCTAGGGAACAGAGCTCCGCCGGCCGTGTATCCGATCTATCAAATCCTGGCACTATCTGAAAAGCTGACCACCCGAAAATCATTTCCATTGCTTTGGGAACCCCCCTGGATCATGTCGCCGCCGGGAAAAAAAGTTACTTCTGCGGTTGTAAAGCTGGGACAGTACCGCCGACAAGGAGCTGAGTCTCTGGGAGAAGATGGCGCCGCCATGCAGGGGGAGGAGGGAGCCGTCGGAGCAGATACCACCAAAGTGCTTGAAGCTATAACAGCATGCCAAGAAGCAATAACAGCCTGCCAGACCACTGTCACAGCTAAGATTGAGGAGGTGAAAGTCGACATTTCTCTTGTAAGACAAGATTTTCAGAAGCTGAGAGAGAGAGTGACGGAGGCAGAGACTAGGCTGAGCAATGTGGAAGACTCACTCCCCCCGCTGCAGAACTCCACAGCAGAACTGCAATCCCAGGTAAATCAGCTCCTGCAAAAGCAAGATGAGATCGAAAATAGATTGAGGCGATGCAATTTAAGATTTATTGGCCTCCCTGAGGGAGCAGAGGGGAAAGATCCCCCCACATTCCTGGAACATTTGCTATGTGATACATATGGGAGAGATGCCCTTTCCCCTACATATGTAGTCGAGCGTGCACACCGACTGTCCGGGAAAATGCCACCTGCTGGAGCGCCCCCACGCACGTTTATAGCAAAGTTCCTTAACTTCAGAGATCGTGACACCATTCTTCATCTCAGCAGGGAAAAAGGCAACATTCCCTTCGGTAATAAGATGATCGCGGTCTTTCCAGATTTTTCTGCTGAGGTACAGCGCAGAAGGCGAACCTTCACGGAGGTCAAAAGGCGTTTCCGAATAAAAAATATAAAGTATGCTATGCTTTTCCCAGCACGTCTACGCGTTGAAGGAGAGGACCGGGCGCACTTTTTTGAGGATCCGGAGGTGGCCATTACATGGCTGGAGCAGAGGGACGCACACAGATAAGTGACATTATCATTCTCTCATGTCTTTATTGAACCCTCACTTACTTGCGGGGGAAGCAGGACACAAATCTTCTGCAGCTTAGCAAAGCTGTTACCCCTACTGGACATGGCACTCACTGACTCTGACTTTTTCCCTCACTTTACCCCCAGCAGTGAAATAGTGAGTCATGGCCGTAACACAGCACACTGCTACTATTAACCCCTACTATACCATTCAAAGGGTCATACTTGTGTGTGTTACATCCTACAGCATAAATACCTGTTCGTCAGGGAAAAGCTCTGAACTGGTAATAAGCCCACGAATGCAACAATCTGAACGCCTAAACAGGTATCACAGGTATATACCTGACGTATATCCGCAAGACACCTGTTTCCCACCATACCTATTGGAAATACATACCTGGTCAACAAACCTCACTCAAGATCATTTAGACCACTACTTTCATATGTCAGTAAATAGTCCACATTCATTACCGGCGGAGGATGATTCCCCCTTGAAAACCTCACTAATGAAAGTGAGCTAAGTCCTGAGATGTGTAACGTTACTCAGCGTAGTTTCGCCCCACACATCAAAACCCATGACCTGAGATGGAATAATCTGTTCACTGTTGTGCTGATCTGCTCTTACGTCTGTAACACTACTCCGTTTTTACTAACCGCAGTGATCACATCTATTAGTCGGTTTTTACTGAATCTTTTTTCCTCAGGTCGGACATTGTTCATGCCACGTTGTCAGTTTGGGATGAAAGCCCGCACTAGTTGGGGGTTGTGCAGGGCGGGGAGGGGTGTGGGGGGTTTTCAACAACGGAGAAAATTGATATGTTGCTATGTACTAACCACATGTTTGCATCACCATGACAGATACAATTTATTATTTAAAAATGTTTATTGCCCGGAGATCTGTGTCGCCGTGTTTGCTATGGTGGGCTCTCTGAGGCCTGGGGCTCGTCATTTCTATTACTTACCTCAATGGCCACCCTGAAATTGCTCACGTGGAATGTCCATGGTATTAGAGACCCGATCAAGAGGTCAGCAGTATTTACACAGCTTAAAAAACAAAAGGCGGATGTAATGGCTCTGGTGGAGACCCATGCAGAAGGCATGGCTCACAGAACACTCAAACGGCCTTGGATAGGGTGGGCTTTCCACTCGGTACATACCACACATTCCAGGGGTGTGTCCATTCTAATTACCAAAACCACACACTTTGAGCTTCAGGGTAGATACGTGTTCCTAAGGGCCAAACTATATGGGGAATTGGTACTTCTGTTAGCGTTCTATGTCCCTCCACCATTCACCTACGAGGTAATCACTGTTGGGTTTGACTATATGGCTATGTACCCTAATATCCCAGCGTTATGGATGGGGGATTTTAATAATGTTTTAAACCCCGCGATGGATAGAATGAGCAGCTCAATGCCTCTGTCGCCCTCTTCCTATTTAACAAGATTTGCTAGATTACTAGATAACTTTAACCTTATTGACACTTGGAGGACCAGAAACCCCTCCACCAAAGCCTATTCTTGCTTTTCCACGTCCCATCATGCTATGTCCCGAATAGATCTCATACTGATGTCTAAAACTCTTATTCCCAGGCTTGTAGATACAGGGTTTTCTCCTCGATCACTATCAGATCACTGTCCCTACTGGGCCTCGGTCGCTTTGTCTTGTGGCCGTCCGCCAGCTTCATGGAGATTAAATCCTTTTTGGCTGACGTTGCTCCCAGAAGATGATGACCTCTCAGAGGAATGGGAACAATACTTCAAGACAAATGATGACTCGGCCACAGTACAGTCAGTATGGGAAATGTTTAAACTGCACGCCCGCATGACTCTCACTAGGCGCATTAACCAAATTAAAAGAGAATCTGAGTTAAATATTGATAGGGCAGAGGAAAGGGTACGGGAAGCAGAGAGAGGGTTTCTTAATGATCCCACCGCTGATAGAGCTAATGCTCTTAAATTATGCTCGAGAACACTTGATCAATTGCAGTATGAAAAGTCCAAACGGAAACTTTTTTTCCACAAACAGAATTCATTTGAATATGGGGAAAGGACTGGGAAGCTTCTGGCCCATCTAGTCCATTGCGAGGAGAGACCTCCTGTGGTGATTTCACTACGCTCCTCTGATGATGTACTGGAGACGGAACCTAGCAAAGTCTCTGATTTATTTAAGGATTTCTTCAGTAACCTATATATGACCACAGTCACAAATGACACATCCAACATGGAGTCATTCTTGGAGGGACTGACGATTCCTCAACTAAATGCAGAACAGGTGGAGGAACTGGAAGCCCCACTAACATCAGATGAGATATCCAGTGCTATAGCAGGATTCCCCAAATCTAAAGCCCCGGGGTCCGATGGTCTACCTGTGGAATTTTATTCCACTTATTCGGACCTACTAATCCCTAGGCTCCCTAAATTATACAATGCTATCTTTGAGAACTCTGAAATGCCTGCTTCAATGCGAGAAGCAACTATTGTTGTAATCCCCAAACCGGGTAAGGACCCACATCTCCCGGAGTCCTACCGTCCTATATCTTTGCTTCAGGTGGATGTGAAGATACTCGCAAAAGTGCTTGCCATCCGCCTGAATAAGGTTATCTTGTCCTTAGTGCATAGTGACCAGGCCGGATTTATGCCAGGTAGAAATACCTCCTTCAATCTCAGAAGAGTATATATCAATTTACAGGCCATTCATGATTGTCATTTGATTCAGTAGAGTGGAGATACCTATGGACCTGTCTTGGCAGCTTTGGTTTGGGGCCCAAATTTATAAAATGGGTGCAACTTTTATATCAAACCCCGGTTGCAAAAGTGCTGGCCAATGGTTGGCCATCTGGACAATTTCCTTTGACCAGAGGTACAAGACAAGGGTGTCCTCTGTCGCCACTGCTATACGCGCTGGCGGCAGAGCCACTCGCGATAGCTATTCGAGCACACCCTGGGATTATGGGACTCGGTAGAGGGGAAGTGATAGAGAAGATCAGCATGTACGCGGACGACACACTTCTTTACCTAGATGATTCAGTCAATTCCCTACCGTTAGCGCTAGACCTAATTAAACAATTCGGCATGTTCTCTGGTCTTCGAATAAATTGGGACAAATCGCAGATACTCCCTCTGGATAGTTTTCCACCACCTAGGAGCAGCGCCCTGTTACCTTTACAGAGGGTAGATGTTATTAAATACCTGGGGGTGAGGTTGACTAGAGACCCAGCAGACTATATACCATTAAATATAAACCCACTTTACGAAATGCTTAGACAAAAGACTCAGATTTGGGCACGTCTCCCCCTGGGAGTAATGGGCCGTATAAACATAACAAAAATGGTTCTTTTACCCAAAATTTTATACATGATATGGCACTCACCAGTATACTTAATTCTCAGACACTTTAAGCTAATGGAAGCTATTCTAAAACCATTCATATGGGGCAATAACAGGCACAAAATTTCCTGGCATAAGTTGAAAAATCCAACAGATTTAGCTGGTATGGCCCTCCTGGACTTCAACATATACTATATGGCAGCCCAACTAGCACAAATATTTCATGTGGATAAGGTGGATAGGGAGAGATTCCTTAGTTTTCTATGTCCAGAATGGTCTCGCAAGACCCAGGATTCAATGGTAATGATAACAGGGGGAGTGAGGGGGGTGGCGAGGTTGGATAACTGTAGATCACTATTGTACCAATATAGGAGGATATGGAAACTTGCTTCGGATAAGTTGAGCATACCAGCAGTACATGACTTTACCATTATATGGCACAACCCAGACCTGCCTGAGTTCTTTACGATCCCGGACAGTGAGGTGTGGAGCTCCAGAGGGATATTTTACTTGTCTCATATCATCAGTAATGGTAAACTGAAGAGCTTTGACAGGTTAAAATCTGAATTTATGCTTCCAAACCAATTATTCTTCAGATATCTGCAGCTCCGCCACGCCTTTCGATCACAATTCCCCACAGAGGATTTCGTCTCAGTCGGCAATCCCCTCATGGAATCAATAAAATACCCAGACCCCAAAAAATTGATCTCCCAATTTTACATTATGCTGACAACACTGACAGCAACCAAAATTGCATATGCACTGAAACCTAGGTGGGAGAGGGAGGTGGAGGTGGGCAATATGGAGGATGATGAATGGAGTGATGCTCTTGATGCTTGCAAACTGGTATCCCCTAAATTATCGGATAGGTTGACCCAGATTTTCATATTACATAGATCCTACCTCACACCATATAGAATTTCTAGATATAAACAGAATCAGTCTATAACATGTACAATGTGCAATCAAGCAATAGGCACATTCTTTCACTTAATATGGCAGTGCCCAAAGATTCAGGCCTTCTGGACCCAGGTGGTGAGATTCCTGCATGACACAATGGGCTCTCCTATCACACTACAACCCAAACTGTGTATTTTAGGAATTTTCCCAAACACAGAGATCAACAAATTCCAAAAGATATTCCTTCAGGAAACGCTCTTCTCTGCACGAAAAGTTATAGCCAGACTTTGGATGAGGCCTGATCCGCCAGAGCTCACACACTGGGTTGCAGAAGTAAATACAGTATTACCCTATAAGAAACTCACATATTCACATAGAGGGTGTCCTACAAAGTATGAAAAAATTTGGGACAAGTGGCTTAAAGCACCTGAAACCTGTATGTGATATATAAAATTAAAAAGAATGTTATAATAGGACGCACAGACCAATAGCCCTTCTGTAAGAATTCAATATGGGAGGGAGAGGCGTTTAATGGAATCACACGGTGTGCACAGTATCTGGAATGTTTTTTCTTTTTGTTTTTCTTTTTGCTGCTTTATCTTTTTTCTTTTTATTATATTGAATGTCATTGGTGATTTATAAAAAAATAACATAGCATAATACATATAATTTGGGGGTAGACATAGCGAATTGTCTGTTATTACACATTGTATTGCTTGTAGTGTTTTTTCTGATACAAGAAATGCATGACTGTATACATGTTTACTTTATTTTCAATTAAAAAAAAAAGCGTGTTTGATGGAAAAAAAAAAAAAAAAGTTTACCCGACTTGTTGCCGAATTCGTAGAATAATTTTTGGGTCATGGCGTAGTTACGTTTTAGTGTGTGGTTAAGTTCCTCTAGATGTTCTTCTCTGGTCTGAGTTAGTTCTGTCAATGTGGAAGCTGCTAGCGATGCTTTGTGTGCTTGTTCAAGTGTTAGTAGCTCATTAATGCATGCTTTTCTAAGTTTGTTTCGTTGGGCCACAAGGAAGATAAATTTCCCCCTTATGACGCATTTATGTGCTGCCCCAACGGAGATGGGAGAGGTGTCTTCCGTTGTATTCTCTGCAAAGTAGTGGGTGAGGCTCGTGGTAATTTGATGTATATGGTCTAGGTCGGTCAGTAGAGAATTATCAAGTCGCCATATGTTGGACCTACCATGGGTCTTCGGGAAGATTAGAGTTATAAATATGGGGTTGTGATCAGAAAGCACCATGGGTTCAATCGTAGCTTTTGAGAGGTGTGTGAGATCATTTTGGGATAAGAAAAAGTGGTCTATTCTGGAGTATTTGTCATGAGGTGCAGTAAAGAAGGTGAAGTCCTTAGTGTTGGGGTGTAATATGCGCCAGGCATCGTGAAGTAACAGGTTGCTGAGTTGCAATTTAATAGCTCGTAAGGCTTTGTAGGTTAGGGAGGAAGCACCGTTGGATGTGTCAAGGGAGGGATTCAGAGCGACGTTGAAGTCGCCTCCTACTATCAGAGTACCCGATTGGAAGCTGAGTTGTTGGAAGGTGTCTCTAAAAAAGGCCACTTGTTGCGAGTTAGGGGCGTAAATGTTAGGGGACATGATGGGACTTCCCTCTGGCATTCCCCGTGATGTCACAGGGAAGTCCCGTCAAGTCACCGTGCGTCAGAGGGGGCGTGGTCACAATGTGGCCCCGCCCCCCGTTATTTAAGAACCGTCAGAAGAGGAGAAGCGTCACACAGCGGGAGCCTCCCTCCATGGATGTGCAGTGGCCCGGAGAAGAAGATGAAGAAGAGAAGAAGATGAAGAAGAGAAGAAGATGAAGAGAAGAGCGGGAGCCTCCCTTCATGCCATGGATGCGGAGCGGCCCAAGGAGAAGAAGAGAAGAAGATGCCGCGGAGGAGATGCTGGACGAGAACACCGGAGGAAGAACCAGAAGAGCCAGAAGAAGAAGATGGAGGAACAAACCGAAGGAAGATAGAAGATAGAAGAAAGAAGAAAGAAGAAGCATTTAAATAAAGGAATTGTCAAAAACTGTCTCTTGTCATTTTTAACATTTTTGACAGTTTTTTAGTGAAATGGTAGGGGTACTTTTGTACCCCCTTACCATTTCACACAGGGGGGAGGGCCGGGATCTGGGGGACCCCTTGTTGAAGGGGTCTTCCAGATTTTGATAAGCCCCCCGCCCGCAGACCCCCACAACCACCGGCCAGGGTTATGGGGATGAGCCCCCTGTCCTCATCAACATGGGGACAAGGTGTTTTGGGGGATACTCCAAAGCACCCTGCCAATGTTGAGGGCATGTGGCCTGATACGGTTCAGGAGGGGGGGCGCTCTCTCATCCCCCCCTCTTTTCCTGTGGTCTGCCAGGTTGTGTGCTCGGATAAGGGTCTGGTATGGATTTTTGGGGGGACCCCACGCCGTTTTTTTTTTTTATTTTGGCGCAGGGTTCCCCTTAAAATCCATACCAGACCTGAAGGGTCTGGTATGGAATTTAGGGGAACCCCCCCCACGTCATTTTTTTTTTTAAATTTTGGCTGGGGTTCCCCTTAATATCCATACCAGACCTGAAGGGTCTGGTATGGAATTTAGGGGGACCCCACCTCATTTTTTTAAAAATTTTGGTTCGGGGTTCCCCTGTGGGGAATTTCCATGCCGTTTTTATCAATGAACTTCTATGTGTATTGTCGGCATTAATAGCCGCGAGTAGTTTTAAATGACTTTTTTTCCTTTGAAATGTCATTTTGCTGTCAGACTGTTCTAAACACGGGAAACATGCGCCCCTTTACAGGCATACTATAGACACCCCCCAGGTATGAAATTTAAAGGGATATTACACTTTTATTGTTTCACTTTAAGCATTATTAAAATCACTGCTCCCAAAAAAACAGACATTTTTAAAAACTTTTTTTTGCATTGATCCATGTCCCCTGGGGCAGGACCCAGGTCCCCAAACACTTTTTATGACAATAACTTGCATATAAGCCTTTAAAATTAGCACTTTTGATTATTCATGTTCGTGTCCCATAGACTTTAACGGTGTTCACGTGTTCGAACAAATTTTTTTCCTGTTCGCATGTTCTGGTGCGAACCGAACAGGGGGTGTTCGGCTCATCCCTAGTGCTTATGTAGGTCAGGTGGTGAGGCCTGGGGGTCTATGTATTCCGCCATAAGTATGAGTGAAGGGAGAGGGATAACTTAGGCAATCAGGATGTGGGTCTGTTCAGTGTATGGCAGGCTTAAATGTAATGTTGAGGTAACTGGGGTGAAACTGATGAGGTTTGGGGGTGACTTGCTCCCCTACCTCTAAACTGTACAGTATCGGTAAAGTACAGTGCGGGCACGATGTGTGCACCCTAAGGGGTGTAACAGCACCGTGACTCACAATTGTGTGGGGGTTGGCAATCACCCAGCAGTGAAGGAGAACTATAGGTAAAGGAAAGAATGGTATAGTCCACCGCCACAGGGTCTTCAGGTGATAAAGGGAGGAGGTTTTGGAGAACGTATTTTCTGGGGGATATATAATAATAGGGCAAGGGGATACTCTCAAAGAAACGTGAGTGCTGGGTGATGGGATTTGGGTGCGTAAATGCATCATTACAAAAATAGCATACAAGAACCATCATATAGAAATATTGGGAGTTCTGAAACCACCACCAAGCCCCCATATGAGAAGGCACCCAAAATGCCATTAAATACTATCATGGCTAAATCCAGGATTTGTAAAGGTGGGTGCCCTCTCATGGGTCAAGTGTCGGCCTCAGAACGTGTGAGGTAATTAAACAGAGGACATTTATAGAGCCTAAAAAAAAATCACAAAAATCTCAAAAGAGGGATAGAACACTGTAACCGGAGTAACATGTAAATAAACAAATAAATCGGTCAGCAAGCTGACCATGCAGTCAGTGACAGATCTCCAACTAGAAAGTCTGATTAATACTAAACTTGTAGACTAGAAGATTTACCATAGAGTGAGTGTAGAATAAACCTCATACCTCGCCGTGCAGTCCAACATGCCAGCAAGTATGATTGGGTAAAGTTAAAGTTACAGTTACAGGCCAGTAGATGGCAGTAGTGCACTCTGCATAAGCCTGCAGGTAGGTGCCACATCAGTTCCCAGCAGCGAGTGTCTGTACGGGGCATGTAGATGGAGGGGGTAGTCCGTGTAGGCTCCTCAGTAAGTGCACGAGTCATTGCAGCCAGCGCTGGAGTAGAAGAGGAGATGTGGCTTTGGAAGTCAGCCTTGAGTGTGATGATCTGTGTGAGGCGTTCAGGTAACAGTCGCAGTGTTCGTCGGACGTTCTTGAGGCTTTTCCTTAGTGTCAGGGAGCTTGTGGGCGGAAGTGACACTGTACAGAACTGCTGCTAGGTCAGGGCAGTTACAAACCGCAGGGTGTTGTGGGTCATGTAGTTTTAGAACACTCCACTAGACATATGGGCGGATCAAGACACATCTAAAGTCTCCCAGCTATGCGAGCGGTGGAGGTTGGATATTCCGGAGTTGGCGAATGGGGACTGGGAAGAGGGAATTCAGCAATATCTGCCCTTGGCAATTTCAGCAAGGGATAGGTTTATGCAACTGAAATTCTTACATCGGGCATACTACTCTCCAACACACCTGGCAAGAATTTACCCTGATAGAACAGCGAGGTGCCCTAGATGTAACTCAGAGGAGGCTGATTTTTTTCATATGGTCTGGTCATGCCCTGGAGTGGTGGAATTTTGGAATAGTATACTTACTGATATTAACTCTATAGGGGGAATGCAAGTCCCATATAGCCCAATACCTCTTCTGTTGGGTATCTGCGATTTTCTAGAAGTCACACGGGGAAAGAAACTATTTATCTTCTATACCACACTATATGCTAGGAAAGCAATCCTATTACAGTGGAATCAATCCAAACCGACCACCAAACAGCTTTGGCAATCCCTGATAAATAAGGCATTACCACTATATAAAATGACATATATGGGAAGAAATTGTCCCAAAAAATTTGAGAAGATTTGGGCTGCATGGGTGAAGGCAAAACACCTGACTATTGAATGAGAGGGTGGATCGGGGCCCACTGTGTTTTGTGCTGGCCTCCCCCCCCCCCCAGCTGTGGGTCTCCAAGTCTCTTCTTAAGTATGAGTACGATTGGGGTAGAACACCCCAGGTTGGTTGGTGGGATCCCTTACACTTACACCTTATATTAATACCCTTAATGAGTGTATTGTATCATCTCCTGAAATGGATAAATGTAGATATTGTTGAATCTCTCCTATGCTAAGTCATGCAAATGATCTATGTATGTCATCTGTATTCAAATCTAACCCAAAGTGAATTGTTTGTTTTGTGAAAATCTAAATAAACTTTTTTGTTAAAAAAAAAAAAAGACATATGGGCGGTGTTCATTCCATAGGCAAGTGCTGCTGCTTACTAGCTAAACTTGCAATGTCCATGACAGGGACACAATCCGAACCCAGTATAAGATGCAAAACATCTATTGTGCCGAATATCTCTTGAAGAAAGTCAGTCACATAAACATTGAATTAAAGGTTAACAGTGTGAGAGAACTGATTTAAGCCGAACAGGGCAAACTGAGATTGCATGGTAGCGTGTATCTGAGGCTGGCTAATGGTCTTGGTGAGCTCTCCTGAGCCTCGGCGAGTTTGTGGGGCTGCCCTCCTGAAGGTGAGTGCAGGTACCGGTAAGGTGCCTGGGGGCGGATGGGGACCTTCACTTACAGTACCTGGCATCTTGCGCCTCCATGGGTTCTTCTTGTGATGATTCTTTGCTTGTCACTGTGCGACAAAACTCTGCATACCAGTTAGGGACATCTACCAGGGGTATGCCCAGGGTTCCGCAGAAGTGAGGGATATCTTCTGGTACTCTCAGGAGAGCCGTGCGACCCTGGGTGGAGGCAGAAAGGCAAAACGGGAATTTCCATTTATATTGAATACCTTTCGTGCGAAGAGCATCTAGCAGAGGCTTCAGATCACGTTGGTGCTGTCAGGTGATTCCTGAGAGGTCCTGATAGATTTGAGGTGCTCTTCCATCATGTAAAATTTGAGGTCTGCTTCTTGCTTGTCTGATAATTTCTTCCTTCAGTTTGAAGTCAATTATGCAGCAAATGATGTCCCTCAGGGGATACGTCTCCCTTCCCTTGGGACGTAAGGCCCGGTGGATCCTTTCCATGTTAATGGGCGTATGAGGTGGTCTATTAAGCAGACCATTGAAGATTCCAATCATGGTGGGGGCTATTTGTTCTCCCTCGATGGCCTCTGGCAGTCCTCTGACTCTGAGATTATGGCGCTGACCTCTGTTGTTGAGGTTTTCCAGATGGCGTTGCATATCTCTCATTTGTAATGTGTGCGAGTCAATGCGATTTGCAGCTTTGCATATAGTCGCATCATGGCGTTCAGTCACGCTTTCAACTGTAAGGACTCTGTCACTGAGCGCACGGATATCGAGCCTGAGCTCCGAAATGGCGGTAGATAAGTTGTCTCTGCTATTGTCCGCAGGTCCTGCATGTTTAAGTGAGGCTGTGGTGAGAGTTCAATGCCATTTCTATCCCTGTGAGGGTTTGGAGATCCCGTGTGTGGTGGTTCTGTCAGGGCCGCCTCAGAAGCCTGAGAGTATGAGTGTCTGTGGCGGGAAGGCGCCATGTTCCCTCTGCCGGTATGAAGCATTTCAGGAATATTATGACCCCATCCCCTATTTGTTCGCGGGGCAGAAGAGTTCCGCAATGCAGTTCCCAAGATTTGGAGGTGTTTAGGGGCAATTTTACCTCAGATTC
Source organism: Aquarana catesbeiana (assembly GCF_042186555.1). Classification (NCBI taxonomy): domain Eukaryota; kingdom Metazoa; phylum Chordata; class Amphibia; order Anura; family Ranidae; genus Aquarana; species Aquarana catesbeiana. Next base: position 587,056,239 of record NC_133324.1, on the reverse strand, counting down.
CAGTCAGCTTTTCCCTGTGGCAGCAGGAGCTCAGAGATTAAGCTTCCATCTTCCTTCTAGGTCAGGCCACGCCCCCGAATAGTAGGATTTTATCTCCTTTGTATTCAATGCTGGACCTGTTGTGCGTGGCCCTGGTCAGAGCCTCTTTACTTTCATAAAAGTGGAAACGTACCACTATATCTTGGGGCTTGGCTCCTGCAGGGGGTTTAGAAGCCAAGGACCTATGGGCTTGATTAAGGCGCCAGTCTATGTCCACTATTTTAGGTGCCAGAGCATTGAAGAGGCCTAGGAGGTATGGCCTTATGCTGTTGTCAGCTACCTTTTCAGGGACACTGTGGATTCTAAGGTTTTGGCGCCTTTCCCTGTTCTCAAGGTCCTCTTGCTGCAGTTGCAGTTGGGATACAGAGTTTTTAAGGGGAGCATTCTCCTCTTCAAGAGCCTGTACATATTGCAAAGTCTCTTCAAATTTTATTTCCAGGGTTGCTGTGCGCTCAGCAAGCGCATCTATTTCCCCTCTAAGTTCTCTAGAAATCTTCCCCATCTCCTGAGCAATGTCCCTGGTAATTTGTTGAGCCAGGGCCTGAAGTTTGAGATCCATCATCTCAGGTGTTAATATCGGCTGAGGAAAGGGGGGGTATGTGTAAGGGGAGAGCCTGCTGGGGAGTATCCTCTGCCATCAGGGTACTGACGTAGTCCTCTGAATCTCCCTGTGTAATTGAGGCCGGGGACTGATTCCTAGTCAGAAAGCGATCCATGGTAGAGGAGGGCCGCGGAGGTTGCGTGGCTCGATAGAAGGATCGCTGGTCCCCAATTTTGCCCATGAAGTTCTGGGGGGACTGAGGAGGCGTGGAGGCTTACCCCTGGATCTATCGTGGCTGTAAAAGCTGGTCAGGGGCCACGGATCGGGATCGGAGCTCACGAGTCACGTGTCGCGCCTCCAAGAATTTGTCTTGCTCTCAAAAATTGTAATTATGTGCACCTGTCAAACAGGTGTGGAAAAATTGTTCTTTGGGTGTCGGTGGCACTGTCTTGTACCTGGTTGTAGAGCCTGATATGCAGAGGAAGGCCTCTCTTACACCTCTAACTCGAGAACCCCTGATAGAGCAGACAGGGAGCTCAGGAGTGCAGAGTGGCACAAGTGCCTGGCAGGATCGCTGATGGAGGGGCGAGACTTCAGCAAGGAAGATTACCGGAACAGCTGGCAGACTGGAGACAGGATCAGACTGGAAGCAGGACACAGCAGTCAGCGAAGAGGTGTTCTGTAGGTAGGAATGCAGACAGGTACAGGCAAGCCAGGTCATACACAAGTGGACAGATCAGGGACAGATGCAGTGGCTGGAGTAGAATCAGGGTACAGGCCGAGTTGGTAACAGGTGTGCAGCGAGGTAACCAGGGAAGAGATGGAAGCAGAGTCAGGCACAAGCCGGGGTCGGATGCAGGCGGATAGCAGGAGAAGTCAGGAACAAACCAAAAGTCCACTGGAGCAGGTTTTTAGGATAAACAGGTAGCAAGGTTCACAGGGAATGCTGTAGACCAGACAGCATTGAACCTGGGCATCAGTCTCCTTTAAATAGCGCATCTGGCACCAAAAACTGACACAACATGTGTTTGCGCGTCTCCGTGCAGGCATTCGCACCGTCATTCGCGCATCTGTGCATGCGCACGCACATTGCGGCTCTTCTCATTGGGAAATGGAGCACAGCCATTCTTCTGCAACTGCCATCTTGATTACTGGTTTGCCCTTCCTGACAGGCGCCTTCACACTGTAACCCTATAGAGGTACTCTTGAAGAAAGCAAGAATTGGCCTACTGTCAAAAATTGTAATGATATGCACTTGTCAAACAGGTGCAGAAAAATTGTTCTTTGGGTGTCAGTGGTGCCTTCACACCATAACCCTATAGAGGTACTCTTCGTGAAAGCAAGAATTGGCCTTGCTGTCAAAAATTGTAATGATGTCAAACAGGTGCGGAAAAATTGGTCTTTGGGTGTTAATTGTAACCAATGAAACACCAACACCAAAAACATTCTTCCAGATGAAATCAACACCCAGAACACTAGGCAGCCTAGAAGTCCTGCAGAGATTCCACATCCCGAAAACACTTAATTGGCGACATCGGCATAAGGGGCTTCATAGCTGCTGGTAATTCAGGACTGATTCATTTTGATAAAAGTCAGACAGACGGTCCACAGACTCTGTGGACAGACGCGTTCTATAATCAGTAACAAAACCTCTAGCAGCACTCAATTCCCATTCGGAAAGAACGCTGGATGCAAGGCAGCCCAGCAGCTCAATAGAATACTGGGCAAGTTCTGGCCAGTGGTCTATTCTCATGACCCAGTAAGCCAGTGGATCGTCGACTGGAAGGCTCTCATCTCTGTTATCGCCCCTAGATAATCGTCCACCATGTGATGCAGACGCTGCCAATGGGATGTGGAAGCTGACAGCCCTGGGTGGCTAGGACAAAAAAAATTCAGAAATGCACCACCTAGGCGGCTGACTTCTCCACCGCTCCTCTCTTGACCAACAAAAATCTCAAAACTACATTTTCCACGACACTGTAACCTACCAGAGTCGGGAAAAGCATTCAATAAACTTCTCTTTAAGGTGTGCTCAAGAGATTTCATCTTTTGCACTCACTGTGGGGACGTGATGAGTTTTGCGACCTTCCCCTTATAACGATGGTCAAGGAGGGTAGCCAACCAATAGTGATCCTTTTCCTTTTCGCCACGTATTCTTGGATCCTTTTGCAGGCTTTGAAGCATAAGGGGGCCCATGACCCGCAAATTTGCGGAGGCATGAGAAGCAGACTCCTCGGGGTCACTGAGGATTATAGTATCTGGAACTGTTTCCTCCCAGCCACGTACTACTCCCAAGGTTTCTGCAGATGGAAAACTATCTCTTACTGTTTGATGGATGTCTTTCTTTGCTTCAATGCCTCCGAAAATGCCATAGGAACAATGGTGTCTGCATAAAGTGGGCCTTGAGAGGAAAGGAAGCCCTCCTCTTTGTCCCGCTACTCTGCCTCAAGTGCCCTGTCCATAATGCCACGCAGAGTCTGCTCCAGCAGGAACACAACTGGGATTATGTCACTGATGCATGCATTGTCACGGCTCACCATCCTTGTGGCCTCCTCAAATGGTGACAGTTGCATCCTTTATGAGCAGCCATTGGCGTGGGGAAAAAAAGCCGAGCTGCCCTGAGCCTGTCGTTGTGACATACTCACACAGGTACTTGTTGATGGCCCTCCACTGCAGAATTGCCAAAGTCGAGTTCTACCTGGTGGGCATGTCACAAATCAGGCGGTTTATGGGCAGGTGGAATTCCCGCTGAATTTCAGCCAACTGAGCACTGGCTGTGTATGACCGCCTAAAATTGCTACAGACTTTTCTGGCCTGCTTTAGCAGATCTTCCAACTCTGGGTACCTATTTAGGAAATGCTGCACCACCAAATTGAGGACATGTGCCAGACATGGCACATGTGTCAACTTTCCCTGTCTAAGGGTGGACAGGAGGTTTGTGACATTATCATACACCACCATTCCTGGCTCCAGCTTCCATGGCGTGAACCACCCCTGGGCCTGTCCCTGCAGAGCTGCAGGAATCTTTGCTCCAGTGTGGTTCCTGTCCCCCAGACACACCAGCTGAAGCACTGCATGGCACCTTTTAGCCTGACTCATTGAATAGCCCTTTGAACGCTTAGGGGGTACTTGAGGTTCATAGGACAATTCAGCAGAGGAAGGCATGGAGGAGGAGGAGGAGGGGGTAGAGCTGACGAATCTGGCATCACCACCAGCTGTATGGAGACATGGGGGCACAACAAGCTGCAGCACTGAGCCCTGTCCTGCCTCCTTCCGAGTTGCAAGCAGAGTTACCCAGTGTGCTGTGAACAAAATATATCATCCCTGCCCATGCTTGCTGGACCACGTGTCAGCAGTAACTTGGACTTTGCGGCTGACTGCCTTGCCCAACGATGCCACAACATTGCTTTCCATGTGATGGTAGAGAGATAGAATGGCCTTACGTGAAAAGAAATAGTGACTGGGAACCTGCCATTGTGGTACAGCACATTCTGCAAATTCATGGAAGGGGGCAGAATCCACCAGGCGGAAAGGCAGAAGTTGTAGAGCCAGCAGCTTTGACAAGCTTGCATTTAGATGCTGAGCATGTGGGTGGCAGGGACTGTATTTTTTTCTGCTGCAGCAGATGGGGCAGAGAAATTTGCCAGCTATAGTCTATAGCTGGTGGTGTGCTGCTGGCAGATGTGCTGCAAGGACCTGGGACACCCTGCGCTATACCATCATCCCTGTCAGTGGAGGCTGCTGAGAGGTCATGAGGTATAGCAGGGACAGACTGAGGTGAGTAAGCAGGAAGGACAGATTTGTGCCCCTTTTGTGTGGCTTTTTGGTGCTCTTGCCAACGGGCTGAGTGGTGGGAGGTTAAATACCTTGTGAAGCATGTGGTACCCAAATGGTTGGTGTTTTTGCCCCGCATAATGCGCTTGAGACAATGTTTGCAAATAGCAACAGTGCGATCAGCTGCACATGTACTAAAAGAGGCTCAGACAGCTGAACTGTGGGAAGTGGGCCAGGAGATAACAGCTCCACAATGTGACGGAGGATGAGGAGGATGAGGATGGTTTAGTAAGCCAGTCCACCACCTTCTGTGCATGGGCAACATCACTAAACAGAGGAAATGATGTCACTGACCACGTCCACATTTGCCTATGGACACATATACGCTGCTGTCCCCCTTACAGTGCCATGGGAACGTCTGCCTCTCCTTGTTGTCCTCCCAGATATGATGGGGGAGTGGGGATGCTTATTAACAAAATGTAAAAAAGATGTGTAAATGTGTATGTGGATGCACTTTAATTTGAGTATTCACGACACAGACACACTCCACGGATACACTATAATATGCTGCAATATACTGCGTCAAACGTAACACACAGAACTATATGGCGTTAAACTTGCAGTAATGCACAGAACTATATGGCATTAAACTTGCAGTAACGCACAGAACTATATGGCGTTAAACTTGCAGTAATGCACAGAACTATAGGGCATTAAACTTGCAGTAACGCAATGAAATATACAGCGCTAAACTTGTAGTAATGCACAGAACTCTATGGCATTAAACTTGCAGTAACGCAATTAAATATATGGCGTTAAACTTGCAGTAATGCACAGAACTATATGGTATTAAACTTGCAGTAATGCACAGAACTATATGGTGTTAAACTTGCAGTAACGCAATGAAATATATTGCGTTAAACTTGCAGTAATGCAATAAAATATACAGTGTTAAACTTGCAGTAATGCGATAAAATATACAGTGTTAAACTTGCAGTAATGCGATGAAATATATGGCATTAACCGCTTCCTGTATGCGCTATAGCCGAATGACAGCTACAGCACAGACCTTAATTGCAGGGAGGCCATCATATGACGTCCTCCCGTTCATGAGCTGCCTGCATGCCCCCTGTGGGGCGCACACGGTGTGCTCTGTGATCACAGAGTCAATCCCAGCCCCTTACCATGTGATCAGCTGTCAGCCAATGACAGCTGATCACGTGACGTAAACAAAAGATCGGTGGCGTGGGCAGAAAAAAAAAGCCAATCGTTGGCTTTTGTCAGAGGTACAGATGTCCCGGAGAGGGTGAGACATCACCCATGTATCTGTGCCCACCAGTGCCACCTGCCAGTGCCCACCGGTGCCACCTGTCAGTGCATACCAGTGCCGCCTACCAGTGCCAACCAGTGCCACCTACCAGTGCCCACTTGTGCCACCTACCTGTGCCCACCTGTGCCACCTCTCAATGCCCATCAGTGCTGCCAATCAGTGCCCATCAGTGCCTCATCATCAGTGACACCTATCAGTGCTGCTTATCAGTGTCACCTAGCAGTGCTCAGTGCCACCCATCAGTGCCACCCATCAGCGCCACCTATCAGTGCCCTTCAGTGCCACCTATCAGTGCCATTCAGTGCCACCTATCAATGCCCTTCAGTGCCACCCATCAGTGCCCATCAGTGCCCACCAGTGCTGCCTCATCAGTGCCCACCAGTGCCGCCTCATCAGTGCCCACCGGTGCCACCTCATCAGGGCCCACCAGTGCTACCTATCAGTGTCCATCAGTGTCGCCTTATCAGTGCCCATCAGTGCAGCCTATCAGTGCCCATCAGTGCAGCCTCATCAGCGCACATCAATGAAGGAGAAAAATTACCTGTTTGAAAAATTTTATAACAAACTATAAAACTGTTTTGTTTTGTTTTTTTCAACATTTTCAATCTTTTTTTGTTTTTTTTTTAGCAAAAAATAGCAAACCCAGCAGTGATTAAATACCACCAAAAGAAAGCTCTATTTGTGGGGAAAAAAATTATAAAAATTTAATTTGAGTACAGTGTTGCATGACCGCGCAATTGTCATTCAAAGAGTGACAGCGCTGAAAGCTGAAAATTGGTTTTAATAATTTTGTACTACAACTCTTGGAACGTACTTTGACTCAGAATAATCTTTCTGTTCAATGAAACCTTATTGTTTGCCAACCTGTACTTGGGGTGATGGGAAAGGATTTTTTTTCCCCAAAGATATCTGTGCAATTGGCCTGGAGAACATACTCGCCTTGTATTCTTACATTGATGATATATTAATTCTATGGCGCTAGACAGGAGTTTAATTTTTTTCATGGAAATATATGAATTAAAATTAATTTAATCTAAACTTAGGAATAAATTGCAGTCATAAGAATATTACTTTCCTTGCTGTTGAAATAATTAGTAGCAGCAGAATGACTCTTTAGCTTGCACATTTGATATGAAACCAAGCACAGGCAACAACATTTTACAACAAGTGTTCATCCATTGTTTTTGGTCAATAATATTCCATACAGTCAAAATTTGCAAATAAGGAGAAACTGTATAAATGACTCAAACTTCAAAGTGAAAACTGACAACCTATGGCTATGCTTACAAGAAAGAGGTTAAGCACCCTTTCTAAACCTTTTCAACTCTTAAAATAAGTTTCCTCAGGGAACCCCGGTTAAAAATTATTAAATCTAGCCATCCCCACCGATGAAGACAGTGATTATTGCTAGCAGCTATAGAAGCCACTAGCAATAATCTTAGGTAAAACCTGGCATACAGGTTGTACCCAAGTCGATCGATTGATCAGCTTGGTAAGTTCAGCTTTAGCATACACAGTCCAAATCTTGTCCGGTTTCTGCAGTATCGTCCGAGATTCGAACCGTGTATGGCCTGCCTTAGAGCAATAAAACACTAAAAAGGTATTACCAGAGGTGTATAACACATCCCTGTGAGGCCTTTATATACAATTTCCCCCAAGAAATAATAAAAAACCATAAACATTTATGTCAGATATTCACAACAATATAAAAAAAACTTAGAAATATACTTACCGAATATTACGCTTTACTCGCACCTGAGTAAACTATAGGAACATATGTTAGAGATAAACCAGAGTTAGTTTTAAAAAACTAAGGTCAGAGAGAGATAGGGTGGCACAGAGTAACAGAGTAAATATACAGTAGATCCTCAGAAGAAGTACCCTTGTACTACCAGAGGCACTTTCACATGCTGCTAATATAAACATTGCCAATGGATAATGGAAGGGGATAGTATCTCTCTATCCAATAGTATACCTTGGAAACCCAAGCATTATGCCGATTTTCAGACCATGAGCATAATTTACATACTGCTGTGCAAGTGCAGAGCATTCTATATAGGGATATGAGAAATGTATTCAGTTTTATCAATGACCATACATATCTAATAGCTAATGTAAAACTAACCACTCTGGTTAGTCGCCATGTTGGATTAAATCATAATTACTGTAATAAAGTTATTTGCATTACATCATGTACACAGCTCAAATAGAAGGGGGGGGGGGGCATTGACAGGCTTTACTACAAAAGGAGGCAAGATGGATATATGATTTAAAAACAATGTTCTCCTGGTATGATCGAGATTCTCAGCTTTAATAGTTTTCTGGATAAATAAGAGTGATCCTGGGATATCCAGTAGTATACCAAGCTTATGCACAGATCTTCTGCCCATATGTTGGTGTCACATTCTGAGCTGAACTCCCTTATAAAAAAGATATATATTTTTCGGGAAATAATGTTGTATTTTTTCTTATATATGTTGAAATTGGGACTTGACTAGAACATATGGATTGATGCTGTACATTTATTTTATCTGTTTGCATATGAGTTGTGATCGTAACATATGGAATAATTCTCTGCTAATGTTTAGGGTCATAGTTTGAGCTTGATTCATTCATGGATGGATATATAAACTTTTGTCATATGTTCTCTATAGAACAGTGTGACATTTCTACATTTTCTGTTTAATATCCTTCTAGATACTTACTTTGTATTTGAATCCAAATAGGTGGTATGTTTGTATATATGTACAGTTTGCATATCAGCCATATGCCCCCAGATGATGTAGATGGAGTTCCCATGTTTTATTTGGCTTGTGCCTATTGTGGGGGTCATTTGAGCATGCCAGGGAGATAGGGATTTTTTTCATCTATATGGCCACATTGTTTTGGATGGTGGTGGGAAAGAGGGCAGACTAAGTTTTGAAGCATTTCTGCCTCTTCCTGATCAATGACAATATGGCAACCCTCATATGACTTCTCTGGGATGGCAGCATCTACTTCAATATGGACACCTGCATAAAGATTCTGTATGATGGTGGCAGCCGGCTGTGCAGTACTATTATTGGGCATTGCTGGAGGGGCAGACTACGCTATATATAGTATTTCTGCCTCTTTCTGGAACACCTCAATATGGCTGCCCCCAAAATAGTTCTCCAAGATGGCGGTGTCCATCAAAATAGTCACACCCATAAGGCTTCACCAAGATGGTGGCAACCTTTGTGCAGGACTATTGTTGGCTGGTGCTAGGAGAGCTCTCTTATTCCAAGATGGCAGGGGAGTAGGGCAGCAGCATTTTTATTTGAAATCTTTGAATACACGCTGTAAGATTGTAAAAGACCTGGGACACTTTTGATGGCTCAAAAGAGAGTAGTAATGCTGTGCACATAGTGGTGAACAGTATGTGTGGTCGAATTGTGAGTGTTCTGAACGGAATGCGGGGGTCAGAAATATTTATTGTACAAAATGCAGGGGTCAGATATGTGCTAAGGAGAGGGCAAGTGCTAGCAGGGGGATAGATATGTGCTTGGGGACTCTTTGGGAGGGGAGAGGGCTAGTGTTGGGGGTGTCAGATATGTGCAGGGGGGCACTTTAAGAGGGCGGAGGGCTAGTGCAAGGGGGTCGGATATGTGCTATGTGGTGCTTTGGGAGGAGAGAGAGCTAGAGCTAGCAAGGGGGGCACTTTAGGATGGGAGAGTGCTAGAGTTAGCAGGGGGGCTTGGATATGTGCTGGGGGTGCTTTGGGAGGGAAGAGGGCTAGAGATAGCAAGGGTGGGTCAGATATGTGCTGGGGGTGCTTTGGGAGGGAAGAGGGCTAGTGCAAGATGGGGATGGGGAGTCGGATATGTGCTGGGGTGGCACTTTAAGAGGGGAGAGGGGCTAGTGCAAGGGAGGTCAGATATGTGCTGGGGGGGCGCTTGGGGGGGTCGGATATGTGCTGGGGGGTGCTTTGTGAGGGGAGACGGCTAGTACAAGAAGAGGGGTAGGGGGTCACATATGTGCAGGGGGGTGCTTTGAGAGGGGAGAGGGCTAGAGTAAGGGTGGGTAGGAGGGGTTAGATATGTGCTAGGGTGTTTTGAGAGGGCAGAGGGCTAGTACAAAAAGGGGGGTAGGGGGGTCAGATATGTGCCAGGGGTGCTCTGAGAGGGGAGAGGGCTAGTGTAAGGGGGGTGGGGGTTAGATATGTGCTACGGTGCCTTGAGAGGGCAGAGGGTTAGTGCAAGAAGGGGGGTAGGGGGTCAGATATGTGCTGGGGGGTGCCTTGAGAGGGCTAGTGTAAGGGGGGTGAGGGGTTGTATATGTGCTAGGATGCTTTGAGAGGGGAGAGGGCTAGTGTAAGGGCGGTGGGGGGTTATATATGTGCTAGGATGCTTTGAGAGGGGAAAGAGCTAGTGTAAGGGGGGTGGGGCGTTATATATGTGCTAGGATGCTTTGAGAGGGGAGAGGGCTAGTGCAAGGGGGGGTGGGGGGGTCGAATATGTGCTGGGGGGTGTGCTTTGAGAGGGGAGAGGGCTAGTGCTAGAAGGTGTTGTCAGATTTCAAATCCAACCCAGACTTCTAGCATAGGTCCCTTCCCCTGCCAAAACGCCACCCCCAGCACATAGCCTCTTAACCCCCCAATCACTACACATTTTTTAAGTTGTTCTCCTTCCCAGTCACTCTCTCCCCCTCCCCTGTCCATCTACAGAGCATAATAAAAACTTTCTACAGACCTCAATCAGCGCGTTCCTACTTCCCCCTCCTCCTGTGTGTGTGTAAACAGAGAGGAGAAGAAGCAGGAGGAGAAGGGGACAGCTTGGATCCACCATACTGAAACAGGCTGCCATCAGGGAGAGGAGATACATCAAATGGCCGAGCAGACTTGTCACTCTCGGTGCAGTCCAGTGTGAATAATGTGCCTGGGTCTCCGGAAGATGAAAACCCGAAAACATTTAAAAACCGGACTGTTTTATGGTGAAAGTCCATAACATGTGACGTAAAGAAAGGTGTCTTCTCCAAACGAAGGGTAACAATAGACGCTGGGAGGCGTGTGTGCACTCAAATGGGAAGGCGACAGCAGATACCACAGCACATAGATCTCCAATGAGTATAAATGGATACCCTTACCAGATCCGTAGGACGCACATACCGTATAGCAGTGCGTCAAATAGGCATAAGGGGATGATCTCCCGTGATATCCAGCCGGATGGTATCCCACAGGCCACGGTCACTAAAAGGAAGCGATGATCACAGGTGGAAGTCGAACAGCTCCTGCATACATCCTCCAATTCCGGACTGGGAAAATCCAAAGACAGCAGTTCAAAATAGGGCCATGGAAAAAGAAAAAAGGAAGCTCCACAGTGTAGGTAAAAAAAATGGGATTTATTGGATAAAAACCATATAAATAAAAGTGATCACAAAAAGATTAAAAATGGCAATGTGGAAAGCTGAAAATGCTAGCCCTATGCGTTTCGACTGAATAGTCTTCAACAGGGGCATAAACCAGCCTCCCCACATTGCTCTTACTTATAGACTGTACAAAAAATTGTAAATGAATGGCTCCACCCACAAAATGGCGGAACCAGAAGTGAAACAAACATGATGAAATATAAAACATCTATAATACTGAGGGTACTGCAGCCTGTGTTTCAAGCCTCTCTTTGGGGCAGGAAGACACATGTGTATGCAGCTTGTGTTCCAAGCCTCTCTTTGGGGCAGGAAGACACAAGTGTATGCAGCCTGTATTCCAAGCTTCTCTTTGGGGCCAGCAAAACAGGATGACACATCATCACCAAGCCTCATTTTGGAGCAGGCAGGAAAAAGCAAGTGTATCCTGCTTGCGTTCCAAGCCTCTATTTAGAGCCGACAAGACAGGATGACAAATCATCACCTATCACTGGCCAGCAATCCTAACCCCTCACACAGGGGGCCCGCTCTTCAAGCCCCATGCATGAAGTGAGGACAGCACAGCCAGGACAAGTCATCATCACCGCCCGTCATTCGTTTAAAAAAACAGCAACAAGTGACCAGACTCCTCCCCCATCAAGGGCACAGTGTGAAGCACTAGGAGTATATAGGGACTGGCTAACACACCGCGTCGCAATATAAGTGTCACAGCCAGAACATTTAAAAGAAATAACATAATGAAAATGGTAAACAATAACTGGAAATAAATCAGTGTACCATAAAATGTCTAATCGCAAGTAGCCCACACAGTGCAACGTCTTTCTATAAAAGTAGGGACATGACAAAACTGGGATCTGGATGAGAAAAATATATCCGCGGCTCACAGGTCAGGTACAACATCACTCCCCCAGGAAACCGGTATGTATGAGCCTCCACAATTAAAAATAAAAACTCCCTGTGAACTAATTAAGCAGGGGAGAACTGGTAAAGATGTGTCGCAGCCCCCATATCCAAAGCCAGTGTAGGACATCATGGGCGGCAAACACATCCCCCCACCAGCAAATAAATTAAAATGCATACAGATCATATAGGCCCAAGGCCGAAGATATAACCTGATCCTAAGATGGGGGATAACTATGCCACAAAACCCCTACAGGACTGGCGGAGTAATACATGCCCAAGCCCCCAACAGAGGTACAAGGCAACGCCACACAGCCATCCTGAAGGAAAAGGCATGAAAACAGATGGGGAAAAAGTGAGGCAAACTGCAAAGAGTGCATTAATATTCACCGCAAGACTAATAGGTGAGGTCCCCATCAAAGGCTACCCCCCCAAGGAGAATACCAAAAGTGGTGCCCCCCTCAAATCCTCAATATAACAAAGATAAAAAATATTAAATGATATAACAATTTGTTGAGGTATCACCACCCTCATAGGAAAATGTACATAAATGCTGTGAATAACAGAAAACTGAAGAGGTGTGTCTCGGCTCGAGCATAACAAGAGAGGTGTACATCACGCACGGCTGATGAAACAATTAATATCCCACTCTACATTCATGCCATATGGTGAGTAACACCTCAACTCGTATATCCAATACGTCTCGAGCCGGGACACACCCCTAAGGCGGGACTCACCCCTCCAATGCGGGACAAATTTGTCAATAATCAAGAAAAGAGGTCCCCGTAGGGTCTCTATCATGACATTCCAAGTAATGGCGAGGAACGCTGTGTTTAGTACAGCCATTTTTTATTTTTGCAATGTGTTTGTTCACTCTAATGGAGAACGCTCTAGTTGTGCGTCCGACATATTGTCTCTTGCATGGGCAAGTGATGACATAGACAACATGTCGGGTAGCGCACGTGGTGAAATGCTTCATACTGTAATCTCTAGAAGTGACCATAGACTGGAATGTTACAGTTTTATGTCTTCCGCTCACATTGTGTAAACACACATTGCACTTTCTGCAAGGGAAATATCCCTTGCAGTCCTGAAAAAAGAGACTGGACAAGGGGGATCAATAGTACTGGGTGACGGAGCGTGCGCCACGAAAAATGACACCCGCCCGGTCAGGCAGAACAGGGCCCAACACCCGGTCATTTTTTAAAACCCTCCAATGCCTGTCAAGTATCTTCTTAATTTCTTTGTGCTGTACAGAGAACGATGTAAAGAAAGACCATTTAAAATGGTTATCTTCCTGTACTCTGGGGCGATCAGCCAAAAGTGAATCCCTCTTCACCATTCGAACCTCATTAATGGTGGCATCAAGGACCGAGGGTTTGTATCCCCTCTCAACAAATCTCTCCCTAAGGGTCAGGGATTGGGACTGAAAGTCTTCAATGCTACTACAGTTTTGTCGCATACGAAGAAACTGTCCCTTGGGAACAGATCTGAGCCATTGATGGTGATGGCAGCTGTCTACCGGGATGTAAACGTTGCGATCCGTAGGTTTAAAGAACGTCTAACGTCTTGAGAATCAGCTTTTGATTGACCACTGAAATCTCTAAATCGAGAAAGTGGATAGTCTCACAACTGGCCTCAAAACTGAGGGACATATTTCTGTTGTTGCTCAAATAACCCATATACTCCTCTAGAGATCTAAGGTCACCTTTCCATAGGAGGAGGATGTCGTCTATATACCTAGCCCACAGAACCATCTGAGGTGGTCCGTGGGCATAGACGACATCCTACTCCCATAGGGCCATGAAGAGGTTGGCCAAGCTGGGGGCGTACTTAGCCCCCCATGGCAACCCCCTTCATTTGGGAGTGGAATGTTCCGCGGAACCAAAAGTAATTATGTTCTGTGGCGAACTTAAGTAATTCCATAACATAATTACATTGTATGAGGGGTAAATCTGAATCTCTGTAAAGGAACAAGTCAACTGCCGCCAGACCCAGATCTAGTGGGATTGACGTGTAGAGTGCAGATACATCAGCAGTTGCAAGGAGGAGACAGTCCTGATATTCAACCCTCTCTCATTTTTTTAAACGAATGACGGGCGGTGATGATGACTTGACCTCTCACTGGCCCCACTTACTTCTATCCCGCCCTCGGACCCGCCCCCCAGAGTCTCTTAAACCCCCAGCACAACCGCATCACAAAAACTTTTTCTTCCCAAGGCAGCAAGACGCTTTGTATCCAGGCATCAGCTACCTCAAGGACACCTCCTCCCTCCTCCTTCCCCCCTCTGCTGCCAGGATCATATGGCTCTCCACTCCTAAGGATTTCTACAGTCTACAGCTGTTTCTACACACTTCTCCTGAGACAGGTCAGCCACAAAGGTCTTTGTACCTTCTTTATTCGGTTTAACCCACCAGTGTCCATAAGAGCTTGCTTACTTTCCCTGCTCAACTTATGTTTTACTACAGGCACACCTGACAGCCTAACAGCACCGCAAAAATAAAATACAATCTATTTACATTCCAATTTCATCCATAGGTAGGTGCAATTTGTCATCAGCCCACCTGTCTGCCACCTCCAATTTTTGGCCACCAACACCAGATTATCCCCCCTACGTATCCACTCCCGCCATTCTCCGCCATTGCGTTGCACAAACTACACATTCCCACCCCACTGCCATGACACGTGTCTATATACATGCTGTATAAGGGTGGTCTCCACATGTGTGTGTATGCATGTGGACATATATATGTATGTATGTGTATATATATATATATATATATATATATATATATATATATATATATATATATATATGTGCATATGTGTGTGTATGTGTGTATATAACTGTAAAGGTAGGTATCCTATATGCTAACGCCCTCTGCACGAGGAACACCTCCACCGCGCCAATGGCACCCAAATAAACTTCAAAAATACTAAGTAAATGTACACCAGTGACAGTGATTAAATAATAATAAAATAGTGAACACAAAAAGTGTCGAGCTGCCCCCTTAAAATCAAAATATAAATCAGTAGTTTATTTAGTCCTAAATATCGGTTAGAAACCAAAAATGGTAAACCGACACATAGGGTAAATAGAAGGCGCTCAGATACAATAAAGGTATACCTTGCAGTATACAATGATGGTGATAACCTCTATTGGTCAATAAGTTACCTGGGTGTAACCAATAAAGGTATACTTTGCAGTGTACAATAGTGGTGATAACCTCTATTAGTGAATAAATCACCTAAGTGCAGCACACTGAATTAACAGTGGACCACAAAAGTATATAAACCTGTAAACATAAAATATAAAATAAAACATTCAAATATATAGTGTGACCATATGAATAAATACACACATATAAATGTGACAACAACTTGAAAAAATAAAATAAACACGTGCAAATATTTCAATTCATGCTGCAAAAGTTAGAAACTCAATATACAGTCCATGAATGAAAACAGCCTCCAAACAGGCTGCAGGTGATATAAAATGGTGACAAAAAAAATCAAATGTCCCACACAGATGATTTCTCAGTGATAAATGTCAAATGATGAGTAACTTCGTGCTTCTTCCACCTCACCACCGTGCCAGTGAATCACACTCTCCAGACATACACTCACCGAAATAAAATGCCAGCATTCTCATGCAAGGCAAAACACGCTCTCTTTACCACACTCCAGGGTAAATAGTGTACACGAGGTTCACAGCGATGGTATTCAATGGATCCACATAAAAGAAAATGAATGCTCCAATAGTGTAATTCAGCAACAACAATTTATTAAAATCACTGCAATCCTCACACATAGCACTCACATTGTGTAAAAGTAAAAAAGGCAAAGAACGTGTAATCAACAGCAAGCCTCAACTTTGTGGATAAAACAATAACCAATGGTCACGGCGGACCCGAGGTGTGCAGCTGCTGGGTATGCTCTCCCCCCTCCCTCGGGAAACCTCCGTTCCTCCGTGCGCTCGTAATCCTATCTTCCTGTGTGGCTGACAGCATGTACGTCACAACTCACAGCCACGCCCCCGACATGTTTCGTCATGGATAGACTTATTCATGGGATTGGCTGTGTTTGCTGCCACTCAACCCGTTTATCTGCTCCTAAATACACGCCCACTGGGTCACGTACTGCGCATGCGCACACCTCGCGTCCCCGTGCGCTGGATACAATGATGTCTAATACAGCAGATACAAGTGGGAATCAGGCACATGAGAAAACTCTAAAATGATTAATACAGTAAACGGGATCTAAGCAATCTGCCCAAATGCTGTGCTTATATAAGTGTAAACCGCGATTTCCTGGATAAGTTAAAATACCATTTCAATCATAGCCAGCAATTACAATGATCTTCCACAAGGTTAATCCGCTGCCCAACTAAGAGAATAATTCATATAGCAAACCCATTGCAGGGTACAGAGGCTGAGATCGAATATTAACTGGTCTAAGCACACTCATTACCTGGTCTTAATACATAAAGAATATAAACAAATATAAGGCAACATTCCTCCTGTGTACCACAATATAAATTATATTCAGGTTACATAAAAATGCTGAACTAAAGGACATTAAATAATCTAAAAAATCTATAAGAATTTATATAAATCCTCCACTAAAATATAAACCATATGATCGGATCCTGAATTCCACTTTTGTGGATACATGTAAATTTAAAATATATAAACTTCTAAAAAATATGAATATATATCTATAATATATTAATATTCTATAAGGATACCAATTAATCAAACCGAACGAAAGTTACATAGAGTTATAACTGACCCCTCGGGTAAGTACTAAACGACAATCCGTGACCCACCTAATGTAGGTGTTCAATATACAATAAGTACAAGGGTGATAACCGAAAAAACATATACCACATATATGAGGGGTGAGAGCATACCCAGCAGTTGCACACCTCGGGTCCGCCGTGACCATTGGTTATTGTTTTATCCACAAAGTTGAGGCTTGCTGTTGATTACACGTTCTTTGCCTTTTTTACTTTTACACAATGTGAGTGCTATGTGTGAGGATTGCAGTGATTTTAATAAATTGTTGTTGCTGAATTACACTATTGGAGCATTCATTTTCTTTTATGTGGATCCATTGAATACCATCGCTGTGAACCTCGTATACACTATTTACCCTGGAGTGTGGTAAAGAGAGCGTGTTTTGCCTTGCATGAGAATGCTGGCATTTTATTTCGGTGAGTGTATGTCTGGAGAGTGTGATTCACTGGCACGGTGGTGAGGTGGAAGAAGCACGAAGTTACTCATCATTTGACATTTATCACTGAGAAATCATCTGTGTGGGACATTTGATTTTTTTCGTCACCATTTTATATCACCTGCAGCCTGTTTGGAGGCTGTTTTCATTCATGGACTGTATATTGAGTTTCTAACTTTTGCAGCATGAATTGAAATATTTGCACGTGTTTATTTTATTTTTTTAAGTTGTTGTCACATTTATATGTGTGTATTTATTCATATGGTCACACTATATATTTGAATGTTTTATTTTATATTTTATGTTTACAGGTTTATATACATTTGTGGTCCACTGTTAATTCAGTGTGCTGCACTTAGGTGATTTATTTACTAATAGAGGTTATCACCACTATTGTACACTGCAAAGTATACCTTTATTGGTTACACCCAGGTAACTTATTGACCAATAGAGGTTATCACCATCATTGTATACTGCAAGGTATACCTTTATTGTTTCTGAGCGCCTTCTATTTACCCTATGTGTCGGTTTACCATTTTTGGTTTCTAACCGATATTTAGGACTAAATAAACTACTGATTTATATTTTGATATTTTGATTGGGGCAGCTCGACACTTTTTGTGTTCACTATTTTATTATTATTTAATCACTGTCACTGGTGTACATTTACTTAGTATTTTTGAAGTTTATTTGGGTGCCATTGGCGCGGTGGAGGTGTTCCTCGTGCAGAGGGCGTTAGCATATAGGATACCTACCTTTACAGTTTTCATTATAATTCACCACTCGCAGCCATGGATGCATTTAATTTCTTAACGAATAGACAACTTAGCCCCGAATCTGTCTTTTCTAATGATCAACCAATGATCGAATGTGAGGAAGACTTTTCGGTTTTATTAAAAATCCTTGATGGGTTACTGGAGAAGCTAATTAAAACATGGTGGGATGTGTTCACATTTGAGCACTACTGCAGGGAGAACCTCATCTTTAGAAGTTTAAGATGGGAGGTGTCTCCACAGGATGGTCTTAATGACCAGTCATTTATGAAGGAATGGCTGGAATTTTTTAACAAAGCAAGAAAGGAATTACAGGCATTAGTCCTGAAAAGGAAACAAATTAAGTTGAAGATGTTGAATGAAAAAATTAAAGATTTACAGGATAAATTAGAACCCATTAAGGATACCAATCAAATGAAGGATTTTAATATTAATATAAAGAAGGAATTAGAGAAAACTGATCGAGAAACCCAAAAGAAGAAAGTGAAAAAATATAATAGGGATGCCAATGATTTTAAAACTAATAGAATTTATGCGTGGCAGGTATCATTAGAGAACAACAATGCTGACCCAGCTGCCAACACCAATGCGGCAGGGGGGACTAGCATTCCCCTGTTAAAACCTGAAAGTAAGAAGAATTTAGTGAATAAAGTTAAAGGTGGAAATGAGGGCATGAACCCTAGACCCAATGAGAGAGGGCGTAGTGTAGGGGGTGATCAATATGAAAGGGAATATTACCATTCCCCTAGACCCCCATCACGTGGAAGAGGAGGAAGAGGGTATTACCATTCCCCCAGATCTCCATTTCAGGGGAGGGATGGATACCCACTAGGGTACTCTAACAATTACCCATCCTCCTGGGATTATAGGAATAATTTGCCACAAGATCACAGGCAGTGGCAACATCACCCTCCACCTTATCAATACTCTGAAGGTTATGGTGAAATCCCCCTATATAACAGGTTCTCACCGTTAGAAAGGGAAGAGCGTTCTGGTTATGCTCCTTTTTTAGGACAACGGGGGAGGGGAGGGGGGACACCGAGGGGGAACCCCAGGGGCTCCCATCAGAGAGGGGGAGGGAGACAGGTACCCCCCCTAGGATTCGACAGGGAAACTATGCCCACCCAAGGAGAAGGAGGGGGTGTAGGGCAGGAAGATCCAAGAAATCCAAGGAAACGACTGAGGGATGCGTAAACACAGGGATATATAATCTAAGCAGTGTGGAACTCAGTCATAAGGAACGTAACATTTTGAATCTAGGTTTAAAATGCGCCCCTAAAAGGGAAATGAATAAGTTTGATGTGTATATTGATGCACATAAATAAAAATATTTCCTAAGTCATCCGGTGGAATCCTCTGAGAGATCTAGGGTACCTCCAAATAGGGTAGATACGGGATTGAGGAATAAATCTATCTTTAATCCCCAAAACCCAAGCAATCACTTCATAGAGGTATTTAAAAGCCTGGTACTGAGTGATATTGAGAGGCTTGTCCCACGC
Organism: Aquarana catesbeiana; assembly: GCF_042186555.1. NCBI lineage: Eukaryota > Metazoa > Chordata > Amphibia > Anura > Ranidae > Aquarana > Aquarana catesbeiana. The sequence goes on along the minus strand of NC_133324.1, from coordinate 587,036,765 downwards.
AAGGGTGTCAATCCTTATTACATTAGGGAAGGTATCAGATCCCTAGAAGATAGAAAGAATTTGATAGTACGTCCAGCTGACAAGGGGGGGGGAGTGGTTTTGTTAGATAAAACATTTTACCTGAACCAGTTGCTAGAACTGGTAGGAGACAGAACCACGTATAGAAAATTATCTGCTGATCCAACGGATGCATATAAAGTGCAGTTATCAGCTCTGGTAGAATGGGGCTTTAGGATGGATGCACTTAATGCTAAAGAAAAGAGGTATCTAATCCCCAGTGCGTGCAGAATCCCTGTCATATACACCTTACCTAAGGTACATAAGAACATACAGTGCCCACCGCCCCGGCCGATTGTTAACGGGATCGGTTCTGTTATGGCAAGATTGGGGGAATTTTTAGATAAATTTCTCCAACCAAGTGTTAAGGACACTAAGGCTTACCTGAAAGACACGAGTGACCTTTTGACACTACTTAATGATGTCAAATTGGAGACCTCGTCGATAGTGTATTTGGTAACGGCTGATGTGGCCTCCCTATACACTATTATACAACACGAGGATGCGGCTTTGGCCCTGAATTGGGCCTTGAGTAAGAGAGACGACATCCCTATTGTACAGAAAAGATTTTTGGGACAGGTATTGGAATTTTGTATGTCCCACAATTATTTCTGGTGTGATGGCCACTTCTATTCTCAACAGGTTGGCGTGGCAATATGAGCCATATGCTCCCAGCCTCGCCAACCTGTTTATGGCAGAGTGGGAGGACAGAAAAGTGTTCAGCCAGAGAAGACCCCAACTGTTATTTTATCGGCGATTCATTGATGACCTCTTGTTCATTTGGGAGGGGACAGAGGAATCGGCCATTGATTTTCTACAAGAGCTTAATAACAACTCTAACAATATTAAATTGGAACATCAGATTAGTAATTTATCGGTCAATTTTCTGGATGTGACCATTGAGAGACAGGGCAACTCACTGAAAACTAAAGTTTATTTCAAGCCGACTGATCGAAATAGTTTTTTATCAATAAGAAGCGGCCACCATCTGGCTTGGATAAGAAATATTCCAAAGGGACAGATGTTACGTGTACGCCGGAATTGTACAGAATTGGAAGATTTTTTTGAACAAGCAGATGTTCTTAAAAGTAAATTCCTACAAAGAGGTTATCGGGAGGATGAACTTAATAAAATTACCCAGGAGGTGGCCTTAGTACCCAGGGAACAATGTCTGAAGAAATCTGAGAATATACCCAATGATAATAAGCATCAATTTGGTTTTATTTCCGGATTTCATTGCCAGTATAAAGACATTGAAAATATTTTCAGAAAATACTGGCATATTTTATGTAAGGATAGGCATCTGGGAGAGGTGTTACCGAACCGGCCAATATTCATATATAGGAAAGCCCCGAGCTTCGGTGACCATGTGGTTAAAAGGATATTGGACCCACCTGGGAGGAATTTGCTGAAATTTGATTTCAGAGGCTTTTACAGTTGCAGGAGATGTATTTGTTGCAGGACTGTTAGAGTCAACCACAGAGGAGTGACTAATGTAACCAATAGGGATGGGGAATCCTTTGAAATTAAGGAATTTAGCACATGTAATTCATCACATGTTGTCTATCTTATGTGGTGCCCGTGTGGCCTTCTGTATGTAGGGAGGACGAAGAGATTGTTGAGGATCAGGATTTCGGAACATCTAACCAACATAAAAAATGGTTATAAGTACCATAGTGTCTCCCTACATTTTAAAGAAAAACACCAACAAGACCCATCATTATTACAATTCTGTGGGATTGACATTGTGCACCCTTCCTGGAGAGGGTCCAACAGGGTCAGGGATTTATCCCAACATGAAACCAGATGGATCTATTTGCTGAAGAGTTTAACCCCTAGAGGGTTGAACATAGAACTAGATCTGAATTGTTTCATTAACAACTTTTAGATTGGGACACCCCAGCTCACTATTTGCTATAGGTATTGGAGCTTGGGGGATTTTGTTTTTTGATTTTTGATTGCTATCCTGTCCTTTTGAATCCTCTGATTTCTGTGGGTGCTGTTTACAAACTTTTAGTGTATTTTTAGGGAATTTTTTAGGGATTGGTATCTGCATATATTTCCCCACTCATGTGTGTACTGCAGCAGGAGGAGTAGGGGGAACCTTTATCACAGAATATACGTCTGTTGTTATACTTTATAAGTTTTTGGAAAGGTAGTAGTTCCAAAGAGGAGGGGAGAGAAGGGTTTTTTTTTCAAACAGACATTTTATATCATATATGTGGTATATGTTTTTTCGGTTATCACCCTTGTAATTATTGTATATTGAACACCTACATTAGGTGGGTCACGGATTGTCGTTTAGTACTTACCCGAGGGGTCAGTTATAACTCTATGTAACTTTCATTCGGTTTGATTAATTGGTATCCTTATAGAATATTAATATATTATAGATATTTTCTGAAGGAAGTCAAAAATTGTAGCTTCCGGGGGAGGGGCGTGACCGGATGCTGGAGTGAGAGGAGGTGTGTGAGAACTCCCCCCAGCCTGATGCCTCCGTGTCTGCTTGAACTAGCCCGGTGATTGGAACTGCCTGTGTGTGATCTTTCCCCCTGCAGCACCTGGCGTCTGATCGGCTGCCTGGCTCTCCTGTCTCCTGTCTCTAGTCTGCTTCCCCGTACCGGAGTCTGACGCCGGAGTAACAGCGCAGCCGCCCGGGAGAGCACGCGATCCGAGCCCTCGGAGTGGGGAGGAGAGGGTCGGGCTCTCTGCTCGAGTGGTTGCCCGGGCAACGCCCTCGGCACCAGCGGGAGGAGGCGGCTGAGATGGCGTGCGTTGTTAATGTAAGGAGCTATTGAAAGGAATGTCAATGTGCTGCCCAGTCGGCTGGCAGCACTAAGGTACCAACTACTGTGCTTAACTAAAGTGGACTATCTCTCCCCTCTTTCTCGGGACTGGGTAACCGCCGCGGACGGGGGGGGGGTGAAGGCCTGGGTAGCTTGTCATATAGACACTCAGCGATTTTGTTTCTATCTGGAGAGAATATATCTCCTGGCAACTGGCGGAGGGCTGTACCACTAAGACAGACCCTAATCCACCACTACAACATAAAGTCTTTTTGTAATATTCTCTCATCTCAGGCTGGTCAACTATCCTAGCAGCAGCTAGAAGGACATTGCTGGGCCAGAGACGATACTGAAGGAAGAGAGAGGAGGAGGGGGGGAGGTGAGGAGGGGAGGGGGAAGGAGGAGGAGAGGGGAAGAGAATATAGAAAAAAGAGAAAAGAAAGAATAAACGGCAGAGTATCGCTCCACGTGTGGTTAAAACCCCTCATATACCCCTCATATATCCCCCTGGCTCAGACAAAAAAGTCATGACTAGGAAAAAGGAGAGGAGCTGCAACAGCAGGAGAATACTAGCTCCCAAATGACCCGCACCTCAAAAGAGAAGGGGAACCAGGCAGCAGCTGCAGCAGCGGCTAAATTAGAAAAATTTGTGCACCCCTCTACCTTATCTCCATCTAAAAGTTCCCAGCAGCAGCAGGATAGACCACAAGCGGGAGGATCAGGGGACAGGAAGAGCCTAGGAAAAGGACCAGCGGTAATGCATACAATTAAAACGGCGAGCAGTAAAAGTTCTGCGGGTGAGCCCGCGGGATTAGCGACTAATAATGCTACTACGCAAAACGCACCAGTAGAAGTTGAACCCACACTAAAAGATGTCCTATGCGCTGTTAATTCCTGTAAGGCCTCCCTAAGCGACTTGTGCGACCAGCTGATAGGGTTAAAGGATGAGTTAATTATAGTAAGCCAAGAACTACAAAGGACTATTGCCAGAACAACAACATTGGAGGAGAGAGTGAGTCAGGTTGAGGACGACCTAACCCCACTAAAGCGGGAGCTTAAGGCATTAAAGACGCAGATGGATCTACATAAAGTAAAAATGGAGGAAATGGAAAACAGGTCCCGCAGAAACAATGTAAGGGTGGTAGGCCTACCGGAGCGGTGTGAGGGTCCCCACCCCGAGGAGTTTTTGGAGAAGTGGCTCAAGGGAATATTCGGAACGGAAACCTTCTCTCACCTTTTTGCTGTTGAAAGAGCCCACAGAGTGCCAACTAGGGCCCCACCACCAGGGGGATATCCCAGACCGATAATTATGAAGCTCTTCAACTATAGAGATAAGGTAACCTTGATGCGCAGGGCCAGAGAGCTGGGAGATATTTCTCATAACGGAGCCAAGATTTTATTATTCCCCGACTACTCCCCAGACCTCCAGAAACGAAGGGCTGAATTTAGGGACATCAAACGTAACCTACGAAATTACAGAATAGAATATGCCCTGCTGTACCCTGCACGGCTACGCATCACTGCTTTAGGGACTACCCATTTCTTCGACACAACAACAGGGGCAACTAAATGGCTGGAAGATAACAAAACGGACCTGCAGAGCTAGGGATTAAATAAGGCTAGTTAAACTTGGAAAGGAAAAGAGGAAAATGTATTTTTTTTGTTGTTTTTTTTTTTCTTTTTTTTTTTTTTCTCACCTGTCGTTTTCCTCACAGCAATTAGTAGATGACACGGGGGAGGAGGGAAGGGGTGGGCGTGACAGATGGAAGCACGGACTAATAATGTGATTTCACTAGTTATGAATGTTTTAAGTGTTGTTTTGAAGGTTTGGAAGTGGGCTATGGGAGGGGGGGTGGGGGGAAAGAGTGTGGTAGTAAGTCACAATGCACTTTTTGTTATATGAGAGGGGAGTTATCTCTAGTATGGTTGGGAGGGAGGAAAAAAAAGGTCACAAGTGCAGCCCCTAGGGCCAGCCTAATTAGGCAGGAGGGGGGGTCACGAACAAGGGAGGGGAGGTGGGGGATGAATAAAGTGGAAGGGGGGGGAGGGGGGTTCGCAGCGAGGTACGGGGTTGGGCAACAGGGCGCACGTAAGATACACATAGTTAGGAGGGGAGGATTTATAAAAGTAACGTATACTGGTACACAAGATTTGTATTTGTAACTGGGAGGTGCAGAGTGTGGAGGGAGAGGTCCCTGGATGTGGGGGCTCTTTGCCCCTCCCCACTCTCTCTTCCTTTTTCCTTTTCAGGTTAACACAACCACAGAGTTGGCAAGTTTTGCACCCACTAACTCACGAATGAAGTGCTTTTCCTTTTTGGGCATTTTTTTTTTCTTTTCTTCTCTTCTTTTTTTTGTTCTTTTCTTCTTTCTCTTCCTCATTTTTTCTCTTACTCTTCATTTTTGTTAGATGTCTTTGAAAACGCTAAAAATAGGGTCTTGGAACATTAGGGGCATGGGTGATCCGGCCAAAAGGGCTGCAGTGTTCTTGGCGATGGAAGCTTATGGCGTTGAACTGGCTTGTCTGCTGGAAACTCATCTTACCAATGACACCAAATTACAAGTTCGGAACCATAAATTTCAAGAACAGTATCACTCAGTTTACACCTCATATTCAAGAGGGGTGAGCATACTGGTGGGAAGAGGCATATCATTTTCCTGCAGGGAAGCCAGAGTAGATGCGCTGGGACGCTACGTCTTTTTAAGCTGTGTTGTTGAAAATAGGCCTCTGGTGTTAGCAAATATTTATATCCCGCCTCCGTTCAAAACAGAGACCATTTTGGATCTGTTGGAGTTTGTGGATAACAAGGCTGACGTACCGATAATACTGGTGGGGGATTTTAATGCAGTTTTGGATAATAAAATGGATCGGTTCCCACCAGCGAATCGGGCGGAGAGATTATCAGAGGGGCGCCTAGGCCAACTTCTGAAAGAAGTTGGGTGGTGCGACCTATGGAGATCTCACAACCCAAATGCCCGGCAGTACTCCTGTTATTCTGGGTCACATTCCACGCTCTCGCGTATAGATATGGTATTAGGTAACAGTGAAGCTTTGCAATTGATAAGGAACATAGAGTATAAGCCTAGGGGAATCTCAGATCACTCGCCCTTGATTTTGACCTTGAACCTAGATATCAGACCCGGCCAGAAAAGGTGGACAATAAAACCACTTTGGCTGGACTTAATAAGCAGCCCAGCAGAAGTAACCTCCAAATTAAAAGAATTTGTAACATTTAATTCAGGTACAGCACCAGCGGGGGTAGTGTGGGACACCCTAAAAGCATTCCTTAGGGGACTATTACACCAGCAGGTTACCATCGTAAAGAAAACGTCACGGGAATGGGAGGCGAGGGCTAGTAGGGAAGTTATGGAATCAGAAGCGCAATACGTGGCGGATCCAACCCCTGAAAAACAGGAGACTTGGCTTAACCGACAAAAAGAGTATAGAGAAATAATTAATAGAAGAGTAGAGAACAAAAGACTTTTCCAGAAACAAAATTATTTCGGTGAAGGGGAGAAAGTAGGCCGGATGCTTGCACTTATAACAAAGTCTAATTTATCTCCAACGGCCATTTTCTCAATAAAGACACCGGCTGGAGAGATTACATCCGATCCCACCGTGATCCTAGAGACTTTCTCTGCATTCTACAGGGATTTGTACAGGTCGCGCCGGGGGTCGGACCGGCGCGACATGGACGGGTTTCTAAAAGGGGTGGATCTGCCCGTGCTCTCGGAAAGGGATAGGAGTGAGATGGAGTCTCCTCTGACCCTGGAGGAGTTGCAAAAGGCTGTCATGGAGCTGTCAGGCCAGAAATCTCCCGGTCTGGACGGATTGCCACTGGAGATCTATAGAAAGTACGGGGAGGTGCTGCTCCCGGAGCTTTTAAAAGCACTGGAGCAGTCGACCAAGGATGGGAGGCTGCCCTTATCAATGTCAGAGGCTGATATAATAGTGATACCAAAGGAGGGGAAAGATCAACTGGAAGTCGCCTCATACAGACCGATATCATTATTGTGCTCAGATGCCAAGATCGTTGCAAGGGTGCTTGCATCCAGACTGAACAAATGTATTGCAAATCTTGTGCATCCAGACCAATCGGGGTTTATCCCCGGTCGATCTACCAGTGTTAATATCAGAAGGGCCTATTTGAACCTCCAGGTACCAACAGAGAACGTTGGGTCCAGAGCTATATTATCTTTAGACACCGCCAAAGCCTTCGATAGCCTGGAGTGGGAATATCTCTGGTGGGTGCTTGAGAGGTTCGGATTTGGCCCTGTATTTATTGGTTGGTTAAAGATCTTATATAAAAATCCAAAGGCAAGACTCAAGATAAACAATGATTACTCGGAAAGTTTCCCCCTTGAAAGAGGGACGAGACAGGGGTGCCCCTTGTCTCCTTTGTTATATGTTTTGGCCATGGAGCCATTGGCGGGAGCGGTGAGATCATCATCCGAACTGCAGGGATTCCACAGAAAGGGGGAGGAAGAGCGAATAGCGCTTTTCGCGGACGATGTCCTGTTTTTTCTGGGGGACACGACTGCCTCACTGGTGAAAGTGATGCACTTAGTGGAGGACTTTGGAAAGTTCTCAGGATTGACCATTAATTGGGAGAAATCATCGCTCCTGCCGGTTGACCCATTGGCCAATCCGATTCCGATGAGCTTGCCCCAACTGAAAGTCATGGAGAAAATGAAGTACCTCGGCGTTGTGTTATCCAAGGACCCCAGCGCATTCATCGAAGACAACTTGGTCCCCCTCCTATCAAAATTTTAAAAAAAATCTGATATCTGGAGTAGACTCCCCTTGTCTGTGGCGGGTCGGGCCAACCTAATTAAAATGATCTGGTTGCCTCAGCTGTTGTACCTGCTCCACAACTCCCCAGTTTGGATTGGGGAGAAGTGGTTCCAAAAAATTCAATCCCTATTCAGGGAACTAATATGGAAAAAAGGGCAGGTCAGGATAGGCTTACAAAAACTGCAGTGTCCTGTTACGGAGGGGGGGCTGGGGGTTCCCCACCCATCCACCTATTTTCTGGCTGCCCAGCTACAACAACTTGGCGGATGCGCCACTGTTGGAGGGGGAAGTAAGAGTGCCCAAACTATCTTACAGGGAAGCCCACACAGCTTACTTGTGGAAGCACTGGAGGCAGAATCACTACAAGGAGGGATCCCGACACTTAAAATGATCACTAGGGTTTGGCAGACAACTAAGCGAATAATGGGATATAAAGGAACCTCAGAATACTCACCAATCTGGAATAATAAGAACTTGCAGGAATTACTGTCTGTAGACAGTAACAAGCTGTGGGAAAGGTGCGGGATAAGTCGGCTGATACAGTTATATGCCGGGGATACCCTGAAATCCTTTGAGGAACTGAGGCATGAGTACGGGTTGCCAAATCGAGTATTTTATAGCTATCTACAGATTAGGCATGCCTTGAGCAAGCAGTTCGGCAGGAAACCCCCCATATGGTGTAAGATTCCACTGCTGCAAACAATAATTAAGTCAGAGACCTCTAAGGGGTTAATCTCTGAGATTTATACCCAAATAACAAAGCAAACAAACACGCAGTTAGGCCTCCCTGGGGGCAGGGACAGATGGGCGGCCGATGTGGGGGAGATAAAGGACACAGAGTGGAAAAGGATCCTGGAATTTGGACCAGAGGTGTCGGTCTCACCCTCACAAAAAGCCTCCCACCTGATGCTGCTGCACAGATCCTACTACACGCCAAAAAGGCTTTTCATGTTTGGCCGTAGAATTAATGACGAGTGCCCTAGATGTAGAAGAACAGGCGACTTAATCCATATGGTATGGAGGTGTCCAAAACTAATCAGGTATTGGTCCGAGATCTTGAAGAAAATAAATATAACGTTCAAAATTAACCTAGAGCTTGATCCCAAGACTTGTGTGTTGGGATATGTCAACAACGAGCTGAGAGACAGGAGCACAGCGGTAGCAGTAGCAAGATGCCTGTTTCAAGCCAGGAAATTACTAGCACAGTCCTGGCAATCAAGAATCCCCCCAACCCCGGAAGATTGGATTAGAACTGTCAACTCCACAGTGTGGAGCGAAAGGACATTTTACACTAGGGAAGGTAACTACAACAAGTTTGTGAGATTGTGGAACCTGTGGGTCCAAGCAATGCCATGTCCGCAATCAGTGCTACTTTAGCGCTGCGAGTATCCGCTTCCTCAGCAATGGGGCGCGGCTGAGTTAAGAGCAGATTAGACATAAGAGAGAATAACGCACGGAACCGATGATGTCCACTGGGTGCGCCCTGGAACCACGGGGGTCCAACAAGGGAGGGCCACAGGGGGGTGGGGGGGTGGGTTCAATTAAGAGAAAAGTAATAGCACATAAACATGTATAATGGTAACGATAGGATATGCGGCCAACTGGCTTTGAGGTATAAGTTGTACGGTACGTGCTTTGTAGTCAAGGACTATTGTTACTACTCTTACATTGTAACGCAAATTGTAACACATTACTTAAAAAAAAAAAAAAAAAAAAAACTTTAAAGGCCACAATGATGTGACTGGATTTGAGACATATATGAGTATCACTCTGAAAGCAGTCTCTGGACAAAGTTAACTGATGTGGCAAAAAAAAAAAAAAAAAGAAAAAAAAAAAATATATTATAGATATATATTCATATTTTTTAGAAGTTTATATATTTTAAATTTACATGTATCCACAAAAGTGGAATTCAACATCTGATCATATGGTTTATATTTTAGTGGAGGATTTATATAAATTCTTATAGATTTTTTAGATTATTTAATGTCCTTTAGTTCAGCATTTTTATGTAACCTGAATATAATTTATATTGTGGTATACAGGAGGAATGTTGCCTTATATTTGTTTATATTCTTTATGTTTTAAGACCAGGTAATGAGTGTGCTTAGACCAGTTAATATTCAATCTCAGCCTCTGTACCCTGCAATGGGTTTGCTATATGAATTATTCTCTTAGTTGGGCAGCGGATTAACCTTGTGGAAGATCATTGTAATTGCTGGCTATGATTGAAATGGTATTTTAACTTATCCAGGAAATCGCGGTTTACACTTATATAAGCACAGCATTTGGGCAGATTGCTTAGATCCCGTTTACTGTATTAATCATTTTAGAGTTTTCTCATGTGCCTGATTCCCACTTGTATCTGCTGTATTAGACATCATTGTATCCAGCGCACGGGGACGCGAGGTGTGCGCATGCGCAGTACGTGACCCAGTGGGTGTGTATTTAGGAGCAGATAAAAGGGTTGAGTGGCAGCGAACACAGCCAATCCCATGAATAAGTCTATCCATGACGAAACATGTCGGGGGCCTGGCTGTGAGTTGTGACGTACATGCTGTCAGCCACACAGGAAGATAGGATTACGAGCGCACGGAGGAACGGAGGTTTCCCGAGGGAGGGGGGAGAGCATACCCAGCAGCTGCACACCTCGGGTCCGCCGTGACCATTGGTTATTGTTTTATCCACAAAGTTGAGGCTTGCTGTTGATTACACGTTCTTTGCCTTTTTTACTTTTACACAATGTGAGTGCTATGTGTGAGGATTGCAGTGATTTTAATAAATTGTTGTTGCTGAATTACACTATTGGAGCATTCATTTTCTTTTATGTGGATCCATTGAATACCATCGCTGTGAACCTTGTGTACACTATTTACCCTGGAGTGTGGTAAAGAGAGCGTGTTTTGCCTTGCATGAGAATGCTGGCATTTTATTTCGGTGAGTGTATGTCTGGAGAGTGTGATTCACTGGCACGGTGGTGAGGTGGAAGAAGCACGAAGTTACTCATCATTTGACATTTATCACTGAGAAATCATCTGTGTGGGACATTTGATTTTTTTCGTCACCATTTTATATCACCTGCAGCCTGTTTGGAGGCTGTTTTCATTCATGGACTGTATATTGAGTTTCTAACTTTTGCAGCATGAATTGAAATATTTGCACGTGTTTATTTTATTTTTTCAAGTTGTTGTCACATTTATATGTGTGTATTTATTCATATGGTCACACTATATATTTAAATGTTTTATTTTATATTTTATGTTTACAGGTTTATATACTTTTGTGGTCCACTGTTAATTCAGTGTGCTGCACTTAGGTGATTTATTCACTAATAGAGGTTATCACCACTATTGTACACTGCAAAGTATACCTTTATTGGTTACACCCAGGTAACTTATTGACCAATAGAGGTTATCACCATCATTGTATACTGCAAGGTATACCTTTATTGTTTCTGAGCGCCTTCTATTTACCCTATGTGTCGGTTTACCATTTTTGGTTTCTAACCGATATTTAGGACTAAATAAACTACTGATTTATATGTGTATATATATGTGCACTGATTTATGAGAATTTATGTTAATATATACATATATTTATTTTGTGCATGTTGTTTCTTTATTTTTATATATATATATGCATATGCTTTGTAAATTTTTCGATTTTTATGTACATTCTATATACGCATTTTTGTATATATTTTTGTGGATTTCCATTTGAATGAACACATTTCTGTTTTTTGCACAAACCACATGGCCATCTTTTGTGCCCCCATTTGTGCTTTCCGTGAACATGGGCATACCTCCACACATCTGTTCCAGCATGGCGTTTTACGTGCTGGCAGATTCCTTACACGCATGCGCATGTCCTTTGGACAGAAGCACAACCGGTTTCACCATGCGGAGAGACAACATCTCTCAATGTGTTTTAGTGCACTTCTTACTTCATTCACCATTGCCCCCCCCCTTTCCATATGCATGTATATGTTTTTACATGCATGTGCAATATGCACATGTATGTGTATGCATGTATATGCATGTATGTGTACACGTGTATATGTGTGTACACCTATGTATGCGTAGATTTTTCATTTGTATGTGCTTAGACTAGAATCTCATGTTTTGTGCTCCATAATCCCACTACCTATCACTAATTCTTTGTATTGATATGGTAATTTTTATTACTAATATATTTTTATATATATATATATATATTATATATATATATATATATTATATATAAATATATATATATATATATATATATATATATATATATATATATATATATATATATATATATATATATATATATATATATATATATTTTTTTTTTTTTTTTTTTTTTTTTTTTAATTATTTTTAGGTTTTCACATCTGACCCTTTTGAATGCATTTTTCAATGTAAACTTACCTTACGTCTCCAGTCTGTAGTGTACGGTACATATTGTTCTAATTTATACCCTATCTAGGACACCTGGACGTGGACTGGTATGGAACTTGGAATAATCAATTGTCCATCACAAGACACACCCTCCTACTAGCCACACCACCTCTCCCCATGTACACATGTCGGCCTACCGGCCTATACAGACTGTGCTCCAGTTCTCCTGGCTCTGATGAAGAGGTTTTCCTCGAAACACGTCAGCCTTTTTTAAACACCTGCCTCACTATGGGCACACCCCAATTTTAACTTCCTAGTACTTATTTTGTTACCTGTTTTTTCTTTTTTATAACATTATGTAGTTTTTGTATGATTTTATATCTATATGACTAAATGTCTGTATTCCTTTACATAAATAAACCATACATTTCTTGATGTAAGCGTCTGATCACGCGCCTTCCATCCACCTTCTACCAAACACCCCTGTGTGAGGGGTTAGGATTGCTGGCCAGTGATAGGTGATGATTTGTCATCCTGTCTTGTCGGCTCTAAATAGAGGCTTGGAACGCAAGCAGGATACACTTGCTTTTTCCTGCCTGCTCCAAAATGAGGCTTGGTGGTGATGTGTCATCCTGTTTTGCCGGCCCCAAAGAGAGGCTTGGAACACAGACTGCATACACTTGTGTCTTCCTGCCCCAAAGAGAGGCTTGGAACACAAGCTGCATACACTTGTGTCTTCCTGCCCCAAAGAGAGGCTTGAAACACAGGCTGCATACACTTGTGTTTTCCTGTCCCAAAGAGAGGCTTGGAACATAAGCTGCATACACTTGTGTCTTCCTGTCTGCTCTAAAACGAGGCTTGGAACACAAGCTGTCCCCATCAGCTTAATCTCTATCTGTATTTACATGTGTATAGCCTTGTTTTTCTTGCAATCTTTTGAACTGTACACAGTTCTGTTATACTAATGCTGTACCCTCAGTATTATAGATGTTTTATATTTCATCATGTTTGTTGCACTTCCGGTTCCGCCATTTTGGGGGTGGAGCCATTCATTTACAAATTTTTTTACAGTCTATAAGTAAGAGCAATGTGGGGAGGCTGGTTTATGCCCCTGTTGAAGACTATTCAGTCGAAACGCATAGGGCTAGCATTTTCAGCTTCCCACATTGCAATTTTTAATCTTTTTGTGATCACTTTTATTTATATGGTTTGTATCCAATAAATCCCATTTTTTTTACCTACACTATGTGGAGCTTCCATTTTTCTTTTTCCATGGCCCTATTTTGAACTGCTGTCTTTGGATTTTCCCAGTCCGGAATTGGAGGACGTATGCAGGAGCTGTTTGACTTCCACCTGTGATCATCGCTTCCTTTCAGTGACCGTGGCCTGTGGGATACCATCCGGCTGGATATCATGGGAGATCATCCCCTTATGCCTATTTGACGCACTGCTATACGGATCCGGTAAGGGTATCCATTTATACTCATTGGAGATCTATGTGCTGTGGTAGCTGCTGTCGCCTTCCCATTTGAGTGCACACACGCCTCCCAGCGTCTATTGTTACCCACCGTTTGGAGAAGACACCTTTCTTTACTTCACATGTTATGGACTTTCACCATTTGCTGTCCTGGTTTTTTATTTGGACACTCCAATTAAAGCAGGGCTTTTGCCTGGCTTTTCACATTTGATGGTGTTATATGTATGTTCAATAATTATTTTATTTGTTTTTCACATATGTGTCTAGTATATATTGGATACTCCTAGCGCTGCACTTTGGTTTTTTATATACTTAGTGGACTTGGTTTGTTTGTGTGTCAGCTGCTTTGGTCACTTCATTGCATTTATTATTTTATTTGGTTTAGCACAGCTCTTTCTTCACTTCCATAGAACCTGCCTGATATTGTGCAGCAATCTGATTTCCCACACATTAAAACTGTCAGTGGAGGAGCAAACACCTGACAGCAGATCAAATTCCTATCCACCGCTGCCTTATCGGGTATGGTCTCTCTAAGCACCTGAGGTTGAAAAACAGGACACATTCAGAAATCCAGGGGCTTGAGGGGATTGTGGAAAAAAGGGTTAAAGAAGCCCACACCTGCGTCTGAGCATGGTAAGTAAAGGTGCACTTCACTATAGTACTCAATAAAGGTTAGACTACAGCACAAGCAGGTTAAAAAACATGTGGCTGATAGCCTTGGAGATCCCAAGTATAGTTCAGATGGGGGGAGTGTGCATTGGCAGACCTGTGCAGGTCTCTAACCTGAAACACCTCCTGACTTACCAAATACTCTATTTAAGGCACATAAAATTCTACTACAACTAAACTCTTTTTTTACACAAAACAAATTATTACATAGAGTTAGTTGTGGCAAGCTGATTCGTTACCACTAACATATATAATGCATACAATTTCCATTATAATCATTTAACAATTTATAAGGTACATGCTCCACACCGCCAAATTTCTAAAACATAACAATAAGTGCATCCTATAACTCAATGCGTTTTGTGAATAATGCTTCACTTCTTTAGGAGTCTGTAAACCAAAAAAAAGATTAACAAAGTATATTCAAGCACTCCCTTAAATAAGGGGGTGTGAGTGCATGATCTATGCACATTGATATCCTTAATAGAACAATACTTACAAATAAGCTTGATTATTGTTCCAAATTAACACCTCAAAATGGCGACTGCCGCAAGGTGTCTGACCCGGGAGTTGTGGAAGGAAATTTTGGCACACAGATAGAAAAAACAAGGAGCAGCACCTAATAATGCATAGATTTAATCAGTATACTCTAATTTCCACCAGAAACCTATGAGTCAAAAATATGAGTAGTGGCAGAGAGATGCCTGTGTGCACAGATCCACCAATTGCAAAGCACAGAAACAAAAGAAAAGATTATCTCAATGTTATAATATTTGTGAGTAAGGCTCGGTTCACACTGGATGCCGATGCTGCTCTCAGGAGGTATCCTGTGCGTCCTGGTTCACCATTTCAGGTCCAATTTCAGCCTGAATTTTGGGCTGAATTCAGACCTGAAATGGACCAAAAGACACACAGGGCTCCTGTGCAAATTCGCCCTGGAGCCGCATCAGAGATATGTGAGCCAGTCACATTCTCCTGCTATTGCGAATTGGATGTGGGGATCCCACATCCAATTTGCAATAGTGTGAACCCTGCCTAACATGTACACCCATGTGAATAAATGAATAGGGTAACTCCATGTCAGGGCTTGACTCAACCCTTCCTTCTCTGAGCTAGCCGCTCAGCTGTCAGCTAATTGCCAGCTCCTCTCTCTCCACAGTGACTCAGCTGTTGATGATAGCCTGCTCATCAGTCCTGCTAACTTAAGCCATCCAGCCTTGGTCAACATCACAGAGACTTTCTCCTGTGCTCCTGTTAAAGACTTGCTTGGCTGACATTCCTTCTGGCTCCAGATCCTGCTTGCTGTTCCATTACGCTGATTCCTGGCTTCCTGACTTTCTGGCTTTCCGGTTACAGAACTTTGGCTATGTTTTGACTACGTTTGTTCTATTTCATTTTATTATTAAGCAAGTGTGATTTAACTATACTTCTGTCTCGGTCTGATTCATGGTTTCTGACACTCCACTATATACATATTGTACTCGCAAACAAGCAGAAACAAAAGGGAGGAAGAATAATGAGAAATAAGAAATGTGTGCAGTATAAGAATTACAACACCATTAAAGACCAAGATGTTTGCTACCAGAAATAATTAAATACAGGTATCTAGGGTCAAAAATTATAAGTACCATCAAAACTCAACATTCACAAAGTGCTAGCATGTGTGGTTTGTAGATTTTTAATAACAAGAACCTCAGACCATCATAAAAAGATCCACCGCTGGGCAGATGTTGTGATAGACTGGCCAGTGGTTAGCTATAGTCTATGAGTGTGGTTAGGCTCTCCAGTCGTTAACTGCATCCTTTTTTTACATATTTTGAATATTTCCTGCATTGGTTGCAGTTTTATTTATTGCAGTGTTGCTTTTCACTCGCCTAGTGCCTTTAAGGCCAAGCCTTTCGCTAGCAGTAAAAAGAACCAGCACTAGATGTCTACACCCCAATAAAATGTAGAATGATTTTGTTTTTATTGAACTATTGTATATTGTGCTGTAAAATCTGTTTAACCAATAACTTCCTGCATAAAGCCCATAATATTGTCATTGATGTATTGGTGTGTTGTCAGGTCCAGGGCAGGTCATCACTGGAAGCAGCAAGAGAACCCAACATTTCCAGTTGCTCACAAGGGGGTAAGAGCAACAGTGATAATTTGAAGCTGTGCTAAATTTTTCTTTGTGTTTGTGGTTACTAAGGGCTTTCTTCTCACATCCTGTCTAAAGCCTCATACACACGATCGGATTTTCTGCAGACAAAGCGTCGGCGAACAAACACGAATGTAGTGACGTACTAGACGTACTACAAGCCGATAAAAAGGAAGTGCAATTGTCAGGCGCCACCCTTTGGGCTCCTTCTGCTAATTTTGTGTTAGTAGAAGTTTGGTGAGTGTAGATTCATGCTTTTCATTTAGCGCTTTTCATTTCGTGCTTTTCATTTCGTGCTTTTCAGTTTGTTTCTGAACGACCGTTCATCAACCAGACATGTTGCGGAACCAGTGGAGATAATGTGTTATTTAGGGATGGGCCGAACATCCTCCCCCTGTTTGGTTCGCATCCAGAACATGCGAACAGGCAAAAACTTTGTTCAAACACGCAAACACCGTTAAAGTCTATGGGACACGAACATGAAAGATCAAAAGTGCTAATTTTAAAGGCTTATATGCAAGTTATTGTCATAAAACGTGTTTGGGGACCTGGGTGTCTATAGTATGCCTTTAAAGTGGCACTTTTTTCCAGTGTTTAGAATAGTCTGACAGCAAAATGACATTTCTAAAGGGAAAAAAAAGTCATGAAGTAATAGCGGCTATAGTGAATTGTCGGCTATAGTGAATTGTCTATGGGAGAAATCAAAAGTGCTAATTTTAAGGGTTAATATGCAAGTTATTGTCATAAAAAGTGTTTGGGGACCTGGGTTCTGCCCCAGGGGACATGTATCAGTGCAAAAAAAAGTTGTAAAAACGGACGTTTTTTCGGGAGCAGTGATTTTAATAATGCTTAAATTGAAACAATAAAAGTGTAATATTCCTTTAAATTTCGTACCCGGGGGTGTCTATAGTATGCCTGTAAAGTGGCGCATGTTTAAAACAGTCCGAGTGCAAAATGACATTTCTACAGGAAAAAAAGTAATTTAAAAGTACAAGCGCTAGCGCCGGCTATAATGAATTGTCGGTCCGGTAATACACATAAAAGTTCATTGATAAAAAGGGCATGGGATTTCTTCACAGGGGAACCCCGAATCAAAATTTAAAAAAAATGCGTGGGGGTCCCCCCAAATTCCATACCAGGCCCTTCAGGTCTGGTATAGATTATAAGTGGAACTGTGCGCCAATTTTTTTTTTTTAAATGGCGTGGGGGTCCCCCTCAAAATCCATACCAGACCCTTCAGGTCTGGTATGGATTTTAAGGGGAACCCCGCGCCAAAATTTAAAAAAAAAATGGTGTGGGGTCCCCCCAAAAACCCATTCCAGACCCTTATCCGAGCACACAACCTGGCAGGCCGCAGGAAAAGAAGGGAGATGAGAGAGCAGCCCCCCTCCTGAACCGTACCAGGCCACATGCCCTCAACATTGGGAGGGTGCTTTGAGGTAGCGGCCCCCCCAAAGCACCTTGTCCCCATGTTGATGGGGAGAAGGGCCTCATCCCCACAACCCTTGCTCAGTGGTTGTGGGGGTCTGCGGGCAGGGGCTTATCGGAATCTGGAAGCCCCCTTTAACAAGGGGACCCCCAGATCCCGCCCCCCGTGTGAATTGATAATGGGGTACAAATGTACCCCTACCATTTCACAAAAAAAGTGTCAAAAAGGTTAAAAAAGATAAGAGACGGTTTTTGACAATTCCTTTATTAATTTCTATTCCTTTCATCTTCTTTCTTCTGGTCTTCCTTCGGTGTTCTTCTTCTTCCTCCATCTTCTTCTTCCCCCGCTTCTTCCTCTGCTTCTTCCTCCGGTCTTCTTGTCTGGCATCTATCTCCGGCTTCTTCTCCGCTTTGTCCTCCGCATGACCTGCCTCAGTGGGAGTCTTCTGCTGTGTAACGCTTCTGTTCAGGTGACATTTCTTACATAACGGAGGGCGGGGCCACCCGGTGACTTCCCTTTGGCTTTGCCATGTTGTCAGAGGGGGCAGAGTCATAAACAGGTGACCCCACCCCCCGACAACACAGGGAAAGCCATAGGGAAGGCCCCGTGCGTCAGAGGGGGCGGGGTCACTGGGTGGCCCCGCCCTCCGTTATATAAGAACTGTGTCAGAGAGGTTACCTGATTGGGCGCCGGTGCGCGCCGGGGCGTGTTGGAGCTCGTGTCTCTGTGCGTGCCGGGGCGCGTGTTCCTGGAGGCACCGGAGTGTCTGGGCTGACCAGCCGTGGTGTGCAGGGTGGCGTCCAGGCGTGCGTGCGTATGCGCGTTTGCGCTAACGCGCGTCCGCCTATGGGCGTTACTGCGGGCGTGCCCGGTAGTGTGGGCGTGCATGCCGGTGTCGGGGGCGCGCTCGGGCGCGTGCGGGGGTGCGGTGGTGCCTTGGCGAATCGGCGTGTGCACGAGCGCTGCGTTTGGCACCAATTGGCCTATTTAAGCCTGCCTCTACCCTGATTCTGTGCTGCCTGATCAAACAGCTCTGTACCTTGTTCCGTGATCTTCCTGTGTTCCTGTATCTCCGTAGTTTGACCCGTTGTGACCCGGCTTGCCTTTGGACCTCCCTTGATTGCTGCCTGAACCCGACCCCGGCTTGTTTGACCTTGTTTCTGCCTACTCCCTTGTACCGTTGCTGCCAGCCCGTTGCCGACCTCTGCCTGTGTGTGACCAGCCTGATTAGCTCCTGCTCAGCATCTGCTCCATCAGTCTTGAAGCTCTACCGGTTGCTTGCCAGACCACCTTGCTCCAGGACCCTAACATCAGGCCCTCATACCATTCCGCACTCGTGGGCCTCCTGTCTACTCTACCAGGGGCCCCGAATCGGATACGTAAGGGAGCCTACCCTCTGCCCAAGCGGACTCACCTGTCTGGTAAGTGTGGGACCTGACAAACTGTCACCTGAACAGAACAGTGAAATGGTAGGGGTACTTTTGTACCCCATTACCAATTCACACAGGGGGGTCCCCTTGTTAAAGGGGGCTTCCAGATTCCAATAAGCCCCCCGCCTGCAGACCCCCACAACCACCGGGCAAGGGTTGTGGGGATGAGGCCCTTCTCCCCATCAACTTGGCTATGTTGAGGGCATGTGGCGTGCTCGGATAAGGGTCTGGTATGGATTTTTGGGGACCCCATGCCATTTTTTTTTAATTTTGGCCCGGGGTTCCCCTTAATAACCATACCAGACCTGAAGGGCCTGGTATGGATTTTGGGGGGACCCCACACATTTTGTTTTTTAGTTTTGGTTTGGGGTTCCCCTGTGGGGAAATCCCATGCCATTTTTATCAATGAACTTTTATGTGTATTGCTGGACCGACAATTCATTATAGCTGGCGCTAGCGCTAGTACTTTTAAAATACTTTTTTTCCTTTAGAAATGTCATTTTGCACTCGGACTGTTTTAAACATGCGCCACTTTACAGGCATACTATAGACACCCCAGGTACAAAATTTAAAGGAATATTACACTTTTAATGTTTCACTTTAAGCATTATTAAAATCACTGCTCCCGAAAAAACGGCCGTTGTTACAACTTTTTTTTTTGCACTGATACATGTCCCCTGGGGCAGGACCCAGGTCCCCAAACACTTTTTATGACAGTAACTTGCATATTAACCCTTAAAATTAGCACTTTTGATCTCTCCCATAGACAATTCACTATAGCGACAATTCACTATAGCCACTATTACTTCATGACTTTTTTTTTCCCTTTAGAAATGTCATTTTGCTGTCAGACTATTCTAAACACGGGAAAAAAGCGCCACTTTACAGGCATACTATAGACACCCACCAGGGACAAAATTTAAAGGAATATTTCACATTTATTGTTTCACTTTAAACTTTATTAAAATCACTGCTCCCGAAAAAACGTCCGTTTTTAAAACTTTTTTTTGCACTGATACATGTCCCCTGGGGCAGGACCCAGGTCTCCAAACACTTTTTATGACAATAACTTGCATATAAGCCTTTAAAATTAGCACTTTTGATTTCTCCCATAGACTTTTAAAGGGTGTTTTGCGGCTTTCCAATTTGCCGCGAACACCCCAAATTGTTCGCTATTTGGCGAACAGCCAATGTTCGAATCAAACTCATGTTCGACCCGAACATAAAGCCCATCCCTAGTGTTATTTATCATTGGCCTCAGAGTTATTGCTTTGACACAAGTCCAGTCCAGGAACAGTAGGAGGAGGATTTCTTGGACCAAAAATTGGTTGCTTTATTGATCGTGACCTATTATATCATATTTGCTGCAGGAGCTCCAGGAGCTCCAGGAGAATAATCCGGATGATTTTCGGAATTATCTCCGGAAGACTGACTCTGCTTTCACCAACTCTTGGCATTGACTTTTATTTTATTTTTTGGTTGAATAATGATTTGATTTGGTATATTTTCTATATTTTTGAATGCATAGAATGCACTTTTTGGTTAAGATCTATTGGCAGATAGCATGCCAAAATTTATACCGCTACATATCTTTGGTAAAAATAACCCAAATCGGTGTATATTATTTGGTCTTTCAGAATCTCTGAAAATTGATCATACCTGAAGTACTGACGGCCTATCTCATTTCTTGAGACCCTAACATGCCAGAAAAGTACAAATACCCCTAAATTACCCCTTTTTGGAAAGAAGACATTCCAAGGTATTTAGAAAGATGCATGATGAGTTTTTTGAAGTTGTCATTTTTTCCCACAATTCTTTGCAAAATTAAGATTTTTTTTCTTTTTTTTTCTTCACAAAATTGTCATATTAGCAGGTTATTTCTCACACACAGCATATGCATACCACAAATTACACCCCAAAACACATTCTGCTATTACTCCCGAGTACGGTGATACCACATGTGTGAGACTTTTACACAGCGTGGCCACATACAGAGGCCCAGCATGCACGGAGCACCTTCAGGCGTTCTGGAGCACCCAGGCCAATTCTGACATTTCTCTCCTACATGTAAAAATCATAATTTATTTGCTAGAAAATTACATAGAACCCCAAAACATTATATATGTTTTTTTAGCAAAGACCCCAGAAAATACAATAGCGGTCGTTGCAACTTTTTATCTCGCACGGTATTTGCGCAGCAATTTTTCGAACGTGTTTTTAAAAAAAAAAACAGTTTTGTGCTTTAAAAAAAAAAAAAACAGTAAAGTTAGCCAAATGTTTTTGCATAATGTGAAAGATGAAGTTATGCCGAGTAAATAGATACCTAACATGTCACCCTTCAAAATTGCACACGCTCGTGGAATGGCGCCAAACTTTGCTACTTAAAAATTCCCATAGGAGACGCTTTAAAATGTTTTACTGGTTACATGTTGTGAGTTACAGAGGAGGTCTAGGGACAAAATTATTGCTCTTGCTCTACCGATCGCAGTGATACCTCACATGTGTGGTTTGAACAGCATTTTCATATGTGGGTGGGACTTACGCATGCGTTTGCTTCTGCATGCGAGCACACGGGGATACGGGGAACATTTTTTTCTTTATTGTTTATTTTACTTTATTTATTTTAGTTTGAAGATTTTTTCCAAAAAATAAATTTTTTGATCACTTTTATTCCTATTACAAGGAATGTAAACATCCCTTGTAATAGGAATATGGCATGACAGGTCCTCTTTACAGTGAGATATGGGGTCAATAAGACTCCACATCTCACCTCTAGGCTGGGAGGCCTGAAATAAAAAAAAAAGATCCTGGCTTCGATCATAGCAGTGAGTCGGTAGAAGCACCTGAGGGCGGCGGGAGGGGGGGAGTCCCCTCTCGCCTCCCGTAAGAACGATCAAGCAGCAGAACAGCCCCTATGATCATTCTCATGGTGCAGGGAATCACCGGCTGAAAAAGCTGATATCTGAATGATGCCTGTAGCTGCACCCATCATTCAGATATCCCCGCACAAAGTCAAGAACGTCGTATGACGGCCGGCAGGTGGGAAGTGGTTAAAACACATTTTTTTTAGCACAAAGTTGTCCATTTATACAATATTTCTAACACATAGCATGTACATACATAAAAGATTCTCCTACCTCTCCTGAGTACGGCGATACCACATGTGTGAGACTTCCACAGCCTGGCCACATACAGAGGTCGAGTACAGCCGAGTATGGCAGAGTATGGCTGAGTATAGCCGAGCATGGCTGGGTATGGCTGAGCATGGCAAAGTATGGCTGGGTATCACAGAGTATTGCAGAGTATGGCTGGGTATGGCAGAGTATGGCTGGGTATGGCTGGGTATTGCAGAGTATTGCGGGGTATTGCAGAGTATTGCGGGGTATTGCTGGGTATTGCGGGGTATTGCGGAGTATTGCAGAGGATTGCAGGGCATTGCGGGGTATTGCGGGGCATTGTGGGGTATTGCAGAGTATTGCAGAGTATTGTTGGGTATTGCAGGGCATTGCAGAGTATTGCGGGGCATTGCAGAGTATTGCGGGGCACTGCAGAGTATTGCAGAGTATTGCGGGGCATTGCAAGAGTATTGCAGAGTATTGCAGGGTATTGCAGAGTATTGCGGGGTATTGCTGGGTATTGAGGGGTATTGCGGGGTATTGCAGAGTATTGCGGGGTATTGCGGGGCATTGCAGAATATTGCGGGGCTTTGCAGAGCATTGTAGGGTATTGCAGAGTATTGCACAGGGAATTGCAGAGTATTGCAGAGTATTGCACAGGGAATTGCAGAGTATTGCAGAGTATTGCACAGGGAATTGCAGAGTATTGCAGAGTATTGCATAGGGAATTGCGGAGTATTGCAGGGTAGTGCTGTGTATTGCTGAGCATGGGGAGGATGGCTGAGCATGGAGGGATGGATGGATGTGACTGCACATGTCACTGAGCAGCGCTGTGGGCATTACACATCCAGCCCACAGCGCAGCTCCCATCTGATTCCTCCCCCTCTGTACCGATCAATACAGAGAGGGGAGAGAGGAACCGGTGTCATTACATGACGCCGGTTTGTTTACATGTGATCGCTCCGTCAATTGATGGAGCGATCACATGGTGAACAGCTGCGATCAGTGGCTGTTTACCGCGATCCGTGATGTGACGGGTGCAGAGGTCGCACATGTTCCCGTGTGTGCGCCCCAGGGGGCGCGCGGGAGCGGTATTCTGAGATCACGTCATATGACGTGCTCCCAGAGTTATCCAACCGCCGTGCAGCCGTCATTTGGCTATGGGCCGGTTGGTAACTGGTTAAAAGGCTTTTCTTTTTTTTCTAGTGATATCAAGAATAATATTATTATGCTTGTTTTTTTGTTTTTTTTTACCACAACACCATTATCCCGTAGTTTTTAAGATAAAAAATACAACTATATTGGTGTTCCTTGGTGTCCCTTGTTAATTTTACATTGTATTTTTTTAAATGTAACTGCCTACTCCCAAACTGTCATTTGAAGTAAAACGCATAGTCAATTAAAGTTATAATTATAAAATAGAAGGGTTAGCATGCAACCATCCTACTACTCAACTTAAGGCTTCAGTAAAGTAAAGAATTTTCTGACAATATCACAGAGAAAACTGGTTTCCCTTTGAGAGACTCTGGGAGAATCCTTATCACAGGCTTTTTATCATGTGCTTACTGAGGTGTAATGTCCCATACACACGATCAGATTTTCCGACAACAAAACTGTGAAATTTTGTTCGAAGGTTGGCTCCAACTTGTCTTGCATACACACGGTCATACAAATGTTGGCTAACAATTACGAACGTGGTTACGTACAAGATGTACAAGACATACGATGAGACTATAAAAAGGAAGTTCAATAGCAAGTGCGCCACCCTTTGGGCTCCTTCTGCTAATCTTGTGTTTATCTCGTGTTAGTAGAAGTTTGGTGAGTGACGAGTCATGCTTTTCAGCCTTGTGTTTTTCAGTTAATTTCTGCTTTTCAGGTTGTGCTTATCGGTTCGTATTTGTTTTTCAGTGTGTGCTTGTCAGGTCGTTTCTGGGCTTCAGTACATTCTATTTATAGTTCGTTTCTGATTTTCAGTGCGTGCTTGTCCGGTCATTGCTGATTTTCAAGTTGTTCTTGTCAGGTCCCTTCTGATTTTCAGTGCGTTCTGTCAGTTCCTTTACCAGCCATGTTGTGGTTGCGTTCTCGTCGGAGAGCTTGTACCATTGTTGGGCTTGGTGTTGGCGTTTATTCTTTTACCCAAGTCCTGACCATGAACAGGGGGAGCAGGAGTTCTTGGACCAAGAATCGGTTACTTAATCGTGACCAATTATGTCACATGCCTTTGTTGCGGGAGCTCCAGGAGAATAATCCTGACTATTTCAGGAACTATCTCCGGATGATGGACCCCATGTTTTACCGTCTATTGGTTTTGCTGTCCCCTTATCTTACGAAGCAGGACACCTGCATGCGGCAAGCCATTACTCCCGAGCAAAGGCTCATCGCCACCTTGCGGTACCTGGCGACGGGGAGAAGTCTCCAGGACCTGAAGTTCACTACTGGGATCACCCCCCCAGGCTCTGGGAATCATTATTCCAGAGACCTGTTCTGCCATCATTCAGGTCCTGCAGAAGGACTATATTAAGATAAGTTTTATCCTTTAACATCACGTTCTATGCATTTAATGTTTGCTAACGTATTGTATTTATTTCAACATTCCATAATTACCATGATTGTAATATACTGTGAATGTCCTCTTTGTCCTCATGCATGCTGTAAGCTTTTACTGCTCTTTTTTGTCTTTCATGCATATTTGTTCTCACTAACCTCCCCAGCATGCTACCCTGGGCCCATACACACCTAACCTAGTCACTTAACAATGTATTTTGTCAGCTCCATTGTACTGCTTACCCTAAACACCCCCTAAAATATGTCCAAATGTTATTGTTATCCTTAAATTCAGGCAGAGTGCAAGAGGCCTTATTTTTTGGGGCCCAAACTCATTTGGAACCCCTCTAACCGCGAAGTCAACCGATACCAATACTCTATCTGCTGACTTTGCCCAACCCATACACACTATACCTGCCGCTTTTGTGTTCATATTTATGGATGAATTCACCAAAGCATGTAGTGCAAGCACCTGCCTGAATACTTTCAAAAGGTACTGTTTAAAGCTTTGTTCTCCTATTATCTTGATAAGGAGGGGCTGGCCAAAGTAACACATATTATTTATGCATTCAGCTCTCAATGTTACCTGTCCAAAACATCTCCCCCCACCATAAAATGTTTACAATGGGCCATCAGAGGAGGTGAGTAATCTGATAAGTGGACCTTATACTTTTGTCTTTAAATACTCATTTCAATAAATGTTATACTTATGTTGGCCAAGAATGTTTGTGTCTAATCTGCTTGTAATGTTATGTGCAAAAGTACTCATTTTATTTTTCTTGTTTGACTTGGATTGGCAGACTGTGGCCTCCTAATTCCACCAGAAGTGGGACTTTCCAAATTGGAGTGGTGTGATCGATGGGAAGCCCGTCCGAATTGTCCCACCACCCAACTCGAGGTCATACTACTTCAATTATAAGGGGTACAGTAGTATTGTGATGTTGGCGGTGGTGACGGGGAATTATGAGTTCCTTTATCTGGACGTAGGGAAAAATGGCCATATATCTGATGGAGGAGTGATCGCACAGATGGAATTTTACCGGCATCTCCAGAATGGGACCTTGGGGTTGCCACCTCCAGACTATAACGTTATGGGCCTCCAGTTTGTTTTGGTGGCGGATGAAGCTTTTGCGCTGGGGGAACATTTGATGAGGCCGTTCCCCATGAGGACCCTGACCCCGGAGCAGAGGGTTTTAATTACCGGCTGGCCCGTGCCAGAAGAGTGGTCGAGAATGCCTTTGGCATAATGGCCAGCTGGTTCTGGCTTTTCCTTACGGCCATCAACATGGCGGAATACAAACTAAATCACATAATCTTGAGCTGCTGCATTTTTCACAATTTCCTGCGGAAGAATGCAGGCAACTATCTGGACTCAGTTGCGACTGAGGGCGACTTTTCACTGGATCAAATAAGAATGACGGCGCTTGAAAGTAGCTGTCCTGGCTTGCCCCCCCAAAGCGCCCGCGAAGTATGGCAAAAGTATGTTGAGTACTTCGTGGGTAGGGGGGCAATTGATTTACCAGCAAATCTGGAAGCTGTTTAAAATCATTTTTTTTTTAAACTAAACTCATATTTCATTTGATTTACTGTTTGTGTTTCTTATCTGTCTCCTAGGTTCTACAATGGCCTTTTATTTTTGGCCATTTTCTTCAATAGTGCAAATGTAACTTATTTGATACATGAGGTGACAATCTCTTCTTCAGCTTACTATTGTGTTGTGCTGTGGGTCTGCTACACACATACTATTTACTAAAGGCAAATCCACTTGGAACTACAAGTGAGCTGAAAATGCAGTGCAAAGTGCAAAATGGATTTGCCTTTAGTAAATAACCCCCTTTGTCACTGTAACTACACCAACTTCAAATATAAACTGGTATTGAGCATTGAAAGAAGAAGCCACACATTGTTGAGTATAAAACATTTTACTCCAAGCAAATTCACATGTGCATTATAAACGGTTTTGGAACAAACCAACATCATTGGTTGTATACACCATACATTGGTGTATAACATGTATATTTGACATAAATTTTTATTTTTGGGGGCTAAACGGGCATGTTTAAAACATAACATACACATCCCCAACTCAGGAGCTTACAAAGTTCAACTTTGATAAAGTAAAGGCCATATGAGTCATTAGTATGTCAAAACTGTGTTGATTTTGCCTTCATCAGATGGGGTAATCTCACCCCTGTAAAAGCCAAATTTTGAAGATGCACACAAATTGGGACTCAAAATTTGCATTTCCCTCATGATCCCATGCCTAAAAGTGTGTATTTTCCCTACTTCTATTTTGCTAAAGCCACAAAACACACAGTGTGTCAACATGTGCTATCTGCCATAATGGGATATCAATGTACACGTTTTGTGGGTGCAACCCCTTCCTCCAAACAAAAGCACCCCTGAAACGTCCATTGATCCCCCATGATGGGAGCTAGCACATGTTGACACACTGGGCCTTATTTCAGAAAGGACAATCCACTTTGCCCTACAAGTGCACTTTCAAGTGCACTTGCCTAGCACTTGTAGTGCAAAGTGGTTTTCATTCTTTTAAATAAGCCACAGTGTGTTAACGTGTGCTAGATCCCATCATGGGGGATCAATAGATGTGTTTCGGGGGTGCAACCCCTTCCTCTCACCTACTTTAGTTTGGAGGAAGGGGTTGCACCCACAAAATGCGTACATTGATATCTCATGATGGCAGATAGCACATGTTGACACACTGTGTGCATCTTCAAAATTTGGCTTTGCAATTCATTTAAAACTGTAAAAACAAGTACAACAATAACGACAACTTAAAAATTTGTTTTGGGTTTAGATTTTGCCTAAAATATCAATGATGTTGCTCAGTCTTTTTTGAACATCATGGATGTTTTGCTTCATCTTTTCCAAATCACGATTGCACACCATGATCTCACTGATGAGTACTTGTGCACTTGCACTGCTGAAGTGAGTTTCTTCTTCCACAACATTCAGATCACCTAAAAATAAAAAAACACACCATGTATTATAAATATGCAGCCATCCATCTATTACCTGAACCTGTGGTCTCAGACACTGACCTGTTGTCGGCACCATTTTGAACACTTCACCCAGCACTTCCTGAACCTCTGCATCCACATCCTCATGTTGTGTGGTGAGTTCCCTTTGTTCATTAGGTGTGGGGTTACTGGTGTCCTCAGATGTCCCGATTCTTTTCTCCCCTATGTGAATACAAAAAAGGTATACTGTACTTAGCAGACAGTTATTTTAGGCTAGAAATAGTAATATGAAACATGGCTTGGAAGTGTCGTCCAATTGTCTGTTTTGGCAGAGTTCCAAGCTGAAGACATGATTTTTTCCCTTTCAAAAACTGGAATACTTAACTGTTTTGTGCAAGTTTCACACATGGAGAGACCCCTAGTATCCACTGGAGTACCTGCGTGGGACACCATAACAAGGTTGTTATGCTGTCCCACACTAGTGCTCCTGCGTCCAGATGTGTAAACAGCTGCTGAGTGTCCTCTCCTTACACTGAATCAAGTTGTCATTTCATTATAGTTTCAAACACATCTAGACAACAATGTAAACTTATTTTAATCCAAATAGGCATGAACAAATGTAGTTAACCTGCATCTGCCAAAAACATTGTATTAGTGGTCGAACAAACTATGTTTACTACGAACGATGCCTGTGCCCACGAACCTCAAACTTGGCATTTTAAACTGTACAACAGTAAAGAAAAGCACATGGAGCAGCATGCAAGTAATAATAATAATAGGAACACAAATACTAACTTTTTTGCAGCACTTTCCTGATCTTTCTATACTGATCTTGCTCCCTCAATTTCAGGTCTGACCAGCGTTTCCTCAATTGATCCTTGGATCGCCGTACCCCAAAATTCCTGTGCAGACTTCTCACAACTTTAGCCATGATCTTGGCCTTTCTCACATTAGGGTTTATGCACGGTCCATGCTTCCCATCATAGTATGTCCTCTTCAAGATGTACACCATCCCCATCATCTCTTCAAAGGACATATTTGAGAACTTATATCTCCTCCTGGATCGGGAACTGCCTTGCTCCGGGCTTTCATCGTTGCTAATAACAGTACACACCTGCCGTGTCTTCACCATGTGCCATGTGCATGCGCAGTGTATATAAAGCATAGCACACATGCGTCGTATGTACCATCTGTGAGTGGAGGACTGAGGGTCGTTAGCGCCGATCATGCAAACGAAGGTACAATTGTAACTTGGGGCATCAGTGGTTAGTGGCCTATACTGCTTATAGATTGAGAACTTTATTGGGACAAGATTAGAAAAGTTTAGCCTGACATTAGGGTTTGTCTTGCAGATAAAATGGTTGACAAATTCACAGCCCCTGACTTCCTGCCCAACTTCATAGACAAGTACAGGAAGCTGCCATGTCTCTGGCAAGTCCAATGCAGGGACTATTCGAACAAGCAAAAGAGGAAGGCAGCGCTGGATAAACTGTTGGAATTGGTGAAGCCTGTGTATCCCATGACAGACATCAACTATTTGAAGGCCAAAATTGGTAGCCTGAGGAGCACATATAATAGGGAGCGCAAGAAGGTCCAGGATTCCCTGAGATCCAGAGGAGCAGCAGATGACGTATATGTCCCCAGGCTGTGGTACTACGACAGCCTGCATTTTTTGTCTGACCAGACGGAACCCAGGCCATCGCTATCAACACTTCCTTCAACACTTCCTTCAACACTTCCTTCCACATCAGCTGAGGCTCCTGAAGTCCAACCCGAGCCTTCCACCCAGGAGGAAGATGTGGAGGATCCGAGCTTGACCCAGGTATAGCATTGTTGAACATATTTCTTGTCAAAAATTGAATGATGTTAACTAGATGTTATTGATCACTAATTTCTGATTTAACAAAGTGGTTTACATATTATTAGACAGTAGTAGCCAAAAATGATTGGGACAAGAATGAAAAATGCTGGGGTTAGAATGATAGTCTTTTTTATTTGTTAACATTCAATTTGCAACAGTCATGAGCTCAAAATTGTGTATGAATGATGACCAAAAACCTAAAACTATGTACCATTTTCATACACAGGAAAGTCTCAGCCAGGAGGAGGCCGTGGCAAGCAGCCTGGCGGAATCCCAGGTTCCTCCCCTCTACCCTCCAACCAAAAGGACCAGGAAGGCAAGGAATCTTGAGGAGTCCGCGGCTGCTTTCCTAAAACAGGCTACTGCGGCACTTAACACAAAGCATTTGGATGTGTCACTGCAAGCAAACTAGAACACATGGAGGAGGGCCAACGCATGATATGTGAAGAAATTATTCTGAAGGCCCTAAACAAGGGGACGAGGGGCGAACTCACAACTCAAACCCACCTCTGTGAGTTGGACCATACTCCTCCACCACCTCCAGCAACACCACCAACAACAGAGCCACCCCTCCACAGCAGCATGGAAGGAAGCATGGAAGGAAGTGTTGAGAGTGATGGCCTGGGTTTGGTGTGGTCTGGCAAAAAACGCAGGCTGTTGTAAGACCACAGTCTCGGGACATATATGTCATCTGCTGCTGCTCCTGATCTCTCGGAGTCCTGGACCGTATTGTGCTCCCTATTAAATGGACTCCTCAGGTTCCCAATTTTGACAGTCAAATAATTGATGTCTGTCCTGGGGTACAAAGGCTTCACCAATTTCAACTGTTTCTCCAGCGTTGCCTTCCTGTTTATTTTGTTATGACCTTGTGCTCCCTATTAAATTTCACATTTTGGTTTTGACAAATACTTGGCTATGTGTTTTACTTCAAATAGGACAGTTTGTTTGTGAGTTGGCAAGTACATTTCAAAAATACAATGTCAAATTAACAAGGGACACCAACATAGTTGTATCTTTGAGGTTAAAAAATACAAGATAATAATAATGGTGTTGTGGTAACTTGACACACATAACAAAAACAAAAAATATGGAGATCACTAGAAAAAAAAAAGATTATTCTGGAGATCAGGGGAAAAAAAAACAACAAAAACAAATATTATTCAGGAGATCACTAGAAATAATCAAAAATGCGTTTGTCAGAACTCTGTGAATATCAGCAGCAAAGCAACTTCATTATTATAGCATTATAAAGAAGAAGAGAATGCGCTGCATTGAGAGACGTCATAATTTGCCGCGTCATATCTCCATTACGAACGCTAGTTTTACAAGACTGAGCGCTTCCGGCTCGTACTTGATTGTACACTTGATCGGAAAGTGTGACAACAAAGTTTTTGTTGGTGAAAAATTTGAGAACCTGCTAGCAAACATTTGTTGGCAGAAAGTGAGACAACAAATGTTCAATGGAGCATACACACGGTCGGACTTTCAGCCAACAAGCTCATATCCAACATTTCCCATCGGAAAGTCTGATCGTGTGTACGCGGCATAATAGTGTTGTTTATGTTTTTCTGGGGTTAAGTGTATTTTCCTCTGTGTTAATTGTAGTACCTAGCTAATGCTTCCCAGCAGAAGTGGTGCTGCCCGAGAAGCTAGGGTTAACTCTGCTAGCCAGACTTTCCTGGGGTTTTTATGCAGAGCCCTGCCCCCTGCTGGACCTGTGATCAGGCTTGCAGCACAGAGAGCCTATGGACCCAGCCTGGAAGGTACGGGAAGAGAGAGAGGAAGCAAAAAGTGACTGTGTTCTCACATTGTCACTAGGCGTGAGGTGACAATAATGGCTGTGCTGGTGGAGCAGAACACATGCTCTGTGGAATCCCCTCAAAAATTTTAGATTTATATGGAAGAAGAAGGTACATGGTTACACAGGATGAGTACTTCCCAGTAAAGTTCTCAGTGTATCAAGTGGAACTGTGCAAGGCAATGGCTCACTTCAAAGTTGCGGTGCCACCTTAATGCTGACTTTCGCATGACCACGACCCCTGCACCTCTGTTCCTAGGAATTAACAAGTGTGGGGCATATCCCACATTGGGTGATATGCCCCACCCACAGGCTTATATCCACTAAAAGTAACATATAAGATATTCTTAGATATTCAGTATGACACTAAGTACACGTGCTAGCTTTTAATGATGGCTGTTTTAGCCTCAACCTTCTGTGTCCACTTTGGAGCAACAGACCATTCTCACTATAATTGACAGTTGCCACTGACCTCTGCTCCTGCCATGTTAATTCTCCCATACTCTACCCGGTTGACCTTAGTACTAGGAGTACTTCTTTCCTCCTGTTCAAAGCAGAGTTGAAGAACTGTGGATCAGTCTCCTGAAAGGCACTCAATAATAACAGTAGGCGTACTTTTATTGGAAAACTCATAGATAAATAGAGGTTTAGCAGCTCACATGACTGCTATGGTGTTTGGATGAATCAGGGCCCAGAATTAGAACTCCATTATGTGTTTTAGTTTAGAACATCTGCTTTTATGTATTTAACTATAAGCACTGTGACAGTTTGACATTCTGTTACTGTGTAAAGTTGTGTAGCCTGGTTTACAGAGCTGACAGAGGAGGAGCAGTCACACAGATCTGACTGTCAGTTTACTATTCACACTGGTGCCCTTGATCATGCTTGTGGGAAGAATTTAGTGTCTGCGCAGTGACAGGGGCTATTTACAGACACAGCTGCAGGGAAGACTGCAATTGCTGAGAAAAGCCACTGTTAAGCCCACTCTCTGCCCAGTAGGGGCACACCGAGGATGTGAAATGCTAGATACCCTGGAGGATTGTGGGTGGTATAGTTTGCTACAGACTGAGCTATCTCCAGACTCTGGGAGGAAATAAACTACAGACTTCAAAAGCATTGGGCTGGAGGGAAAGGAAGGAGGAGGATAAGTTTGCTTCCCAGGAAGAAAGGGAGAAACATGCAGGACATTTTGGAGGGATGAAGAGTGCATAAGATTGTCAGCAGACTGCTCACCATACAATTGAGAGGGGGAGAAGGGTCTCTGACAGACAGTTGGTGATATTAGAGAATTTATCTGATGCTGACAGAGCCACTGTCTGATCGAGCATAAGGACGCTGCAGATACTGCCTGGTCATGCTGACAACAGGGAACAGGAGGAGATCATCTGCTGACACAGAGTTAGTAAGAGGCCACTGCACTATACCTTGACTAAAGAAGGACAGCATTGTCCTCAAGAAACCCAGTGTCATTGTCAGTGTCTGCATCAGTTTTTAGCACTATTCTGAGCGCCCCCCCCATAACAGTTAGATCCCAACAAACTGGCCAGCAGAAGAGATAGAGTAGAACATCACTGACTGCTGAACTGTTGTTGTTTTAAAGCCTCTCCAAGTTAGGCTTGCCCAGTATAGGGTTTAGGAGAGGGTTGTGCTTTATATCAATTATTGTTTCTGCAGCATTTTTCTCTCACGGTTTAACCATTGCAGTATAGCCTTCTTGCTGTTTAACTATTTCAGTATGTTTCTTCTACTTCATCCTGGGAAGAAGTCCATTGGACAACACATGTCGGAAGCGATGTCAAACACTAGAAGTGACATCATCACGCAGACTGGAAGTGCCGCGGTGCCCAGCTTGAGTGAGGTTTACAGGCTTTTATAATGTGTTTGTAAGTGAATTGGCGTATAATAAATACTGGATTTTTAGTGATTTTGCTGCACTATCAGCCCTTTTTGATACCTTTACATGGGGGAGTCCTAATATTGAGAAATGGAAGATCGGGAGGAGTGCTGATGACAATATTATTGTGGAAAGGGGCAATTACATACTAGCACTTGGTAAGGTGCATGGAGTGACCACATAGAGACTAGTTGGCTTGGAAACACATTTCCATGGTGGTTATAAGATAGCACATGATTTTGCATGCTGATGTGAGTGGTTATGGCACCATTGCACAATTTGTAGTTTTAAAGCTGCATTACACTATATATTTCATTTTTGTTTTCGGAGGTTTTTTTTATGCATATTCTTGTATATAAGGGGGGGGGGGGCATTCTTTAGATTGGCTGAATGCACCATAAAAATCCGATATTTGGTAAGGTGCATGGAGTGACTGGTGGATCACAATACACATGGAGGATTTATGACTGGGTTTAAAGGAATATACACGTTCAATGTTCTTTTATTAGTAGTACAAATTATACTTTGTGAGAATTTTTTTTTTTTGCTGTATCACACTATACGTTTAAAATTCCTTTTTGTGAACTTCTGACGCCCATTTGGAGGAGAGGAAGGAAGATCATTCCAGAGAGCATATAAAGGCACAGAGGAGAGCAACATTGGAGTCCTATAGAAGACTGATTTTAAATTTGGAGGGTAAAGGTGTGTATACATATGCAATTTGTGGTTTATTGAAGACACTTTTGAGAATTTTTTATGTAAGTGTATTAAAAGAATGCAGTTGGTGCACACGTAAGTTGGATATACTACATTATGTAGTTATTTTTTTCTTTCTTTTTTGAGATTAATCATCAAGTGGAGCACTATTAAAGACCTGAAACCAGTGAGGATGGTGTGGAATACATGTTTTCTATATTGGACTATAAGGGGTTCAGGATCACCGGAATGATATTTCTTTGGACTGGGGTTTGAAGAATTTTAATAGTTAGTGCTGACCTTATATCTGAAGCATAGAGAACTACCTAGGAATTTCCCTTGCTGGAGAGTACACAATTTTTTTTTAATTTAATTATGCTATGTGAATGGGGAATGTAACAAATATAAAGTAGGTGTTATTCCAATTTGGTGGGAAAATGGACATACACTTAAAGGGTAACTATGTGTATTGCTAATAGCCATCTAGCCTACATAGTACACACATAATGCAAACCAGTATGTGGCATGCTTTCAGACTCACCTATAATACCCAAAACACTTTGGGTATGCTAATGATACCCAGGTAAGCTAGCTATATTGTAACAAGTACTTTCTAGTGCAATGGTTACCTGTCATCCGAGAGCAGTGATGGGAGCGTTTACTACTGCAAAATTTTGGGGACAACAGTCCTCCTCTCTCAAACAGTTCTTGTTTTTTTCCCTAATGTCATGGGAAGAGAATGGAAAAATATAAAATTGTTTAAAGCAGAACTACACTGCATCTAAACACTGCAACCCAAAAAATGCTATTTTATTCATATTTAATATTCCCAGCAGACTCACCCATCCATCCATCCACGTCTCCATGCTTTATTTTGCTGAGAGATCACTTTGAAAAACACTCCCTAGCATTTCTGGCCATGGCCATCTTGAGTAAGGGCAGATGATGTATCATTTTTTTCGGGAATCTGCCCTTAGCTCAGGCATGCAAGCAGGAGGTGTGCTTAGCTGAGAATATCCCCCCCCCCCCCCCCCCGCCTGAAGACCCCTGGGATGTATGACATAATTTGCCAGGATGTAACTGAAAATTGTAAAAAAAAAAGTTTAAAGCAAGTAAATATGAGATATTTTCCTATCTTAAAAATAGCCAATGTTAATTGAGAGAGTGAGGTTCCACTTTAATTGTCACTATAAGGGCAGATGAGGGTAAACCTGTCCCAGTGACAAAGATATTTAACCATAAATACAATATAAGCCAAACTCAAGCCAAAATGTTTTGTTTCATTTAGGACAGAAACATTTTGTTCCCATCAGGACTGGAAGTAATGGTAAGTGTCTCAAAAGAAAAATATATTTTAGTTCGCTGAGGCAGGGTTCCTGTCACCCTGATGAACATTCTCCTCATTTCTTGTATGAGCTTCACATGGTAAGAAGTGAGGAGATATATGCTTAGTAGAGTCACAGACAAGAATAAAAGAACTGAAAGAAATCCTAAATCCTCCCCACTCTCACTAAAATAAAAGGGATAAAAACTCTGGCTAGAATGAGTGTTTAACCACTTAAGGACCAGAAGATTTGCCCCCTTAATGACCAGGCCATTTTTTGTGAAATGGCACTGCGTCGCTTTAACTGACAATTGTGCGGTCGTGCGCTGCTGTACCCAAACAAAATTGATGTCCTTTTTTTCCCTCAAATAGAGCTTTATTTTGGTGCTACTTGATCACCTCTGCGGTTTTAGTTTTTGCGCTATAAACAAATAAAGAGCATCAATTTTGAAAAAAACACCAATATTTTTTACTTTTTGCTATAATAAATATCTCCCCCCAAAAAATGTCTTCATCAGTTTAGACCAATATGTATTCTTCCACATATTTTTGGTAAAAAAAAAAAAATCGCAATAAGTGTATATTGATTGGTTTGCGCGAAAGTTATAGCGTCTACAAAATAGGGGATATATTTATGACATTTTTATTATACATTTTTTTTTACTAGTAATTGCGGTGATCAGCGATTTTTAGCGGGAGTACGACATTGCGGTTGAGAAATCGGACACTTTAGACACTTTTTTTGGGACCAATGATATTTATACAGTGATCAGAGCTAAAAATAGCCACTGATTACTGTATAAATGTCACTAGCAGGGAAGAGGTTAACACTAGGGGGCGATCAAGTGCTTAAGTGTTCCCTAGGGAGGTGTTTCTAACTGTTGGGGGAGTGTACTGACTGAAGGAGGAGAGAGATCGTTGTTCTTTATCAGTAGGAACAGCAGATCTCTCTCTACTTCCCTGTCAGTATGGGGATCTGTCTGTTTACATTGACAGATCCCCTTCTGGCTCTCTGAGGAGCGATCGCAGGTGGCCGGTGGACATCGCAGCCACCGCATGCGCCCCCTATACCCCTTAATGCGGCCACCGTAAAGCTACGGCGATTCGTGCAGGGGAGCCAACCTGCTGCCGTATAAAAACAGCGGCTGGTCGGCAAGTAGTTAATGCAATGTACAGTATTTAAGACAGATATCGATTCTCCCCCACCAAAAGTGTGTCAGTTCTATATACGACAATGTTAAACATTGTTTTTGTTTTTTTTAAATCAACATACATAGCACGAACATTTGATACATAGGTACATATTAATAACCAAAGAATGCATTAAAATACATTTTTAATATAATTTTTATTTCACTTTAGGCAGGGTAGATGGGTGTGGGAGTTGAGCTATGACAAACAAATATTTATTTTGATGTTGCTTTAACAGAGATAATACTCTGTTTTTATTTTGTCTCTGTGAATCACTATCATATCCATTTTGATGAGCACCTTTCCCAAGGCTCAGTGTCATTGTAGGATCATCTTGCACATGATTATGTTCGGGATCAGCATGATCGGCTGTCACTGATTTCACTGACATCTGTCCCCACAGTGAGACAAGCTGCAACATGAATTATTAAAGACATACACATGCAGATCTGTGTCATGATTACGGCAAACAATACAGTTTTTCCACGCTATTGAGAGCTAAAGGGAGCCGCGGAGGACAGCTGCTTTAACCCTTTTTGACAATCTGTTACGATTTTGCAGACACTAAAACCTGTCATGGTTTTCTGAATTTTGAAGGCCATTTGTATTGGATAATACTCAATGAATAGTTTTGCATACATTTTGTGATCATGTTTTAGATACATGTCCATACTCCCTTTACGTGCATATGCTACATACATAGACATACTGTACATTTGTGGTACATATATAAAGTATAGTTTGTTTTTTCTTTAGAACAAAAAAACATTGTTTTAACTTTTTAAAGCTAATTATATCTACTAATGCTGCAATGCTAAAAGGGAATTTACTGATTTACTGTGACAGTATTGTCAATGTGGATTTGTAGTCACTGGTCCCCCACTTTGTGCCAGTTGCTGTATAATATCCAGCAGGATAGAGCTGACACAGAGATGTAAAAGGAAACACTGAGGTAACATAGAGATGAAAAAGGAAGTTAAATATATAATGGGAGAGAAAGAAGTCAGGGGTCAAGGGTCAAGAGCAAAGTTAGGTATTCAGAGATGCATGGTCCGGTCTAGAAATGATTAGATCAGGGGTCTCAAACTCAAATTACCTGAGGACAAATTTTCACATCCAATGGGGGCCGCATGCAAACTGTCCTTTCCCCCAGCACTGATGTCAGTGGACGCAAATTTTACCCCCAGCACTGGTGTCAGTGAACGCAATATTAACCCCCAGCACTGGTGTCAGTGGACGCAATATTAACCCCCCAGCATTGGTGTCAGCGGACGCACTATTAACCCCCAGCACTGGTGTCAGCAGACGCACTATTAAACCCCAGCATTGGTGTCAGAGGACACACTATTAACCCCCAGCATTGGTGTCAGAGGACACACTATTAACCCCCAGCATTGGTGTCAGCGGACGCACTATTAACCCCCAACACTGGTGTCAGTGGACGCACTATTAACCCCCAGCATTGGTGTCAGCAGACGCACTATTAACCCCCAGCACTTGTGTCAGCGGACGCACTATGAACCCCCAGCATTGGTGTCAGCGGGCGCACTATTAACCCCCAGCATTGGTGTCAGTGGACACACTATTAACCCCCAGCACTGGTGTCAGCGAACGCACTATTAACCCCCAGCACTGGTGTCAGCGGATGCAATATTAACCCCCAGCACTGGTGTCAGCGGATGCACTATTAACCCCCAACACTGGTGTCAGTGGACGCGCTAATAACCCCCAGCATTGGTGTCAGTGGATGCACTATTAAACCCCAGCATTACCCCCTACACTCTACAAGTACCGCCCCACACACTCCACTTCACAAATATCCCCCCTTACACTCCACAAATACCAACCCCCCCACACACACACACACACATACTCCACAAATACCCCCTTTTCACAAATTTCAACCCCAGTCACCCAACTAAGGACTTTGCTCAGCCTCTGTGTGATGGCTCACTTAACTCTCCTCCTGGCAGTCAGCTGATGGCCTGATCTTCTGCCTCCCGAGTCTTCTCCTCCTGTCAGGTCCTGGCTTCATCACAGGCCTAGTGGCAGGGCACCCAGAGAACGCCACAATCTTCCTGAGGTGGCAGCAGGACCCTGGATCCGGGGTCAGTGTTCTGTCGAGAAGTGCCCGCTATCGAATAGTGCCCAGGACGAACTGCGCATGCGCCGTACGTAATAGCACAACAGCTGATTTTACGATCAGCTGTTGTGTCGGCGAGATGGCTCCTGTACACAATGGCTGACTGAAGACATTTTTCAGTCAGATTGTGCCTCGCGCTGCCAAGGAGTGTTCATGTAGGTGAGGGACGGAATTTAACATGAAGGGCACGGATGTTTTCAAGGATGGCCAGTGCTGCAAAGATGGGGGTGGAATTTTTAACAATGCCCAAACAAATCTGCTAAACAAATCTTTATCTGCTATTCTTCCTGGAGGGCCTATTTAGCTAGCTAAACGTTTAAAATTCTGCCCCCATCTTTGCAGCAGTGCATATATAGTGTAGCGCTACTTATAACAAATGGATATACAATTGTGATATGGCATACAGCAAAAACATTAAAGACAAATAAATGCATATGTCTCAAACTTTACACGACACCAGGTGTAGAGCACCCTAGCAAATATCTGTTAAATGTGGAAAAAAAAAGTTCTAGAGAAAAGGATTGTCCCATATTGTAGACACAATAATTCCATTCACCACGTGAGTAGGGATGAGCTTCGTGTTCGAGTTGAAACCATGTTCGACTCGAACATCGTCTGTTCGCCCGTTCGCTGAATTGCGAACGATATGGGCCGTTCGCGCCAAATTCGTGTGGCGCGTCACGGCCCATAATTCACTGTGGCATCGCAGTGCATTGCTGGCTGATGATTGGCCAAGTATGCACTATGACCCGCATGCTTGGCCAATCACAGCGCCGTCTGAACAGAGAGCCGTAATTGGCCAAAGCCAAGGAGGCTTTGGCCAATTATGGCTCAGGGGATTTAGCACATGCCCCACACTATATAAGGCCGCCTGCACGGCGGCCCTGTGTAGTGTGTGTTCCGGCGTTTATAGATAGAGAGAGAGACAGACAGTGTCATTTGATTTGAGTTAGCTAGATTAGGCAGAACAGTCAGTCAGTTAGCTGCACTTACAGTGTATTGTGTATATATATGCGTCCCAGGTGTTGCATATATATATATATATATATATATATACACTGTATTCAGTTTAGCTAGATCCGTTCCTGTTATCTTCTTACTGACAGGCAGGCTTGTCTTGTCTTGTTACAGTATTTACAGCTACCTGAAGAAAATTGCTGGTGTTCTTTTGATCCTATTAGTACCACAGTCAGGCAGCTAGACTATTTACAGTTAGTGCAGTGCGTCCTGCTCACAGTGTTCAGCTAAAACTACAAGTTAGTGCTGTGCGTCCTGCTCACAGTGTTCAGCTAAAACTACAAGTTAGTGTGGTGCGTCCACCTCACAGTGTTCAGCTAAAACTACAAGTTAGTGCGGTGCGTCCACCTCACAGTGTTCAGCTAAACCTACAAGTTAGTGCGGTGTGTCCTGCTCACAGTGTTCAGCTAAAACTACAAGTTAGTGTGGCGTGTCCTCACAGTGTTCAGCTAAACCTACAAGTTAGCGTAGTGAGACCTCTGCACAGTGTTCATCTAAAGCTACAAGTTAGTGCAGTGCGTCCTGCTCACAGTGTTCAGCTAGATCTGTTCCTGTTATCTTCTTACTGACAGGCAGGCTTGTCTTGTTACAGTATTTACAGCTACCTGAAGAAAATTGCTGGTGTTCTTTTGATCCTATTAGTACCACAGTCAGGCAGCTAGACTATTTACAGTTAGTGCAGTGCGTCCTGCTCACAGTGTTCAGCTAAAACTACAACTTAGTGTGGTGCGTCCACCTCACAGTGTTCAGCTAAACCTACAAGTTAGTGTGGTGCGTCCTGCTCACAGTGTACAGCTAAAACTACAAGTTAGTGCTGTGCGTCCTGCTCACAGTGTTCAGCTAAAACTACAAGTTAGTGTGGTGCGTCCACCTCACAGTGTTCAGCTAAAACTACAAGTTAGTGCAGTGCGTCCACCTCACAGTGTTCAGCTAAACCTACAAGTTAGTGAGGTGCGTCCTGCTCACAGTGTTCAGCTAAAACTACAAGTTAGTGTGGTGTGTCCTCCTCACAGTGTCCAGCTAAACCTACAAGTTATTTTTTTGCGAGCTCTGCACAGTGTTCAGCTAAAGCTACCTGTAGAAGGTTGGTGGTGTTTTCCTGATCCTATTACTACCGCAGGCAGCTAAAAAAGCTACAAGTTAGTTTTTTTGCAAGCTCTGCACAGTGTTCAGCTAAAGCTACCTGTAGAAGGTTGGTGGTGTTCCCATACTACAGGTAGGCAGTTGATTTTGCTAGCTGCAGTATCAGTACATATATATATATATATATATATATATATATATATATATATATATATATATATATATATATATATATCCCAGCTTAGTGCAGCTACAGGCCATTAGTATGTCTGGAAGACCAAGAAGGAGAGGCAGACAGTCACAAGCCAATAAGAGAGGGCAAGCAGGCTCTGTGTCTAATGCTGGTCGTGGAGACGGTGCATCCTCATCAGCACGTGGCCGTGGGGCATGCTTGGCCTTTTTTTCGGCAGCTGGCCGTGTTGAGCTGCAACATGCAGAAGACTTGGTCGAGTGGATGACCAAGCCGTCCTCATCCTCCTCATCCTCTCTCACCCATGCCCAGGGTACTTTGTCTGGCAAAGCAGCGGCCTCTTCCCTTGGCTCAATGTCATCAGTGACTCCTTCCCTAGCCCCACCACGTCCTCCTGAGGAGTCCCTCGAACTGTTTGACCACAGTGTTGGGTACATGCTCCAGGAGGATGCCCAGCATTTGGAAGGCTCTGATGATGATACTGAGCTTGATGAAGGCAGTAACATGAGCATGGACAGAGGGGGTGCCCAAGAAGTACAGCAATCTGGCAGTCATGCTCCCCCTGCTGCAGCATACTGCCAGGTTTGCTCCAGTGATGAGGAGGGAGGGGATGATGAGGTCACTGACTCAACGTGGGTGCCTGATAGGAGAGAGGAGGAGGCGGCACATCACCAACGAGGCAGGATGCCCTCCGGGGCCAGCCTAAGGGCAGCACCTTGACTGCATCACACCCCAAAGCTCCACATGTGCAGGGCGCTGCAGTCTCTGCGCGTTATTCAAAAAGTTCTTTGGTGTGGGCCTTTTTTGAGACGAGTGCATCAGATCGCACCGCTGCTATTTGCAACATATGTCTCAAGCGTATCTCGCGTGGCCAAAACTTCTCCCGCTTGGGTACCACATGCTTGACCAGACATATGTTGACCTGCCATGCAGTTCGTTGGCAAGCGTATCTAAAAGACCCACACCAAAGAACAAAGAGGACCTCTCCTTGCTCCTCATCAGCTGAGATCTCCAACCCCACTATACCTTCAGTCCTCTCTGAGACCTGCACTGAGAGGAATGAAGGTGTAGAATTAGGTGTGTCACAGCCAAGTACTTGTGGGCAATCTGCTTTTGGTACACCGACGTCAGATTGTACCAGGCAAATTTCCCTGCCCCAGCTGCTGCACCGCCGAAAGAAGTTTGCTCCCAGCCATCCACATGCCCAGCGGTTGAATGCTAGCTTGGCAAAATTGCTAGCACTTCAACTGCTGCCTTTTCAGTTGGTAGACTCTGCCCCCTTCCATGAGTTTGTGGAATGTGCGGTTCCTCAGTGGCAGGTACCCAAATGCCACTTTTTCTCACGGAAGGCGATTCCGGCTCTCTACCGGTATGTGGAAGGCAATGTCCATGCCTCGCTGGACAGGGCGGCCAGCGGTAAGGTGCATATTACCGCTGACTCATGGTCCAGCAGGCATGGACAGGGACGTTACCTAAGTTTCACGGCGCATTGGGTGACTCTGCTGGCAGCTGGGAAGGATGCAGGACAAGGTGCAGTAGTGTTGGAGGTTGTTCCACCACCACGCCTCCAAAATGCTAATGATTGTGACACACCTCTCTCCTCCACCCCCTCCTCTTCTTCTTCCTCCATGGCCTCTTCCTGTGCTTTGTCCTTGGAACCAGCAGTGCTCCGTAGCTGTTCAAGGGGCTACGCAAGTATGCAGGCCAAAAGATGCCATGCGGTGCTTGAGCTGGTGTGCTTGGGGGACAGGAGCCACACTGGGGCAGAGGTTCTGTCAGCTCTGCAGGGCAGGTTCAGAGGTGGTTGACGCCACGCCAACTTAAGGCAGGAATGGTGGTTTGTGACAATGGCACCAACCTCCTCTCTGCCCTCCGACAGGGACAAATGACCCATGTGCCCTATTTGGCTCACGTCCTTAACTTGGTGGTGCAGCGGTTCTTGGGCAGGTACCCAGGCTTACAGGATGTCCTGAGGCAGGCCAGGAAAGTCTGTGTGCATTTCCGCCGGTCATATAATGCCAGTGCTCGGCTGACGGACCTCCAAAAGCAGTTTAACCTGCCCAAGAACTGCCTAATCTGTGACATGCCCACCAGGTGGAACTCAACGTTGGCCATGCCGCAGCGGCTGCACAAGCAGCAGAGGGCCATCAATGAGTACCTGTGCGACTATGGCACCAGGACAGGGTCAGGGGAGCTAAGTTTTTATTCCCCACGCCAGTGGGCCATTATAAGGGATGCATGCACTGTCCTGTCACCCTTTGAGGAGGCCACGAGGATGGTGAGCAGTGACAGTGCATGCATCAGTGACACTGTCCCCCTTGTCCACCTGTTGGAGCACACGCTGCGTGGAATAATGGACAGGGCACTTGAGGCAGAACAGAGGCAGGAAGAGGAGGACTTCCTTAGCTCTCAAGGCCCCCTTTATCCAGACAGTGTTCCTGCGTGCCTGCCGATCACACAGGAAGAGGAGGAGGAGGAGGAGGAGGAAGATTGTGTCAGTATGGAGGTGGAGCCTGGCACTCAGCATCAGCAGCAGTCTTTAAGGGATCAG
Source organism: Aquarana catesbeiana (assembly GCF_042186555.1). Taxonomy (NCBI): domain Eukaryota; kingdom Metazoa; phylum Chordata; class Amphibia; order Anura; family Ranidae; genus Aquarana; species Aquarana catesbeiana. The sequence goes on along the minus strand of NC_133324.1, from coordinate 586,993,212 downwards.
TCCCAAGAAACACATGGACTTGTACGTGGCTGGGAGGAGGTGGCTGCGGATCATGTCGTCCTTAGTGACCCAGAGGACTCCGGACCGAATGCCTCAGCAAACCTACGCTGCATGGCCTCCCTGATCCTGCAAAGCCTGTGTAAGGATCCTCATATTCGTGGTATCAAGGAGAAGGACCAATACTGGCTGGCAACCCTCCTTGATTCACGTTACAAGGGTAAGGTTGCGGACCTTATCTTGCCATCGCAGAGGGAGCAGAGGATGAAACATCTTCGGGAGGCCTTGCAGAAAGGTCTGTGCAACGCGTTCCCAGAGACTGGGAGGTTACAAACTCCTGTTTCTGGACAACGTGTTGCTGAGGCTTCGGTCAGTCAAAGAAGGAGCGGTGGAGAAGGTGGCCGTCTGACCGATGCGTTCAGACAATTTTTTGGTCCGCAGCCCCAAGGTATGATCGGTTCCAGCAACCATCGCCAGCGTCTGTTTTACATGGTGCAGGAATACCTAGGGGCAAGATCTGACTTGGACACCTTTCCCACCGAAAATCCTCTGGGTTACTGGGTCTTGAGGATGGATCACTGGCCAGAGCTTTCACAGTATGCAATTGAGCTACTGGCCTGTCCTGCATCCAGCGTTCTTTCGGAACGCACATTCAGTGCTGCTTGAGGCTTTGTAACCGATCACAGGGTGCGTCTGTCCACCGACTCGGTCGATCGACTGACCTTCATAAAAATGAATCAGTCTTGGATCACCACCAGCTACCAAGCACCTGATGCTGATGTAACCGAATAATTTTTTTTGAAATCTCAGATCCCTTCAAAGACTGCCTATGCTGATGCTGAGTGACTATCCCTGAGTAATTATCCTCTTCCTCCTCAATCATCATGCTGATAGCTTGTAAGAACATTTTTGGTTCTGGGCGCCACCACCAGTGCCTAAGGCCCAATTTTTCAGCCCCTGTTTAACAGGGGCGTGTAATTACAATTTTTGATGCAATACTTTGCAGCAGGGCTCGTTTCTGCGTTACAACTACAGTATCTGTGAGGGGTTGCAGTGTTGTGGCACCAGCACCAGTGCCTAAGGCCCAATTTTTCAGCCCCTGTTTAACAGGGGCATGTAATTACAATTTTTGATGCAATACTTTGCAGCAGGGCTCATTTCTGCGTTCCAACTAGAGTATCTGTGAGAGGTTGCAGTGTTGTGGCACCAGCACCAGTGCCTAAGGCCCACTTTTTCAGCCCCTGTTTAACAGGGGCCTGTAATTACAATTTTTGATGCAATACTTTGCAGCAGGGCTCATTTCTGCGTTCCAACTAGAGTATCTGTGAGGGGTTGCAGTGTTGTGGCACCAGCACCAGTGCCTAAGGCCCAATTTTTTAGCCCCTGTTTAACAGGGGCGTGTTATTACAATTTTTGATGCAATACTTTGCAGCAGGGCTCATTTCTGCGTTCCAACTAGAGTATCTGTGAGGGGTTGCAGTGTTGTGGCACCAGCACCAGTGCCTAAGGCCTAATTTTTCAGCCCCTGTTCAACAGGGGCATGTAATTACAATTCTTGATCTAATATTTCACAGCAGGGCCCATTTCTGCACCCACCAAGAGCGAGTGAGGACTTACAGTGTTGTGGCACCACCACCACCAAAGGCCCAATTTTTCTGCTCTTGTTCAACAGGGGCATGTAATTACAATTCTTGATCTAATATTTCACAGCAGGGCCCTGTGAGGGCTTACAGTGTTGTGGCCACAACAACACCTAAGGCCCAAATTTCTGCTGAGTATATATGGCAGGCCCTTACTTTCAAACATCTAACTTACAAACAACTCCTACTTGCAAACGGAAGGAGACAACAGGATGTGAGATGAAATCTACCCCTAGGAAGGGAAATTCTCTCCTGTAAGAGTTAATATGGGAAAAACATTTCTCCTTTCCACTGATGCTTTCCAATCCTTGTTCCACAAAAAAACCCAAATTTTCAAAAAACATTTGTCATTGGGACAAAAAGTGAGGTGAAATCTTCTGAAGAGGAGGAAAGACAGCAAAACAAATGTCACAGGGGTGATAACCCTTCCCTATGTTTTCCAAAAAGCTTAAAAAAGATTTTTTGGCTGGAGCTAAACACGTTAAAAATTTACCCATTAAAAATTACAAACAGATTCTACTTAACAACAAACCTACAGTCCCTGTCTTGTTTGCACCGCCTGTATACTGCTGTTCAGAGTATATAGGGCCTGGTGGCCCCACACCTTTCCTTATTTTAATTTGGGTGCAGGGTTCCCCTTAATATCCATACAAGACCCAAAGGGCCTGGTAATGGTCTGGGGGGTACCCATGCCGTTTGTCTCACTGATTTTCATCCATATTGCCAGGACCCGACATTACATTAAACCCGCAAGCAGTTTTAAATGAGATTTCCTTTAAAAATGACATTTTGTGCAGGGACTGTTCTAAACACGGGAAGCCACTTTACAGGCATACTATAGACACACCCCAGGTACGATATTTAAAGGAATATTTCACTTTTTTTTTTACTTTAAGCATCATTAAAATCACTGCTCCCGAAAAAACGGCCGTTTTTAAAAGTTTTTTTTGCATCGATACAAGTCCCCTGGGTAGGACCCAGGTCCCCAAACCCTTTTTAGGACAATACCATGCAAATTAGCCTTTAAAATGAGCACTTTTGATTTTGAACGTTCGAGTCCCATAGACGTCAATGGGGTTCTAACGTTCGTGCGAATTTTCGGTCCGTTCGCAGGTTCTGGTGCGAACCGAACCGGGGGGTGTTCGGCTCATCCCTACACGTGAGTAACTGGTAAGACAACGAATAGTGGATCCCCCATGTAGAAGTAGTGCAGGCTTTCCAGACAAGTTGGACACATACAAACATATGTTTAATTAGTCAATAAGGCTTGTATTACCAACAGGCAATGAAGTAGGGTCTTTCAGCCAAACAGTGATGTGGTCCGGATTACATCAAGGACTTTAAAAGGGACTCGCCAACATGTAGTTTGGTCTCGGTGAGATAGCCCATAAAGAAAAAAAGGGGCCACATAGCATAATAACGTTTGGTATAACTGATTTATTAAAAAGTAAAACACTTACATTTTCCAAGATAAAAAAGTGCTTGTAATAAAATTGTGGCAGGCAGTGGAGTCTCCCGACGCGTTTCGTCTACTCAGACTTCATCTGGGGTACCCTACCACTGCTCCCATACTCCTTTATAAAAGTGCTGTGACCCCCCATAATGAGAATCCAGCTTGTGCCCATTAATTGAATGCACTTCCGGGTATCTCCAAAATGGCGGCCCCGCGTGCGTTTCAAGCCTCTTTCTTAGTGTATGGTATGCGTTCCAGCACTCCCATCCTAATGCTGAATTATAGTATATATATCATTTTCCCACGTGAATTTTATAAAAAGACTCCTTGTATTTAAGAAATAGAAACAGTGCATATAGAATATCATAAATAGAGCAGTGGGGGCATTGTTTCTCTTCATCAACAGAGATTCGTACTGGATCGAATATAGGAAGTGTGTGGATCTGGGCGGTCTATTCTAGATGACGTAAGCAGCGTCAAGGTAAGCCGCGCCTTCCGCTTCACATTTAACAGATATTTGCTAGGGTGCTCTACACCTGGTGTCATGTAAAGTTTGAGACATATGCATTTATTTGTCTTTAATGTTTTTGCTGTATGCCATATCACAATTGTATATCCATTTGTTATAAGTAGCGCTACACTATAAATGCACCTGTTTTCTTCACAAATTTCCTTTTTTGTTGTGTGAGCTGCTATTGAACTGAGTAAGCGCAGAGTTTTTGTTTTTTATTTTATCTTTGCAGCAGTGGCCATCAATGAAAACATCTGCCCCCTTCATGTTAAATTCCGCCCCTCACCTACATGAACGTGCCTCGGCACAATCTAACTGAAAAATGTCTTCAGTCGGCTATTGTGCGCAGGTACCATCTCGCCGACACAACAGCTAATCGTAAAATCAGCTGTTGTGGTATTACATACGGCGCATGTGCAGTTCATCCAGGTGTTCTGTCGAGAAATGCCCCCATTGAAAAGTGCCCGGGCTGAAGAGCGCATGCGCAATGCATGCGCCGTACATAACATCACAACAGCTGATTTTACCATCAGCTGTTGTGACGGCGAGACGGCGCAGGTGCATAGCCAACAGAATTTTTTTTCTGTCAGATTGTGCCCCGCTCTCCCGTGGTGAGTTCATGTCCATGATGGGTGGATTTCTAGACATTGTGGACGGATTTATGGGCACTTGGGGGTGGAATTACATGTCTAGTGCTGCAAAGCACAACTTTGTGATGGGCGGATTTCTACATTTCTTGTTAGCGGATTTATGGGTACTTTGGGGCGGAATATCACAAAGTTTAATTTTTTTGCAGCTCTGGCCATCTAATTCCGCCCCAAAGTGCCCATAAATCCGCCCACAAGAAATGTAGAAATCTGCCCATCACAAAGTTTTGTTTTGCAGCACTGGACATGTAATTCCGCCCCCAAGTGCCCATAAATCCACCCACAACGTGTAGTAATCCGCCCATCATGGACATGAACTTGCGGAGGAGCGCTAAACTGGCATTGCATTTTAGCAATTTGGTATTTCCACCAGGGCTGCATCCCCAACAGTTTAAATAGTGACTGGATTAAGGTCTGAATTCCATAGAACACTTGTGCAATCATAAAGGGATTCAAACACCTGATTATTTTCTGCACATGCTAAAAATTTCTGAAATGTTTTGCATCAAAGTTTACATTTTTTTACACTCTCATTATTCATTGGCTGATTGATATGTGTAGAACCTGGAGCAAAGAGTAGCCATATTGTTATTGTACCAGGTTTTCACCACTGTCTCCACTAAGTTGCTTTACACACTCACCTGGTAGGCAGATTATATACAAAGGCCTTTCCCTCTGGTATCTTGTACCTGCTATGCGTGTTTAGGAACGGTGGACAAGTGGGCACAATGTTCCACATCTAGTGGACTTATCCTATGATCAAACACTGTTGGTCAAGAATATATACAATGATTCACTCTGTTATTAGTATTACAGTCCAAGTGTTACTGTGTTACTGTGTACCAAACTTATAGTGTCAACCCAGGCTATGAAAAAACCTCATTACATACTAGTAATGGGGTATACGGCACAATAAGTGTTTGTGTGTACATAAATGTCTATGCAGAACTGCAAAAAGTTTACTTGGAGTGTTTAGGATAACTTTTTGCTGATCTCAAATTACCAGATGCAGCACCTCTGAAGAGACTGAAATATCTCTGGGCAAACAGATAAGAATGGCAGTGCGCAATCTGAGTATAGTAAACAGATTTCTTTTTGGTGAAAAGACAAATGGCAACTCACATTGTGACAGTTAAACTCAGGCTAATCACATAGTAAGGGTTTCCGGTGGACAGTCCCACACAGGGCTGCTGTTAGAAATCACATGCCCCGTATAGCCTACCTGGCTGCCCCCCCCCCCCCCCAATATATCAAAACAATATTTTCACTAAAAATACACAAACATTATTATTAGTGAACACAAACATTACAGAGAACCTGTGTGAATTAGCCCTTTTTAATTGTTTTTTTACATTTAAAAAAAATAAAAAAAGTATAGTTATTTTTAAAATGTTTACATTTTTAAAAAATATTTTATTTTACAATGTTTAAAAATTACTTATTAGAATGTTTAAAGATTATTTTTACAATTACATTTTTTACAGGGCAGGGAAGCCAGCAGTGCCACAGGATGGGGGGATGCAGCACAGTGACATGGGGGCATATGGGGGGGATCAGAAGTAGGCAGAACAAGGAGGGGGATCGGTGCAGGGGAAGTAATTACAGGAATGGTGCCCTGTGTCTGTGTCTCTCCCTGCAGCAGCTGAAAGTCGTCGGGGGGGGAGAAATATCAGCTTTCAGCAGCTGCAGAGAGCCGCACAGGGCATCTTTCTGTAATTGCTCCTCCGCCTGATCACACCAATTCCCTCCACTTTTTGGGTCCCCCTGTGTGCTACAGAAGGCCCATAAAGATTTTTTTAGTCATGTGATGGGCACAACACCAATCAGGGCTGGCCAGACACAGACTCTAATTGGAGAGAGCATACATACAAGGATATTCCCCTGCAGACACCAAAGAACATGGAGAGATCATGTTACAGCACTGCAGCACTGCAAGAATAGGGTACTTAAAGAATTTAAATAAAATAAAAAACAAGAAAAACAAAATACAGTATCATGATATATATCATATATATGATTTATTTATGGCAAATAACACTTCTCTGTTTAGTATCACTTTAACGTCCCCAAGTGTCTACACTTCTCTTTTAAATTTACTGACACCCAGACTCTCATCTTTTATATGTTTCTGGTTGCAAAGTTGTCCATTGCTAATGCATGGAAATCCTCGTTGGTAGACATTACTGTGACACAACACAAAAATCTCCTGAATTTTGCTCTATGAAAAACTTGCAAGACAAGCAAAAGAAGTCTGCAAGAATCTGGTACCCATGAATTTATTATTCCACGCTTACGTAGTTGTACAAGAGAGTGACTAGCTCTCCTAGGTTAGTGAGGGAAGAGGCCGTGCCACATCCAAAAATTTCATTCAAAGAAAGTGGGGTTCCCCTAAGTGGATTTTTCTGGCACTTGCACTCTACATATATATGGCAACCTACCAATTATATCTCTCTAACCAATTTAGATGAACTCCTCTTTTTCAATTATGACCCTAAAGAAGGATTGAAATAGAATGTATTCCAAAACGCGTCGGTCTTGAAAAGAGTTCCATCATTAATATGTTATCTTTTTAACAGAAACATTAAGAAATTGTATAAAATCATGTCTATCACATAATGTGTTTTCATTGTTTGCAATGTCTACAATGTTTTTTAATATATGAAAATTTTTGAATAAATAAAAATACTATTTTATTCTTGACATTAGTTTGTACCCCTCCACTTTATATAAAATTGTATGCAAGTGCCGGAAAAATCCACTTAGGGGAACCCCACTTTCTTTGAACTCTTACGTAGTTGCAGCCTCAATGCAAAGTAAGTTAATGTGTGATAAAATGTGCGTTCAGAAGGAGGGGGACTCACACTCATCCCTGCATTTTTCTGTCTACATACCTGGCATAGATTTTTGTTGGGATCCTCACACTTTGTTTCTTTTTAATTTGTCTGAGGTTCCTCCTTAATATCCATATCAAACCTAAAGGGTCCAAGGGGAGACCCCATCTCATTTGTTTACATTTACCTGACATCCAGGATTTCTTGGCTGACATCTGAATGGGCCATGTGAGGATATGTCACTGGTTATTAGATGCCCTGTTAGGATGCTCCCAACAATAATACGGCTGCCAAAACTTTCACTTTTCAGTGTAGCTGGAGGGTTGCCTTTGCTGAAAACCCATTTAGTTTTACCACTCGCCAAACCTCGGAACAAGCAAACTTTTATCTAAACATGGGTTTAGACAAAACCAGAAGCACATCCCTAGTGGTCAGTGGTGGTCAGTGGTTGTGCAACCGTGTTGTGCAAAAAAGAGGAAAGCAAAGCATTGGTATTTAGTGGTATTCCCCTAACTTCCTCTCTTGAAAAGTATTATTGGTCAGTGGTGTTTGCCTCACCCCCCCAATAAAACATTGGTTATCAGTGGTATTTCTTAACCCCCCCCCCCCAAAAAAAAAAAAAAGCATTGTTGGTTAGTGTTAATCCCACCCTGTTAATAAGAATTTGTGTTACACAGCTCAGATCCACAGGATACTGGGGTTCTGTGGAGGTCCTGGGCTGGAAAATTTGTCCTCAGAACAAAAAGTGAGGGGAAATCAGCTAGCCTTATAAGGTTTAGTAAATCATATATATAGTTAATATGTATATGGGTTTGCAGATAGGATCTACTGTTTAAAAATAATGTAATTTCAAAAATAAAATATACAATATAAAATATTATTATATATATATTTTTATATAATATTATGATATTATATAATACACTCTGTTGTTTGAGTTACCTCTTTAATAGTAGTGTTTTACAGAGGAATTCAGCATAAAATGTTTGGCAATTTGTACAATTGTGTGTGATTCTAAATAGTATAAAAATGGTATAAAAATGTAGAACTGAGAAAATTCATTTTATACTAGGTGTAATTATGTAGCTCATACCCAGCAAATCTGGATTACAATTGTCATTATAGTTTTGAAAGATTGCTTGATGATATAGTATTAGGCTAAGACCAGTTTGGAGAAACAATCGCTTCTACAATATGTTAAAGGAATCTATTTAATAGGAAATGGTAAAAGCATACTAAAAAGTTATTTTAGATATTATAATGTTCTGAAATTCCATTACTATAGATTAGAATACTGTGCTTGGATCAAATCAGCTCCATTTTAAATGTTATTAATACATTATAGTCAAAAAGAAAATGGTATATAAATGAAGGATTGCATATTTTTTTGTTGTTTTTGTTTTGGATAGGGAAGGTTAGAATTCCTGTCAGGTTTAACTGCTATCTAGTTTCAGTTAGAGATATTTTCCCTCACTTTCTCCTCTGGTGGGACAAACCTGACCTGAAAGGGAATGAGGGGAAATCTACAAAAGGGACACAGCAACAAAAACGTTATTTTTTGTTTGAGTATGTTCTTTTCATAAAGTATGTCCAAAATAGCAGCCGCCTAGTCATTGGACTACAGTTTACTAAGTTCAATCAGTGAAATGTGATTTCTGATTTGTTGCTCTGTTCTTTGCATATTGCTCATTGCCTAAATAAAAATGCCTAAACAAAGTAAAATAACTTGAAGGTTTTCTCCTGTCTTGTCACTATTTTTTATTTTTTTAATAAAGTGCTTTATATTACATTTAAAGTATACCTGTCATGACAGAAAAATTTGGGCTGCCATTGCTGGCTTCCCTGTGAAAATTCTAGCTGTCAGAATAAGCATATAGCAAAAGAAAACCATAGAAGAGTCAGAATTCCTTTTGTCTAAATTAATTTTAGGTCAGTTAATTAGAATGCATTAAAGTGGTAGTAAACCTCTTTTTGTTTTCTTTTTTTTTAAACCTGCAAGGTAAAGTTATAATGTGCTACTATGGCCATGCCGTGATGATGTCACTTCCACGCATGCGTGCGGGAGCCACTATTTACAGCACAGGGCTCTGAAGAAACAGAACGAGCATAATGTTCCTACAGAGCGCATGCTCCGGTGATGTCACCTGCCCATTCACAAGTAAATATCTCCTAAATGGAGCACGTTTAGGAGATATTTACTGTGCCTATAGGTAAGCCTATAATTAGGCTTACCTATAGGTAGATGTGACAGACTCACCCAGGACAGAGGCTATTGGAGGGGACTGAACGCAAGCCTCTTGCCCACTGATTATGAGCCCTAGCATTTGGGGGAATGGTGCTCTCTGTGAGCTGTATGCCTGGGGACCCTGGGGTTGGTGTTACTTTGGATTCAGCTCCATGTCCCCCCAAAACACACAGACTCTGGAACCCGTTATATGCCTTATTAGAATGATAAGACTGAATTATACTGTTGGGACACATCCTGTGAGGAGATGCTAATGTCATCAACTCCACTCACCTGTCTGATGTCAGCTATAATGTGTTTATTGTAAATAAGTTTAGTCTAGGTTCTAAGGGTATTCAACTCATTGTTGTTTGTTCTAATTAACCCTGTGTTGATGTTTATGGTAATGTATGTTAATTGAATGAGCTGATCACATTGTCCTCTATACAATGTAGGAGACGGGACGACTCCTATCGGAGCTCATGTTAATTAGGTTAATTAGGTTTTGTTTGTATTGTTAATTGTAATTAGCTCCAGCTATTGTGTTTATACTACTGTGTGAAGCTTGGTGCCCACAAGTCTGTCATCTGGTCTGGGTAAATGTTTTAGTAAACTAGCTCATGTTAATTAGGTTAGCTTTGAGTCAGCCTGGTGTATAAATGTGTGTGAGATCTCAAATAAAGAGTTAGTCCTGATTTACTCCAAGACTGGCGTTGTCTAGTTCTTGGGGTTTCCTATAGCCAGATCCATTGGACTCGTATTCCAGAACTTAGGAAGCAGTATACTGACGGAAGCACTCAAGCGGAGTGTGGGACTTTCCGTGACATTGGTGGCAAGCAGCGGGAAAGCTTCCTGCAGTCTGGGACATCCAAACCTCCAACTGGATCCAAGATCAGCATAGCAGACTTCAGTCACCCCAGCGGAGATATGGACCTGGCATCAGAGTTTCCAGGGCTGCTGCGGATCATCCTTTCAACATACACCAGGACTGTGTCTGAGGATGAATACCTGGAGCTCAGGCAGCTGATTCGGGTGAAGCTCTGGATTGGAGCCCTTCAGCTCGCTGGTATAAAACAGGGCAAGTGCTTTCCGACCCAAGAGAAAAGGGCCAGTGACCAACGGGCATTGCGGATGGCATTCCTGGGAGAGCGGCCCCAGGAGCAATGGGTGACTGAGTTGGACAGGCTGGTCCAGCAGGAGATAGAGCTGGACAATCGTTATCGGGCTCTGCAATGGCACGCAGAGGTGGGATATTTAGGGGAGACAACAGAATACTCTCCGGAGGGATATGACTTTGGTGGCCCTGGATTGCTGTGGGAGAGCCTTACAGATCATTTTATGTTTGGCGATGAAGGGGAACCTGACCTTGAGGACCTGAGAGAATATAGAGAGGCTATGCTCGGTCTTGCAGGGGTCTCAGAGCTCAAACCTGATCTGGACCATTTGCTAAGGAAGGAACAGCATCTGGAAAGGGCATACAGGAAACTGCTAGAATAAGTTCAGCAGCATGCCAGAGAATCGGCAGTGGAAAATCTGAAGATTGCCGTCCCCAAACCTGAAGTGCTGACCACAGGGCAGAGTTCTGCTAACCTCTGTCCAGCACTGATAACATCTTCTGGGTTCCATGAACAGGAGATGGTGAACCTCTATCCCCAGACACCAGTTATAGAGATAGGGGATTTAATAGACTTTTCTGCTGAGGAAGAACAACCTGATGAGCCTCCAACAGAAGAGCTGGTATTAGGGCCAAACTTCACTGTGCTCTGCCCAGCACCAACAGCAGTATCTGTGGAGTTACAACAAACTTCTCCAGCAGAAGTGCTGGCAACCGGACAGAGGGTCCAAAACCTCTGCCCCACACCTGTGGCAGTTTCGGAGGCCCAGGGTGAGAAGGTGGCAATCACTTTCCAGCAGCAGATACAGGGGGAGAAGGGAGAGGAGGTGTGTGTTGTCCCTCCCCAACACTTGGCCAGGGTGGAGGAAGCGGACTTCCCTCCCCAGCAAAGATCAGTGCACCTGGGAGACAGTACCATAGACATGTCGTCCAAGCAACCAGATGAGGGAATGGAAAAGGAAGCAGCCAGCTCACCTCCCCAATGGCAGCTACACAGTTTGGGAGTGGAGGAAGCCAGCCTTCTGCCCCAACGGTTAGCCGGAGCGGAGGATGCGGAGTCCCCAGCAGAAGTGCTGGCAACAGGGCAGAGTGTTACCAACCTCTGCCCAGCACCGGCAACAACTACAGAGTTCCAGGGAGGCGGGGCAGTCGGCCTCCCTCCCCAACAGTTAGCTGGAACAGATGGTGTGGGGTTTCCAGCAGAAGGGCTAGCAACAGGGCCGAGAACTGCTGGACTCTGCCCTCAACTAACAGAGGATGGATTTCCTGTGAAGGTGGATGGGACTTCAGTCTCCACCTGTATACCCCAGGGATGCTGGGCAGTCAGCCCAGATCCCCAACAGCATGATAGAGTGAGCCCAGTCAACCTGTCTTCTCTCCAGTGGCAGAAAGGACTCCAGGGAGAAGGGCCAGTCCAGGCCTCTCCCCAGCAGCAGATATGTTCTCTGAGAGAGGCAGAGGTTGGCTGGGTGAGTAATGCTTTGTTTGGAACAATTTATTTGGGGTACTGTGTGGGTACAGGCATTAGAGGACTGGAGCTACTTACTAACTTCGGAGTCAACCCGTCTGGGGTCTCCTCCTGTGTTAGTCTCCTGCCGAAAGGGGAGAAATGTGACAGACTCACCCGGGACAGAGGCTATTGGAGGGGACTGAACGCAAGCCTCTTGCCCACCGATTATGGGCCCTAGCATTTGGGGGAATGGTGCTCTCTGTGAGCTGTATGCCTGGGGACCCTGGGGTTGGTGTTACTTTGGATTCAGCTCCATGTCCCCCCAAAACACACAGACTCTGGAACCCGTTATATGCCTTATTAGAATGATAAGACTGAATTATACTGTTGGGACACATCCTGTGAGGAGATGCTAATGTCATCAACTCCACTCACCTGTCTGATGTCAGCTATAACGTGTTTAATGTAAATAAGTTTAGTCTAGGTTCTAAGGGTATTCAACTCATTGTTGTTTGTTCTAATTAACCCTGTGTTGATGTTTATGGTAATGTATGTTAATTGAATGAGCTGATCACATTGTCTTCTATACAATGTAGGAGACGGGACGACTCCTATTGGAGCTCATGTTAATTAGGTTTTGTTTGTATTGTTAATTGTAATTAGCTCCAGCTATTGTGTTTATACTACTGTGTGAAGCTCGGTGCCCACAAGTCTGTCATCTGGTCTGGGTAAATGTTTTAGTAAATTAGCTCATGTTAATTAGGTTAGCTTTGAGTCAGCCTGGTGTATAAATGTGTGTGAGATCTCAAATAAAGAGTTAGTCCTGATTTACTCCAAGACTGGTGTTGTCTAGTTCTTGGGGTTTCCTATAGCCAGATCCATTGGACTCGTGTTCCACAACTTAGGAAGCAGTATACTGACGGAAGCACTCAAGCGGAGTGTGGGACGTTCCGTGACAGTAGATATCAACCATGGCAGTTTACTCCCACCTTTGAAGCCAGGGAGTCAGCCCAGACAACCATTTTCAGGAAAAGCTGAGTATTGGAGGCCTACATGTTTCTCTCATGATAGGTTTCTTTCAAATGGTTACCTCCAATGGAAGTGTGAGTTGCAACATTGGTAGCAGGCAATTATTTGAGGAAAGAAATTAAAAAAGTTTTGGGACTCCCTGAGCCATCTAAAATAGCAGACATGTGCTAGATTGCCTCCTCATCATCTGAGAATTTGTGACCACTATTACACTTGTTATCTTCATCTATTCAGGCATTTTACCTTTCTTGCCTTCTATCAACCTGATTATACCCCCTCAATGTGCAAAATAAGAAAGAGTTTACAATGCATGTAGAGATCCAAGTTTGTTGGCTTCCCTCCAAATGTCAGCTAAACCCTATAGGATGTACATCACAGACCTCTCTTTACCAGATGCAGAACAACTGTCTTCTCTGGAGACACCTTCTGATCTGTTTGATTCTTCGGGGGATAGCACTGCCAACTCACCCATAAAAAAGTATCAAATTCTGCACCCAAGGTACAAGCAGTTTTAAATCAATGCTACAGAGCAAGCTGCATTTGACAGAATCACCTTCAATCTGATGAGGAAGATCAGAGTTATGGGAAGCCACACAGACCTCTTCTAACAGAAAATAGGCAATCTCACCTTGGTGTTAAACTCACTTACATATACTTGATAGATGTTCCACAGACAGAACTAGCTGCATCTCTGCTAAAGCTGGAAGACTTTGATAACAGGGCCCAATGTGGAAATCTCCAAATGATCATGGTTTGAAAATTAGTAGATGATATACAGTCCACTAAAATCCCAAGTCCCAAGTCCACCATTTTATCCCAATTGAAAAGCTGGAATTTGACAGAATCCACAGGGTCTTTGCCCCAGACATCCAGAGGAACCCCTAGGGAAGATATTGTTAAATTCACTTTGAGGAGGCCTGCAATAAACATGCTCTGGAATGCTAAGTATACAATTTTGCCCTTCCACAAAAAGGAAATGCAGATCCCTTTGGTTTTTCTGAAAGCCCAACGAATAAAATATATCTGGGGCTACTCATTTAGGCTTCTGTTTCAACATAGAGACAGAACACACACAGTGTATCCTTGCAAGTGGAAGCCCAGCAGACCCTGTGACTAAATCTTCTGTCCCACTCTGCATTGCCCCATGTTCATTATTGGTAATGATGCTGGATGTTGAGATTTGTGAGGGCAGGGTGCTTATACAAATCCACAAGCTCCCTTTATAATAAAGGGGCCCCCAGATATCAACCACCTCCAAGGGGAATATGCACAGGATACATTAGTACCCCTTATTGCTAATTTCCCAAAAAGTCAATAAACACACTGAATATTACAAGAAAAAATGTAGTTAACACCACCACACCATTTACAATGTCCATAATCACCGCCACACCATTTACACTGTTCATGATCATCGCCACACCAGTTATAGTGCCCGTTATCACCGCCACACCAGTTACATTGTCCATGATCACCGCCATGCCAGTTATAGTATCTGTTAACACTGCCATGTCATTTATCTGCTGATCCTCCAACCCATAAACAATTATATACTTAAAAGAGAAAATCTAACGTATAAGCATAGAGGTACACCTCAAAAGTTTGGTAAAATATGGTCATGGTGGATAGAACCTAGTAACGAACTTTATGACGGTTTATCTAGTAGAGATGAGTAAAGGCAATGGAGATAGCTGAGGAGTAAGGAAATGAAGGTACCAGGGGGCTAGGCGCTGAGGTAGAAGGAAGTGGAATTGATGAGAAGAAGAAGAAATTAATATACAAAAGAAATATAAACCGAAGTTGCATTGAGGATGCTTCCATAGTTTAACGACTGATATTAAGGGAGCTTAACTTAATTCGATTAGCAGACTGTATCTATGCTTTGGTTATTATATGATAAGTGAATTTGATACGAGAGGTGCAAGGTTTGTTTGGTTTATGTTTTTGTTTTGTTATTTTCATTTCCCTTTTTTCTTTTTTTTTTTCTTTTCTTTTTTTTTTATATCATTTAATAACTTATTTGATGTGTTATCTGTTTGTATGTATGATTATAAAAAAAAAAAAAAAATATTTGATAAAAAAAAAACAATGTCTGTGATCACCACCACACCAGTTACAGTGTCTATGTCCTCCACCACACCAGTTACAGTGTCCATGATCCCTGCCACACCAGTTACAGTGTCTGTGATCACCACCACACCACTCATATTGTCACTAATCACTGTTACCCACTCACAGTGTCGCTAATCACTGCCACATCACTCAAAAAAATCCCTAAACACTAGTCATATTGTACCTCATTTAAACTTCTTTTTTAAACTGTCTATTTATTTCTTCATTTATTTTTTGATCAACTTCATTGCTATCACATGGGATGAACAACCTCCCTTGTGAGCAATAAGCATGACAGGTCCTCTGAAGAAATATGGGGTCAACTAGACCCAGGTCTCTTCTCTTCTCTCAAAAGCATCTGATCAATCCAAGATTGATTTGATCAGATGCTTTCACAACCGGTGAAAGCTTGTAAACAACAAACCGAAGTAACAAAATGCTTGTCACTTCCGGTTTCATAGACCATGGGGATGACTAGGGAACTTTCACATACCTGTAGGTCAGGCTTGCTTGGCTTATAGGAACTGGGGCTGCAATAGGTGGTGCTACACTAATCTAAATTCCCTGACCACTCATAAAGTGGTGACCCCTGCAGTACATTGGTTTTATGCCAATTGGTTGATTTGTGTGATTCACAAGATGCAATGGGGGAATTTACTAAAACTGGAGAGTGCAAAATCTGCATAGTAACCAATCAGCTTCCAGGTTTTATTGTCAAAGCTTAATTGAACAAGCTGAAGTTAGAAGCTAATTGGTTACCTTTCACAGCTGCATCAGATTTTGTGTGCACCAGTTTTAGTAAATCTCCCCTAATGTCTGGTATATAATCAGCCCACACTGAAAAAGTCTCACACATGTGGTATCCTCATATTCAGGAGGAGTAGCAGAACGTGTTTTGGGGTGTAATTCTAAATATGCCAATGCTGTGTGTGAGAAATATCCTATTAATTTGCCAATTTTGTGTAAAAAAATATTTTCATATTCTTTCCGTATTTTCCAAAAGCTTGTGGCAAAAACTGACATTTTAACCACTTAAAGGGGTTGTAAAGGTAAACATTTTTTCACCTTAATGCATTCTATGCATTAAGGTGAAAAAACTACAAACAATACCGCCGTCCCCAGCCCCCCCGTTTTACTTACCTGACCCCTCGAAATTCGGCTGCTCGTTCACGTCCTCGATTCCGCTGCTCAGCCTGGCCGCTGATTGGCTACAGTGGATGGATTGGAAGCAGCGCAGCCATTGGCTCGCGCTGCTGTCAATCACATCCAATGACGCGCCGCGCTGGGGGGCGGGGCCGAGTGATACAGCGAGCGGCTATAGCCGCCGGCTGTATCACGGGAGCGCGCCCGAAATAACTAACCACCATGTGAGGGAGCTCGCATTAAGGTGGTTAATTATTGCGGGGAGGAGCTGAGACAGCCACCGAGGGACCCCAGAAGAGCAGGTTCGGGGCCACTCTGTGCTTAACGAGCTGCACAGTGAAGGTAAGTATAACATGTTTGTTATTTTTAAAAAATAAAAAAAATACCTTTACAACCCCTTTAAGCCCCGGACCATTTGGTTGGCCAAAGACCAGAGCACTTTTTTTGCGATTCGGCAATGGTCGCTTTAACTGACAATTGCGCGGTTGTGCGACATGGCTCCCAAACAAAATTGACGTTCTTTTTTCCCCACAAATTGCGCTTTCTTTTGATGGTATTTGATCACCTCTTTTTTGCGCTATAAACAAAAAATAGCGACAATTTTGAAAAAAATGCATTTTTTTTTACTTTTTGCTATAATAAATATCCCCCAAAAAATATATAAAAAAAATTTTTTTTTCCTCAGTTTAGGCCGATACTTATTCTTCTACATATTTTTGGTAAAAAAAAAATTGCAATAAGCATTTATTGATTGGTTTGCGCAAAAGTTATAGCGTCTGCAAAATAGGGGATAGTTTTATGGCATTTTTTAGTAATAATATTTTTTTTACTAGTAATGGCAGCGATCAGCAATTTTTATCAGTGCCTGGTTAAAGCTCGTAGGAGGAGTGTTCATCCTGCTCTGACTGTCCTATGAGGCTTCAGGACCCCTGACCCTCTGTCTGGATAGTGCTGATTGGCCCTGTGCTGATCACATAAACACTCCCAAGAAAAAAAAAAAAACTGTCCAGCAATACACACCAAACTGAGCATGTGCAGCTTGCCTCCAAGGCTCTGTTCTATCAGGAGATAGATTTGGGACGGTGGAAGAAGGGGAGATTAAAAGAAGACAGGCTGAAACAGCCTTTTACACAATGCGAAGGATTAACCCCTTAGGTTCCACAGTGAGTATAACAAGCATGCTTTACTGCAAATACTGACTGGTTTTAACCACTTGCCGCCCACCGTATAGCAAAATGATGGCGGCAAAGTGGTTTAGTTATCCTGATTGGACGTCATATGATGTGATCAGGATAACAGAGCCGGCGAGTGCCAGCAGCAATCGGATGTGCTCTGTGTCAGTCTGACACACCGCTACTCTGATAATGGTATGGAGCCACTGACAGAGGCTTCATATCACGTGATCAGCTGTGACCAATCACAGCTGATCATCGTGTAAATGGCATTCCTCGGTTCACGTTGACAGGAAGAGCCAATCGGCGGCTCTCCCTGTCAGAGGGGGGGTCTGTGCTGATGATCAGCACATTGATTATCAGTCAGCACCGCCCCATCAAAAGGTACCCATCAGCTGCCAATCAATGCCCATCACCTGCCAGCCTGTCCCCCTCTATAAAGCCGATCAGTGCCCACAACAGTGCCCAAAAATGTGTCAATCAATACCCCAGTGATGCCTGTCAGTGCCCCATCAAAGTGCCAATCAGTGCCACTCAGTAAAGCCTGTCACTAGCTCCTCATCAGTGCTGCCTATCCAGTGCCACCTATCAGTGTCCATCAGTGCCACCTATCAGTGCTATCAGTACCGCCTATCAGAGCCATCAGTGCTGCCTATCAGTGCCCATCAGTTTTTTTTTTCAAAATTGTAATTTTTTCGTTTATAGGGCAAAAATTAACCACTTGAGCCCCGGACCATTATGCTGCCTAAGGACCAGAGGTCTTTTTCCAATTTGGCACTGCGTCGCTTTAACTGCTAATTGCGCGGTTATGCAATGCTGTACCCAAACGAAATTTGCGTCCTTTTCTTCCCACAAATAGAGCTTTCTTTTGATGGTATTTGATCACCTCTGCAGTTTTTATTTTTTGCGCTATAAACGGAAAAAGACCGAAAATTTTGAAAAAAAATGATATTTTCTACTTTTTGTTATAAAAAAAATCCAATAAACTCAATTTTAGTCATACATTTAGGCCAAAATGTATTCGGCCACATGTCTTTGGTAAAAAAAATGTCAATAAGCGTATATTTATTGGTTTGCGCAAAAGTTATAGCGTCTACAAACTAGGGTACATTTTCTGGAATTTACACAGCTTTTAGTTTATGACTGCCTATGTCATTTCTTGAGGTGCTAAAATGGCAGGGCAGTACAAACCCCCCCCCAAATGACCCCATTTTGGAAAGTAGACACCCCAAGGAAATTGCTGATAGGCATGTTGAACCCATTGAATATTTATTTTTTTTGTCCCAAGTGATTGAATAATGACAAAAAAAATATTTACAAAAAGTTGTCACTAAATGATATATTGCTCACACAGGCCATGGGCCTATGTGGAATTGCACCCCAAAATATATTCAGCTACTTCTCCTGAGTACGGGGATACCACATGTGTGGGACTTTTTGGGAGCCTAGCCGCGTATGGGACCCCAAAAACCAATCACCGCCTTCAGGATTTCTAAGGGTGTAACTTTTTGATTTCACTCTTCACTGCCTATCACAGTTTCGGAGGCCATGGAATGCCCAGGTGGCACAACCCCCCCCCAAATGACCCCATTTTGGAAAGTAGACACCCCAAGCTATTTGCTGAGAGGCATATTGAGTCCATGGAATATTTTATATTTTGACACAAGTTGCGGGAAAGTGACACTTTTTTTTTTTTTTTTTGCACAAAGTTGTCACTAAATGATATATTGCTCACACAGGCCATGGGCATATGTGGAATTGCACCCCAAAATACATTTAGCTGCTTCTCCTGAGTATAGGGATACCACATGTGTGGGACTTTTTGGGAGCCTAGCCGCGTACGGGGCCCCGAAAACCAATCACCGCCTTCAGCGTTTTTAAGGGCGTGAATTTTTGATTTTACTCTTCACTGCCTAACACCGTTTCGGAGGCCATGGAATGCCCAGGTGGCACAAAACCCCCCCAAATGACCCCATTTTGGAAAGTAGACACCCCAAGCTATTTGCTGAGAGGCATGGTGAGTATTTTGCAGCTCTCATTTGTTTTTGAAAATGAAGAAAGACAAGAAAAAACTTTTTTTTTTTTTCTTTTTTCAAATTTCAAAACTTTGTGACAAAAAGTGAGGTCTGCAAAATACTCACTATACCTCTCAGCAAATAGCTTGGGGTGTCTACTTTCCAAAATGGGGTCATTTGGGGGGGTTTTGTGCCACCTGGGCATTCCATGGCCTCCGAAACTGTGATAGGCAGTGAAGAGTGAAATCAAAAATTCACGCCCCTTAGAAAGCCTGAAGGCGGTGCTTGGTTTTCGGGGTCCCGTACACGGCTAGGCTCCCAAAAAGTCTCACACATGTGGTATCCCCGTACTCAGGAGAAGCAGCAGAATGTATTTTGGGGTGTAATTTCACATATTCCCATGGCATGTTTGAGCAATATATCATTTAGTGACAACTTTGTGCAAAAAAAAAAAAAAAATTGTCTCTTTCCCGCAACTTGTGTCGCAATATAAAATATTGCATGGACTCGACATGCCTCTCAGCAAATAGCTTGGGGTGTCTACTTTCCAAAATGGGGTCATTTGGGGGGGTTTTGAACTGTCCTGGCATTTTATGCACAACATTTAGAAGCTTATGTCACACATCACCCACTCTTCTAACCACTTGAAGACAAAGCCCTTTCTGACACTTATTTTTTACATGAAAAAGTTTTTTTTTTTTTGCAAGAAAATTACTTTGAACCCCCAAACATTATATATTTTTTTAAAGCAAATGCCCTACAGATTAAAATGGTGGGTGTTTCATTTTTTTTTTTCACACAGTATTTGCGCAGCGATTTTTCAAACGCATTTTTTGGGGAAAAAACACACTTTTTTAAATTTTAATGCACTAAAACACACTATATTGCCCAAATGTTTGATGAAATAAAAAAGATGATCTTAGACCGAGTACATGGATACCAAACATGACATGCTTTACAATTGCGCACAAACGTGCAGTGGCAACAAAATAAATACATTTTTAAAAGCCTTTAAAAGCCTTTACAGGTTACCACTTTAGATTTGCAGAGGAGGTCTACTGCAAAAATTACTGCCCTCGATCTGACCTTCGCGGCGATACCTCACATGCATGGTGCAATTGCTGTTTACGTTTGACGACAGACCGCCGCTTGCGTTCGCCTTAGCGCAAGAGCAGGGGGCGACAGGGGTGCTTTTTTTTTTTTTTTTTTTTTTCTTTATTATTTTTTTGCTTTTTTATCTTATTTTTAAACTGTTCCTTTCATTTTTTTTTTTTTAAATCATTTTTATTGTTATCTCGGGGAATGTAAATATCCCCTATGATAGCAATAGGTAGTGACAGGTACTCTTTTTTGAAAAAATTGGGGTCTATTAGACCCTAGATCTCTCCTCTGCCCTCAAAGCATCTGACCACACCAAGATCGGTGTGATAAAATGCTTCCCCAATTTCCCAATGGCGCTGTTTACATCCGGCGAAATCTAAGTCATAAAATGCTCGTAGCTTCCGGTTTCTTAGGCCATAGAGATGTTTGGAGCCACTCTTGTCTCTGATCAGCTCTATGGTCAGCTGGCTGAATCACCGGCTGCATTCTCAGGTGCCCTGTTGAGACAGGAGAGCCAGAGAAAAACACGGAAGACGGTGGGGGGGGGGGGCATTCCCTCCCACGGCTTGTAAAGGCAGTCTAGAGGCTAATTAGCCGCTAGGATTGCTTTTACATGAAAGCAGACCGCTGGCTGAAAAGAATGATACCAAGATGATACCTAAACCTGCAGGCATCATTCTGGTATAACCACTCAAAGTTGTGAATGGCGTACCTGAAGACAAAAAAATGGTTAACAATAAAGCACAGTAAACAGTAAAGTATAAATAATTACATACCTGAAAAACAAACATGATAAAACATAATAACAATAACAATAACAATAACAATAAAACACTGCAGAATAGAATACAGTAAAAAAAGAGCAGAACAATAGAGAGAGAATAGAGAGAGAGAACAATAAAACGACAACTATTTTTTTTTATTTTATATATATTTTTTTTTTTTTTTTACACTTTTTTTGTAACTAACTTTTATAACTGTAACCGGTTCCAGGTTCGGGTCTCTCAAAATGCGATGGCATCTTGGGAGACCCTGTGAAAGTGTGCCTAGTCTGTGCAATGCTGTACCCTACGCTAATACTCAACTAGTGTATGGTAGCGTTCAAAACATTCACCAATGCAAAGACCAGGATTGTCAGGACAGGAGGGACAATAATAGCGGGTGTCACGCCTATATCCGCGTTTGCTGCAGACACAACATCTTTTTGGGGGGGTTCGTTGGGTAGGGGTACTCGGGAGCACATAAAAATGCCTCTCATGCAGCCGACTGCATTTGGTTGGGGATGTGAATGGGGGAAGTACGGGCGCTGCAGAAGTGGTGGGTTCCCAATTAGGATTGGCGAATGCAGCAGGAAGGGCACTATGGGCACGACGGGCCTGTGTTTGTCTTTTTGGTGGCAGCGGGACACTACTTGTGCTTGTCACCTCACCAGCTTGAACTGCACTTATGGGACTCGCCACGTCACCAAGTGTTACTGCAGTGCTGGTTTGACTATGACCGGGGTATACTAGGCCGCTGGTGCTTGCCAGTTCAATAAAAAGCTTCCAAAAAAACTGTTAGCGATCGCAGGGATCAGGCCTGACTCTGCGAACGCTGCAGTTATGCGTTTAGTGTTTTGTAAGTGTCAGTGATCGATCGATACTGCACTTGGGTGGGCTGGACTGGGCCGGGCGGAGGGGCAAAACGCAGGTGCTAGCAGGTATCTGGGTTGATCCCGCTAACACTGCGTTTTTGGGAACCCTAAACTGCTGGGGACGCTAGTATAGATCTGATCTGATCGGATCAGATATTGATCTGTACAGATACTATACCACTAAGGGAGGCGTATGCTGCGTGCGTGGGTGTTAGTGGTACTGGCGCTAACCTGACGCTGCCTGGGGCCGGTGCTTGCTAGTTCACCAAAATGCTACCAAAAAAACTGTTAGCGATCGCAGGGATCAGGCCTGACTCTGCGAACGCTGCAGTTATGCGTTTAGTGCCTTGTAAGTGTCAGTGATCGATCGATACTGCACTTGGGTGGGCTGGGCTGGGCCGGGCGGAGGGGCACAACGCAGGTGCTAGCAGGTATCTGGGCTGATCCCGCTAACACTGCGTTTTTGGGAACCCTAAACTGCTGGGGACGCTAGTATAGATCTGATCGGATCAGATATTGATCCGATCAGATACTATACCACTAAGGGAGGTGTACGGTGCGTGCGTGGGTGTTAGCGGTACTGGCGCTAACCTGACGCTGCCTGGTGCTTGCTTGCCAGTTCACCAAAATGCTACCAAAAAAACTGTTAGCGATCGCAGGGATCAGGCCTGACTCTGCGAACGCTGCAGTTATGCGTTTAGTGTTTTGTAAGTGACAGTGATCGATCGATACTGCACTTGGGTGGGCTGGGTGGAGGGGCAAAACGCAGGTGCTAGCGGGTATCTGGGCTGATCCCGCTAACACTGTGTTTTTGGGAACCCTAAACTGCTGGGGACGCTAGTATAGATCTGATCAGATCAGATATTGATCCGATCAGATACTATACCACTAAGGGAGGCGCATGCTGCGTGCGTGGGTGTTAGCGGTACTGGCGCTAATCTGACGCTGCCTGGGGCGACGCATATCACCGCCGGGCGATCAGGGGGCTAAACCTTTATTAGGTAATAAACGGCGGGTGCCCTGACACTATAAAAAATAAACGAACTAACCTGCGTCACCCGTAACGGTTATACGGTGATCAGTGGTGAAAGGGTTAACTAGGGGGCAATCAAGGGGTTAAAACATTTATTAGGTAGTATATGGGGGTCCCTGTCACTATAAAACGCTGACGGCGAACCTAAATATTTACCTCACTAACTAGCGTCACCAGGGACACTAATACAGCGATCAGAAAAATGATCGCTTAGCGACACTGGTGACAGGGGGTGATCAAGGGGTTAAAACTTTATTAGGGGGGGTTAGGGGGGTACCCTAGACCTAAAGGGGGGTAATACTCACTGTCCCAACACTGTAACTGTCACAAACTGACACTATGCAGTAATCAGGAAAAAAAAAAAAAAAAAAAAACCTGCTGGTGTCAGTTTGTGACGGGGGGGGGGGGGGTGATTGGGGGGGGATCGGGGGGCGATCGGGGGGGGGATCGGGGTGTTTTGTATGCCTGGCATGTTCTACTGTGTGTGTGTGTGTTGTGCACTCACATTGATGTCTTCTCCCCTCGGCGCTGGAACGGAAACTACCGAGCCGAGGGGAGATGACATCATTTCCTTTGCTGCTGTTTAGCATACAGCAGCAAAGGAATGTTCCCATTGGCCGGCGGCGATCGCGAGGGGGGGGCCACGAACGGATGGCCTCCCCCTCATCTCGGATCGCCGGGGAACAGAACGGGACCGCTTCGGGCACCGGGGGGGGGTCCGATCGGACCCCCCACCCGCGAGAGGCAAATCACGTACATGTACGTGATTTTGCCTGCCCGTGCCGCCTTGCCGACGTAAATCGGCGTTAGGCGGTCCTTAAGTGGTTAAAAACCGCAGAGGTGATCAAATACCACCAAAGGAAAGCTCTATTTGTGTGAAGAAAATGATAAAACTTTAGTGTGGGTACAGCGTTGCATGACCGTGAAATTGTCATTCAAAGTGCGGCAGCGCTGAAAGCTAAAAATTGTCCTGGGCAGGAAGGGGGGAAAGTTCCTGGTATTGAAATGGTTAATGTGGATTTAGTAACACTTTAAGGTGCTTCTTGGATTGTGGGCCCCTCTATGCATCTAAGTTGTGAAAAAGTCTCACACACGTGGCATCCCCATACTCAGAAGGCATAGCAGAATTTGTTTTGGGGTGTAATTGTAAGTATGGCCATGCTGTGTTTGAAAAATAACTTGTTAAAATGATAACTTTGTGAAAAAAAAAATTACAACTTCAAAAAACTCACCATGCCTCTTAATAGAAACATTGGACTGTCTACTTTCCAAAAGGGGGTCATTTGGGTAGTATATGTACTGTCCTGGAATTTAGGGGCCTCAATAAATTAGGATTAATCAATTTTCAAATATATACTTTGTAGACTCTCTAACTCTCACAAAGACTAAATAATATATACTGATTTGAGTTTTTCACCAAAGAAATGTAGCAGAATAAATTTTGGCCTAAATTTATGAAGAAAGATTATTTATTTGCAAAATTTTATAACAAAAACTAAGAAAATGTAGTTTTTTTTTCAAAATGTTCAGTATTTTTTCATTTATATAACAAAGATAAAAATCCCAGTGGTGATTAACCACTTGCCAACTAGCCACAGTACATATACTGTGGCAGGTCAGCTCTATTGCACAAAACGACATACTTGTACGTCGCTTCATGCAATAGATACTGTGGGCGCGCCCGATGCGCACCGCAGGAGCGTGTGTGCGGACTCAATGTCTGCTGGCCACCCGGAATTGGAGTGCAGAAGGGCAGAATGGGGATCTGCCTATGTAAACAAGGCGGATTCCCGATCTGACAGGGGACAACATGGAGATCTGCTGTTCTTAGTGATCAGGAACAGCGATCTCTGTGTTGTCCCAGTGAGCCCATCCCCCACACAGTTAGAACACACCCAGGGAACACAGTTAACCCCTTGATCGCCCGCTAGTGTTAACCCCTTCCCTTCCAGTGTCATTTATACATTGATCAGTGCATTTTTTAGCACTGATTACTGTAATAATGTCACTGGTTCCCAAAAAGTGTCACTTGGGGTCAGATTTGTCCACAGCAATGTCGCAGTCCCATGGGGAAGTTCGATAAAATGTGGTCCTCCTGGGTGGACGCCTCTGGAGACCCTGAACCCCCTACCCCATAACTAGGACGTGAAATACAGTAGAGGACATCCTACATTCCAGGTCTATTCTTCTTATGCCAATCCCCCTTCACCCCCCTCCTTCCCATCCCTTCCCCCTCCCCTCTCTCCCCCCCCCGCCGCCCCCATCAGGCTTGATTGAATATCGGTTACCTACTTTATATTGTCTAAGGGTTTATAAGTATGCCGTAGGAGTATTGTCAAGTGAAATTTCTGACATGTACACATCTGGAACAGTTGATAAATAGTGGCTATCGCCTGAAGATAGATCTTAATATCATTATTATCACCACAAGGGTTGTACTAAATTTCTTTTGTTTTGTAATGCTGATTTGTTTAATAAAAAATCTTCTGTTAAAAAAAAAAAAAAAAATTACCAGTAAAAACATAAAAAAAAATGTAAGTCCATAAATCTATCCCCTATTTTGTAGACACTATAACTTTTGTGCAAACCAATCAATATACGTTTATTGCGATTTTTTTTACCAAAAATATGTAGAAGAATACATATTGGCCTAAACTGATGAATAAATGTGTTTTTTTATATATTTTTTGGGATATGTACTATAGCAGAAAGTAAAAAATCTTGTTTTTTTTTTTCAAAATTGTCGGTCTACTTTTGTTTATAGCACAAAAAATAAAAACCGCAGAGGTGATCAAATACCACCAAAAGAAAGCTCTATTTGTGGGAAAAAAGGACATCAATTTTGATTGGGTACAACTTAGCACGACCGTGCAATTGTCAGTTAAAATGAGGCAGTGCCGTATAGCAAAAAATGGCCTGGTCATTAAGGGGGTAAATCCTTCTGGGGCTGAAGTGGTTAAATACTACCAAAAGAAAGCTCTATCTGTCTCAAAAAATGATAGAATATTAATTTGGGTACAGTGTCATATGCCTGAGTAATTGGTATTCAAAATGTGACAGTGCTGAAAACTAAAAATTAAAAATGAAAGTGTCTGGACTTGAAGTGGTTATAGCTGAACCTTGGACAAATAGCTACACACAAAATGTGAATATCTTTGACGTTAAATCTCAAAAAGTTTATTAAAAACACATCTTTTTCATTAGAAATTCAATATAGAATTCAGTGCAATTTTGTTTAGCCTCATAGGAGCCACACTCTGTACCTACAATCTTTCTTTTATATACTGTATCGCAGGCTCTACAAGTTGGATGGTATGGACCTCCCTATTGGTCTCCTCTGGGCTTCCTAGCTGGCCCCTTGGAAGCCCATTCCCCAGTTCTGTTGCACTTTTTTTGCCCTGTTGTTAGCACCCTACGGATCTTCATTCACATAAGTGTAGCACTAACTCTCAGTGGAGCTGCTGGTTTAAATGGGTCTGTTACCTCCACCTTGCTTCCCTCTGTTTCACCGGCACTGGGTCTAGGGGTTCCGTTGAGTTTACTGCCAGACAACTCACGCACCAACACTGGAGTACGTTTTCAATGCTTTATTGAACAGTCAAACTTTAGGAAGTAGCAGGAAAGAGGCGGAAAAGGAAACTTTCAGGAGAAACTCAAATATCTTCTTACAAGATCTTAGCGACAAATGTCCCGGTAGAATTCAGATAATGTGGAATGCGTTCCCCTCATGGGATGCATTCTTTGCTTGTCTGGATAGGCCTCTCTTACTGGTCTAGCAGCCAGTACGCAGCACGAATCTAAAGTCTCTGCCACAGACTTACATGGGGGGGTAAATCTGCACGATCCTCTGCCACAGGATGTATCAGATTTTCTACAGTGAACAGTCAGTCACAGTGCCTGAACCTTTAAGCCGAACCAGCGACACTATGCTGTATGATTACTTCTTTTGGATACGTCCTTCGACTGAGTCACCAGACCCCTCTATAGACCAGCACGCCATGTGATCTCTCCAAGACGGGTCCTCCCCTGGGATCTCCTCGGCTGTCCAGCTTCGTCACACAGGACCGCTCAGGACCATTCCTCGGCCGCGGTGGTAGGCCCCAGACAAGCCTCTGGACCCACCCCTGCACCGCAGCATTGTGGGCCTCCCGATCGGAGGACCACGAGGTAGCTCCTTAACGCATATCTGTCGGCCAGGAGGGCCAGAAGGTGGCTGAAAATGAACCCTAGAACATGGCGTCTGTCCCATAAATACCCCCTTCCCAGAATGCAACTCGGAGGACCACCTCCACCGAGCTTGTCTCCGAGACAGAGGAGCATCTATACACTTCGACACGTTGCCCTTCCAACACTGACTAATGGCAACAGCGACACCCACCGGTAAGCATGGAAGCACACACAACGTCAGCCAAGCTGGAACAGAGGTGAACTTTTACCTTCCTAACACACAATTTACTAAATTTACCTAATCTGCGGTAGATTGAAAATCTACCAGCGCTACATAAGATTAATACATTCTCGATGAATAATATAGCTGTATATACAGTATAATTCAATAGGATTAATACATTCTCAATTAATAATATAGCCGTAAGTAATTAATTGTATATAGGTGTACATCTATATCTGTAATTCTGATGTTTATTATATTGCCTTTTTGAATCTGTAGCTTTATATATGTTATATCTTTTTTTCATCAGCTGTACTCTTTGAACCCCTGAGAAAGCTTAACCAGCAAAACGCTTTGGGATCTCACATCTTCTGTCATTGTTCTGATTACCATCAGTCTGCTTATGGTTTTGTCCTATACCCACTCATAATTGCATATGTATTTGAACATAAGAAGGTATATAGGGTTGTTAATGTTATAAACATCTCATATTCATCTATTGTTTTTTTATGGACTTATTGTCCTTTTTTTAGAAATATTTTTCTAACAAAAAGATGTGTTTTTCTGAGGTTTAGCACCATTAAAGTCCAATCTTTTTTCTATTTTTTGAGATTTGACGTCTACAGGGACATGGTGCTGAGATTTCATAACATACCACTTATTTAAATTATATCTTTGACGATACAGTACATACATGTGAGCTGTTAGAAATGCCAAAGGATTAGTATTTTTGTACATTCAATTCTGAGATTTACACAGAGACTAGATCCAGATATTTGTCACCTGACTTTTCTCTCCTGCAGTTAAGCACACATGCTTGGTCACCTCCCTGTCTCCACCCTGTGTTTAGCGGCAGATTACACCTCTGTTCGCCTCCTATCAGCATAGCAAATTGGGCCCTAGGCCTGACTATGCCTTTGCTAATCTGTGGGTTGATGTACAGTGCATTGCAAGAGAATGATAACAAGTTCAAGTTTAGGTAATTTAATAGTTGCATTTAAAATTACATTTTATTATTTTTAATTAAAACATAGCTCAATTATTTGTGTTTTTATATCTGCCTGGAAAGGAAAAAGCTGGCCAGTCATGTGATCGCAATCTCGGCTGTTAAATTAGGTATTTGCAGCATTTATTTTTATAAATCACACACGGGGGCACTACAATAGGAGGCAGTGCTGATGGTGCATGAGGTTAGAGTGGCTTAACAACCACTTTTACTAATCTCAATGTTTTGCTTATATCAGTCCCAATGCCTGTTGATAATATTGCTTGTATTGCACTGATCCCTTTGACTTCGAGAAAATTCCCTTTTTGGCACCATGTTTAAAGCATAACTCCACTTTTGTGGAGAAAAAAAAAATATTCCCCTCTGGATAATCTATGCACATTGATTTTAACAAACTTTGTTGCAGATTCCTACCTTTTGTTATTCTGAAGAAATCCCTGTTTGTTCCTCTGTGCCCCTGTGTTAAGTGAGTCTAATGGGAGTGGTTTAATAATAAAAGTGGTGGAAGGGGCAAGAAATGTCCCCACCCACCACATATGGGATGCTGGTAGACAGTAAAATATTGCTGTTTAAACCAGTTTGTGTCAGTTATTTGTACATACCTTTGATTGGCTTAAGATGTCTGTAATGTTCCTGGCATGAGTAAAAACCTATAAAAGAAAGAAAATGCGTCATAACAGCGCAGTCAGCGGGATCAAGAGAAAGCAGCACATCCCGCCCTCCCATCCCATGTCGCGGCTCATATTATGAGGTTTTTGTCCTTGTCTTTGTAAAGGGACTTTGTGTTATGGTTTAGTTAGCTTGAGCTTTAATAGTTAAGCTACAAAATGTGTTGTTGTTGTTGGTATGTTAATATCAGTATTTGATAATAAACAGTTAAAACATATATATATATATATATATATATATATATATATATATATATATATATATATATATATATATATATATATATATACCTATAATAAAAGGCCGTGGCCATTTAAATCCACACATTTATGAGTCCAGTGTTATAATTTTATTTATATGTTAAAGTTTCATTACCTAGTTCTGCCTAGCATACCATTATCAGCCAGCTGCTGCAGAATCAGGCCTCTAATGAGGAAAATTGCAGGGTCTGTATCCCTTTAGACGTTATTTCCTATTGGGAGTATCTCACCAAATATGACATTTTTGTTGCAGAGGATGTCTGAAATCTGACTTGTATCTTAGTGTAGACTTCTGGAAAAATCAGTGAGCCAATTACACAAACAGGAAATTATGTTTCTGGGGGACGATCTGTACACATTCTGTATACAGAACACCTCCAGGTAGTCATAATGCATTGCACTTTACAGAAAATTACAGAGCTGCAGATTGAAAAGGAAACGTCATTTTAAATAACATTCAATTACGATATATGACTTGTATCGCAATTGTATATGCTATATTATTTTTTTTTTTATTTGCAAATTTTTTTCCCATGAAAGTGTTGTTACCCTTTAAGCAGTATCATTGCACCGCTCTGAAATAAAACCTTAGTAATACTAATGACCTTCAATAAACTCGGTACAGGTCAAAAAATATGGTGCCAGTGGATGTAATATGATTGTGCACATAAGAAATTTGACCTAATTTTTCATTCGCTATAGCATTAATTGATTTTATGTTATCATTGCTTATGACCGGTATTAATTTTCATGATGTTATGGTAATTAAATTAATTAAGACTAATAATGCATTTAACAGTAAATTAATGCATATAATAATAGCTAAAACAGATTTGCATTCAGTTGATGAAAATACATTATTCCAGAATATTAGCTTCATTTCCAGCATCATCATTATTATTGGAGTTATATTTTCTTAAAGGCATACTGTTTATATTTAAATAATATCTATGCAATCATTAAAGTACTTCTAGAGATTAGTTGCCTGTTGTCTGAAACCTAAAATTCACTCTTTATGGCACAGTAATGCACAGCAAATAGCGATTTATATGCAGTTATAAATTTAATTCTCTTCTGAAAGTACACTAAACGAGCACACGTTTTTTATATGCTAAACCTGTTGTATAATAGAATCAACTATGAATGATAAAGGTACACTCCAGTCAAAATATAAAATGTAAAGTATATAAGAAATATATACAAAGTGCATAGCCTAGCATAGCATAGATTCAAATATTTTTTTCAAGACATTGTTAAAATTAAGCAGTTAACCTATATTCCATTTGTCTGTAATGTGATTATG
The DNA here is from genome assembly GCF_042186555.1 of Aquarana catesbeiana. Classification (NCBI taxonomy): domain Eukaryota; kingdom Metazoa; phylum Chordata; class Amphibia; order Anura; family Ranidae; genus Aquarana; species Aquarana catesbeiana. The sequence continues at coordinate 586,962,479 of NC_133324.1, read as the reverse complement.
CTGGATCACACCTCCAGGCCTCCTGGTGATGTGGGAACTTGTAGCCTCTCACTAAAATCCTGTTGCAAAATTAATTTGCCAGTACTAATACGTTTCTTATAACATCTCAGACTTAAGCATGTCCTAGAAGTTTAAAGCGTTGTTAAACCCAAAAGCAAACATATATTATATTGCAGCTTACCAATTTCTAGATGCGATGGCTGCATTTGTTTGTATTTTAGACTTTCTTTCCTTTATTTTCATCTGGTGATCTGGCCAGTAAGTCTGTTTGTCAACAGAACAGGCTCTCCTGTAAATCTATCAGTTAGAGACAAACCATTTACAACTGACAGAAGTTTTTACAATGATCATCTTTTATTAATCTATGTAAAACCTTTAGCCCAAAAGAAAGAAAACTGTTGCTGCAACTGCTTATAAAGTGTGAGATGGAGTTTGCCTTCAATTTGTTAGTGTATCTAAATCTGCTACTACATTCAACACTCTCCTCACCCCAGAATAATAATGCTGCTGTCCAAAGGTGCCTCTTTGCCCCTTCATCCATAGACACTCTAATACAGGAGGTATGGTACTGGCCATATCACCAGGTGAAAACAGAGGGAAAAAGCCAAAGAAAAGAAAATGAAGGCAGCCACCACATCTAAGAATTGTTAACCACTTCAGCCCCGGAAGGATTTACCCCCTTCCTGACCAGAGCACTTTTTACAATTTGGCACTGCGTCGCCTTAACTGCAAATTGTGCGGTCATGCAATGCTGTACCCAAACGAAATTTGCGTCCTGCTATAAACGGAAAAAGACCGAAAATTTTGAAAAAAAAACAATATTTTCTACTTTTTGTTATAAAAAAAATACAATAAACTCAATTTTAGTCATACATTTAGTCCAAAATGTATTCAGCCACATGTCTTTGGTAAAAAAATGTCAATAAGTGTATATTTATTGGTTTGCGCAAAAGTTATAGTGTCTACAAACTAGGGTACATTTTCTAGAATGTACACAGCTTTTAGTTTATGACTGCCTATCTCATTTCTTGAGGTGCTAAAATGGCAGGGCAGTACAACCCCCCCCCCAAATGACCCCATTTTGGAAAGTAAACACCCCGAGGAAATTGTTGAGAGGCATGTTGAGCCCATTGAATATTACTTTTTTGTCCCAAGTGATTGAATAATGACAAAAAAAATGTACAAAAAGTTGTCACTAAATGATATATTGCTCACACAGGCCATGGGCATATGTGGAATTGCACCCCAAAATACATTTAGCTGCTTCTCCTGAGTATGGGGATACCACATGTGTGGGACTTTTTGGGAGTCTAGCCGCGTACGGGGCCCCGAAAACCAAGCACCGCCTTCAGGATTTCTAAGGGCGTAAATTTTTGATTTCACTCCTCACTACCTATCACAGTTTTGAAGGCCATAAAATGCCAGGACAGTTCAAACCCCCCCAAATGACCCCATTTTGGAAAGTAGAAACCCCAAGCTATTTGCTGAGAGGTATGTCAAGTCCATGGAATATTTTATATTTTGCCACAAGTTGCGGGAAAATGACAAACTTTTTTTTTTTTTTTTTTGCACAAAGTTGTCACTAAATGATATATTGCTCAAACATGCCATGGGCATATGCGGAGGCCCCGAAAAGCAAGCACCGCCTTCAGGATTTCTAAGGGCATACATTTTTGATTTCACTCTCCTCACTACCTATCACAGTTTCCAAGGCCATAAAATGCCAAGATGGCACAACCCCCCCCAAATGACCCATTTTGGAAAGTAGACACCCCAAGCTATTTGCTGAGAGGCATGGTGAGTATTTTGCAGCTCTCATTTGTTTTTGAAAATGAAGAAAGAAAAGAAAAATGTATTTTTTTTTCTTTTTTCAATTTTCAAAACTGTGTGACAAAAAGCGAGGTCTGCAAAATACTCACCATACCTCTCAGCAAATAGCTTGGGGTGTCTACTTTCCAAAATGGGGTCATTTGTGGGGGGGGGGGGGTTGTGCCATCTGGGCATTCCATGGCCTCCGAAACTGTGATAGGCAGCGAGGAGTGAAATAAAAAATGTACACCTTTAGAAAGCCTGAAGGTGGTGCTTGGTTTTTGGGGTCCCGTACGTGGCTAGGCTCCCAAAAAGTCTCACACATGTGGTATCCCAGTACTCAGGAGAAGCAACAGAATGTATTTTGGGGTGTAATTTCACATATTCCCATAGCATGTTTGAGCAATATATCATTTAGTATCAACTTTGTGCAAAAAAAAAAAAATGTGTTTTTTTTCTGCAACTTGTGTCACAATATAAAATATTCCATGGACTCGACATGCCTCTCAGCAAATATCTTGGGGTGTCTACTTTCCAAAATGGGGTCATTTGGGGGGGGGGTTTGAACTGTCTTGGCATTTTATGCACAACATTTAGAAGCTTATGTCACACATCACCCACTTTTCTAACCACTTGAAGACAAAGCCCTTTCTGACACTTTTTGTTTACATGAAATAATAATTTTTTTTTTTGCAAGAAAATTACTTTGAACCCCCAAACATTATACTGTTATAACTATTATAATGGTCACAAACTGACACCAATACAGTAATCAGAAAAGAAAACTGCTTGGTGTCACTGTGATGGGGGGGTGATTAGGGGGTGACCGGGGGGTGATTGGGGGGTGATGGGGGGTGAAATGTGTGCCTAGTGTTTTTTACTGTGTGTGTTGTGTTGGTGCACTTACTCAGATGTCTTCTCTCCTCGGCGCCGGAATGGAAAATACCGAGCCGAGGAGAGATGACATCACTTTACTATACAGCAGCAGAGGAAGATTGTCATTCGTTGAGAGCGATCGCGAGGGGGTGGCCACAAATGAGTGGTCTCCCCCTCAGCCTGGATCGCTCCCCTAATGAAGCTGACTGCCTCGGGCACCGGGGGGGGGCGCGATGCCCCCCCGCCCGCAGGAGGCAGATCACGTACCAGGTACGTGATTTTGCCTGCCCGTGCCATTCTGCCGCAGTATATCTGCGTTAGGCAGTCGGCAAGTGGTTAAGCTGCATTATATTACATTTTTTGTGTTGGGTTTAATACTGCTTTAAATGTGACTAGTGTAACACCCTTCCAGCATAGGTACTAGGCAAATTTTACTTTTTCGTCCTTTAAAATCGAAGGAGCAGTAATTGTTTGGGCTTGCCTGTTTAAGGTCTAACAGATTGGAAGTTTAATTGTTTCCCATGCCTCTGGAAGAAGCTTCCATAGGGCAGGAGATTCAACTCTCCCAGCCGAAATATTTATCAGGTTCTGGACAATCCCTGAAATTGAAGTTTTCAGAGCGGGGCCAAAGTGTGGATAAATAGTCTGAGACACTGGAGAGCAGGGTTCCTTCTCCCAGGAGGGTTAAAGAGGTGCAGGGGCTGCTGCTGCCATTGGGTAGATTTGTCCGCTCTTTTACTGCTGGTAATCATTGTCACCAAGACAATCTAAAAAGGACCAAGAAGGACATTTCCCTCACACTAGAGAGATTTGCTCTCACTTCCTCACGCTATCCAACTCTAAAGAAAAGTTGGCTACACATAAACCTATAATGTTAACTTTCTTACTCTATCATGGCTAAATTGTTCACAGGATAACATGCTGAAGGCTTCCACTTTTTTCCTGGAAATACTAATTTTGAATTTTCTAAATTTCTACAAACAATATGTTTGCTGGATTGAAAAAAAATAAAGTCAAATTGTTTTTAATATTAAAACTAATCTTGTCAATAATTATAAAAGTCCATGGTTTTAAGTGGTTTTCTGCAATAATAAGGTAAGCATAGTCTAGTCAGTCTCGGTGCTAAATGTTCTTGTAAACTCCAGGGAAACAACGTGGTGATGCAGATGCTGCACTGTTTCTCCAGTATTCACCAGAGCAGGAGGCAAAGTGAGAATTCTCTTTCATGCCATCCCTAGAGGGGATATGGATCATTGAATAAAACAGGCCATTTTTTGATGATAGATGACATTTTCACCAACACTATATTAAACTTCACTAAACTGCAGTAAAAATCAAGGGTGATTTACTGATTTCGTACACACTGATCAATGAATAAATCAGATCAATTCCAAATTATCTAGGCTACCATCCATTGGCATATCTTCTGTTCTAAAATCTCATAGCAAGTTCAGCTGATTTTATAAAAAAAGTAATTTAAATGAAAACACTACTACACTGGATACACTTCATTACAAGCATGTCAGATACATGTTTGTTAGAAGATTTGAGCTCACTTACAATTGTCCCTGGCAACCACAATTCTTAAAAGATTAAGTGAATTTTATGTAGTCATTGAAAAAAATCATAATGCGAGAGAAACAAGAACATGTAACAAAAAGATATTTTTTGTATCTAGCAGAAATATATTATACTGTATGCACTAAACACTTTTTATTCTTTTTAGATTTGTTTTTACCAGCCCAATTAGAAGTTGGGAAAAGATGGAGAAAAGGTAGACACTTCCAGAGAACATGTTATATGTCATGCTGCTATAAAGACAATGGGGAGAATTTATTAAAACTGGAGCAGCCATAATCTAGAGCAGCTGTGCATGACAACCAATCAGTTTCTATCTTCAGCTTGTACAGTTAAACGTTGAAAATGAAAGATAAAAGCTGATTGGTTGCCATGCACAGCTGCTCCAGATTATAGCTGCTTCAGTTTCTTAGAAGGTTAAGTTCCTTGTTCATTTTTGCAGGTTACTAAACATGCATTTATTCATTTTTTTTACATGGAGCCTGTAAAGCATTGCACCCATGATCAGCAGATTGTGGGTGCCATGCAGGAATCCTGTGGACCTGTCAGTGTATCTTTCTGCTCATAAGGTACCTTGTACGGGCAGGTAGATACACACTGACAGGAAGAGACAATGAACTATTCATTAAGAACTACAAACCGACAGCCGTGTAGTTTCCCATTCACAGAACTCTAAACAAATGACGCGGCCGGGCAGTGGAGTCTCATTTTTTCTTTATATAGTGACAGTAAGCAGGGGGAGAAGATCCCCCGTTTGCTGTCACTGGAAGCAGTGGAGCAGGCCGCAGCTGAAATTGTGAGAACATATTATATGTTCCCAAAAGTAAACTTATCCTTTAAATTCCCCTCAATGAGCATCACAGGTAGGGAGCTAAAATGACACAACTAGAAGGCTTTTAACCTGCTAAATTACTCAATTGTCAGGGCATACACAGGACTGACTCAGCTCCTTGTGGCATTGTTGTGTCAAATATCAAAGTTGTAAGTATTTCAGTACCATAGATGTCTTAAAACCCCTTACAGTAGTGGTCAATAGATGCTAAGCCCATTTTTCCTCTTGATCAGTGGAAAAAATGCCCATTTAAATTGTTGTTCAGTGGGAAGAATATGCCTTACATTGGTCAGAAGTGGGAAAATACCCTTTACACTAGTGGTCAGTGTAGTGCCTCCTTGCGTTAATAATCACTGGTCCAATGCCACTGCTGTTTGTGCTGGCACTATGCAGTTACCAATAAAAGGAACTCCTAACAACCCCTGAAGGAACCCTAGGGTTCCACCAAACTTTGGTTGACACAGCCTGGTCTAGAGGCTAAAAGCTGACACAAAATTACACATCGAAATTCCCAAACTACTGTATCAAAATTTTTATCAGACTGGGCTTAATACTTTCCCTGGTTTGAGTTTCCTTTATGTATTTCTGTGTAAAATCGGAGAAACTTAATTCCAGATATGTTTCAAATACATCTTAAAAAGGAGTAGCAGTGCACTAGCAGAGTACTCATATGTGCAATTAACAGTGAGAGTAAGGCTGGCCATACACAGTTCAAATCTCAGCTGGTTCAGCAGGAACCTGCCGACATTCAAACATTCAAAATGGGCAGGCTGAATGTGCGCAGTTGATTGATCCTGCAACTTGGGTCTCTTGCGATTATAGCCATAGTGCTATAGCCACTAATATTAATCACTGTCATTTCCTGGTGGGGAGTACAGTATGCCTGTGCTACTTACTCAGGGCTGACTCACCTCCTTGAGACATTGCTGTGTAAATCATCAAACACCAGTGCTGATACATGGAGTGAATCTCATGCTAGTAAATACCTACACGTGTCTGTTTTTTCTATTACTCCTAGTTATTGAATGGAGCGGTGAGGTATTGAAGGTGAGTATGTGCTACTAGTGACCAGACTTAAAGCACACATGTTGCTTTTCCTTGCATAGTTAGGCACATGTTTGCCTTTGCATTATCAGCTAGGAAACTCCCAGGATCTTCCTTTAATCTTTGGGTCATTCAGATCATTAAAATGACACAATAAAATTAACACTTTCAAAATTCACAATCAGTAAATTAAATGACACATGCACATCCTCCTAACCATATCTATAGTATTGAGTAGAAACACAGCTTTTCATTTTAACTGTTGCCATAAAGAACACAATTAGGTAAACAATTGTAGACTTATTAAAATATGACACAATTTTACAAATTAAATATTAATAAAATGAACATTCATTATGTTTTAGTGCCCTCAAAATGTAACTCTTAATAGGTAGAAAAAAAAGAGTAGTTTATTGACAATAAGAAAAGCTGAAACCAAAAAAAAAAAACATTAACTGGTGTTCAATGTGTCTTAACCACTAGCAAACCACCCCATTCACATATACAGCGACAGGACGGCGGCTCTGGGATGGATCACTGCACAAGTCACTTAGTAGGTCCTGGCCAATGATTTATGGCTGGGACCTGCTGATCGGCTTAGCAAATCACAGTACAGAGCCCTGTGTTGAGTAACAACACAGGGCTCTGTAAATGGACCAACTAAGCGGCTGTGTTTTCTTTCTGCAAAGCAGGGAGAAAAAACAACCATATCAATTAGTAAAAGCAGCCCACATTACACACATTACACATTGTTAGGCACACAAATAATCTTTTGATTGCCCCTAGATGTTTACTCCTTCCCAGCCAGTGTCATTAGTACAGTGACAGTGTACAATATTAGTACTAATCATTGTATTAGTGTCACTGGTGATGTCATTGTCAGTCATTTTTAACCCAGTGTCAGTTAGTGTTAAATAGGCAGCCGCACTAACACACTCCCGCTATAAGTCGCTGATCACTGCCATTACTAATATATAAAATAAAAAATAATAAAAATTCCAGTATATATACCATTTTTTGTAAATGTTATAACTTTCACGCAAATCAATCAATATACACTTAGGGATTTTTTTTTTACTGGATATGTTTTATAGCAAGTAAAAAATATAATTTTTTGTCATATGTTTTGGTCTTTTTTCCTATATAGCAGTGATGTTTCCCCTTTCCTGGGAATATACCTGAGAGACTTTTTTCTTGTCTAAACCAATTCAGCTCTCACACCTGTACACTCCGATGGACCAGAGGAATTTTTACATTTCTGTAAAGGTCCTGTTTATTCAGAAATAACTTTGTCATTACTTAAGATAATAACGTAATACATATATTGTTTTTAGGGATAATCAAGGCTTTATTTTTGTCTTGTAAATATAATTTTTTTATGCATTAGACAAAAAAAAGCAAACTTAAAAAAAAGTTTTTTTTTCTATTTTGACCAGTGTTAGTTTAAAAAATACTGTAGATACAAAGTATACATTTTATTTTATATTTGCTCTGCCTTAAAATTCTAATTCTAATTCTAGAACAAGGCATTGCAAGGTTATTTATAAATGAAATAATGGTTTCTTTCTCAATTCTGTGCTGTGTCTGTGACACGAAAAAAATATCCAAAAGAAATAAAAAAAGTTGAAGAAAATCCAAACATCAATGCTTAGTAAAATATAAATAAGCCAAAAAAATATAAAAAAATAGCAGGAAAAGGAGTTCATTATGACTAATTAGAGTAAACTAAGGGTTAATATAGGGGTTAAAGAGGGACAAATATGTTTTATTTTTTTATTTGTCAAGTTGTTTTAAAGGGGTTGTAAAGGTTTTTTTTTTTAAATAACAAACATGTTATACTTACCTTCACTGTGCAGCTTGTTTTGCACAGAGTGGCCCCGAACCTGGTCATCTGGGGTCCCTCGGCGGCTGTTTCAGCTCCTCCCCGCAAGAACTCAATACCTTAATGCGAGCTCCCTCGCATGGTGTGGAGTGCTTGCGGGCGCACTCCCGTAATACAGCCGGCGGCTATAGCAGCTCACTGCATCACTCGGCTAAGCCCCCGGCGCGCCGCGTCATTGGATGTGATTGACAGCAGGGCGAGCCAATGGCTGCGCTGCTTTCAATCCATCCACTGTAGCAGGGGCGTAACTACCACCATAGCGACCCATGCGGGTGCTATGGGGCCCGCAGCCAATTGGGGCCCAGTGAGGATGAGAGCACCGCCGGCACAGTCTCCCAGCCAGGGGAAGAGAGAGGAGAGGAAGAGGCAAGCTGTGACCTGTGCCCAATACAGCATTGCCTGTGCCCAATACAGCCTGGTCTGCCTGTGCCCCATACAGCCTCACCTGTGCAGAGGAAGAGGCAAGCCACCCGGATCAGCAGAGAGCTGAATTGCCCGATGTAATAGCTTTCATTAGAACTTCCAGTGTTCCCGGGGCTCACGTCACATAACTCCACCTCTTGGCCCGGCGCCTTTGATAGACAGAACGCCAATCCAATGCGGGACATGTGACGTCATCAAAGGCGTCGGGCCAAGAGGTGGGGCTATGTGATGATGAGCCCCGGGAAGATGGGAAATTCAAATGAAAGCTATTACAGCGGGCAATCCCGCTCTCTGCTGATCGGGGTGGCTTGCTTCTTCCTCTGCACAGGTGAGGCTGTATGGGGCACAGGCAGGCCAGGCTGTATGGGGCACAGGCAGACCAGGTTGTATTGGGCACAGGCAACGCTGTATTGGGCATAGGTCACGCTGTATGGGGCACAGGTCACGCTGCATTGGGCACAGGTCACGTTGTATGGGGCACAGGTCACGCTGCATTGGGCACAGGTCACGCTGCATGGGGCACAGGTCACGCTGCATTGGGCACAGGTCACGCTGCATTGGGCACAGGTCACGCTGCATGGGGCACAGGTCACACTACATTGGGCACAGTTTACGCTGCATTGGGCACAGGTCACGCTGCATGGGGCACAGGTCACGCTGCATGGGGCACAGGTCATGCTGCATGGGGCACAGGTCACGCTGTATGGGGCACAGGTCACGCTGTATGGGGCACAGGTCACGCTGCATTGGGCACAGGTCACACTGTATGGGGCACAGGTCACGCTGTATGGGGCACAGGTCACGCTGCATTGGGCACAGGTCACGCTGCATGGGGCACAGGTCGCGCTGCATGGGGCACAGGTCACGCTGTATGGGGCACAGGTCACGCTGCATTGGGCACAGGTCACGCTGTATGGGGCACAGGTCACGCTGTATGGGGCACAGGTCATGCTGTATGGGGCACAGGTCACGCTGTATGGGGCACAGGTCACGCTGTATGGGGCACAGGTCACGCTGCATTGGGCACAGGTCACGCTGCATTGGGCACAGGTCACGCTGTATGGGGCACAGGTCACGCTGCATTGGGCACAGGTCACGCTGCATTGGGCACAGGTCACGCTATATGTGGCACAGGTCACGCTGCATTGACACTAGGGCAGCTGTGGGGGGGGGCTGTTTGCAGGGGGGCCCCATACAACATTTTGCTATGGGGCCCTGCTATTTCTAGTTACGCCCCTGCACTGTAGCCAATCAGCGGCCAGGCTGAGTGGTGAAGAGGATGTCGGGAGTGAGCGCTGGACTTTTGAGAGGTCAGGTAAGTAAAACGGGGGGGCTGGGGGCGGCGGTATTGTCGGAAGTTTTTTTACCTTAATGCATAGAATGCATTAAGGTGAAAAAATGTTTACCTTTACAACCCCTTTAACTTTGGCATCAGCAGATTGACACTCATCTCTTGATCTCTTTGATGAATTAAACAGGGTAGATACAAAAGTAATAATGTTACATTATCTCACATTTGAACAGTGTTGGTAAACCCTGTGTCAGACAGACTATTTTTACAGCAGCAGCTGCCAGAGATGCTGCCTTTAAACAACTCCCAGCTTTTATGAAGAGATGATAATTGCTGGTAATAAGGGTGTGGAGCAGGGCAGAAGAATTGGAAGTACTACACATGTCTTATGTATTCTGATGATTTTTTTTGGCCATGTCTAGCACACATTCTGTATCCTCGGCTAGTTAAATAAAACAATGTTTTTGGGTCAGGTATATCTAAAATGAAATCTTTTTTTACTACTAAATGCACCCATGACACAACGAGTATTATGAGTTTTCTGGAAATATAGCATAGGTTTTTTTTTTTTAAGTTTCTCTCCCTCTGAGCTGCTTGAACAGAGCAAACAGGGAAAACAAGGAAAAGTTTTTTTAAGACTTATTCAGTTGTGTAGGTTTGAGCTATTAGAGAGCATTCACGCCTGCAAATAAAACACATACTGATTACATGCAAGAACTCCAGCGGGGGCTTCTAGTAATTAGCTGTGATCACTTCTGAGCAAAGAGTGTTCTTGCGTGTAGAGTACATTCAAGTGTGAATGCACCCTTGAGCTCTAAGACCAGCCATACATGGAGCAAGTTTTTTTCTGGCAACCATGGGTTGCCAGAAAGAAATTTGCTTGATTCCCCCATCAATACAGACAGTGTTGATGTGGGAATCCCTCCTGCCGGGCCATTGTCTTTCCCAGCGGGGGATTAGGGAGGGCGGGGGGAGCCATCCCCACTGAGAGAAGACAGTGAATATCACTAGCAGCTATATCAGTCTCTAGCAATAATCGCAAGAGAATCTGGGCAGGCTGGTTGTACCCAAGTTGATCAAGCGACAGGCAGGATTTTTTAGAAAGGGTTAGCCTGGAGAGCCTAGAGTTGGGCTTTAACATAGAAAGATTATAAAGACTAAACAGTTATGCCCCGTACACGCGGTCGGATTTTCCAATGGAAAATGTGTGATAGGACCTTGTTGTCGGAAATTCCGACCGTGTGTGGGCTCCATCACACATATTCCATCGGATTTTCCGACACACAAAGTTTGAGAGCAGGCTATAAAATTTTCCGACAACGGATTTTGTTGTCAGAATTTCCGATCGTGTGTACACAAATCTGACACACAAAGTGCCACACCTGCTCAGAATAAATAAAGAGATGAAAGCTATTGGCTACTGCCCTGTTTAGAGTCCCGACATATGCGTTTTACGTCACCGCATTCAGAACGATCGGATTTTCCGACAACTTTGTGTGACTGTGTGTATGCAAGACAAGTTTGAGCCAACATCCGTCAGAAAAAATCCTAGGATTTTGTTGTCGGAATGTCCGATCAATATTCGACCGCGTGTACAGGGCATTAGTATGGATTTCACTTTGAACTATAACCAATATATGGGGAAAGAAACACATAATTTTCCCAGCCCTCAAAGTACTCACTCGACATCAAACAAAGTCCAAGAAAAGTCCAAAGATAAAAGAGTGAAGTGGCCACAAAAAGGTTAATGGAGTTCCAAAGTTCCTGGAAAAACAGATCTGGGAGTGCCCAGGCTCTCCTGTCCCACTGCTCAAGCACGTGTAAAGAAACAACTTTTGCTCCAGTAAGGATTGGAAGAAGACAAGGTGTGCAGCTTCAAGTGCAGAAGGGGAACCTGCAAGCACTGTAGATGGATCACAGGGCTGCTGGATCAGTAAGCCTGTATGCAAGCGCCAGACCCTTCAAACACAAAACTAATGATGACATCTCATGGCCATCCTTCACAACGGAAAGCCTTGTCCACTTTGTCAAGTCTGCCCAGTAGAGAACACAGCCAGCTTTTAAGCTGGGGGGGGGGTGCAAGTAAATAGCACAAACTGTGGGAGAACCAGAAGCCACAGGATAGCTTATTAATGCAGAATGAACACAATTACCAGCATGTGCAAAATTGTGGCAAACAAATTAACAGAAAGAATGGTGCTAATAAGACAGATATAAGAAGAAAAACAGTGTTATGAAATTTCAATATCAAAGATTCAAAAATGAAATTTAATTAAATTAACCCCTTCACGTCGACGTAATGCAAATATGCGGCCTTTGGCTTGCAGCGGTTGTACCATTTTTTTTTAGAGCCAACGATCAGCTTTCTTGTGATAACAACCGATGCGGCTTAGCAGCTGCTCGGCTGTTATCCCAAGCAGCAGGAGGGGACATCCCCCCTCCCATTGCCTTCTGTGGCTTGCCCGGGCTCTCCTGTCCCACTGGGAGGCTGGAGCAACCAGCCAACATGTCCGCCAGCTGGCCAGAGATCTGAACGAAGCCGGAGTTGGCTTTGATCGGGTCTCAGATCTAGTAACCCGGAAGCGATGTAATGACATCACTTCCGGTTTACTAAAGACATAAAGGCTCCAAATTGAAATAAATGACAACATTCAAAACAGCCAAACTTGGCGTTTTGAATGCTTTTAAGTGCAAAGGAGGGATTTCCGGTCTTATAGACCCCAGATCTATCCAAAAAGAGTACCTGTCAAAGCCTATTACTGTCAGAAGGGATGTTTAAAATCCTTGTAAGAGCGTCAAAAGTGATCAGAATTTTTTTCCTTAAAGGGACAGCGTAAAAAAAAAAAAAAAAAAGAAAAAAAATTTGCTTCTGCTCACGAGCAGTAGCAAATGCCTATGTAAGTTGCGTAAGTTGTGCCCGCAAATGTAATTTATGTTCAAACTACATATGTGAGGCATCACTGCGATCATTAGAGCACAAGACCTCCTCTGTAACTGTAAACTGGTAACCTGCAGAAATTTTACTGTAGTTTGTCGCCATTCCACGAGTGTGCGCAATTTTAAAGCATGACATGTTAGGTATCTATTTATTCGGCGTAACATCATCTTTCACATTATACAAAAAAAATTGGGCTAACTTTACTGTTTTTTTTTATTTTTTATTCAAAATGTATTCTTCCAAAAAAATAGCATTTGAAAGACAACTGTGCAAATACAGTGTGACATAAAATATTGCAACGATCGCCATTTTATTCTCTAGGGTCTCAGCTAAAGTTGTATCCATCTATTATTCTACCTAAGATGCAGAATAACCCCTATTTAAAATCAAAACTTTATTGAGAAAAATTAAGTTAAAATGAGGTTGAGGATATCAGAAAATAGGAGAGCAAATGCGAATCCCTATCAGTGCACTCATATATGAAAATATTATCATATAATAAAAAAGGTTATCATATAGTAAACAAGATTAGAGAGAGTCAATAAATAGTATTCTAAATAGAAGCAGGCAGATAATGGTAATACTCTCCCTAGGTTAAGCAGACTATTCAGATTTATGAGTAATATCCCACTCAAAATGTAAACCCTTGGGGATATGGGTGTCCAACTTAAAAACTCAGTACACCTCCTTCCTGCACGAGAGGATGGGACGATTCACCCTTGCAATGATCTGAATTTTAAAAGCTTGTACGCTTGTACGCTCTGGTGATGAAATTGGTTAAAGTGTCTGGCCAGATTGGTGTTTTTATTAGTCCTTATATGAGAAAAATGGTCCCTCATCCTATCACCAAGACATCTAGTTGTCCTGCCCACATATTGGATATTACATGAGATGCATGTCACTAGGTATATAACAAACCTAGTGTTGCAGTTGACAAGCTGTGTGATGGTTGAGGAAAAATCATTTGAACATGATTTTATGATGTGGGAATTACCCAAATGGCCACAGCACAAACACCTGGTGGCTCCACAACTGTACATGCCAGTGATGTTGAGCTATGTGCATGGTGTGAACCTCCAGCTCCTCATTGAGCCCCTTTAGAGCTAGAGTGGCCAGCATAGATGCACAGAATGTTTTAAGACCTACAGAATTTCTAAAGAGGAGTTATCGGGATTAGTTTCAATCACCCAAACTCTGAGCCCTTTAAAGGATTTATTGTGCTTGAGGGTAAAATGTCTTGAGATGCTGTGATCATCATCTCCATCCTTAATTAATCTTCTTTTCAAAATATTTATTGGATTTTTCAAAAAAGAAGTCATATATCGTACATTCGCTGAATCATAAATGCACATTGGTCATATCACATACAGTTAGACCCCTGTGGGGTAGGTATTACAAAAGGAAGAAGTATCACAATTGAAACACAGACAATAAAAAAAAGGAATAATAAGTGTGAAGGGTTAGGCTCCGGACTGTGGTTTTAACAGATAGTCTAAAGGAACAATACCATTTACCACAGGAAAGGAGCTAAAGAGAGGATAAATCTCTGGGTTAACCAAGGGGCGGCTGTAGGCGGCCACAGGGGTTCCGACGGCACCCCAAAAGGGAACTCACTGTGACCGGCGAAACCTCCGTTAGCCCCCCCCCCCGACGCCCTGTAAACATTGCTGAAAAATAAACAACCAGCTAGAGAACAACATTATAGTATTAGAGCCCCTTATAGCCGGAACCAACAGGGAATAAGAGTGATACTAAGACCATCTGACTGTCTTATTCCAAGAGGGAATAAGAGTGATATTAAGACCATCGGACTGTCTGTGGTTCGGAACTTTACGACAGCTGAAAAGCGAGAAAGAAAAGAGTATAGAAAAGAGAGGGGAGGGAGGGAGAAAGAAGAGAGGAGAGGGAGCCAGCCCGCGGGGAGGCGCCCCGCAACCCCGTAGCAATCAGCTGAGTTGTGGATGCACACCCGGAATCAGGGAGATGCCAACGAAGCTTGCCCAGGGTTCCCAAGTAGCCTCAAACCGGTCCACTGAGTTGTCTAGAATGCTAGCCAGTTTCTCTTGGGCCATGATCCAGGAAATTTTCCGGATCGTCGCCTTAAGGGAAACTTTGGGTTTCTTCCAAGCCTTGGCTATGGTGAGCTTAGCGCCCAGGAAAATAAAATGTATGAGTTTGCTGGCAAGCTTCGGGACCCTGGGCAAATTGTCATTTAGGAGAGCCATCGAAGGTGTTTTCGGGATATGGACCTTGGTGATTTTCTTTATCAGGAGGAAGATCTTGTTCCAGAATGTCCTCAATCTTGGGCACTCCCAGAATATATGGACCAGTGTGCCCCTAAGTAAACATCCTCTAAAACAACCAGGGTCAGCCGAAGGGAACATCTTGGCTAATCTGTCAGGAGGTAGATACCACCTGGTAAAAACCTTAAGACTAGACTCTATCATGGAAATGTTCTTAATGCCCCTGTATGCCCTGAAAAAGGTGATCCTCCATTTATCAAGATCCCACTGCATAGACAGATCTGCTTCCCACGCGAGCATATATGGGGTCTTGGTTGACTGGTTGGCGAGTGACTGATATATGACGGAGATGCCTCCCCTCTGCTCAGAAGACCCGCCGCACCAGAGTTCGTAAGGCGTGAATGAGTGGGGGGCCAATTTTTCCTCCCCGTTGTGGGCAAGGAAGTGGCGGATTTGGTGAAATCTGAATCTCTCCGAGGTAGGCATCTCCAATTTGCTCACACAAAAGGCCAGGGTAATAGGGCCTAAACTCGTATAGAAGTGTCCGATCTGGTACAACCCCTTGTCCAACCACCAACGGAATGCTTTGATGTCTAGACCTGGAACGAAGTCTGGGTTATTAAATATGTGAGCAAGTGGGTGGCAACTAGAGATCAAGCTCCGATTGTTTCTTAGAGAGTCCCATAATTTAAAGGAATGAGAAAGAGTTGGTGAGAGAATCGGGGGGCGTTTTCTAGGAGGGACCCACATTAGGAAGTCTAGGGTGTATGATGGTACAGCCTGTCTCTCTATTTGGATCCAATCTGGTTTTTCTGTCTTCCCATACACTATTGAAAGCTGGGCAAGTCTAGCCGCTTGATAGTACAAGAAAAGTTGAGGGAGACCTAAGCCCCCCTGAGATCTAGACAAGTATAAGGTATTTTGTTGGAGTCTGTGCCCCTTGTCTCCCCAGATAAACTTGATGATTTTCCTTTGGAATGTAGTAAGATGGTCTTTTACAATGCTTATCGGGAGGGCCCTGAAAAGGTAGAGGAGTCTAGGTAGTAAGGTCATTTTAATTGCATGAACTCTACCTAGCCAAGAGATCCCTCCCTTAGCCCAATTGCCTAGGTCTGACTCCAGTTTGCGGTAAATGTGAGGGAAGTTGGCCGAATAGAGTAGCTCTGTTTTCGCGGTGAGCCTGATCCCTAAATAGTCAATAAAAGTGTCGCTCCATCTAAACTCAAAGGCATTCTGTAGGGAGGAGACCACATGTGGTTTGAGGGAAATGTTCAGTGCGGATGATTTGGAGTAGTTTACCTGTAGGCCCGATATCCGTGAGAACTCCTTTAGGAGTTTGCACAGATTTGGTAGGGAAGTGATTGGTGATGTAATGAATAAGAGCATATCATCGGCGAAGAGCCCGCATTTGTGGATTTGTTCGCCACATTTCACCCCGGAAATATTGGGATCCGATCTGACTGCGATTGCAAGGGTTTCAATCGCAATGGCGAAAATTAAGGGAGATAGAGGGCAACCCTGTCTAGTCCCTCTTGCTATAGATAGAGGTTTGGAGTAATGGCCTTGTAAGCGGATTATTGCTCTTGGGGTGGAGTATAAGGCTTTTAGTGTCCCAAGAAACCTAGGGCCGAATCCCCATTTCTCCAGTAAGGAGAAAAGATAAGGCCACTCGATAGAATCAAAGGCCTTATGGAGGTCCAAGGAGAGGAGGAAACCTTCCTGTTTCGGTCCCCCTTCCCAATTCGATTGGAGGATGGAAACAATGTCTATTGCTCTTCTAATTTGGTCTGGTCCCTGTCTCCCTGGTATGAAACCAACCTGGTCCTTGTGTATAAAGAGATTAATAAAAGATGAGAGGCGGTCGGCCAGGATTTTGGTGAGGATTTTGAGGTCATTATTAATCAGGGAGATCGGCCTGTAATTTTCAACTTCCTCGTGATTTTTGTTTGGTTTGGGGATGACCGAGATAAATGCAGTGTTCAGTTGTGTGTCGAGGGGATTACCTGTTTTAATGGAATTGAAAAATTTAGCCAGGTACGGAGCTAGGATTTCTCCATATTGTTTGTAGTAAGGGACTGAGAGGCCATCTGGCCCTGGGGCCGATCCGGGCTTTAAGCCTTTTATAACCGTCCTTACCTCCTCTACTGAAAAGGCTCCTTCCATTAGGTCTCTGCAATCTGTGGAGATCGAAGGGATCTGCAGATTGTCTAGAAAGGCCGTGGTTAAAGGGCCCTTCCCTGATTGTGGGGATTTGTAGAGATTTTCATAGAAATCATGGAAGGCTGACATTATTTTACTGGGGTTCGCCGTTGGGGGATGACCTGCGATTCTAAGTTTAGGGAAAGAAGAGGATCGGAATCTCGGGGTGAGTTTGGAGGCTAGCATTGAGCCGAATCTGTCCCTTTGGCAATAAAATTTGGCTCCACTCCACCTGATGTTTTTCTCTGCTTTGGCCGTTAAGGTGAGGTTCAGCTCAAGTCTAGTCGCATCTAACCTTTCTAAAAGGACCCTGTTTGGGTGTTTTTTGTGTTCAGCTTTTAATGTGAGGAATGTTTTTTCAAGTCGTTGAATATCTATTAAGCGCTCCTTTTTGTATTGAGTCGCGATCCTGATTAGGGTGCCTCTGATGGTTGCCTTGTGGGCAGCCCACAAGGTCTCTGGGGAGATATTGTCTATGTCATTAAGGGTAAAGTATTCTTTAATGGAGTCAGCTATCTCCTTACAGTAGCGGGGGTCAGAGAGCAGGGATTCGTTTAGTCGCCAGTAGGAGCCACCTCGTCCCGAGTTGACGTTTCTCAGGGTGAGGAGGACCAAAGAATGGTCCGACCAGGCTGTGTCCAATATTGTGGCTTTTTTGGAGAGGGGAATTAATGAGGAAGGAATCAGTATGTGGTCAATCCTGGCGTAAGATTGGTGGGGGGCGGAGAAGTGAGTGTAGCCCCTACTTCTGGGGTTTAATTCCCTCCAGATGTCTATAAGACCATGAGTATGTAGTAGTTTAGCTATTTTAGTGCTTAATTTCGTGGGGCGCGTGAGCTGGTCCTTGGGGGGTCTAGTTTTGTCCAATCTCTGGTCAAACGCCACATTAGAGTCTCCTCCCATAATGACCTTCCCTTCCAGAAGGGGTTCTATTGTACCGAGGAGTCCCTGGAAGAAGGATGCTTGACCCTTATTCGGGGCGTAGTATGAGATGATTGTGTATAGAACTCCTTCCAGGGTCCCCTTCACCACTAGAAATCTTCCCTCCGGATCCTTATAATCTGAAATATAGGAGAATTTGCTATTCTTGGAAAATAGGATTGCCACCCCCTTAGTCTTGTTAGGGGCATTCGCTAGGAAGAAGGATGGATAGTACGAGTGGAGGAACTTTGGGGTGTACCGGATGGGAAAGTGAGTCTCTTGAAGAAGAACTACATCGAGTCTTAAGGATTTATAGTGATCCAAGGCCAGTCTCCTTTTTCTAGGTGAATTTAGTCCCTGGACATTGTGTGAGGCCACCTTGAGATCAGTTCCTAGAGTAAGTGCGTCAGACATCTGAGCAGAGGGGAGGGGGACTCAAGATCAAGCAGTCACTCACCAATGGAAGTCTTCCATGCGTTTCGGGGCAAGATACGTGTTGGGCGTCTTCTGTGTTTATCTCTGGGGGGCGCGAGGCTCCTACCCGCAGGACGGCTGGAAAAAAGAAGGGGGGTGAGAGGAAATAAAGAAAAGAAAAGGACAAACAGACACATAATAGCAATAATAGTAACAACATGGGTCTCAAAATATGACCCTTGGGATCTTGTGGAAAATTTCCCACAACAAACCCAAAACAAATCTTCAGTCCAGCTGGGAGGCCGACTGAAGTCCCAAGTCCAAAGGACACTTAGGTTCTTTAGAAATGGGAGGAGGCACATGGTATCCACCCCGGACCCTATCTTTATCACTGTAAAACATGGAAACATACACACTAACGTTAAAGTGCAACTGAAATAAAATTCAAACAGCCCTTAACTCATGGCACTACTTGCCAGGTTAAGTGGTACTATACCTTAATATTTAAATGAAAAAGGAGAACACCCCACCCTCCTCAGCACTTCCACCCCCCTCCCGACCCCAAATATGAGATGTCAGGGATCCTGGATGACCCTGGTTCTACTTTGTAGAGGGAGAAAAAAAAAAAAAAAAAATTGTACTTTGGGTCATCATTAGCTAGACATATGAGTAATCTTGCCCTGAGCTAGAGCGGGGTTTGGAACCAAGATCCCATTATTACTCAAACCAATCTACAGTCCGCTTATGCCTAAAGTCCCGGCAATCCGAACTTCTTCCGGGGAGCGTCTGAGTCCGCTGGACAGTTCCGCTGAAGGGAAGAATGTAGAAAATCTGGTGATGGCCGGGTACTTTCTATTCCCTGTGGGGGGGGTTTTCGTTGTGGAAAAATAGTGCTATGAAGTGCATTGAGGGGTGTAGTTCTGAAGATGGGCTTATCAAGCCTTTGAGCCGTGGTGGGGTGTGGAGCTCCAGCTCCGGCAACTGTGTGGACCAGTACCCCGAACAAAAGTCCCTGCTGGGACATAGAAAGGAGAAGAGGCCAGCCTGGCCTTATGATGGTTTCCCCTCCTTGCTCCTCTTGGACGTATTCTTATTCCATAAGGGCGAGATAGGACTGCCTGGTGGGGGGCGTTTTGTCGAGCCTGATGAGGATGCAGAAAAGTCCATTGGGGCTTCCTGTGAGATGAGTTTAAGGGAAAGAAGCAGTTTTTCACCTTCTGGGAAGCTGGAAAAGGAGTGGGTTTTACCCTGCAGCGTGAATTTGACTGCGAAAGGGAAGGTCCAGCGATATTTAACGTCCCTTTGTGATAGGTTCAAGAGAAGAGGTTTCAGGGTTCTGCGTCTCTGGATAGTGGAGGGTGCTAAATCCGCGAAGATCTGGATCTGATGGCCCCTGTGTTGCAGTTTGGGGTTCTGACGGGATTGTCGCATGACTTCCTCCTTGGTCGCAAAAAAGTGTGGTTTCACAATTATGTCTCTGGGTGAGCCGTCTTGTCTGGGGGGACCGAGGGATCTGTGAGCCCTGTCTAATTCGAGACGCTGGGAGGGGATATTAGGAATGATTTCAGAGATAATGTCCTGAACCGTGGAGGGAATATCCGTGAAGGTTTCAGGGAGGCCTCTAATTCTGAAATTATATCTCCTGGACCTGTTCTCGAGTTCGTCTATCCTGGAAAGGGCCACATCTAGTTGTTCCTGAACAGACTGAAGGTGGGCTGCATTTTGGTTCGTTTTGGAGACCGTGCACTCCACTTTTTCCTCTATTGCTTCTATTCTCGAGCCTATATTTGATAGGTCAGCTTTGATAGTGTTAGTGATCTGGTGTGCTGTGGTGGCCAGACCTTTCTCCAACAATGAGGAGAATTTAAGAAACATTTCTTCTTGCATTTGGGTTAAGTCATTTAATGAAAAGCCTGAGGGCTGATGAGCTACCCCTGAGAGCTGGGCTTGTATGGGGAGGGCCTGGGGAGACAACTCCTGGAGTGCCATGTTTGTGGAGCCTGTGGAGGCCTTTGCAGCGGCCTGAGGTTTCTGGGAGCTCTGATAGGGAGACTGAAGGGCAGGTGAGGGCCCCTGTGTAGCCTGGGCATAAGTGAGAGTCGGTGGGGTAAGTACTGGCCTGTGTTCCGGAGCCTTGGGGTGCTGAGCCGCGTGTGGCTGTGTGGATTCCGTGCTGGCGGCCATCTTGGGAATCCCGTCCGCTCCCGCCGTATCGAAAAGCGGGC
Source organism: Aquarana catesbeiana (assembly GCF_042186555.1). NCBI lineage: Eukaryota > Metazoa > Chordata > Amphibia > Anura > Ranidae > Aquarana > Aquarana catesbeiana. The sequence goes on along the minus strand of NC_133324.1, from coordinate 586,941,804 downwards.
CGAGATCTCTCCTCACCGGGGGGCCGGACATCTCCGCTGGCTCCTCGGAGGGTCCCTGACACGGGAGAGTTAGCTGGAAGCGGCGGGGAGGGCTGTATTCGCTGTAGTGCGGCTCTGCGGTCCGGGGTGGAGCGGAGCTCCTGGCTCAAGCAGCCATATTGGAACTCCCGCGCATGCGCACTGCATTAATTAATCTTCTATACTCACTGAATCTTGATATAACTGTACAAATGGGTATGGCCTACATAAAGGAAGCCACACTGGCAAAATAAGCAGTTGACTACAAAAGTGTTGGCACATGTAGAGAAGTTATTGATGGTGTACACATTGCCACTTTGGTCATTTTTTGGCTATTTTGCATAATCTCATTTTGCGTTGGTACATACCCTCTAAATTGCAAATAGTGGCCAGGAGTTAAGAGGGTTTTTGAACGTCCTGCAGTTTACTGGGAGCAATACAATTTTTGATGTTAGGGGACTCTATTATTGACAAATCATGGTCCTAGGGGAATAATATATTTTAATGTTGCATCTTGGAGCAATATGTTCCAATGCTGTTAAACAGTTTTCTCCATTTGTTTAAACCTGCAGTGAAAATTTGTACTATAGTTGACATCTGACTAGGATGATAAATCCAGATTTTTAGCTTGGATGGAAACTGAGACACATTTGGTGGGCCTTGTCAATGCGTTCTGTGTTGTACCCCTTGTCAAGGAACTTGCTTTTGAGTAATGCTCCCTGTGAAACATAATCTGCTTTAAGGGTGCATATTACTGATGTACCTAGGCTTGAGAAGACAAGGGAGGTAGAATTCCAAACATGAGTGAACAAAAGGCCCATGTTATTGCTATTGCAATATTGAACAACAGAGTCAATGAAAGATGGGGAGTTAACCCATATAATGATTCTATCATCTATATACCTTCTGAAAAAATTAAGTGGGTCACAAATGGATTCCTCCAAATACAGGACTCCTCTCACCAAGGTGAGGTTGGCATAGCTGGCCACAAAATAAATGGTACCTTGTATTTGCTGGTAAGGATCACCAAAAGTGTAAAATAATTATGTTCCGGGCAGAACTGCATGCTGTCCAGGTTGAATTGTAATTGGTTGTGCTCCATCTACAGTGCTTGCACAACCCCCTTCGGCGCTCGGAGATGCACACCTTCATGTCCTAATTCAAGATAAAGACTAGTTGTTAGGGTCCATGACATCAGCCAACACTCTTATAATACTCCTTTCAAAAAATGTAACACTTCATTCATATCGCAACACAGCAGCACAGTGCACTGCCGTGACATGTGGTGCAGTCCAATGCACTGTAATAAAATACTACATTGTTTTCTATGTGCCCTAGTGGTGACCTGCATTGATTCAATGAGCTTGCTCCTGGCAGTGTTTGAGACTCTGCCTGGCAGAAAGATGCATCTGCTCTCCCTTGTGAGCTTAACACCAACCAACTAAACTTTAGGCTGTGGCCAGAAAAGCATTGTGTAATCTGCAATAACAGTCTCTAAAGTTTGAAAAAAGCTTTCCTGCCTGCCGTCACAAACTTGAATGAGTTCAGAACCTGTAAGGTAGAGCAACTGTGTTTGCAGCACAGCACTAAAAGAAAATGACAAAATTACAATTTACCAGAAAACTCTGGTCAAAATATGATTGGGGTGGTAACAGAGCGCTTGATTTTCTAAAGACAAATAGACTGTTCACTTTGCAAGGGAAGTTGCATTATGCAGGGGAATATGCCCCAGAGCTTAGTCAATATGATAAAGTTTCACTTTGCAAAGAATACCCAACCACGTGCAAAAAATGATTAAATAAGTAAAATAAACAAATGTAATTTTTGCTTGCATATGATTGGATGATAGAAGTTGGCAGAGATCTGAAGAAAATTTATTTGAAAAGTTCAGCTTTACTTGAAAAGTGAACAGCCTTTTTGCCTTTAGTAGATCAACCCTAGAGTCTGTTTAACCACTTAAGGTCCGTCCTATAGCAGTCTAATGCCCCGCACACACAGTCGGATTTTCCGATGGAAAATGTGTGATAGGACCTTGTTGTCGGAAATTCCGACTGTGTGTAGGCTCCATCACACATTTTCCATCGGATTTTCCGACACACAAAGTTTGAGAGCAGGCTATAAAATTTTTCGACCACAAAATCCGTTGTCGGAATTTCCGATCGTGTGTACACAAATCCGACGCACAAAGTGCCACGCATGCTCAGAATAAATAAAGAGATGAAAGCTATTGGCTACTGCCCCGTTTATAGTCCCGACGTACGTGTTTTACGTCACCGCTTTCAGAATGATCGGATTTTCCGACAACTTTGTGTGACCATGTGTATGCAAGACAAGTTTGAGCCAACATCCGTCGGAAAAAATCCTAGGATTTTGTTGTCAGAATGTCCGATCAATGTCCAACCGTGTGTACGGGGCATTACTGCTACAGAGCCGCACCTCTGCGTGGGATCACTCGCGTAGCGAGTGCAAATGCACGCCGCCAGCGGCTCGCTCCTGCTGCTATACACAGCAGGAGCTGAGCGGTGGGTACTACGGATTCGATGTCCGCCGGCACCCGCCAATTCTTTGGTACACAGGCAGAACAGCAGTCTGCCTATGTAAAGAAGACAGATTGCTGTTGTGTCAGTAGGGAAGACATGGATCTTGTGTTGCTGCAAAGCAGGGACTTGGATCCATGCCTTCCCCTAGTAAAAGCACCTCCTGACACTGATTAGGAATACAGTTAACTCTTTGATCGCCCCTGATGTTAGCCTCTTCCCAGCCAGAGTCATTAGTACAGTGACAGTGCATATTTTTTTAGCACTGATCATTCTATTGGTGTCACTGTTCCCAAAAAAGTGTCAAAAGTGTCAGCTAGTGTCAAAGTGTCTGCCACAATATCACAGTCCCGCTATAAGTTGCTGATCGCCGACATTACTAATAAAAAAATTAAATATGAATATCTCAAAGTTTGTAGACACTATAACCTTTGCGCAAACCAACCAAACCAAATCAATATAAGTGTAGCGCACTACCCCCGAAGGAGCTGCAATTTGTGTGTTGTATCTGTAAATCACATTTTACCATCTAGCCCATCGCAACCCATAGAAATAGAAACAGTCCATATTGTACTTTTCTCTTGCTTTTATTGATATAACATGAGCTGGGATAGGAAAAGGGATTTCTGAGATGCTCTTTATTGCTTCATAATCTTTCCTTTGCCTCTCATGCAAAGACTTAGGACATTGCGGATAATGAAAAGTCACTCTGCAATAACAGATGTATTAGGGGGCGTGGTCAACATCACCCAGTGACCACGCCCCCAAAACGTCACAGTCCCAGCATAAGGGGGCGCGTTCTCCGCCTATATAAGTCACAACGGAGCCCTCAGAGAGCAGTCCAGCCGGAGAGAGCGTCGTATCAACATCTGGAGAAGAGAAGAGGGAAGAAGACAAGAAGCCCAGAAGTCCGGACCTCCGCTGGCAAAACAGCGGCCTGAAGACAGCGGAGGAGCCAGCCGAAGAACTGGAACACCTGGAGAAGAGGCCGGAGAGAGCAGAGAAGAACCAACCGGACGCCGGGAGAAGAGGAACCGGAGGGACCCCCGAAGCCGGAGGAAGACCCCCGAAGCCGGAGGAAGACCCCCCCGGAGCTGTTTAATAAATTATTTAAAAAACCTGTGTAGTGTGTTTTATTATTGACACTTTTTCCCTGGGTGAATGGGTAGGGGTACCATGTACCCCATACTCATTCACATAGGGTGGGGGGCTGGGATCTGGGGGCCCTCTTATTATAGGTTGCTCCCGGATTCCGATAAGCCCCCCGCCCGCAGACCCCGACAACCAACGGCCAGGGTTGTCGGGAAGAGGCCCTTGTCCTCATCAACATGGGGACAAGGTGCTTTGGGGGGCCCCGCAGGGCGTCCCCTCCCCCAAAGCACCCACCCCCCATGTTGAGGGCATGCGGCCTGGTACGGATCAGGGAGGGGGCGCTCGTCCCCACCCCCTTTCCTGACCGGCCAGGCTGCGTGCTCGGATCAGGGTCTGGTATGGATTTTAGGGGGGACCCCACGCCGTTTTTTCGGTGTAGGGGTTTCCCTTTAAAATCCATACCAGACCTAGGCCTGGTATGCCCCGCGCTCGCCGCAATAGGAAAATTTGTTTTTCCTATTGCAGCAAGCGCGAAATGCAATACCCTGCCCTTGCATCGTATCTGGTCCGTTGGACCACCATACAGACGAGCGGGCTTTCCATCGGACCAGCACACAGACGAGCGGACTTTCCGCCAGAAACTGAGTCCGACGGAAAGATTTAAAACATGTTTTAAAACACTGCAAACGTCTGCCGGAGCCTACACACGGTCGGATTGTTTGGCGGACTCTGGTCCGCCGGACCAAGTATGCCGGAAAGTCCGCTCGTGTGTACGCGGCATTAGTCACAGGCCATCACCACCTGTCTCACTGACTTACGTACCAACATCCCTCAGCCTCTGGTAGTACCGTTCCCCTGGGCTTTCACTCACTTGATCAAAAGTCCATGTGCCACTCACAAACGATCGATCGCCCAGTTTTCTTCCGCTTACTTGCTACTTCTTCCAAATGGTTTCTCCATCCCTTCTCTCCAGTCTGGCACGCTCCCCTCCCCGCAGGGGCGTCCAGCAACATCAGCGACTACATGCTGTGCGGTGTCACTCCTCTCCTCCGTGTGTCCTGGTTCCCCCTCCTTCCCCGTAGGGGGGGCTCTGCTTGGCTCCCCGTAGGGGGGGCTCTGCTTGGCTCCCCGCAGGGGACTCTCTCTCTCTGGGCTCTCCCTTTCTGGAACTCCCTTGCACCATGTGACCCCAGCTTTTATGAGAGTCCCGCCTCCTGCCAAACAAATTAATGAACTCACATTAGAACTCACAAATGAGCTGCCTGTCACTCAGATCCCAAGTCCAATCTTTCTTCCAGAACCATTTCCACTGAAAACAAGAGGAGGCATCTCGGGTCCAAGCACAGGTGGCCACACCCATAGGCATGCGCATAGGGTGTGCCAGGTGTGCCTGGGCACACCCTAATCACCCTGTGCTGGGCAGATTTCCCCTGCTGCTTGGCTGCAGAGAAAGGGACTGGGGAATGTCTGTCCTTAGTCCCTTTCTCTGTCTCAAAAGTAAGACATCAGGGGTCTGTTTAGACCCATGATATTTCACCAAAGCCCCCCAATGGGGCTCCTAAAAAAAATTGTAAAAAAAAAGTAATAAAAAAATTGTCAAATTTTTTTTGTAAAAAATAATAACATTTTAAAAAGGAATAATAAAAAAAATCTAAAAAATAAACTACTGACAACAATCTCTGCCCTTCTGACACCGTCCACTGCTCTACCAACACCAACCTCTGCCCTACTGACTCTGTCCATTGCTCTACTGCCCTATATATACAGTATATGCACACATATGAGCTTTGGGGTGCACACCCTAATGCAATAGGCTGCGCACACCAATGGCCACACCCTGCACTACACTGACACTCCCAGTTCCCAAAATAAACCATTCCTGGAATCACAATACAAGCCTGCCTAAATTTACCTGAAACCGTACTTTGTAATTTAAACTCAGAGAGTTCACCTACATGAAAGTAGGTGACTGCTACATAAGCTTTTTATATTTTTTTTTTTACCAAAAATATGTAGCAGAATACATATTGGCCTAGATTGATAAAGAAATTAGATTTTTATTTTTTTTATTGGCTATGTTTTATAGCAGAAAGTAAAATAAAAAAATTTTTTTCAAACTTTTTAGTCTTTTTTGTGTATAGCAAAAAAAAAAAATGCAGAGTTGATCAAATACCACCAAAAGAAAACTCTATTTGTGGGAAAAAAAAGACACAATATTTATTTGGGGACAGTGTTGCACAACCGCGCATTTGTCAGTTAAAGTAACGCAGTGCCGTTTCGCAAAAAATGGCCTGGCCAGGAAGGTAAATCTTCTGGAGGTGAAGTGGTTTACTTAAACTGAAAGTCATTATGTAAAACCATGTGAGGTGTAGCAATTTTTTCCAGTATTTTTTATGCATTCTAACACATAAATAACTTATCTAACAGAAGCAGGAAGCTTACATGTGGGGTTGATTTATTAAAGACAACTTCACTTTGCAGGGGATTTTTTAGTGAATGAGTGAGGCTCTGCTGACTTCGATCATCCAATCATCTTTTCTTTCATTTTTCTTATGCAGAATTGGGTATTCTTCACAAAGTGATTTTTCAACGCATTCGCTAAGCTCTGGGAAAATAGCCTCGCAAAGTGAACAGCCTGTTTGCCTTTAGTAGAGCAACCTCTATAAGCACTCAGATATGCCTATTATTGCAGAAAATCGCATCCAAAGCCACTCTGCCTTAACTGACATTGAGACATAAGTAGAAACTTTCACTGAGCTGCTAGTTGAATATAAAGAGGCACCCCCTCATGACAGTGCTTGGACCTATTGACAGCTCCACCACCATATATTGAGGGATGGCAGGCCTAAACTACAATATATATTGGCATTGGTTGGAAGAATGGAGATATTCAGAATTTTCTTCAGGGTTTATGTGTTGACCAGGGCCGGCCCTACCATGGGACCAGTGTTGCCAACCGCCCGTATTTTTACGGGCAGCCCGTAAAAACGGGCACTTTTTTCCCCGCCCGTAAATGTCCGTAGTAGCGGGAATGTGCCAGTAAAAAATAGCCGTGATCGGTCCGGCTTGGAACTGCGCATGCGCAGTTCCGGAGCTTGCCGAGCAGATCCTCTCTTCGGCCGGCGGGGGGGCGGATCTCACGGAGTCTGAGCGGCGCTGGCGCGCTTTACTGGTGGCAAGGCGAGTGATGTATTAGCACATCCCGCCACCAGGCGCGCCAACATTTAAAATCTGTAACACTAATCTGGAGCACTGGACTGGAGCAGCAGGTCTCGGAGGCTGAGCAGCATGCGCCGGCGGAATGGAGGGGAGCCCTGCATCCAGGACCAGGCAATCCAGAGTCTACGGGAACCGGGGGGAGTCTGGGACAGAGTGACAGCCCAGCCGACGGTGACAGAAGGTGATGGTGGCAGAGGGGGATGGACTGGAGCAGGTCGTGTTGGTGGCAGAGGGGGGTGGAGGCAGGGTATGATGGTGGCAGAGGGGGATTGTGGCAGAGGGTGATGGTGGCAGAGGGGGATGGAGGCAGGGTGTGATGGAGGCAGTCTGGCAGAGGGGGGATGGTGTCAGGGGGTGATGGTGGCAGAGGGGGGTGGAGGCAGGGTGTGATGGTGGCAGGGGGGGGGTGGAGACATGGTATGATGGTGGCAGAGGGGGTCGGTGGCAGAAGGGGATGGTGGCAGAGGGGGATGGACTGGAGCAGGTGGTGTTGGTGGCAGGGGGGTGATGGTGGCAGAGGGGGATGGAGGCAGGGTGTGATGGTGGCAGGGGGGGGGTGGAGACATGGTATGATGGTGGCAGAAGGGGATGGTGGCAGAGGGGGATGGACTGGAGCAGGTGGTGTTGGTGGCAGAGGGGGATGGAGGCAGGGAGTGATGGTGGCAGAGGGGGGGTGGAGACATGGTATGATGGTGGCAGAGGGGAGCGGTGGCAGAAGGGGATGGTGGCAGAGGGGGATGGTGGCAGAGGGGGATGGACTGGAGCAGGTGGTGTTGGTGGCAGAGGGGGATGGACTGGAGCAGGTGGTGTTGGTGGCACAGGGGGGTGGAGGCAGTCTGGCAGGGGGTGATGGTGGCAGAGGGGGGTGGAGGCAGGATATGATGGTGGCAGAGGGGGATTGTGTCAGGGGGTGATGGTGGCAGAGGGAGATAGTGGCAGAGGGGGATGGAGGCAGAGGGGGGTGGAGACATGGTATGATGGTGGCAGAGGGGTCGGTGGCAGAAGGGGATGGTGGCAGAGGGGGGGTGGACTGGAGCAGGTGGTGTTGGTGGCAGAGGGGGATGGAGGCAGTCTGGCAGGGGGTGTTGGAGGCAGGGAGTAATGGTGACAGGTGATGGAGGCAGGAGGTGATTGGACTAGATAATTCCTTATTATGTCGAAAATAACAAAAATATGTTTTTTTACCTTAATATCTACCTTAAATCACATTGCTATTTGCCTAGCATACCTGTTTGTAGCCTAAATACTGAAATTTACACCTAAAAATGTAATTTTGGAAATTTTGTGAAATGCCAGTAAAAACTTGGTGGTGCCAGTAAATTTTGGGGGTTGTGCCAGTAAATTTCAATCTGGTAGGTTGGCGACACTGCATGGGACCCAGTCGGCATTTTAAGAGGGGTGGCTGTGACATGTTGCATCCAATGAGTGTGCAGCCCCTGCTGCCTGTGAGACAGTTTCACACTGAGCTGATCATTCTGCTTGTAGGAGCCGCAGAGTGTGTGACACTGTAATGTAATGTAACTGAATGCAGAGTGAGACCAGCTGTCAGAATTCAGTGTTTATATCGGGGCTGGGCGGCCCCAGCAGCTATCAAACACCAGTCAATGGGATGATTCTGGGTGGACCGCTACGTGTATGTGGCCCGGCCATTTTCTTAAGCAGCCCAATCATTGGCTGGTGTTTGATATCTGCTGGGTCCCGCCCACCCTGGGTCCCGTCCACCTCGGCTCCCGCCCACCCCCGACATCACCGCTGAATTCTAACAGCTGGTCTCTCTCTGCATTCAGTTACATTACATGACAGTACAGTGTTTCCAATCAGTGCCACCTACCAGTGCCAATCAGTGTCGCCAATCAGTGCCCATCAGTGCTGCCAATTAGTGCCCATCAGTGCCGCCAATCAGTGCTGCCTATCAGTGCCACCTATCAGCGCCCATCAGTGCTGCCTATCAGTGCCCATCAGTGCTGCCAATTAATGCCCATCAGTTCTGCCAATCAGTGCTGCCTATCAGTGCCAATCAGTGATGCCTATCAGTGCTGATCAGTGCTGCCTATCAGTGCCGATCAGTGCTGCCTATCAGTGCCAATCAGTGCAGCCTATCAGTGCCAATCAGTGCATCCTATCATTGCCATTATTGCTGCCAATGAGTGCCACCTAACAGTGCCAATCAGGGCCCATCAGTACTGCCTATCAGTGCGGCCAATCAGTGCTTTCTATTAGTGCCAATCAGTGCTGCCTATCAGTGCCAATCATTGCTGCCTGTCAGTGCTGCCAATCAGTGCACTGAGTGCAGGGATGGGGCAATGAACTCAGCAGCCAGGCACATTGTTGAGGGAGGCCGGCATGGTGGGGCAAAACTGAAATCTGTTGATGTTTATTAATTCCACATGCCGATCTTAAGTATAATGTGTAATCACCACACTACTATTTACAATAAACTACTGGAGGTAAAATTAAAAAAAAAAGTGTCAGGAAAAGGCCTGCCACTAAGCACTGTTATGTGTTCCCACACCACAAAAAAAAAAGTGCAGCACTAACTTATTGATCAAAAACTTAATAATAATGGTGGAATCCTCTAATGTATGGATATCTTCAATATTACCACAATACTGGTCTCTGATACGCAACTTCACATATAATACACATCAAACTGAAAATAAGACATACTGTATAAAATGAAACTTAGCAGGGTTGGTTGAAACCCCTCCTATAGATATTGGCTATAAGATGTCTTCATCAGTTTGGGTCAATATGTATTCTGCTACATATTTTTGATTAAAAAAAAATCGCAATAAGCGTATATTGATTGGTTTGCGTAAAAGTCATAGCGTCTACAAAATAGGGAATTGATTTATGGCATTTTAAATCTGATTTTCTGCTAAATGTAATTTTAGTTATCATGATATAAAATAATGAATGTGGGGGCCTTTTGGTGGGCGTGATTTTCTTTTTTTTTTGGGGGGGGGGGGGGGGGGACAGGGCCATATCATTCTTGGACTCAGTTAGCACAATGTTGGGCCGGCCCTGGTGTTGACAATGTAAACTGCCTGCTTTTATCTTTGTCAATTTGTTTTCAACACAATTGCTTTTAAAATATGACGTGTGTAACACACAAACACCTAAAAGCTCATTTAGTACCATTCTGAAAGAATGTCTGCATAGCCAGAGAAAACCCTGGCTACCCTGTGCTTGATTGGTTGCAATGCAATCCTGTGCCGGTCTGCACTATGAATATGCATTTAATTCACTAAAAAGTCATTGAAGGTTCTTTGAAGAAAAATATGACTGCTCGTGTAAACAATTAATGGTTGTTAAGCATGGCAGTGTATATTATGACAAACAACACATGCTACATTATGCCAGCTGGTGTAATGATGTGATAATGTCTGACTCATTAACTCTAGCACACAGTTTACGATGCCCTTGTATGACAGGATTAATTGATTCCCACATACATTAAAACAAAAATAACTAAGCTGAAATTCAGCTGGAAGCCTAGATTCTCATTTGTCATAAACTCTTTTGACTGAGTGTGATTGTAACCTTTGTCTTGACTTCAAATTGATACTTTTCCTTTTAGTCCTTGTCCATTGGCTACTGCCTTTTGTTTTGCATTTTTTTTTACTATGCTTTCAGTGCTTTCATGTTTTGGATAACGAGAGTAGAACATAACTTATTCAAATATAAGCACTATTTTAAGAAAATGCGAGATAAATGTTTGATTTCCATTCAAGGCATTGGAATGTATCAGACTGAGCAGACTATTTGGACATAAGGGTAGATAAGGTAAATGGCTATGACAGAATGAAGAATTGGTTATTGGGCTCATGTACACAGGGCAGTTGAAAACCTTTTACGAACGCTGGAAACTGATAGCTGGAAACCGACAGTGAAAAACATCAATTTTAGCCTAGGTTCACATTGGAGCAATTTGTAATGCGATTTGAGACATCAAATCGCATGACATGTCGCAGCCTATTGGCGGCAATGGCACTGTTCCCATCGATGTGACACCCATTTTGCGGCGCCACACCGGTTTGCAAAAGCAAAAGTATTTCCTGCACTACTTTTGCCAATTTCAGGTGCGACTTCAATAGACATCTGTGTATGAAGCCACACACATGTCTATCAAGTAGCACCTGAAATTGCGCTGACCTTGCTACTTTGAAATCGCACTACTTCAAGTGAAGCAGTGCAATTTCAAAGTAGCATTAATGTGAACCAGGGCTCACAACTTTTACATACCACGTTTATGCGAGTTTGGCAGCTGTAATGAGCATTTGAGGTCAGAAGAGTTTTTTAACCGGTTCCCGACTGGCTCGTGTACAGGGTTCCTTTAAGAGCCGCCAGAGGACTCGCGCATGCTCACTGCATGGCGGGGGACCCGATGCGCGTGGCCAGCGGTCATGTGCATGAGCACCAGCATGGGGATTTGTGTGTGTGTAAACACACAAATCCCTGTGCTGTCAAAGGAGAGGAGACATGTAGTTATTGCAATTTTTTTTTACCAAAAATATGTAGAAGAATATATGATTCTAAATTGATGAAGAAATTTGTTTTTTAAAAACATTTTTGGGGATATTTATTATAGCAAAAAGTAAAAAAATATAGTTTTTTTTCTTTCAAAATTGTCGCTCTTTTTTTGTGTATAGCGCAAAAAATAAAAAACGCAGAGGTTATCAAATAGCACCAAAAGAAAGCTCTATGTGAGGAAAAAAGGACGCAAATTTTGTTTGGGTACAACGTCGCACGACCACACAATTACCAGTTAAAGTGACGCAGTGCCAAATTGTAAAAAGTGCTCTGATCAGGAAAGGGGTAAAACCTTCTGGGGCTGAAGTGGTTAAAAAGTAACCTCAGGGGGGCGTGGTTTGGTGCCGGACTCTAATGGACGCCTGATCCCTGCGCTCCGGTCCTCAGGGGGTTTCTCAGCAGCCTAATAGAGCCATCCAAGAGCGAAAATATGGGGAAATCTAAGGGGAACTCATCCCCATCCCGTTCCCGATCTCCGTGGAGACCCGACTCACAAGCGGGCCGCAGCATTCCGGAGATCTTCCGGACGCAGTCACGCGAGGCCCCGGCTTCATCTCAGGCCTACTCGGCCACAGCGCGCTCCTCCAGCCTCAGCCCCTCTGGCAGACACCAGACACAATCGCCCTCACAGCATGTGGCGACAGAGCATCCCCTAAACATAGGAGACCTAAGAACAGTGGCAGAAGACATTAAAGCCAGCTTCGCATCGGTCATCTCTGACCTGAGGAGAGACATCCAGTCCATGACGGTCCGCATGGACAGCATAGAAGAAACAACAGCACACAGTGAGAATGCCATCCACAGGCTCCAGATTTCATCCCAAGCACACTCCGTCCAGCTCAGAGATCTATATAGATACATGGAAGACCTGGACAATCGTGGCAGACGACACAACTTACGGGTAAGAGGCATGCCAGAATCGATCGATCATACCCAACTTACCCAGGCAACCATAGCTGTATTCAACGATCTCTTAGGCAGACCCCCTGAGACCCCCATTGAATGTGAACGCTTACACAGGGCCCTCAGACCCAGGGGTAGAGACACCGACCCTCCCAGAGATGTGGTATGCTGCCTAGTTAGTTTTAAGCTGAAAGAGGAATTCCTTCGCAGGGCCAGAGATCGTTGCAATCTTGCATGCCAAGGCTCAGAAATAAAAATCTTTCAAGATTTATCGCCTATCACTCTACAAAATAGAAGAGACTTACGCCCGCTCCTTGATCTACTACGCACAAATGGAATTCAGTACCGCTGGAAATTCCCTTTTTGCCTTTCAGCATCAACACAAGGGCGAACAGTTAACCTGAGAGTGCCTGAGGATCTCACCACATTCTGTGAAATTCTGAACATACCTTGCATTGAACTGCCCGACTGGTACCGCTCTCTCAGACCTCCCCAACTCAGTAGGTCCAGCTCCATGGATGCCATCCCAGTCCGCGATGAGTTCCATATAAGAAGGCGCAGATCCAACTCTCCCAGGACCAACACGTCCACAGGACCCAGGAATCCTGCAGACAACAGCCCCACAGCTTCTCCTGCCCACAGACGACCCCGCCACGGGGGTGCTGAATAACGGGGTAACCCACCCCTATCTCCTACTGCTCACCTGAAGCCCTTTTCACCCCCTACACTATAAAGGCCTATGCAAGACAGACGTCAATCCAAAATGTGATCCTCCGAATACCTACAAACGGATCTCCTACAAGCCAGAAGCAAGATGATTTGACTCAAAGGATCAACACAATTCCTCACCTCTCCCTCACCCAGTCCATGACGGACGCTTATCACTCAGTTCCACAGACTGGCCTAACCTACGAAAACATCCCCCACCCCTTTACCTCTCTTCTTCTTGCCTGTCTTCTCACACAGCAAATTCAACGCAAGATCTACAAACCCATTACTACGCCCAGTCCCTCCCATTTGACTCATCTAACAGTGATTTCTACTACACAGACAGACTTCAAGCAACGGAACATTGGTCACGCAAGTATAACATGAACATGCACGAAGATGACTAATGTTTGTGAACGCTATATAGCCCCCCAAATAATAATCCCTTTCTTTACTCCATCTCCACCTCCCCATCCTGTCACCCCCCTTATTTAACTCCCAAGTAGGCCTTTTTGAACCTCCCTGGGCAAGTATCATTCCCTGCTGTGACAGACACAAGTCGCATTTCCAGGACAGAATCCCCTTATTCTAACTTGCACCCCTTTGAAAACAGACCGGGACTCACACTTGTTTGTTAATAATGTTGACTCCTTTCTGGAGGGGCGATTCCACACAGAACCTCAGCTATACCCTTAATTCCACCCAATCTCCACATATCCAACCCCAACTGATGTCCCCCCAACATTAAGAGCTGATTTTCATATGCTCAGACCCCCCCCTCACCTGATCAAGCGGCTACCCAACTGGTTAACGGGTATCTAAACCTTGACATCCACTAACATGGCAAACAAGATATAACCTGCATACCCCAATGACTCCAGTAAAAGCATTAATCTGTGTGGAGTCGCCCACCCTGTATGTATACTGCCGTAGAAAGTTATCCTGTTATCTTCAGTTGAGTTACAGCCCATAGGAAGCTAATAATCTTGCTAGAAGGTATTGGTACCATTACTGTTCCTGTTATTACCTGAACACTCGTTATACAATGACCTAAAATGTATGTTGAAATTTGATAGACACCTCACCAACTAAATGGCTGACCCCTTGTGGGGCCGGCCTGAGACCTGGGTACATAACATGTAATGCTATGTCATTTTATTTCTTTGTATTCTCTTTTCTTTATTAATGGTTCTACACAACATACAATGTTTATTTTTGGCAACCAAGCAAAAGAACCCGGATGGACCTCCGACGTGTGTGAAAGACCCCCATACCCCGCCTGGTTAATGGTTTCTATATTATGACATTTAGACGAACAGACACACGGGTGGGTCGGGCCGGCCTACCTTTATGGTGGACTCTCGGGCTACCTGTTCTTATACCGTGTGGGGTTCGGTCACACAGGCTGGAGGCCTACTCTGAGAGTGAGGCGAGCATAAATAACGCAAGAGATACATACTAACTATATAAAGTCTGGTTAATGTTATAAGGTTGACTGTACATTTGATTCCTTACTTGTCTCTCTAAACATCTGAATGACTCACAACTAGACGTCCACTCCACATTCCCACAATAGCTAAGGCCGACTTCCCCTAATCATGCGGATTCATTCTCTTGCCCCAAGAGACCTCATTTGATATTCTGTCTCTAGCAATGACATTACTCTAAACTTAAGATCTCCCTCATTTAATCCACAATCCCCAAGACTAATACTATAACTTATAGGCTCACTCTTATTCCTTGACCATCCATACCCCTCTGAGGGCCAGAGGATTACACTTTATCTCCAACCCGTTACTACCGACACCCTTCACCTCCCCACACAACGGGAACCTATCTTTCCCGTTGACCTATACCGGACAACGTACTACCCCATAAGAGGGGTCTCTGAACCCTTCTTTGCCTCCGGAACACTTAGATCTTACATATCTACCTTGATTTTTTTTCTTTTCTCTTTCTCCTTCTCTCCTTTTCTTTCTTTTTTTTTCCTCTCCTTTCCTCTTCTCTTTTTCCCCTCCCCTTCCTCTACCCTTTATAGACCCCTCTCCCCACTCGGATTCTCCCTCCTCATTCCTTAGTCACATTCAGTTTTCTCGAGCCCTTCTCCACCTCCCTCACCCCCCCTCCACTGCCCCCTCGGTCTCCGCCACCTCCACTTCGCCACCGTGACTCCTCCCGAACCAACAACATCCCCACGAATCACCCCTAACACACTCGAAGAGGTATATTGACTAAGCCGACAAAAGACCACATCCTTTTAAAGCATGTCGCACATACCACCTACCACCAAACACGACACGCTAAAAGTGACATCCCTAAATGTAAAAGGGCTCAATATCCCAGAAAAACGCAGCCAAGTTCTGTCTATGATGCACAAACTAAAATCCAACATAGTTTTCCTCCAGGAAACCCATTTCCGTGCAGATAAGATTCCCAAGCTTACAAATCACTGGTTCCCTCACTCCTACCATTCTACCAACCCACAGGCAAAGACTAAGGGAGTTTCAATCCTGATCTCCAAAAACCTAACCTGGGAACTCACTGATTCACTTATTGACAAGGAAGGCAGATACATCTTTTTAAAAGGCAAGATACAGGGCAGGCCTGTAACCTTGGCTAATATTTACAGCCCTAATTCTGCACAATCTAGCTTCTTTAGACAGATCTCTCAACTTTTATCAGGCTTCTCTGTTGGTCTAACCGTGCTCGGGGGAGACTTTAATGTAGCCCTGTACCCAATTTTAGACACCTCTTCAGGCTCCACATCGCTACCATACAGAACTCTACGCCAAATTAAACTGCAATTGAACGACTTGCTTTTACATGATACCTGGCGCACTCTTCATCCAAATGTCAAGGATTATACATTCTTCTCCGCCCCTCATGACAGATATTCCAGAATTGATTATCTCTTCCTCTCCCAACCAGACCTTCCATTCCTTTCCCATGCGACAATTGAACCAATGCTCCTATCTGACCACCACCCCATTACAATGACACTGACCTTCCCTGATCATCAGAATGTTTCTAAAATCTGGCGCCTAGATTCTACCCTCTTGACCTCAGAAGGAGATATCACAGACATTAGACAAGCCATACACAATTTCTTTATCGACAATGACAACGGAGACACATCTCCACTAACACAATGGGAGGCCCACAAATGCGTCTTAAGGGGTAAACTTATTGCCCTTAAAACGTCGCGGATAAAAGCCCACCAAGCCAGTATTTTAAACCTGATTCAGAAGATTAAAATCCTAGAGCTAGCTCACAAACAGACTCAGGCCCAACAGACATATCGAGAACTCACACAAACCAGAGAACATCTACTCACATAGTTATCACAAAAAACAAAACGTAAATTCATCCTACAACAGAAATTGTTCTATGAATTTGGAAATAAGAGCGGAAAATACCTGGCCCGAGCCATTCAGAAAAACAAAGCCCGTTCCAATATTCATATGATCAACGACTCCCAAGGTGGATCGAAAGTCACAGCCCCAGACATAGCCTCCCAATTCGAAGCGTACTACTCTACGTTGTACAATCTCGGCACAACAGCTGGCGGCTCATCTAATAACAAGGATAGGCGATCCCTTATTAAAAGTTTTCTAAAAGAACATTGCCCTAAACCGATTGACAGAGAAGATGCTCGCCAATTAGAACTCCCCATTTCGGAAGCTGAACTTAAAAATGCAATCAAACAATTAAAAGCCGGGAAGAGCCCTGGCCCAGACGGCTTCACAGCCGTGTATTTTAAAACCTTCATAGAGACACTTACTGGTCCCTTTCTCAAAGCCTTCAACTCCCTGTCCTCCTCCAAGCTTCCCTTCCACAGACTCCTTGAAGCTCACATTACAGTCATACCAAAGGAAGGAAAAGACGCGACCCTAGTAAACAACTATGGGCCGATTTCCCTACTAAATGTTGACATAAAACTCTTTGCAAAAATCCTAGCCAATCGCTTGCTTCCTCTATTACCATCACTGATAGATAAAGACCAGGTTGGTTTTATCTCAGGCCGAGAGGCAAGGGATAACACCATTAAAGCCATAAATCTCCATCATTGGATGACAACTAATAAACATAAAGGTTTCTTTCTATCATTGGATGCGGAGAAGGCGTTTGACAGACTGGCATGGGACTACATGGGGGCAGTGTTGCGACACCTAGGCCTCCAAAATCGCATGTTTAACTCAATCATGTCTTTATACACGACACCCACGGCCAGAGTTCGGATTAACGGACATCTGTCAAGCGCCTTCTCCATAACCAATGGAACGAGGCAAGGTTGCCCACTTTCCCCTATCCTCTTTGTATTAACCCTTGAACCTCTCCTGAACTGCCTCAGGAGAAATGGAAATATTAAAGGAATACCCATATCAGGCCACACTTATAAGTTGGCAGCTTTTGCCGATGACATCCTACTTTCCCTTAGCGAGCCCCACACCTCTATTCCAAACTTATTAAAAGACTTCCACCTCTTCCAGCGCATCTCTAATTTTAAAATAAACTTCACCAAATCACACGCCCTCAATGTCACCATCCCAAAAGAGACTGTTGCACAGTGTGAAACTAACTTCCCCTTCCAATGGCGACACAACGCAATAAAATACCTTGGCATTTACCTTACAACGAACCTATTAGATCTCTTTGCACACAACTATCTCCCCATCCTCAAAACGATCTCTGCTGATCTCAAAAA
The DNA here is from genome assembly GCF_042186555.1 of Aquarana catesbeiana. NCBI lineage: Eukaryota > Metazoa > Chordata > Amphibia > Anura > Ranidae > Aquarana > Aquarana catesbeiana. The sequence goes on along the minus strand of NC_133324.1, from coordinate 586,924,089 downwards.
TTGGAACAAACCTCAGTTTTCCTGGTTCGGACGTGCGGCCATTATTAAAATGAACATTCTTCCCCGCATTCTATATATTCTACAAGCTGTCCCCATTAAACTTCCCCCGTCATTTTTCCTATCCTATAGAAGACTTTGTACAGAATTTTTATGGAAACAAAAACATACGATCTCCTAACACAACCTAAGACGAAGGGGGGCATTGGTCTTCCAGATCTGAAAAAATATTACTGGGCCTGCCACCTTACTCGTATTGTGGACTGGTCATTACACACCCAACACAAAGATTGGGTCAGACTGGAGGGATCACTGTCTCCCTTCCCTCTGAGATCCGCACCCTGGCTGGCGTTGACACATATTCCCTCCACTCTCAAAGAACACCCTCTTATTGGACCGACCCTGGGATGTTTCAGGGAAGCCTGCCGAAAATTACACATATCGTCCTCCCCGGGCCCTTTAACTCCTATAAGACAGAACCCTGCCTTCCCTCCGGGTATGTCCGCACAATTTCTAGCAAATCAGTGGCAACTCCCCAACATACAAGCACATCAATTTTTCCGCGACGGCTCTTTTCTAGACCGCCTCACACTAACACCCGCCATCACCAGCGACCCTTTACCATTTTGGATTTACTTTCAAATTCAACATTTTTTAAAGGAAGTCAATCGCGACTCTTCTATATCACGACCATTCACTCCATTTGAGCATTTATGCTCTCAATCTAATCCCCAACAACATCTAATCTCCAGTATATATGCTATACTATTTACTGGAACTTCCCCCAAAGAAGGGAAAGCTTGCAAAACATGGGAAAGAGAATTACAAGCAGAACTAGAAGAAGACCAATGGGAACACATATTCACGATTGCCCATAAAGGCTCCCTGAACGTGTCCATTCAGGAAAATAACTATAAGACCCTGATACGATGGTACAGAACCCCAGCCATCTTGAATAAAATCAACCCTTAATTCCCCAATAAATGCTGGAGATGTGGGGATGAACCGGGCACATTGTTACACATTTTGTGGTCATGCCCAGCTATTCAACCATTCTGGACGCAAGTCCGAGAACTCACGGAATCAATATCGACCTATAACTTAGACTATTCCCCAGCCCAATGCCTGTTTCATCACTCAGATTTGTCTACTCCATACTACCGTAAGACACTGATCTTACCCCTACTGAATGCAGCGAAAATGTGCATCCCTAGACACTGGGGTACGTCTCATGCTCCGACCATCCAAGAATGGTTCGCACAAATTAATAAAATAACTGAAATGGAAGAACTCATTTCCATCTCACGAGACTCCCCAGCTAGATTCTCCAAGACGTGGACATGCTGGACTCATTTTTGGTCAACCGACAGATACCTAACACTAATGAAATAATTCTCGACCTGAACCTGCCCACCTAAGATCACCACCCACCACCCACCATCTTCACTGTTTAATCCTTTTAGCCTCACCACTCATATACTTCTTCTTCCTCCCCAGATGACGTAGACCCCCCACCCCTAAACAAGGGACGAGTATGGGGGGTCGCACGTCAAAATTAGCCCAGTACTACTCTCCGAGATTAGAGATCGGACAAACCTGACCTACTTCACCATAAAGCAACACCAAACCGGATCTACACCACAAGTGGCGGAGACCGAGGAGACATTCACCCCTCTACCTCCCTCAATTCCCCCCCCCTCCCTATGTTCCCTTTCCCCCCCCTCAAGTCCCTTAGGTCACCCCTCCCCCCCCTCCCCCCTCTTTTTTCTCTTTTTTTTTTTCATTTGTTTCTCATTATCCACCTACAATCCATCTTAACTCCTTGTACGGTATGGGTCTCCTAACAGAGCTCCCGACCAATACCTCTACTTTACACGTGGATTGAATCGTCATACAAACCCCTACGCCTTCACCTAACGAGTGGGAATCCTCCCCCAAGAATTATATCAGCAACATGGAAGGGGGGGAGGGAGAGGGAGAGGGGAAAAAGAAGAAGAAATATCTTATGCCACCATAACCAACATCACCCTCTCGACAGTTACTTCAGTGTGATAATGGATTAGTCTAAACCCCCTCGCCGCGCATATGTTGTAAAGCATCAACAAGAGATTTTCTGTTATAGTCAATTCATTGTTACATTTGTCTCAATCGTAAGAATTTATGTCTGGTCCCCACTTCTTGTACAACTGTATGATGATACTGTTATACTGATTCATTTTTCTTTCAATAAAAATCTATTTTGGAAAAAAAAAAAGTAACCTCAGGGGAACTTGCCCACAATGAATGAAAAACAAGTAAATGATTAGCTTTTTCAGCCATTCTGTGAGAGAAGTGAAAGAAGTGTGCTTGTAGATAACTGTCTTATTTTTGTTTTAAACATTTGGTTTTATTGAAGAGAGGAAAAAAAAAAGGAAAAATGCACAGAACGCAAATCGCAGATGCAATTGCACATTGTATACAAAGCATCAATACAGCGATCATGTAAATTAGTAGTTATCTTGAGAAACTTATAAGTGAATAGTCATCTAATTATAAGGTTAGAACCAAACAAGTATTGTTAAATATCTAATGGGGCGTACACACGGTTGGACTTTTCGGCTACAAAAGTCCGACAGCCCGTCCGACAAACTTTCAACGGACTTTTGGCGGACTTGCGGCGGACTTTCTAATGAACGGACTTGCCTACATACGATCACACAAAAGTCCGACGGATTCGTACGTGATGACGTATGACCGGACTAAAATAAGGAAGTTGATAGCCAGTAGCCAATAGCTGCCCTAGCGTGGGTTTTTGTCCGTCAGACTAGCATACAGACGAGCAGATTTCTGCGTCCGGCTGAGTTACGATGTAAAGATTTGAAGCAAGTTCCAAATCTAAAGTCCGTCAGATTTGCGACTGGAAAAGTCCGCTGAAAGTCCGGGGAAGCCCACACACAATCGGATTGTGCGCCGGATTTGGTCCCCAGGTGTCCGTCGGACTTTTGTAGCCGAAAAGTCCGACCGTGTGTACGCCCCATAAGTATGAGTTACAGGACTGTGGTATCACCTTCGCTACCGGTCAAAGAACATAAAGAAGAAGAGTAAGTTGAATAAACCATGGTTGACCTTAAGTCAGCTTAATTCTTCGTAATACTTTGCAATTGTTATTGTTCAGCAAAGAAGAATAAGGGATAGAGAGTAGGGTAGAAAGGGGGATAAGAAAGGAATTACAGGTTTTGTATAAGGGTGTCCATACGTTATCTTTTGCTAGAAATGTATGGATTTAGCCTCATCGTGGTCCTTGGAGTAGCAAAACACAAACCAAGGCTGCAAGGTCTTCTGGAAGCTTTTTACTCTGCCTTTATCTTGTGCTAGGGTGTCCTCCATTTCGCACACGTCTCTGACTTTATTTAACCAATCTGGCGAAGGAGGGTACCCGAGCGGATCTCCAATGCAGTGGTAGCAGTGTTTTGGCCGCATTTAGGAGGTATTTAGACAGTGAGTTTTTGTATTTTTTGAGAGTAAAGTGATTGATATGTAACAGGCAACAAGCTGCATTTAGGTTTAAAGTGATCTCAGTGATTTTTTTAATTAGTTTTTTGACGTTGCTCCAGTAGGGAATAATCAGGGGGCATTGCCACTAGATGTGGAGCAGTGTGCCTTTATCTGTCTGGCATCTCCAGCATAATGCAGATTTTTGGCCATCCCATTTATGGAGCTTGTCAGGTGTATTATACTAGTGTGTTAGCAGCTTGTAGCCTGTTTCCTGCATTTTCGAGCTTATAGTACTTTTATGTGCCAAGATGCAAGCATACCTCCATTGTTTGTCTGTGATCTCCTCCTGTAGGTCCTCCGACCACCTCCTCCTGTGCCCTTCCATGCCCGTGATCTTCGTGAGCTGCAGCCATGAATACGCTATTGAAGTGGATTTAGCTTGTGGGGAGCCCCCATGACACACTGACTCCAGGTCAGTTAGGGGTCTATAGAAGTCTGTGTTTTTCTGTTTGGTTAGGTAGCTTCTGAGTTGAAGGTATGACCACCATCGCAATTGGGGTAGGATACCCTCAAGTTTTAGTGTGGATAGGTCTTTAAATTTGCTTTCAGCGTAGCAGCCACCTGCAAGTAGTGGTGTGTCGCCTTGGGTGGGTTGAAATATTGTGTTGCCTATGCCTGGAGGAAAGTCGGGGTTGTCCCTCAAAGGCGTCAGGGGGCTAAGGGGGGAAGTAATAGTTTTACAATTGGTGATGTGGCGTATGATCTTTAAGGTATTGTCCGTAATAGGGTGAGTATGATTATTAACTGGGGCTTTGGGTCTTGGGGTCCAAGGAGAGAGTTTCAGCGGGGCCATGTTCAATGATTCCCCCAGCGAAACCCAGTCCTTCGCCTGACCATGGCAGTGTCAATCAATTAATCTATATATATGAGCGGCGTGATAGTAATGTTTAAAGTTTGGTAGCCCTATCCCCCCCATCTCTTTAGAGTTGGTCAATTTGGCCAGTTTTAATCTGGGTTTTGTTGGTTTCAGAGGAACTTCAGTAGGGTTGAATTGAGTGTTTTAAAGAAATGTGGTGGAATTTTAATGGGTAAGGTTCTCATTAGGTTAAGAATTTTGGGTAAGATTACCATTTTGATTATTTCTGCCCACCCAAACCACGAGAAGTGTTTTGTTTGCCAATTTGTGATGTCTGTCGAGCAACAATTTAGTAGGCGGGGGAAGTTATGTTCGTAGATGGACTGAATTTGTAGTGTCAACCAAGTGCCCAGATATTTAATGGATCTAGAGTCCCATCTAAAGTTTGAGTTAGATTTGGTCAGTGCTAGTAAGTTGTCCGAAAGGGAGATGTTCAATGCTTCAGATTTTGTGTAATTTATCTTTAGGTTTGATAAATAGCCATAGTGGGAGAATTCTCTTACTAAGTTAGGGATGCTAATTGTTGGATTTGTTAAGAAGAACAGGAGGTCATCTGCATACGCTGCCAGCTTGAACTCCCTGTCCCGCACCGTGAACCCTCTAACCGCGTCATTCAGTTTTATCATCCTGATAAATGGTTCTAGTGTTAAGATGAATAGCAGTGGCGACAAGGGGCATAATATACAAGTGTAGGCGCAAAAAACTGAAAAAAGCAGCAAAAAACAACCCTAACCCACAAGCTGGTATATATGAGAGAAAAAAACATGTGTGTGTCTAAAGGAAAATCATTAAAACTTTAAAACATCTCGGAATATAAAATTACATTCAAAGACAAGTGCATTAAAAAAAAAAATAGTGGATATATATATATATCTCTAAAGTATAGAAACCATGCATATACAGGAAAAGTCCAGAGGTCCAAAAACCAGGACAATAAGTTCACATATAGGGCTGCCTTCAATGGGAACTGAAACCAGGTTGCAAAAAACCTAAGGAGAACCACAAAGAAAGAGAGGCACCTCTAGGTGTAGACATAAAAACAGTTTATTCAGAAATCTAGTGTCAATCACACTCATTTATTGTCCCTCCCCCCACACCATTTATTCTTTGTTAACTAATTTTAAATATTCATTTTTCCCTTCCCCACACCTATTACCATTAATCCTTTGTTAATTCATTCTTAATATTTCTAATTCCCTTGTCCCTCCCCCCACACCTATTACCATTTATTCTTTGTTTACTCATTTTAAATATTCCTTTTTCCCTTCCCCACACCTGTTACCATTTATCCTTTGTTTATTCATTCTTAATATTTCTAATTCCCTTCATTTCATATTTTTCCTTATTTATTTATTCATCTTATTAAATATCTAGGTATCCACCCTACATTTGCTGAGATATTTACCATTAGATTTTACCATTTTATTATAATTTTTTTCATGATATATATATATATATATATATATCATGTGTTATTTACTTATTATCATAAACCATCCATTGCGATATCACACATTCATTGTTTAGTAGTCAAGTAGTTTTTTTCCCCATGTATCGTTACATAGTTCCATCCAGACCAATCACAGTATCCCTCGCTTTTAGCCAATCACCCCACACCAGATTCTTATGGCCCCTATCTCCATCCATAGCCTGACGAAGGGGCGCGGCTGTCATGTCATTGCAGCCCGTACGCCCAGGAAACACGACGCTTGCCAGTGACATCATTTCTCCTCGCCCGCTATCCACCTGCATTCCAAGCCTCGTTTTGGTCCCTCGTTGTCACCGCGGCCGGCATAACATCATAGCGGTGCCTCTCCGCACGCAGGCAGAGCATCTAGCAAGCAGGCAGGAGTTTCATGACCGACCTGGTGACACCTACACGATGGATATTCCATATTCACATGCCTTTCTGATGACTTCCAAATGTGAGTGTGATTGACACTAGATTTCTGAATAAACTGTTTTTAAGTCTACACCTAGAGGCACCTCTCTTTCTTTGTGCGACAAGAGGCATCCCTGCCGAGTGCCATTTTTTATTTAAACTTTTTCAGATAGGGAGCCATTAATTTTCAATCTTGCTGTGGGATTGTGGTATAGAGCAGAAATCCACGACTGCATGCGGGGGCCCATGCCTACATGCCCGCAAACCGCCATCATGAAATCCCACGCCACCCTATCGAAGGCCTTCTCTGCATCCGTAGAGAGGAGAAGGCCCTCAACTTCTGCGTCCCGTGTCGCATGGATGAGAAGCAGGGCCTTGGTGACATTGTCTTTTGCCTCCCTTCCCGGTACGAAGCCAACCTGTTCCAGACCGATAAGATCAGGGAGGAGGGGGCCTAAGCGGAGTGCCAGGATTTTTGTAAAGAGTTTGGCATTCAAATTCAGTAGGAAAATAGGATGATAACTGGCACAGTCCATGGGATCCTTGCCAGCTTTAGGAATCACCGCAATATGTGCGGAGAGGAAATCTGGTGTCATCTCTCTAGGTGTGGACATGGAGTTCAGTGCAGCAGCGAATGGTTCAGTGATAACATTTGAGAAGGTTTTGTAATAGATGGCGGAAAAGCCATCAGGGCCTGGACTTTTCCCTGTTTTTAGTAGCTTAATAACTTGTTTGATTTCTAAGTGAGTTATTGGAGCTTCTAGTGTGGAGATATCTAGGTCTTGTAGTCGCGGTAATCTGCTTTTACTCAGGTAGTCATGGATGATTTGTGACCTATCGCCATCCAGGTCCTGTGGTCTATGTTGTGATGGAAGATTGTACAGCTTAGTGTAGAAATCATGAAATTGTGCAGCTATCGCTTCTGTAGTTACCGCTATTTCCCCGTTCTGTTTTTTTATGCCAGCAATATTGTTTGAGTTTATGTGTTCCTTCAGCGCCCTGGCCAAGAACCTGCCCGGCTTGTTACCCGACTCATAATACAATTTCTTCTTAAAGAAGAGCATGCGTTTAGCTTTAGAGTCAAGAATTTGCTGAAGGTCTTTCCTAGCTTCAAGCAGCTTTTCGGCCACAAGTTTCGAGAGTGATTGCTTGTGTTGGGCTTCCAAAGTGTTTATTTGTTTTACAAGTTTATGAATGTTATCCTCCCTTTCTTTTTTGCGTTTGGAGCCCCATTTAATCAATTCTCCCCTAATTGTGCATTTATGGGCTTCCCAAACCATGAGCGGGTCAGCCTCTGGTGTGGAGTTATGTCTAAAAAAGTCCATCAGGGCTGTGGTGATCGAAGGGAGTATTGTTGGTCTCCGGGTTGGTTGTCTGGGAGGAGGGTTCATTATGTCAATCTTTAGGGAAATTGGTGAATGGTCCGAGATCGACTGAATCCCGATATGGGCTGCTTCTACTGAGTTTAGGTCCTTTTGTGTGATAAACAAGTAGTCTAGTCGGGCATATCTGAAGTGGGGGGGTGGAATAATGTGTAAAGTCACGGCCCTCAGGATTAAGAAAGCGCCGTGTGTCCGTCAGTTGCAGGGATTGTAACATAGATTTTATTTTTTTAAGAATTCTGTAAGTGAGACATGATTTACCATTGGAGGTGTCCGTCAAAGGGTTTAGTGGGACGTTAAAATCACCCCCAAGTATTAAGCAGCCCGTGGAGAACCCCTGGAGTTCTTCAGTAATTTGCTGGCAAAACGTGATGTGACATGTGCTTTATTTGGGAAATATATGTTCGCAAGGGTCACTGGTACGTCTCCGTATGTACCCTGTAAGAATATAAATCTACCGCTTGGGTCCATCTTTTGTTCTATTAACTTGAAAGGTGCGTCTTTACCTATTAATATTGAGACCCCCTGTGACCTAGAGTCTCTCTTAGTGGCATGAAAGGCCCTCGTGAAGTACTGGTTTGTAAGTTTGGGAATATGGTTTGTTTTGAAATGCGTTTCTTGAAGAAATACGAAATGGGGCCTTTCCTTTTTACCTTTCTTGAGCTCCCGTAATAAGGTGGAGCGGCGTTCTGGGATGTTCAGCCCTCTGATATTGTGCGATAAGAGTTGTGTCCTAGTGAAGAGTAGGCCATCTGGGCGGCACAGGAGGAGACGACCCAAGGATCCCACTGCAAAAAGCAAAACTGACAAAGGCAGATTAACACTTGTGCTAAAACTAAGTTGAGGCGAGTAATGTTTATTCTTGTGTACATGAGATGGACACAGAAAAAGTGTATAAAAGAGAAGAAAACATGTAGTAAATAAGGTTAGGTTCAAGTATATATAAAGAAAAAGTGTTAGTTTATCAGCACCTGGTTTTTGTCTTAGTGTTCCTTGTGTCCGTGAGCAGGAGCACTAGGTCACTCTGTGGGGTAGAAGGGAGGTACTAACGACGCGGCGGCAGCCCACCTGCCCGTATCCTAGGAGAGGATTGGACTAAGAAACTTGTGAGAGAAATTGGCTGACGTACACACAGCCGTAACCTTGAATGCTAGGATTGAAAAATTAAAACTGTGCATAAGTGCAGATATGAAACATGTGAGCAAAAACTTGTGCACCTATGCAATGAAAATGATATAACTTTATAACTTTGTAAACCCGACTTAAAGGGGGATGATAATATTACTGGAAAGAGATATTATGAGCCCTAACGTTGTTTTGCCTGAGTTCCCTGAAGCCGAAGAACATAGGACAGGGCCATTATCAAAGTCCGAGATTGTTCCAGCAGGGAATGGCATTAGTGGGAGTTCTGATCAGTCTGGCAAATGGTGTATAGCCATACGGGATAAGAAAGATCGACAGTAGATTGCAGAGTCCTGTAGTAGTAGAAATGGGCTGAGGATAGAAAGAAAGGTTTGGTAAACATGTTAGGGCAAGTCCGTGAGTTGCGAGTTTCAAAACAAGAAAAAAAAAAATGTAAGAACTGATCACTATGGGTACTGGGTATCCCTTAGTAGGTGTTTGTCTTGGCACATCATAAAATGCCGGTGGGACAGAGAGGAGAGCATGTAGGAGTGTTACTCATCTTCCAGATCTCCGGCTGGGTCCATTTGCGGCCCTGGAGTCCCTAATCTGGACCCGCCTCCACGGCACTGCTTTTGTTTCTTAGCTTGCCTTTTATCTGGTGTGTGCAGTGGTGACCTGGGCAGGATATATTCCAGAGGGATTTGTAGAAATTCTGCATACCAGTGGGGCAATTCTGTGTGGCCTAGATTCAGGGCAGTGCAAAAGTCTGGCAGGTCAGCAGGAGTGCGCAAAACATGTTGTTGTCCATTGTGAGAGACCATGAGGGCAAAGGGGAAAAGCCATATTATATATCGTATATATCGTATATATATCGTATATCGCAGATCTCTATCCCTCAATTTCTCCAGCAACGGGCGTAAAGCTTGTCTGTTTTTCAAGGTGATTTGGGAGAGATCTTGAAAGAGCATTATAGTTTCTCCATTATTTTTTTTATTATCACATTTTTTTATTTATTTTCCATTATATACATTACTTCTTACTTTGAATCTACAATATTCAAGTTTATCTAAATAGAAACATTTATCTTAACAATTAACAATTCTTAACAATTCTTCCCCCTTTCAAGCACAAAAGAAAAAAAAAAGAAAAAAACCCAATAAAATTTAAACACCTTCCCCCTTCCTTATTTCTCCCACCCCTACACCAGTAGTGCTCCCTCCCCCATTCTTCTCATCTCTTCCTCTAAATATAGTGTTTCAATTGTGCTCCACACTTCCCTTCCAAATCCACAAAATTGAAAAGTCATTCCGTCCTTGTGATAGAGAAAAAAAAAAAACCCTCGGCCTGTACAAAAAAAAAAAAATTCTGTTTAGGAGGATACTAAGCCAATCCAAATCACTCTTAAGCTTCAACCTTAATATCCCAAAAAGAAAAAAAAAATAGAGAGAACTATATGAGGCTTCTATGAGCCATATAGCCTTCATAATCAGTGAGTAAATATGCCCTCTTCCCTTTACTATATCTGTTCAAACTATCCCTTCTCTTCTGTGCCCCCCTTCCTCCCTAAGTGTTCTATCCCTTTCCATTTCCCCACCTCTTATCCCTTCTCCGTATTCAACCCCAGGTGAAAGGTGAAAAAAACTAATAAGGGAGAAGAGGAGAAAAAAATATTGAACCCAGAAACCACACTGCTCTTTACAACGTTGTTCTATCTAATCTCTTTCAAGCAGCGCACCCATCCTGCCCATGTTTCAATGTTTTATCGTTCTTGTCTTTTGCTGCGTGCACCCATCTTTCGGCCTCCATTATTAAGTTAACCTCTTTCTTCCAGTCTGCCAAGGTTGGACTTCTAGTTTGTTTCCACAGCCTAGCCTAGGTATTAATGATTTAGCAGCATTTAGTAAGTGTGGAATAACATTATTCTTATAAGCTCTAACAGACATTGAAGTTCCATGAAACAAAAAGTTCCAGGGCATCACCTCTATTGGTCCGGGGGATAACCTTTCAACCCAAGAAGCGATTGCTTCCCAGAACACCTTAATCTTAGGGCAAGACCACCATAGGTGGAGAAAGGTGCCTTCCTGTCCGCACCCTCTCCAACATCTGGCGTCTGCCGTCGGGAACCTCTTTGCTGTCTTAACTGGGGTCCAATACCACCTAGTCAAAAATGTATGCGACATTTCTTGGATCTGAGAGCTCATAGACGTAGAGTGCGTCAAATTAAATAGTTTCTTAATTTGTGCTGTGGTAAGATTATGACCTAGTTCTGCTTCTCATTCTCTAATAAAGTATGGAACTGTTCGATTTTGTGTCGCGAGAATCAGTCTATACATCTGTGACATCAAGTGTCTTTCAGTGGGTATATTTACACACATGGATTCAAAAGCAGTAAGAGAACTCACTGGTCTCATCCCGGGTTTCAGACCCTTGAAAAAGCACCCCAATTGATGGTATCTCCACTCCTCCATAGGTATCCTCCCCGTTTTCGATGTCAAATCTCGCAGGGGCGTTAATGTTCCATGAGGGGCAAATTTGCCACATGTCGTATCCCCATCCTTCCCCCAGGCTCCAAAAAATCCCACCTCCTCCCCTGGAGGAAACCATGGGTACTCCTCCAATGGGGTCAGAGGGGATATCCAAGGAGCATAGTCTCCTGAATGATTTAATTTGTCCCAAATTAAGAGTGTGCTCTTTGTTAATGGTGACGTCCATTTTGAGAAACCCCTGTCTGTAGTCGGAATCCACGGGATTCCGGCCAGCTTCCTGCCTGCCATTACCTGCTCTATGGAGACCCGTATTTTCTTTGCGGAGTCATGGCACCAGTTCAGGATCTGCACTAAAGACATTGCTCTATAATATAAAGCTACATCTTGTAGTCCCATTCCTCCTTCCAATTTGCCTCTACGCAAAACATCATACGCCAATCTGGGATGTTTATCACTCCATACAAATGCTATGAAGGCCCTACGTAAGGTTTTAAAAAAACTTTGTGAGAGTGTAATTGGCACTGTGTGGAAAAGATAAATTATTTTGGGTAATACACTCATCTTTATGGCACTGGCCCTTCCAAACCACGTTAATAACCGGCCCTTCCATTTCTGCAGGTCCCCCATTACCCCCTTCATTAAGGAACCATAGTTTAAATCATACAGTAGTTTAGGATCTGCTGTGATATGTATTCCCAAATATGCCAAAGAGTTTTTGTTCCAAATAAAGGGATAAGAATTTTGCAAAATCGTTTTCATCCCTAAGGGGACATGACTAGGTAACAGTACAGACTTTTCAAAATTTATTTTGAAGTTAGATAAGTCTCCAAACTTAGAGACCTCTGCCATCAGAGCCGGTAGTGATGTCTGTGGTGATGAAAGATAGAATAATAAGTCGTCGGCATTTGCCGAGACTTTATATTCAACTGATCTGACCCGTACCCCCTGAATTTCAATGTTTCCCTTCACTTTGCAAAGAAATGGTTCTAATATCATAGCGAACAACAGCGGGGATAATGGACACCCTTGTGTTGTGCCATTACGTATTTGGAAATAATCTGACAGTGTGCCATTTACTTTGACTCTCGCTCTCGGTGTCGCATATAATGCTGCAACCCAGCCCATCATGCGTTCCCCAGACCCATCCCCCTTAGCACCTCCGTCATGAATCCCCAGTTCACCCTATCAAACGCCTTTTCGGCATCCATTGACAATATCACTCTTGGGGCCTTGTCAGGGCTGTGTTGCATCCAATGAAGGGTGTGTAATGCCCGAATGGTATTATCTCTGGCCTCACGGCCCTTCATAAATCCCGTCTGATCAGAGTGAACTAGTTTCACTATATGATCCTGTAATCAAAGAGCCAAAATTTTTGCTAAAACCTTAGTGTCTGAGTTTAACAAGGAGATGGGTCTGTAGTTCGCGCACTGCTGAGTATCTTTCCCTGGTTTAGGAAGTATCGTTATGTATGCCAACAAGGCCTCTGAAGGTAATGGATTGGAGGCATTCATTGAATTAAAGTAGCTACATAACGGGCCTCCTAATCTGGTAATAAATTTCTTATAATATGAATTGGTGAGCCCATCTGGTCCTGGGCTTTTACCTTTTGGCAGACTCGATGTTACTTTGTTTATTTCATTAATAGAAATTGGTCTATCTAATTCCTCGATTACCGTGGGCAGCAGCGAGGGCAGTGCTGAATTTTCTATAATTTTCTTGAATTTTCTTGAATTTCTAATTTATGATGTTCTCTCGTCGCATTCTGCTAAACAGTATGAATATTATATAAAGCCTTACAAAATTATAGTTTCTCCATTAAACACTATTTGTTCATTTCTTCTTGCTTGCGCATTATATTTTCTTTAAGAGTGAAGCTTTGAAGGCAACAAATTATGTCCCTCGGTGGAGCGGTCTCAGGACCCTTTGGCCTTAAGGCTCTGTGAGCTCTGACAAAGTCTATCTCAGTGTCTTCTTGTGTTTCTTCTTGTCTTTCCAGCAGACTATTAAAGACCCTCTGCAGCGCTGGGATGATCTGGTCATGTTCAACTGTTTCAGGAATCCCTCTCACTCTTTTATTACACCTCCTGCCCCTGTTATCTAAAACTTCAGTGTGCCTATTCATTTCTATAAAATGCTGGGTTTGTGCACAGGAAGCCTTTTCAAGTTTAGCAATGGCTCTGTCTTTGTTTTTCCCTGCGGCCTCTGCAGATAACAGCTTTTCATTAAGGACCAATAGGTTTGTCTTTAGATCTGTGATCACTGCTGAGAAGGTCGATTTGATATCCGCTACGATCACAGACATATCAGAGTAAGTGAAGGGGAGATCTGATCTTTTCTTACCCCTGTCTGAGTCTTCTGGTGCAGACTGTGAGTCCTCACTGTATTCATCCTCATGGCTTGTCGGCTCCATTTTGGATCCTAGGCCGCTGCTGCGTGCCGCTGCTTTGTTCTTAAACAGAAGCTAGAGTTAGGCTTCATGCACACTAATGTTTTTTTAAGCTAAAAAAACACTGGAAAAATAATCACTGGATAAAAACCGCTGGTAATAGCTTTTTGTAGTAGCATTTTAGTAGCATTTTAGGGGCGTTTAGGAGCGTTTAAGAGCATTTAGGAGCATTAGCATTTATTGTCATTTTTGCAGTAAAAGGAAAAAAAAGATCAAAAAATGCTATTAGTAGCGTTTAGGAGTGTTTCTGCTAGAAAAACACTCCAGGAAACTCTACAAAAACATTTTTATTTTCTGCTCCTAGACGCTGAAGCTCAAAAAACGCTAAAAGCCTAAAGTGATGAACACATAGGATAACACTATTTAGCTTCTAGGAGCAGAAAAAAATGCTAATAGCTTCTAGGAGCTTAAAAAAAATTCTAGTGTGCATGGAGCCTTAAGGGACTGCTGAAAAAAACGTCCAACTGCTCCTAAACTTTAGTATAGCTGCTGTACTGTACATTAGGCCTAAAACTACATTCAGGTTAAAGTGTACTTAAAGCAGAACTCCGGGATTTTCAAAAAATCCCACATTAGTACATCCCCCCCACACAAAACACTAAACAGTTATTACATTTGTAAAATTTCTTACCATTTGAGATATGTGTGATTTTGTTTTTAGGAAGTAAGTTTTGTGATTCAAAAAATGCATCATCTTTTCTGGCAGGGAGGATCTCTTAGAACAGGGATTGCATCATATCCCCTTCTCTCTCTAAATGTAATCAGACTACATTTCCCATGAATCCTTGGGATGGGAGTGAATGTGGGAGGTACACTAGGCTCATACATGTAAATATGAACTCGCCCACTTCAACATAAACTACACCCCTCATTCTGCAGCCAGGAAGCCATACATAACACACGGTATGATAGGTTACTGCCTTATAAATGCAAACCAGTGCAACGTTCAGTGTCCACCAGAGCCAAATGTCAGGGACCACCAAAGGCGAATGTCAGGGACCACCAGAGCCAAATATCAGGGACCACCAAAGCCAAATGTCAGGGACCACCAGAGCCCAATATCAGGGACCACCAAAGCCGAATGTCAGGGACCACCAGAGCCGAATGTCGGGGACCACCAGTGCCGAATGTCAGGGACCAACAGTGGTGAATGTCAGGGACCACCAGAGCCAAATGTCAGGGACCACCAGTGCCAAATGTCAGGGACCACCAGTGCAGCATGTCTGTCCCACCAGTGCAGAGCTTATTATTAGAAATCAGTATGACACGGTGGGGAACTCCCACTGTGTCAGGTATTGTTATATGAGGACACAGATTGCTGATGGTATTGTGACTGACAGTGCAATGTGCCAATAATGGTGGGGCATCAGTGATCAGTGTTCTCATATACTACACCTGACACAGCGGGACATCCCCACTGTGTCATACAACTGATTGCTAATAATAATCCCCGCTCTGCACAGAGATAGTGATAGCGGGAGGTGCGGCGGGGGGGGGGTGGAGTGAAGGGGCGGATTGCTGGCAGGGAGGAGAAGGAGGGAGGAGAGAGGAGAAGGAGAATATCTCCTCCATGGGCGGCACAGACCATGTGAGACCCCTTCCACCCACAACATGTCTGCTTCCTCCCTGCTCACTTTCAGAGGACTACAAGGGGGCGTGTCAGACCGCTGGGTGAGCTTAGGAGAGGGATAGAAGCCAGCGGTCTTACAAACAGGAAGTCAGCAGGCAATAACGGTTTTTCAGCAAGTTCAGCAGTCTATTACAGAGGAACTGCAGAGCTCAGAAGAACATGGATGGCAAAGTTGGTGAAGGTAGGAGATCAGCAAGAAGGACATGGAAAAAAAAATTGCCCGGAGTTCTGCTTTAAACCTTAACAATGAACTTCTGTTATTTTCCAACTTTTAGTCTGTTAAAGTGAAACTTAACTGTAGCTGAGCAGCACAAACTAAAAATATTTAATTCATTTTTAATAATCAAAGCAAATTCACCCATCCATCTGTGTGTTCATGCTTTATTTTGTAGAGAAATCACTTTGAAGAACGCCCCCAGCATTTCTAGCCATGGCTATCTTTAGTAAGAGCAAATGATTTACGTAGCATTTACTTCCTGGATCCCATCTGCCCTTAGCTCATGCATGCAGGCAGGAGTTGTGCTTGGCTGAGAAAGCCCTTCTTCCATACCTCCCAACTTTTTGAGATGGGAACGAGGGACACTTATTAGCAAAAGTATGTAGGCATAGGACACACCCCCTGCCACGCCCCCTTAAAGGAGAATTATACAAAACAATTATTAGTTAAAACCACAAGTGCTTTTTTAACCCCTACTATTCCTTTATACTGGCTTTTGACATTTACAAATGCAGTAATTAAAAATTGGATGAAAGGTTTAGCATTGGGAAACCCTTTCTGAAAGATAAAAAGTGCATTTTATATATAACTATATAGATCAGACCAAAATAAGGGACAAATGAGGAGGAAAGAGGGACAGAGGGACTTTGTTCCAAATGAGGGACAGTTCTTGGAAATCAGGGACAGTTGGGAGCTATGCCCCCTTTGCCTCCTCCAAAAGAAAAGAAAAGGCCCATGAAGATAACTGGAATGTATGACATCATCTTGACTTAGGCCATAAACCAGTAAGCAACTGAAGAAATATAAAACAAATAAATAAATACATATAATATACCTTCCTATCTATTTACCAATGCTAACAGCATAAGGATTAAAAATTGTTAATGTTGATTAAGAGAGTTTAGTTCCACTTGAAATGTAACCTTGAAAGCATCTTGTTTTGTACTGCACTGTACTGCAAAATTTGGATTCATTCACTTATGCTTTTAGCAGAGTTTCTATTGTTCCCTGTGGTTAGGTTACAATTTCTTCACATGCTGTTCTTGTATGCTATCTTTAAATTATGTTTTTCAAGATGATAGTATATTAACCACTGATTTCTTCTTTGCCAGAAGGGTATTAGGTCTTGGAGATCAACTAGGTATCTATCGGCATATAACACGCACAGGTTTATAACACGCACCTTCATTTTTGGAGGGAAGGTTCAGGAAAAAAACTCAAATTTTAAATAAAGAACTTTGAAGCAAAATAATGGTAAATGCTCATCAATGCAGCCTCACCATTGCCCATCTGCAGCCTGATCAATGCCATCTGCAGCCTCACAATTGCCCATCAATGCAGCTTGATCAATGTCCATCTGCAGCCTCACAATTGCCCATCAATGCAGCTTGATCAATGTCCATCTGCAGCCTGATCAATGCCCATCTGCAGCCTCACCTCAGATTACTGCTGCCTCGGAGGGGACAGGGAGGGGGGACAGGACGAGCGCCGTCAGATTGCATACAGCGAGAATCTCCTGTTTACTCGTCGGCCTCTTTAATACAAAGTCCCACCTCCTGGACCAGCTTCTATGATAGACAGAACACTGGTTCAATACCGGCCCAGGAGCCGGGACTTCCTATTACAGAGGCCGCTGAGTAAACAGGAGATTCTTGCTGTATGTAATCTGATGATGCTCGTCCTGCCCCCTCCCCGTCCCCTCCTAGTTGCCCGAATTGCAGTTTTGGCGTATAACACACACACACACTATTTGCACCCGATTTTCAGGGTGAAAAAGTGCCTGTTATACGCCAATAAATACAGTAATATTTTAAAGGATGAAATGGATTATTTGTTGATGGGAGACTTTATCAAAATGTACACTAATTTAAAAGAGCATTTATATCACTTTTACTACACAAGCCTTAGCTGGTCCTCGTTCCTGTTTTGATCATGTTTTCAATAGTTGTCATTTACCTAAGTTACATCGCCACAAATTAATTGGGGGGGGGATTCAATAAAGCTGCTGTGCCACTTTTCTTGTGTCAATCCTTCTTGTATTGCGCCAAATTCATGAAGCATTTGCAACACTTTTGGTTCTGACAGCAACTCGTGCACCAAATTCATGCAAGGTGCTAGTAAAGTGCAGCACTTTTACATTGTGTCGCATTGAATGTGCTACTTTTCTGTTGTATTGCATTGAATGCACCACTTTTACATTTTATCGCATTGACTGCGCCAATTGTAAAAGTGGAGCTAATTGAGACCAACTCTCTTTTGGCATACAGATTGAAAAACTGGCTCCAACAGAGTTTGCAAAAGTCTCTCTCATGCACTAAAAGTGGCGTAGCACAAGCCAAATTCAAGTTCTAGACCGGTATATGAATTTGATGCATTCCTCACCACTTTTGGGATGCATGAGAGATATCTTTGCCAAATCTGCCTGCACCAGTCTTTATGAATTCCAGGGATTATGTTGCCTGCCCTGTCCAGCACAGTCTTGTTGACCAGGACCACCTGTTCTGAATAGTCTGAATGTCAATGATTTTAACTATGGATGAGGCAAATGCACCTGGGTTCGGTTTGAAACTATGAATAAAGTTTGCATGCAGAACCTCACTGAAATCAATAGGAACCAAATATAAAAAAACAGTAATGGGCATTTATTTTTGTCTAATAGGCAAGATATTGTCAAACAAATTGCAGAGGGGATGGACATTGCCCTGGGGTACCAAAAGAAAAAAAAAAACTCATAAAAATGTCAGAGAGCAGCAATTTTAATAATGCTTTAAATGAAACAAAAAACAAAACAAAACAAAACAAAAGCTTCCTTTAACTGCTTCCCGACCGCCGGCCGTCAATTGACGGCCAGGCGGCGCAGCTCTCGTTGCGGGCGGACGTCATATGACGTCCTCGCTTTCCTAGGCCACCAGGGGGCGCGCGCGCGCCGCCGCCGGCGATCGCGCGCGCCCGCCGTGTCACTAGGCACCCGGTGCGCGTGCCCGGCGGCCGCGATGTCCGCCGGGCACCCGCGATTACCGGTAACACAGCAGGACCATGGATCTGTGTGTGTAAACACACAGATCCACGGTCCTGTCAGAGGAGAGGAGACCGATGATGTGTTCCCAGTACAGCGGAACACCGATCGGTCTCCTCCCCTAGTGAGTCCCCGCCCCCTACAGTTAGAATCACTCCCTAGCAACACAGTTAACCCCTCGATCACCACCTAGTGTTAACCCCTTCACTGCCTGTCACATTTATACAGTAATCAATGCATTTTTATAGCACGGATCGCTGTATAAATGTGAATGGTCCCAAATATGTGTCAAAAGTGTCCGATGTGTCCGCCGCAATATCGCAGTCACGATAAAAATCGCAGATCGCCGCCATTACCAGTAAAAAAATTTTAAAAAAATAAAAATGTTATAAAACTATCCCCTATTTTGTAGGCGCTATAACTTTTGCGCAAACCAATCAATATATGCTTATTGCGATTTTTTTTTACCAAAAATATGTACATGAATACATATCGGCCTAAACTGAGAAAAAATTTGTTTTAAAGAAAAAAAAATTGGATATTTATTATCGCAAAAGGTCAAAATTATTGTGTTTTTTTTTAAACTTGTCACTCTCCTTTTGTTTATAGCGCAAAAAATAAAAAACGCAGAGGTGATCAAATACCACTAAAAGAAAGCTCTATTTGTGGGGAAAAAACAATAACAATATCATTTGGGTACAGTGTTGTATGACCGCGCAATTGTCATTCAAAGTGCGACAGCGCTGAAAGCTGAAAAATGGCTTGGGCAGGAAGGGGGCAAAAATGCCCAGTATTGAGGTGGTTAAAGACCATGCCTGGGGGATGCTCTATATTCCTGTGAAGTGGTGCATATGTACAATGCATGCAACCTACTTCAGCAAAACAGACATTTACAAAGAAACAAATGCTATTTAACCACTTGACCTTCAGAAAATGTACCCCCTTCATTAACAGGCCATTTTTTGCCATTTGCTATTTTAACTGACAATTGTGCGGTCAAGCGACACTGTACACAAACAAAATTTATGTCCTTTTTTTCCCAGCAAATGTGTTTTCTATTTTTTGCACCATAAACAAAGAAAGGCTGTGAATTTTGAACAAAAAACAATATTTTTGTACTTTCTTCTATAAAACATATCCAATAAAAAAAAATTAAAAAATCCAGTTTCTTGATAAATTTACAGTGCCCTGAAAAAGTATTCATACCCTTTGACATTTTCCACATTTTTTCATGTTACAACCAAAAACGTAAATGTATTTTATTGGGATTTTATGTGATAGACCAACACAAAGTGGCACATAACTGTGAAGTGGAAGGAGAATGATAAATGGTTTTCCATTTTTTTTACAAATAAATATCTAAAAAGTGTGATGTGAATTTGTATTCTGCCCCCTTTACCCTAACTAAAATCTAGTGGAACCAATTGCCTTGAGAAGTCACCTAATTAGTAAACAGAGTCTACCTGTGTGTAATTTATTCTCTATAAATACAGCTATTCTGTGAAGCCATCAGAGGTTTGTTAGAGAACCTTAGTGAACAAACAGCATCATGAAGGCCAAGAAACACACCAGACAGGTCAGGGATAAAGTTGTGGAAAAGCTTAAAGCAGAGTTAGGTTATAAAAAAATATCCCAAGCTTTGAACATCTTACGGAGCACTGTTCAATCCCTTATCTGAAAATGGTAAGAGTATGGCACAACTGCAAACCTACCAAGACATGGCCGTCCACCTAAACTGATAGGCTGGGCAAAGAGAGCATTAATCAGAGCAGCAGCCAAGAGGTCCATGGTAACTCAGGAGCAGCTGTAGAGATCCACAGCTCAGGTGGGAGAATCTGTTAACAGGACAAATATTATAAGTGCACTTCTCAAATCTGGCCTTTATGGAAGAGTGGCAAGAAGAAAGCCATTGTTGAAAGAAAGCCATATGAAGTCCCATTTGCAGTTTGCGAGGAGCCATGTGGGGGACACAGCAAACATTGGGAAGAAGGTGCTCTGGTCAGATAATACCAAAATCGAACTTTTTGGCATAAAAGTAAAACACTACATGTGGTGGAAAACACTGGACATCACCCTGAACACACCATCCCCACCTTGAAACATGGTGGTGGCAGCATCATGTTGTGGGGATGCTTTTCTTCAGCAGGGACAGGGAAGCTGGTCAGAGTTCATGGCAAGATGGATGGAGCCAAATACAGGAAAACCTACAAAATACAGTCACTTTCAGCGCTAATAGGTCTTCTGTGGTAAGTGGTAACAGGTATCAGGTATAATGATGGTACAAAAGGCATAGATGGTATCCCAGTACTGGGTGGATGCTGCCTTCCTCTAATGCGGTTATCCGAAAGAAACTACAAGAAAAACAGAAATGTAAGGCGCACACACCTAGTGCATTACCAAAGATAATTTAATAATAAAAAATTGTATAAAAGTGGGTATTCAGAAAATGCAACTGCCAATAAGCCATAAACATGGTGTATAATCATGCACAGAACACAGAGTACAGCTAATGCGTTTCGGGGGTGCACCCCTTCCTCAGAGCTAGGCATTTCTGTAGGCATTCCATACACCAACCAAAGATAAAAGTGGGTAGTGGAAAAAAGAGAAAAGAACAGGAAAGTAGGATGGGTGGTAAAGGGGGGAATGGGGAATGGGAGAAGGAGAAAACAGAGTAGAAGGGGAGGTAGGAACTAGTAGGGTAAAGCGGTTGAACATTCCATCCATTCCAGAGTTTGGAACTGTTGATGGGGGGGGGTAGTTGTAAATGAAAGCTGTAGATGGAAGGTGGATGCAGATGTGAGAGCTGAATATGAGGGGGGTTCAGAGGTGAGAGCTGTGAATAGGCGGGTGTAGAGGTGACAGCCATGAATGGAGGGGGGCACAGAGGTAAGAACTGTGGATAGAAGAAGGGTACAGAGGTGAGAGATGTGGGGAGGGGATTAAGAGGTAAGAACTATTGGCGGGGGTATCAAAGGTAAGAGCTGTGGATGTAGGGGAATTCAGAAGTGAGAGCTGGTAAGAGAGGGGATTGAAAAAATAGAAGCTGTGAGGGGATGCAGAGGTGAGAAGTGTGAATGGAGGGGTGCAGAGGTGAGAGCTGTGAATGGAGGGGGGCTAAGGGTGAGAGCTGTGGATAGAGGGGGTGCAGATGTGAGAGCTATGGATAAAGGAGAGAGGGTGCCAAAGGTTAAAGCTGTGGATTTAGGAGGGTTTGCATGAATGGATAGAGGAGGAGGAGGACGTTACAGACGTAAGGACTGTGGATGGAGGGGGAGGGGGGCAAAGGTGAGAGTTGTGGTTGGGGGGGCAGAGAAAAGTGCTGGAGAGGGGAGTGCAGAGGTAAGCAAGCGATGGCTACTTTTGAGGGGATACTTGAAGAAGAAGGGGAGTAATTTTTCCTTGAGGAGGATGAGGGAGATTAACTGAGGGATAGCACAGCAAAAAGAGTTTGGTGATCAATAATATATAATATTTGGCATGGCATACAGGGTGCAGTAGTCAGGATTTTGTTGTGTACCTTGCATACCACTTACTCTCCTATCTTACATATTAATGACTGTTGAACTGTACTCCTAAATGCTGTACTCTGCCTAATGGAGTAGGAGTATACATTCTTAACCACTGCATTCTGTACCATTGGCTGTACATTACAAACTCCTAGACATTGCATTCTGTATGCAAGGCTATAAAAGACATAATCCACACTGACTACTCTGTATGCAATGAGTGCAGCAGTTAGGAGTCTGTAAAGGGCCTAACGTAATGAGAGAAGGGGTCAGGATTATAAAATGTGTAGCACAGTATATGATGTTAGCAATTAAGAGTATGCAATGTACAAGGGTTATGTAACATACAGTGTACATTACATACTCCAGACCATACTCTGTATACTGTGTTGTGTGTTACATATCTTTTATCATTTCACTCTGTACTCTAGACTATACATTTCACCCCCCCCCCCCGACCAGTGCACTCTATACTCTTGGCTGTACATGACATACTTCTTACCACTGCACTCTGTGTATTATAAACTCCTGACCCCTGTTAATGTTGTATTGCAATTACATACTCCGAAGTGTTAATTGTCTCAACAGTTTGTGGATGTACGTACATAGTATCTGACTATTTTAATGAAGTGCTTGCTAATTAGAGATGGGCCAAATTACCTCCTGTTTAGTTTACGCCAGGACTTTCGAACATCACAAAAGTTTGAAACCGAACAACGAACCCCATTAAAGTCTATGGGAACTGAACTGGAAAAATCTAAAGTGCCCATTTTAAAGACTTATATGCAAGTTATTGGGCATACAAAGGGTATGGGGATCTGGGTTCTACCCTAGGGGACATGTATCAATGCAAAAAAAGTTTTTAAAACAAGATATGAGCAGTAATTTAATGATGCTTAAAGTGAAAAAAATCAAAATTACTGTAAATATAGTGCCTGGTGGGTCCCCTTAGTCTGCCTGTAAAGTGGCACATCTGTACCATGTATAGAACCTGCTGCAGCAAAAATGACATTTATAAAAAAAAAATATGAAACTTTCCCTGCAAGCTTTCTTTTTTGTAAAGAACGGCTTGGGGATCCAGTCTGTATGATGAGGCCATAATTTAGTGCACTTGGAACAAGAGTAGAGATAAATTCTGGTGTCTGTTTTGCAGACTTTATATAGAAGTAACGGGTGTGGAAAAATTAAGGTTTGGGTGTTAGTGGTGCCTTTGCACCATAGCCCTATAGAGGTAACTCTTAATAAAAGTTAGAAATGGCCTTTCTGTAAAAATGTTTTAATTATATGCACCTGTCAAACAGGTGCAGAAAAATTGGTCCTTGGGTGATATTGTGCCCATGAAACCTATATTTCTTCCAGATAAAACCAACACCTACAAAGCTAGGCAGTCTAGACAATCTTGCACAGATTCCACTTCTCCAAAACACTTAATTGGTGACATCGGCATCAGGGGCTTGATGAAGGGTAGCCCAGCAGCTCAATTGCATACTCAGCAAGTTATGGCAGGTAGTCTATTCTCATGACCCAGTAACCCAGTAGATTATCAACTTGAAAGCTCTCCATGTCTGTTTTCGCCCCTAAATAATCTCCCACCATATGATGCAGACGCTGCTGATGGGATGTGGAAGCTGACAGCCCAATTTTGAAGGGCATTACTAAGGCGGCCACCTTCTCCACCGCTGTTTCTTTGACCAACAGAAGCCTCAAATCTAGCTTTTCCGTGAGACTGTAACCTGGAGTCTGGAAAGGCATTACATAAACTCCCCTTTAAGGTGTCTTTAAGATATTTTATCCGCTGCTCCCTCTGTGGGGACAGGATGAGTTCTGAGACTTTCCTCTTAAAAAAGCTGGTCAAGGAGGGTTGCTTACTCATTGATGCCACAAATTCTCAGGTCCTTTTGCAGGCTTTGAAGAATAAGAGAGGCCCATGCACCACAAGTTTGCAGAGGCATGAGGCATGAGAAGCAGAGTCCTCGTGGTCACTGAGGATTACAGTATCTGGAGCTGCCTCCCCCCAGCCACGTACTACCCAAGGGTTTTGGGGATGGAAAACCATCTCTTACTGTTTGATGTCTTTCTCTGCTCCTATGCCTCCAAAACTGCCAGAACCCTCCTCCTTCTCCCTCTCCTCTTGTGTGGCATCACAAGAATGGTGTCTGCATAATGTAGGCCTTGAGTGGAAAGGAAGTCCTCCTCTTTCTCCCGTTGCTCTGCCTCGAGTGCCCTGTCCATAATGCCACGCAGAGTCTACTCCAGCAGGAATACAATAGAGATTGTGTCACGGATGCATGCATTGTCACGGCTCACCATCCTTGTCACCTCCTCATATGGTGACAGTACAGTGCACGCATCCTTTGTCAGCAGCCATTGGCGTGGGGAAAAAAAGCAGGGCCGCTCTGAGCCTGTTGTTGAGCCATACTCACACAGGTACTTGTTGACGGTCCTTTGCATGCATGTGCCGCCGCTGCCGCATTGCCAAAGTTGAGTTCCACCTGCTGGGCATGTCACAAATCAGGTGGTTTACGGGCAGGTGGAATTCCCACTGAATTTCAGCCAACCGAAAACTGGCTGTGTTTGATCACCTGAAATGGCTACAGATAGACTTGTGCACAACGGGAAATTTAGTTTATTTTCGGTGCGTTGTCATTCGTAAAATAATAATTTCGTTCTGTTATATTCGTTATGTTAGGTTAATTAGTTTTTGGATAATTTGTTATTATTCGTAGAGTGTCGATATTCGTTATACTGAATCTCAAATCATGTCAAATTC
Organism: Aquarana catesbeiana; assembly: GCF_042186555.1. NCBI lineage: Eukaryota > Metazoa > Chordata > Amphibia > Anura > Ranidae > Aquarana > Aquarana catesbeiana. The sequence goes on along the minus strand of NC_133324.1, from coordinate 586,899,242 downwards.
ATTAGTTATATCCGCTATAATTTCTTTCGTATTAGTTGAAATTCGATATTTATGTATGTATGTATATATTTATATATATATATATATATATATATATATATATATATATATATATATATATATATATATATATATATATATATATATTCGTAATAATGATTCGTAGTTTGGAAAATCGTTTGTTTATTGAATCTATTAACACGCACAATGACAATGTCTTTTCTTCTCTGCTCAAATACAATAGAACACCCTTCTCACTCAGTTCTCAGGATTGCACTTTGCCAGTAATCCAACCTCCAGCACAAAATTAATCAGCTGATTGGACTGTAAGATTTACTTTGAGATGACCTTTTGTTTCGAATCATGTCTAATTCATTCGTTATATTCGCTATAATTTCTTTCGTATTAGTTGAAATTCGTTATTTTTTTATTCAGACATTCGGATGCATCCGAATGTCCGAAAGATGCAAAATTCAGCCGAATTTCGATTTGTTATGAAACTGATTGCACATGTCTAGCTACAGACTCTTCTGGCCTTCTTAAGAAGATATTGCAACCCTGGGTACCTGTTTAACCACTTCAGCCCCAGAAGATTTTACCCACTTCCTGACCAGAGCACTTTTTACAATTTGGCACTACGTCGCTTTAACTGACAATTGCGTGATCATGCAATGCTGTACCTAAACAACATTTGTGTCTTTTTTTCCCACAAATAGAACTTTCTTTTGGTGGTATTTGATCAGCTCTGCGGTTTTTATTTTTTGCGCTATGAACAAAAAAGTGCAACAATTTTGAAAAAAAAAAAACCAATATTCTTTACTTTTTGCTATAATAAATATCCCCCATTTTTTTTTTAAACACATTTCTTCATCAGTTTAGGCCAATATCTTCTACATATTTTTGGTAAAAAAAAAAATCGCAATAAGCGTATATTGATTGGTTTGCACAAAAGTTATAGAATCTACAAACTATGGGAAAGATTTATGGCATTTTTATGGTATTGTTATTATTTTTTTTTTTTTTACTAGTAATGGCGGTGATCTGTGATTTTTAGGGGTACTGCGACATTGCGACGGACAGATCGGACACTTTTGACACTTTTTTGGGACCATTGACAATTATACAGCGATCAGTGCTATAAAAATGCATTGATTACTGTGTAAATGTCACTGGCAGGGAAGAGGTTAACACTAGGGGGGATGGTAGTGACTAGGAGAGGAGACATATAGTTTTTCCTACTTAGTAGGAACAAACGATATGGCTCCTCTCCTCTGACAACACAGGGACTTGTGTGTTTACACACACACACAAATCCCCGTGCTGGCACTCGTGCATGCGATCGGGGTCCCCGCTGTGCATCGGGCACGCTCATGCCCTCTGGTGGCTGAAAAAGGGTAGGATGTACCCATTCTGCCACAGTATATCTGCGTGAGCCGGTCGGGAACCGGTTAAGAAAAACTACACCACTAAATCGAGGACTTGTGCCAGGCATGGTATATGTGTCAACTTTCCTTGTGGAAAGGGGACAGACAGGAGGTTTATGCCACTATTGCACACCACTATTCCTGGCTCAAGCTGGCATGGCATGAACCATCTCTGGGCCTGCCCCTGCAGAGCTAAAATAATCTCTGCTCCATTGTGGCTTCTGTCCCCTAGACAGACCAACTGAAGCACTGCATGGCATTTTTTAGCCTGACTCATTGTATAGCCTCTTGAACACTTAGGGGGTACTGGTGGTTCATAGGACCATTCAGCAGAGGATGGCATGGAGGAGGAGGGGGTGGAGCTGACAAATCTTGCATCATCACCACCAGCTGTATGGAGATGTATCTGCAAAACAAGCTCCAACACTGAGCCCTGTCCTGCATCCTTCCTAGTTGCAAGCAGAGTTACCCAGTGTGCTGTGAAGGAAATATATCATCCCTGACCATGCATGCTGGACCATGAGTCAGCAGTAAGGTGGACCTTTGCGGCTGACTGCCTGGCCCAACAATGCCACAACATTGCCTTCCACATGATGGTGCAGAGCTGCAATGGCGTCACGTGCAAAAAATAGCGACTGGGAACCTCCCATTTTGGTACAGAACATTCTGGAATTTCACGGAAGGGGGCAGAATTCACCAGATGGAAATGCAGATGTTGTAAAGCCAGCAGCTTGTTCTAGCTGGAATTTAGACGCTAGGCATGTGGGCAGTAGAGACTGTTTTTTTTGTTTTTCCGCTGCAGCAGCTGGGGCACAGAAATTAGCCTGCTATACTCTACAATTGGTGGTGTGCTGCTGGCAGATGTGCTGCAAGGACCTGTTACACTATTCGCTATACCATCATCCCTGTCAGTAGAGGCTGCTGAGAGGCCATGAGATATATTGGGGGTAGACCTGAAAGGTGAGGAGTAGAGGAATTGCGTCCCTTTTGTGTGGCTTTCAGGTGCTCTTGCCAACAGACTGAGTGGTGGGGGGTTAAATGTCTTGTAAAGCATGTGGTACCCAAATGGCTGGTGTTTTTGCCACACTTGATCTACTTGAGGCAAAGTTTGCAGATTGCAACAGTGCGATCGGCTGCACAGGTGTTAAAAAAGGCTCAGACAACAGAGCTGTGGGAAGTGGTCAGGGAGATAAAAGCTCCACAATCTGATGGAATAGGGTGGCTGCTCTCTACTCTTTCATGATGGCTGCCTCTGGAGGACATCCTGGATCATTGGGGTTGTGCCTCACCCGCGCTTTCCTGCTCTGCGCTATCCGGCCCCCAGGTCATGTCAGTGACCTCATCATTGTCATCCCCTCCATCCTCATCATCACTGGAGCCAACTTGGCAATACACTGCTGCTGGGGGAACATGACTGACAATTTCTTGTTTATCAGTGTTCTCCCCTCTCTGTAGGATCATGGTCCTACCTTCCTCAACCCCAGAGTCAGAACCGACATCAGAATCAAGTAATGTCTGTGCATCCTCAAGGAGCAAGTGGCTGACGCTGTTTTCAAATAACTCAGCGGGCTCCTCCATGCATGATGCTGGGGCTATGGCAGGAGTAGCTGTAGACAAGGAGGCAGAATAATCCACTCTGATAGCTGCGGTGGACTGCGCACTAGTCTCTGCTTGGGTGATAGAGGATGAGGAGGATGAGGATTGTTTAGTAAGCCAGTCCACCATCTCCTCTGGCTGGATAGCATGAGCAACATCACTAAACAGAGAAAATGGTGCACTGCCTGAGGATGGATCACATCCACCTTTGCCTGTGGACACAGATGCTGCTGCTCCTCATAGTGGCATGGAAATGTCTGCCTCTCCTTGTTGGCCTTTCAGACATGCTGGGGGGGTTATTACCAAAATGTAATAGAGATGGAGAAATGTGTAAATGGATGCACTTTAATCAATGGAAAGTGATGTTTGGTGCACTTTAACTTGAGGACTGCCGCTGACAGAAATGTCACTTCAATATACTGCAGTAAAACTTCACTGATGGACTACAATATACTAAAGTAAAACTGCACTGACGCACTACAATATACTGCAGTAAAAATGGACCGACACACTTCAATATACTGCAGTAAAACTGCACTAACTCACTACAATATAATGCAGTAAAAATGCACTGACGCACTGCAATATACTGCAGTAAAACTGCACTGATGCACTACAGTATACTTCAGTAACACGACACTGACTCTCTACACTCACAATAGAATCACAATAACACACTATAGCACACTAACTCACTAGTAGCAATGAACAGAGCCCTGTTCTACACGACTTTCTACAATCAAGGCTCTGACAGTGTTTTCTATGCCCTGATTTGACAAAGCATTCATTGCTTCAGCCAATCAGGGCTTAGAATTCACTGTGCAGCTCACAGTGCATTGTGGGGCTTTTGGCCAGAAGAACAAATAGTCGAACGCCTTGCCAATTCCGGTGTTCACCAAACAGGCAAACAGCCAATGTATGGTCCGAACTTATGCTCAGCCCAAACCGTTCGCCCAACACTATTGCAATGTGAATGTCAAGCGTTCTACATTGGCAAAACCAAACGACCCTTTTTCTGCCGTATCAGGGACCATGTTTCCCTGATACTTAAAAAAAGAATGGAAACCCCAATAAGACGGCACATTGGCCTTTATCACAACTTTGACAGCAGTAAAATGCATTTTTTTTGCCTTAGAGCATATTCCTCCTGAAGACAGGGGAGGTGATTATGACAAGCTACTCCTACAGCGAGAGGCACGCTGGATACATGACTTATCAGCTTTAAAATATCCTGGCCTCAATGACGCCTTTAGTTTTAAACCTTTCCTTGAAAAATTAATAATTTCCTTCTTTATTTTTCTTTTCTTTATTTTTTTTTATTTCAATAGTGTAATATATACTGTATATATGCACATGTTCTTCCCTATCTGTCTGGTATCTCATGATTTCTTCCCAGGCTGCCCTTAATTTGTTTATAAACATTACAATCATCATTGCTATCATCAATATTAATCAAGCACCACCTAAGCTTTTATTCATTTGTTATCCTGTCCTCTTATTTTTGGCTCACATGGACACTAGGGGCACTCAGTGAACTGTGTGAGTAATCGATCGCCTTTCACCTGGGAGCCTTAGAGGTGTTAGCCCGATGGTAGGATATTTTGTGGATTGTACTTCTACTTATCCCCTATGGATTCCCTTAGGACTGTACTGTTAATGTGTCACCTTCTACTTAATTTAGGTTATTGCTACTCATTTTATTTAGTTTCTTATTTCCTTTTTCTAAGATGGCACCGTTGGCCTTTGCCGCGACGAATGATGTGCTCCACTCACTTTACTTTGCCTAGATCTTCCCCTCTGTCAAGATGGCGCCGCCGGCTTCTGCCGGGATGAATAATGCGCTCTGCACACTTCAACATTCGGCACATGCGCACTTTAGGTAATGACACGTTAAGTGTCACGCCATGGTGTTTCTACCTCTCCTACAATCCACACGCCCTCCCCTGGGCCTCCTCGCTATACGTCCGCAACCTGGTTGTGACGTCAGATGCCACCGGGATGGAAGGACTACAAGAATGCGGCCATACACCGCCACCCTCTGTCATAGGCTTTCCGTTGGAAGGGAGAGGGTGTCTCTCTCCCACTCCATGCCTCTCTGGAGCTAATTATCACTCTAGGTAGACATATAGAAAATATTCCTGCGCTACCATATATGGGGAAAGGAGGGAGTAAAAACTGGGAAAAGCCACCTACGCCGAATGGGGTACAGCCTGCCCCTATATGCAAGATAGATAGGTAAAAGTGTGGTGCTGCGCTAATCCTTAATCATATATGCGGGTATGTGAAAAAGCCAAATAAAATAACATTGTAAGTGTATCACAATCTAAAAAGTGGTTCTAACGTGTTACTAAGGACCACAGCAACAACCAATAGTGGGAGCGACAATCATTAGGTCCTATCCTGGCCTGTCTCCTCTGGGGACATACGTCTCTCCAAGTAGTATCCCGGGGTCACCAAGATAAAGGAACATCAAAAGAAGATCCCACAATGGTGTGATATCGTTTGGCAAAAAGTAGGATTTCATTAAAGCAAATCAGAAATACTCACAATAAAAACAATAGTACTGGGTGGAGATCCGACGAGCGGTGAGCTTGTAATGCTAATCCACATAGAGTGCCTGTCCCGTCCCTACGCGTGACATCACGACCCACGTGACTTCATCAGGGGATGTAGGAAGGCACTGTGAGTGTCTTTAAATAGCTCTCCCATAAGCTATAATGGGCGGCCACTACAGCAGTTGTAGATGGGCACCCGCCCCTGTCTGTTCCATTGGCTAACTTGTGACACTGCCGCGCCCACCAACCTCGGCAATATGGCTGCTATAGTACTTCTTCGAGACTTCGAGAAAATGGCCGCCCATTATAGCTTATGGGAGAGCTATTTAAAGACACTCACAGTGCCTTCCTACATCCCCTGATGAAGTCACGTGGGTCGTGACATCACGTGTAGGGACGGGACAGGCACTCTATGTGGATTAGCATTACGAGCTCGCCACTCGTCGGATCTCCACCCAGTACCATTGTTTTTAATGTGAGTATTTCTGATTTGCTTTAATAAAATCCTACTTTTTGCCAAACGATATCACACCATTGTGGGATCTTCTTTTGATGTTCCTTTATCTTGGTGACCCCGGTATACTACTTGGAGAGACGTATGTCCCCAGAGGAGACAGGCCAGGATAGGACCTAATTATTGTTGCTCCCACTATTGGTTGTTGCTGTGGTTCCGCTAATAAAGGGCTGCCATGCCCAAAATTGGCCAATGCGAATACCCCATTACCCTCAGGTAAGGGGCCACTGCCCACCACTGCTTGCTGTGTTGCATGAAGAAAGAACACACATCACAATCATTATCAGTCACTTCAATCGGTTCCAAGTGGATCACTGTTTATACACATTTTTTTGACTTCTCATTAGCTTTTAGTGGATCACTTTTCATACACGTTGATCTGTGGACTTTTATAAATATATATATATATATATATATATATATATATATATATATTTTTTTTTTTGAACATCAAACGGTTTCAGTCATACTGTCACTTTTATTGTGTTTATGAGCACTAGTCACTTTTTACTTATGCTTGTTTGCTGCATGCCTGGCTGCACTGTGTATATTTAATATTTTTAGCCAGGTACTGTCATTTTATCTTGTTATGTTGTTTTATCTATTTATGATTATTTTGCACTAGGGTGTTTATCACATATTGGTTCACCACGGACCTTAGTAACACGTTAGAACCACTTTTTAGATTGTGATACACTTACATTGTTATTTTATTTGGCTTTTTCACATACCCGCATATATGATTAAGGATTAGCGCAGCACCACACTTTTACCTATCTATCACTCTAGGTAAGTGTCCTTTATGTGGCTCCACTTGGTTTCTAAGTGGTCTGCACATATGGACCTTATTTCACCAGTACCTTATTTATTATTTTTGTTTCCTCAGATGTACTCCCATGCATCTATATCTTTGGATATCATCAAGACTACTTTGACCCTCTAATTTTTGGCTGTGATCTCCATACCACGGTGATCTTAAACCGCCATTTACATTTGCAGTGAGGATTTTTTGCCTCTAGCAAAAGAGTTTTGATTCTACTTTTAAACTACCCAAGGTAACCCCTATGCTAATTCGATGCTCAGATTGGATGCCTTTTTGACATCATCTGGTTGACACCTGATCCTAATTTTCTCACACTTTTTTATTTTCCTATTAAGGATATATATAAACTCTGTGTCCTTCTGTGGCCATAATGGACGGAAACTTCTGTTTGAGAGACTTACCTGATGTCCTGTATCTCTGATGTTACCAATCAATAACATCATCTTACCAATCCAATTCATACTTAACTTTTGGCAGCCTGGTAAGAATTAAGATTTATTTTGATTGATTGAATTTTGATTGCTTTTTGACTTTTTTGATTTTTTCAGCTTTTTATAGCTTTATATGACATGTTATCCATACATATACTAAATACTTAATATTATGCGGTTGTAAATTCTATTATGTAATACGATATCTCATCCATGTCTTTCTTATTATTTTCAGTATACCATAAATTATACCAAAACTCCTGAGGAAGCTCAAAATGAGCAAAACATGTTGAGTGGTAATTATTGAGTGGTATTTTCTTTACTCCAACTGTCTACCAATAATTGGATGTGGATATTGAGACATTTTTTAATCATGTTGTGCCATTTGTATCAATTGTAATAAAAATATTTTTTATGGATAAGCTTTATATGTCGATCTATTATATTTACCCCATACCACAAGCACCTTTAAAGTCCTGGGGTTTTCTTACCCCACGTCCCTTTCTTTTTTTCAACACTATTGCTAATAGTAGGCTCAGGCATAGTGTTAGCTCTCTGTCTATATTCCATGGGCAGGAAACATTTCAGTCTTTTAAAAATGATTTAGCACAGTTATTAAACCCCATTTTGTAGGTTTATGAATTGTGAAATACAGTATGTATACTGTGCATATAATGAGTAGGCTTTATTCAATTTAAATATGCCCCATTAGGCCCACCAATTGACATGCCATGCTTATCTATTCCAGAATACATGGGGAATTTGAAAGGCACCTCCCTTTTTCTGCTTTGTTAAATGTTTCCCAGTACCCAACTCCCCATGGCCTTTTGCAAATAGCTTGCCTATCAGCTTTGAAATTAGCCAAAGTTTAGTATCAAGATGTATTCCCCGTAGATATCAGTTTGGGATTTGCGACTTTTAAGCTGATTCAACATGCTCTCTGCGAATCAAACCCAAGCAGATTATCTCATCACTAATAGAGCAGATACAGCTGATCTTATGTTTTTTTTTTGCAGCAGCAGCTTTCCTTCATGAAATACCCACACTACTCTTAGCAAAGGATAATGTTGAAGTAAATCAGTTAATTGACATGCTTGAGGTAGAATTTCTGCCTGACAAGTTTATGTGTCAGTATGTGAAGTTTTATAAACCTTCAAACTGCTCCTGAGTATGTCTGAGCAGGGGTGATCTCAGGTCTAGGCTGATCTTGGTTTTGGTCTGAAGTGGTAAGGAATATGTCATTTTCATCCACTTCTGCTCAATCAACACCGGAAAGGGCATTCCCTGCCTTGCAACTAAACATATACAAAGGACAAGGGATGCTTTTGACATCATTGATATGACCACATGGCCATACCAATAAAAACAAAAAAGGAAACAAAAGGATTGATTGCCCAAAGAACAAAAGTACAGTTTCCTAACTCACACTGTAAGACTCAGAGACCAGTAGCTATAGCAATAGAGAGGCTACCTTTTGACCAGCAGGATAAGTACATAAGCAGGTCAAACTTGCGGGTAATGGGGGTCACCCCAGGTGTCGGGTCTAAGCTTTAACCGTCTCCACCAGAGCTCCTGATGTCCTGATGGTGGAGATTTTTCTGCATGCTAGTGTCAGGTCTCAGTCCTCAGCGCTCCACCAGGAGGTGAACAAGCCTAGGTAAAGTAGCAGATGTATCATGTGGAGATCAAGCAGAAGTATATAAGGTCGATAACAAGTAGTTGCAGGTTGAGATCAAGCAGAAACATATTTGAGGAACAAGCCAAAGGTCAATAACAAATGGTAGCAGGTCAGTATCAAAAGGAAACGTAGTAAAGGAACAAGCAAAAGATTAGTAATAAGTGGTAGTTATTATAAGGATGGCAGCAGGAGTTAAAGGAGCAAGATATTGGATGGAGAAGAGCACAATAATCTGGCAAAAAGGAATGTCAGAGACATGGCCTACATTAGGAAGTTTGTGGGAGGAGCAAAGATTTCAAGGTTCATCATTAACAAGGTACAAGGTGAAATTGTCCAAGGAATCAGCCATGGAGCTGTCCAACATTTCAGGTGGCACAGGGAGAACTACTGTCAGACACCACAAAGGTTACAAGTTTTTATAGTGAGGGGGCTAACATAATAAAGCCTGCATCATTGGCATGTCTAAGCCAGCTGACCTAAGTTTAAGGATTTGCAGTGCATTATTGCTACAAAGAGCTTGATGGGGTGAAATCTCCTATTATTTATCCATGACCATGAACATGGTAGAGCCAAAACTAGTCCCTGATGTCTACTAAATGTAAGTGATGTTATTTCTGATCTCAGAAACTCAGAAATATCCACAAAAGTGCACAGTTTTCTTTGGTTAGTGAACTACTGTGTGAAATATAATCTAGATATATCAACTGTTAGTGAACCTTTTAAACAGTTAACTTGCATGCCTAAGTTTCATTTAGAGCCTATTCGCATTTATCTGCAAGAGTCACCTATGCATAGGTGCCCATATAGTCACTCTATAAAATTAATATTTGAAATTAATTTTCATGCAATAAAATAAATGTGGTAAACTGTAGTAAAATGGAATAGTGTTAATAGGTTCTACAAAAGGAGGTGATAGTAGTAATATTGGTTTGCAAGTTAAATTGTGAGTATCACAAATTGTTACATTTGTGCGACTCATCCTAGTATGTGCCAAATGAAGCTCTTTTCATAACAAATGTGCACAGCTTAGCCATTGGTACTAGTTCACATCTGTGTGCTGTATTGGCCTACATTGCTCAAGAAAATGTAGGTCCAGTAGCAACTGTCATTCTGCAGGATTTGCATCAGTAAGGGAGAAAGTCCACCCTCATCTGACCAGAGAGGAAATGATGTGGATAAATAAGTTTGTATTTTCTATGTAAATTGTAATGATCCTGGTGGCGGCAAACTGTTGCTATCAACAGGAATTAAATATACCATAAACCTTTAGAGTTTTGCCTGCTGGAGAATAAAGCAAGCTGCCTAATGTCTATGGCTTAAGTAAGCATGTAATGCACTCTGCCTCAAGTCAGCCTGCAGTTTCCTGCTTGTGTATTCTTACCTCCTTGCTGCAGTGCTTCTCTACCCTGATTCCTTTCACATGTGTGGTTTGGCTGCTATCCTGTGGGCTTTTATTTCCTTCCCTTCCATCACTTCCTGACCCGCCTCCTAGTTTGCATGCATATATAAGACATGCTCAGTGTACCCACATTGCCTGAGCAACATCACAGTTCTCTGAGTTCCTGGGCGCGTGTCTCTTGTGTATCCTGTGCCTGACTACCCATGTACCGAACATGGCTTTGTTTACCATCTATGCCTGTTTGCTACCCACCCTAACCTCGGTTTGTCTCCTGGATTTCCTGTTGTCTCCTACTGCTTGTATTCTGCACACACGTGTGGTCTCCGTATCCTCATCTGGGCGTACCTGGGGTTCGCGACCTGGCTCCAGGTTGCTGCAAGCCCATCCCCACCATCAGGGGCTCTGGTGAAGAAGCAGGCTGGGGCTTAGACTCTGCGCCCTGGGGAACACCCAGTTGACACACTGTCAACTGTCAATCATTGTCTTCTTCAGTTTCTACTTTGTATACAGTTTCTGAATTTAAATGTATCTAAACCCAAACGGAAAAAAAATAATATATTGCAACTTACCAGTCCTTGTTATGATGGCTGCATTTTCTATTGTAAGCTTCTTTTTCCTATTTTTGTCTAATAATCCTGAAAATAACCCACTACCTGTCCCTGGGTGGCTAGATCAATCAGTGTGGTCACCCTAGGCTGTTTTCCTGACATAGACCACAAACATGTCCAAATCTCTTCATGTCCATTACATGGGGGGCAGGTCAATTGATTGTTTACAGAAGATAGCTAGTGTAACAGTGCTGTGCCCTGCCATTCGGTTGAGTTATGCAAAAATGACACAAGATTCTCAAGCATGCTGATTGAGGGGTTCCGAAATGTCTCTTTTAAACAGAGAAAATTGCCTTTTCAGGCAAACCTTCTCCAGGCTTTGTAAATCCCAGAGAGGAGTATGGATTTCATAGGCTTTGAAGAGCTTTAAGAGAATGGAGTATAGAGTTCCGAGGTTTTGAAGAGCTTTAGGAGGGAAAAAGCCTCTAACCCGGTATCCAGGGTTTACTGGGGACCAGCAGGCTGTGTGTGCAGGTGTGCACAGCCTTTATAATCTAGGGCCTGGTCATAGTTCCACCTGGAGACAGGAGGTCCGTTGCCCTGGCCAGAGCGAGATTGCAGAGTGAGCCAGTGAGTGTAGCTGGAAGCTGCAAGAGGGCAGAGTGAACCCTATAAGTGTAGCCAGGAGCTGTGCTGAGGTGTACACAAGCAGTACTGTGGAATGGCCTAAGGGACCAGCAAAAAGGTCTGAATTTAAGGCCTAAGCAGCAGTGCTGCAAAAACGAGCCAGGAGGCTGGTGTCATTTTCATTTGCATGTGAGGTGATGGTGGGAGCTTTTACTTTTGTTGTAAAAAAAAAAGTGGGTCAACAATCCCTTAAAACATAATTCCTGGCGGGTGTGAACTCACTAAAAAGGCTCTACACCTTTGAATGCATTCCCCAAACCTCACACTAGAAAGGAGGATATTGCTGGGTGCAGCTCACATGATTTGGCTAGGACACTACATTTCTGGTAAGATCAACAGGTATTTTCTGTATTTGCTGAAAATGTTCTTAGCTTGAAAAAAAAAAGAAAACAAAGGCAATCGACACACCTAAGGACTGAAAGTTGCAATATGTTTTTCTTTTCTGGCTTTAGTTATCCTTTAAACCTTCTTTTTTATTATCAGTCTTATGTTGTTACTCTAAAAACAGCTTCTTTGGTAACCTGCTAATATTCCTTCCTGATTATAAAAATAAAATGTTACAAATTAGAACTTCACTCTCAACCTGTTCAGGTATTTGATGTGAACATGGGCTCCTCCTTTAGTGGATATATAAAATGAGAGAGAAAAACATAAGCTAGCAACAGCATGATGTAATGTATGCATTCATTTATCCAGCTATAAATGACTTTCTTACAAAGTACTGCTATTGCAGATTTGTTCTCCATTAGCATTAACATATGTGGTAGCCCACCAATGTATATACAAAATTCAGATATTAGTGCAGAACTAAAATTATTCTTCCTAATAGCAGATGTCCTCTTTCAGCATGTTCTTCCTACTGCAATAATAACTCTGTGCTTTGAAATATCACGGTCTGTTGCTTTTGGAATGATTGTGATCTGAAAAGATGTAGAATGGCATATGAACTACCAAATATGCTTCCAAGAATCTGCCAAGAATGTAGCAAATGTACTGTAGCATGGAGGGACATATTTTCATCTTGAATGTAAAGCAAAAACTTTACTTTCTTTGTGAACATGCTGGAATGCTGGCACAAGAAGGTAGTTCCAACAGTTCTAAAATGTATGTAATTACAATGCAAATGTTATTTTAAAATGCAAGTATTTTCTACTGTGAAATGGACAGATGTATGACACAACCTTAGACTGGCATACTGTAAGCATGGTTAAATATTGATTTTTTTCAATCCTTACCTCCCCCTGTCCCCCCCCCCCCCCTTTTCCACTCTTCTCCACTCTTCCCTTAAATTTTCTCCCTCTCTGCGCTCCTCTCCCCTCTGTTCTCTTCTACCATCATGCCTGTATTGCCATTGTAACATAACACTCTCATTTCCATTGAGTTACCTTCTTCTCTTGCCCTACATATTCTGCTGTAAAATGAATAAAGAAGGCAATAGAAGAACTCTAAAATCAATGATACTGATGAAGACTTCAAGACTTCTTGCAGTAAAGGAGTACACTGATCAGCAATTGGGAAAGACAGTAATAAAAATGTTTTTTCTTCTCTTCCCGTTTACTTTTCAGTGGACCTCTTTGGATAAAACCACAGAGAGTTTTCAAATGGAAGGTGTAAATGAGAATCTCATTTATTCTGCTTTTCTGTCATGGTTGTGTGAAATCAACCTTGTGCAATGCCCAGTGAAATATTCTTTGTATAACTTTTTAGCTGAATTGGTTTAGGTCAGGGTCATGAAGGATATGTAGCTTCATTGCCTATGTTTAATGGGCCATGTGTTCATGGCTATGAGTACTCCACTGACTGCATAATCCACCCACACAGACACATTATATTCCACATGCTGGAGGACGGCGAGGATGGCCTTATTGGGCAAAAAATGGAGGCTAAGTAACATAGAAAAGTGATGGAAGAAAAAAACAGAGTAGTCAATCGAGTCTGTGCATTATTAAGGCCCCTTTCACACTGAGGCGGTTTGCAGGCGTTATTGCGCTAAAAATACCGCCTGCAAACCACCCCTAAACAGCCTCCGCTGTTTGTTCAGTGTGAAAGCCCGAGGGCCCGAAGTCCTGCAAACTGCTTCTTTGGAGCGGTGAAGGAGCGGTGTATTCACCACTCCTAAACCTCTCCTGCCCATTGAAATCAATGGGACAGCGCGGCTATACCGCGGCAATACCGCGGCTATAGCCGCGCTGTACGAGGGATTTTAACCCTTTTTCGGCCACCAGCGGGGGTTAAAACCGCACCGCTAGCGGCCGAATACCGCTGCAAGAACGACGGTACAGCAGCGCTAAAAATAGCGCTGTTGTACCGCCGACGCCCCCACCGCCCCAGTGTGAAAGGGGCCTTATTCTTACATTTTTTTTGTATTTTTTGTTTTGGGATTTTTTTTTTTCTTTAACTTTTTTGTCTGAGTATAGATCTATGTTTGTCCCAAGCATGTTTGAAGCCATTTACTGTCTCACAACCTCTGCTGGAAGTTTATTCCAAGTATCAACTACCCTTTCAGTAAAATAATACTTTCTAAAATTAGTTTTGAACTTTCCTCCAGGTACAGGCCATTGTGGTGTAGCACAGGCAATAAACTCACATAAGTAGGCTGATTCCTTGATCCAGAATAGGAGCAGCTGTAAAGCCAGCAGTTTTGGCAAACAGGCATTATAATGCTAGTCATGGGGACATTTTGGGACATTTTTTTATTCCACTTCAGCAGCTGTGGAAGAGACACTTGCCTGGTGAAGCATGTTGCTAAAGATAGCAAGTTGGGTGTATGAAAATTCTGCACAGGTTCAAGCATTTGCTAGGCCCTACACAGTGTGACCCAATGACCCTCTTCCCCACTTGCAATAGTGTATCCTTAGCATTTTAAAGTCAATTTTGCCCTAAATATTTTTTTCCTATGTGTATTTTATAAATCATAAGCCCTATCATTTTCATGTACTTCTTCCATCTGAAGTACCTAGTTGATCCTGCCAGTCACATTTTTTCTTTGTTCTAAACGTACCAAACAAAGCACAGAGGCTGATCTGTATTAGCCTGGTCAGTTTAGATCCTTTGTCTGGCCATTTGATGGTACAGGATACTGTGCAGACACACAGCATGCCTGTACTGAGTTCGGCCACCACAACGCCTGATGAATCACAACCAACCTCTGACACACAACCTACTCCAATCACAGCTTGCCTCTTGAACAAGCCACCTGCTTAAGCACAGGCTGCATTTTGTCTTAGACTGAACAGATTGTGGAATATAGACACTGTGCGTTTGCAAAGTCCTGTAACCCTGCCTCCCACTATCAGGAAGAAGAGATGCATGGTCACATGACTGAACTTTTAACCTTAAAATAGGTAAGAAAGATCCTTACTAAAACGAATCAAAAGCCATTATGATGCCTGCATAGTTATAACCAGGCCTTTTTTTCAGCGGGAACGTGGGGGAATGTAGTTCAGGCACCTCTTGGACTGACTGTATGTAATGGCAAGGGGTGCTGGGGTGTGCTGCAGGGTATTAATGCTCACTGCTGGGGATCTATTTTTGCAAGGCGGTCTATTGCTGCTGGGGAGGTCTATTGTTGCTGGTGGGGGACCTATTGTTGCTGGGGGGGGTCAGTTGTTGCTGGGGGGTCAGTTGTTGGTGAAAGAGATCTACTGTTGGGGGAGGGGTCTATTGTTGATGGCAGCCAGACAGACTATTAATGCTGGCTGTGCGGAGATCTGTTGATGCTGCCGGGAGTCTACTGTTGCTGGCGGGGAAATTTTGTTGTGGTTGGTCAATTGTTGTTAGGGGGATCTATTGTTGCTGGCTGCAGGGGATCTACTTTACTGCTTTTCTTGATATTACCAAATTCCATACAAATTACTTAGTACCTCAAAATGATACTTGGTTCTATATTGTCTAAAAGGGACGGTACTGGGTGGTGGGTAGGGGCGGAGAAAAGGGGTGACTCGGAAAGGGGGAGTTCCTGCACCTATTGTCTGAGAAAAAAAGCCCTGGTTATAACTGTATTAGAAAGTGTCTATAACATTGTATGTTCACTACTACTTTAAACCTCTTGTGAATCTTCCCTCAGTCACTAGAGGCCACAGATGATGCTTAGGATGCATCAAGAGAATGTCAGGAAGGAGCGTAGGAACTAGAAGGAGAAGTGCAAGCCTTTTGATTCTGACTTGTCCTTGAGATGTTAGTCCAAGAAAACTCTGTGTTGCAGTCATATGTTTCCTCATGTATGTGGTATTCAAATGACTTTTACTACAGTTGATACAACTCTGGCAGACTGCAGACCACAATGGTGCTGTTGGCAGAAAATACATTCTCCTGGAAACCTCACAAGATGCTGACTTCTACAGGGTCTGCTAACCATTTTCTTTCTGCAAACATCAACTCAGTGCACACAGCTATCAGCCTCTTGCTGACTCCCACCTCTCCTAGGCGGAGATCTCCTGATTCCTGGGCCAGACCTCCTGTCTGCCAGCGTGAAGCTCAAAATTATGGTCAGATCCAGGTAAGGATCTGACCATAATTTTGAGCTTCACGCTGGCAGACAGGAGGTCTGGCCCAGGAATCAGGAGATCTCCGCCTAGGAGAGAGGTGGGAGTCAGCAAGAGGCTGATAGCTGTGTGCACTGAGTTGATGTTTGCAGAAAGAAAATGGTTAGCAGACCCTGTAGAAGTCAGCATCTTGTGAGGTTTCCAGGAGGATCATACCAAACAGTAAAAAATATTGTGCTGGGTCTACTCAAAACAATTGAGCGAGTGCCTTCCTCCAGACTGACACGCTGGAATTGCCTCCGGTCGGAACAAGGATTCAGATGCCGCCATCCACCTGTCCCTGCAAAGGGCTATATCTGCACGCTCACAAGACCTTGCTATTTGGGAGGTCCACCGTGTCCGGTAAGGGTCCATCCTTATTGCCCCCTGAAGTCACCGGTGGCTGGGATTCTTCTTCATACTTTTTCTCCACTCCTTTCCCATCTACATGGGCTGTGTTTAAACAAACTGTGGATATGTGATCCCTTCCCATATGATTGGTGTATCTTCATTGAACTCTCTATGAATGGACTGATTCACCTTCACTACTTATATCTGCTAACTTTTTACTAGTCACTTATCAATTTTGGAATGATTTCAGTTATTATGGACTTGATTTTTTTGGTATAAGATCACTGAACTCATATTTGTGTTTGTCACATTTTTCATATTTGTTTTTATTATTTATTTACAATATTATTGGTAACTGATATACTCACTTTAGATTGATTTAATTACCTACTTTGTCACCATTCACTTACATTTTTTAGCTACTGGATTGTAAGCGCACTTAGCATATTCTTTTCAGTTTATTACACCGATATTAGTGTTTTTTTGTTGCAGCTGCAATCTAAGGTGTTCTATTAGCTCTTTAGCACGGTTTCCTTTTGCCTTTTATAGAAAATACACTCAAAAAGGCCCACAGACCTCTGTGGACTGGTCCTGGGGATAGCAGTAGCCTGTACTTGTTGGGCAGTACTGCCAGACAGATTGGAAGGGATACTCCCTCCAGTGCTCTTTAGACTGCCCTGCACCTGCCCCCCCTGGACAAAGTCCATCTCTCACTGCTGTTCTGCCTCTCCATCAGAACTTTCCTCCTCCCACAGATGTTGTGCCACCTCATCGTCTATGCCTTCCTTATTGCTGCAGCCCACCTTGCAGTACATTTCAGCTGCTCAAACATCATTCCCTTTTTCTGCCCTTGATATACCCTCCCTCCAGGGGCGGACTGACCATTGAGCCACTCAGGCAGTGCCCGAGGGCCCTGAGCCACTAGGGGGCCCCATCAGGGTTGCCAGCCTTAGTAAAACCAGGGACAGTATGTATAAATCTGTGTTTTTTTTTACATCTGTCTGTGTATACTGTGTGATTGTATACTGTGTGTGTGTATACTGTGTGGCCCCATAATCTCTGATTGCCTGGGGGCCCCATAATTTCCTATTGCCGGGGGCCCCATGAGTTATCAGTCCGCCCCTGCCTCCCTCTGTGGTCTATTCTCCTCATCCTCAATATCAGATAGAAGAGTGCTTGTATATGACTAAGATTATTTTCCTGCAGAAGGTCAGTGAATGAATGATCAAATATTTAACAGAAGAGAAAGAAAAGGCAGAAGAGGGTGCATCATAACAACCCAATATGCTGTGCAAAAAAGTTTGTGGGATTCTCCTTACAAATACATACCAAACCCTATGTAAATAAAAACTGTGTGTGGTCCACCCCCCGTAAGCAATATCAGACTCTTTGGCTCTCCCCCACTTACCCCACTTAATAAAAATCATTATACCCACCTTCTTTCCCAAATAACAGATCCTTATCTGAGCATGCAGCCTGACTAGACTACAAATTTGGGGCAGTGAGCATATGTGTACCTCTTTCTGAACCACTCTAGCTCATATTTCCCTAAAAAATACATACCAGAATATCTTACCCTACCAGTCACCCCCGAGCATTGCAACCTGCCCCTATTTTGATGCGAACGGGGGCACTTTTACCACATTCCTCTTCCAGCAGTCCAGGACTGTAGGGACCCAAAGACCTGCTGCCTGCCAAATAGTATATAAAAAAAAATTAAATTAAAAAAAAAACATTTTTGGTTTAGTACATGTCCTCCCCACAAGTGCCCAGCTCCCTATTTGTCTAATACCTCAAAAATTTAGAGATCTGACATTTAAGAGTTGCCTCTTACTGATTTCAATGTGCATTATTTTGTGCACGTGTGTGAAAAGAGGAGTAGATGCAGACATGAAGGATAATGATATACAGTACATTTATTAAATGAGTTACATATAAACACTGCATGACATGGTATGTTATCTTACTGTGCTCCAACTCCTAGTTAAATATGTGTGCTTGCTTTAAATAGTGAGCCAATATAGACTTTAGCCCTCCTCTCCACAACTTAACCAGCAAGGTTGTTTCTTCTATAGTATTATTTGTTTCATTTTAATGACACACTATCAAACATTTCCAATAGCTAAAAAATAAATACTTTAATGCACATTTTGTAAACAACTTTTTTGCTGAGAAGATATATTTTAATGGATTTTGTGTCAAAACTCATAGCCACTTTAACATAAACTGTAAATGCACATATGAGCTCATTGGGTAGGTTACTGAAATATTTCCAATAAGGTCACTAGTGTTTTGACCACAGAAAGGCCTGTATACCTAGCAGACTTTCTATGCTGAATTAATTATCTTTACTGATGGTTTTAGGAAACATGTAGCTTTGGCACAGCATGTTCATTTATCTATACCACTTTCATATATTTTCTGTGCAAAATAATTTTCTCCCCTTTAACCGGCTCTTTTAAGTGGGATAGCAGGCGCGCGCACGCCCGCCACACTTCAACAATAATAAACATGCCATAAATCTATCCCCTATTTTGTAGAAGCTATAACTTTTGCTCAAACCAATCAATATACGCTTTTTGCGATTTTTATTATCAAAAATATGTAGAAGAATATATATCGGCCTAAACTGAGAAAAAAAATGCTTTTTAAAAAAAAATTGGGGTTATTTATGATAGCAAAAAGTACAAAATATTGGGGGTTATTTACTAAAGGCAAATCCACTTTGCACTACAAGTGCACTTGGAAGTAAAGTCGCTGTAGATCCAAGGGGGACATGCAAGGAAAATAAAAAAACAGCATTTTAGCTTGCACATGATTGGATGAAAAAAATCAGCAGAGCATCACCTCGTTTCAGAGGTTCCCCACAGATCTACAGCGATGGCCTAACACTCCATCTCCAGCTTCCACCCAAATAACTCCTCCCAAGCTGGGCTGATCCTGGGTATTTAAGGAGGCCTGCCCCCTGTCAATCCAAGTTTGGTCAGGGCTTCTCAGAATACCCCAGGCAGCTCCACCTTTCCTCTCCTCCTTCCTTTCCAGAAGACATCATAACATTCTGGAAATAAGTGGGAGGTGTTGGTGATGCTGCCTGTGAGTTACTCAGCTCTGCCCTGGGTCACTCCCAAACCAGATCAAAACACATCCAGGCTTGGCTGCCAGGCCAAGCCTGACAATTTACCTACACTATCAAAAACAAAATTCTATCTCTCTCTAGCACACTAACTAGAGGGTACAACATAGACAAATAGCATGAATAGAGAAAATGTGAGACTTGTGGGACTCAGGAACAGACACAAACACTTTTGTACCTAAAATTCATGAATTTATTGAATCTTTTCGTTTAAAAACATAGTAACCAAAATGCAGTAAGCAGACTTAAATGTGCATTGCAGCCACGTGGAACGGTCAATACAGAACCCCTTGGTCATCCCACCCACTATGCTGAAGAGTGGAGGGAGAAGAAATATTTTATCCCAATGTATTTCACGGATTGCACTTCAGGAGACTCCAAGGAGAAAAACCATATAAGGGCAAACTACGGGGTGCTATTCAATCAGAAGGACCCAGGTTAGGACCCAGTGTTGTATCATTTCAAAGAGGACAGGTTGGCAGACCCAAATGCTATGATATCTTAACTCCCATTAAGAATGAAGTCCCATGCTCAGGTATGCAAGATATATAAGGCTCTCCTTCTGTAACAGTGGTAAATATGCATCTCCCTATCTGGAATGGAGCAGACACCCAAACCATACCAAGCCACATGGCCTTAACATGTGGGGGAGGGGGTGACAAGTGGTCTTGTGGACAAGGGCCTCTTCCCCACAATCCTGGCCCAGTGGTTTTGTGAGTCTGTGGGCAGGGGGAGTGTCAGAATCTGGAAGCCTTCTTTAATAAGGAGGCACCCACATACTGACCCCCCTCTTCTGTGAATTGATTTCTGTCAAACAGTGATGCTGGAAAACCAGCATTCATCAGTGCTCACAGCCAATGGCTGTAGGGGGGGGGGGGGTTGCTCTCTGTCAGAATACAGTGTCTAAGGGGGAGACATCGCTGCATCAACATCGCTTGTGTTCCGGCAATTTTTTCGTTGATGTTCATCCTGCTGGTTGAACGAAAAAAAGACTGAGAGTGTGTACACAGCTTTAGGATGGCTACTTCATTCCTCCACTGTATGTGACTAAAGTAGCCACCCTTGGGCAGCAGCATTATCAACCTGTGGATAGCGTAATGCTAAATGAGCTAGTACAGAAAGCCTAACTGGAGCTAACATTTGGTAAGCTATTAAAGCCATATTTTTTATTCCTTTTGGGAATAAAGGTTTTAACTGTACAAAAAAAGCTGACTATTGTAAGCACCCCATGTCAGTGGTAAATTGTTTTTCACAATCCTCTAACTGCCAATTTTGCTGTACAGCTTGGTCTGTTAAAGAAAGATGAAAAACAACAGACTTACTGGCAGGATCAAGAGGCAATACAACTACTTTACACATGGGAAAATCAAAAATAGCTGTGCTTTTGCTAGTGATAAATTGCATTTTATTTTGTTCACAATTCTACTTTCAAAACTTACCTAATGTACATCCACTTAAATCAGTTGTATTGTGTTGTTCCCTATACTCATGATAATTCTTATATTTTCTTGCAGAAATTGTCTCATGGATTTTGATAAGATTAGACATATAGGGGAAGCTTATTTACTATCAATTCAAACTACAGCAATTAATCTATTTTGATAAATCTATTGGTGCCAACTGGTGCTGCACAATGCAAAACAAAGTGTATTGCACTGTCTCACACATTTGTACTGTGAAACAGTCAGTCTGTAACTGTTTGTCAAATTCTGACATTTTTGACTGGCAAAACAAAATTTGCAATGAACCAAAATAAGACAAAGAGTGTTTAATGTCTTGTTAACCATATACTGGCTGACTGTTTGCTTTCTATTTTCATGGTCAAAGCCCATTAAAGGGTTACCCCACTTATCAATAAAACTCACACAACATCATAGTAAAATTAAGTGTTGACTTTTATATGTGACTTTCTTGCCTTCAGTTGACTAGCAAAATTGTACCCATTTCTTAATGTACAGAATATGAAAAGGCATGTCACTGCAGTGGTAGTAAGCACAGAATTGAGTATTGGTACAGTGGCAGCTAGCATGTAGATGGGCATTGGTGCAGTAATGAGTGAAGTGGGGGCATACAGGAGAGGTAATGGAGTGACGGTGGGATTTCAGGAATGCTGGTACTGGTGCATTGGTGGTGAGCTGGGGGGATTGTGGGCACAGTGGCGGGTGGTGCCTCCACCATTCATCAGAGGTCTGGTGAGGGGGTTTAACCTGAAAGGGCCAATTAGAAGACCATGTCCCATTTAAAAAAGGACCAAGATATATCCCTGGGAATTAAAGACCAGTTAACCTAACATCAATACGTTGCAAGTAGGGATGAGCCGAACACCCCCCGGTTCGGTTCGCACCAGAACCCGCGAACGGACCGAAAGTTCGCACGAACGTTAGAACCCCATTGACGTCTATGGGACTCGAACGTTCGAAATCAAAAGTGCTCATTTTAAAGGCTAATTTGCATGGTATTGTCCTAAAAAGGGTTTGGGGACCCGGGTCCTACCCCAGGGGACATGTATCAATGCAAAAAAAACTTTTAAAAACGGCCGTTTTTTCGGGAGCAGTGATTTTAATGATGCTTAAAGTAAAAAAAAAAAAGTGAAATATTCCTTTAAATATCGTACCTGGGGGGTGTCTATAGTATGCCTGTAAAGTGACGCGTGTTTCCCATGTTTAGAACAGTCCCTGCACCAAATGTCATTTTTAAAGGAAAAAATCTCATTTAAAACTGCTTGCGGGTTTAATGTCATGTCGGGTCATGGCAATATGGATGAAAATCAGTGAGACAAACGGCATGGGTACCCCCCAGTCCATTACCAGGCCCTTTGGGTCTTGTATGGATATTAAGGGGAACCCCGCACCCAAATTAAAATAAGGAAAGGTGTGGGGCCACCAGGCCCTATATACTCTGAACAGCAGTATACAGGCGGTGCAAACAAGACAGGGACTGTAGGTTTGTTGTTAAGTAGAATCTGTTTGTAATTTTGAACATTTTTAACGTGTTTAGCTCCAGCCAAAAAATCTTTTCTAAGCTTTTTGGAAAACATAGGGAAGGGTTATCACCCCTGTGACATTTGTTTTGCTGTCTTTCCTCCTCTTCAGAAGATTTCACCTCACTTTTTTGTCCCAATGAAAAATGTTTTTTGAAAATTTGGGTTTTTTTGTGGAACAAGGATTGGAAAGCATCAGTGGAAAGGAGAAATTGTTTTCCCATATTAACTCTTACAGGAGAGAATTTCCCTTCCTAGGGGTAGATTTCATCTCACTTCCTGTTGTCTCCTTCCGTTTGCAAGTAGGAGTCGTTTGTAAGTTAGATGTTTGAAAGTAGGGTCCTGCCCTATATACTCAGCAGAAATTTGGGCCTTAGGTGTTGCTGTGGCCACAACACTGTAAGCCCTCACAGGGCCCTGCTGTGAAATATTAGATCAAGAATTGTAATTACATGCCCCTGTTGAACAGGAGCTGAAAAATTAGGCCTTAGGCACTGGTGCTGGTGCCACAACACTGCAACCCCTCACAGACACTCTAGTTGGAACGCAGGAACGAGCCCTGCTGCAAATTATTGCTTCAAAAATTGTAATTACACGCCCCTGTTAGACAGGGGCAGAAAAATTGGGCCTTAGGCACTGGTGCTGGTGCCACAACACTGCAACCCCTCACAGACACTCTAGTTGGAACGCAGGAACGAGCCCTGCTGCAAAGTATTGCATCAAAAATTGTAATTACACGCCCCTGTTAGACAGGGGCAGAAAAATTGGGCCTTAGGCACTGGTGCTGGTGCCACAACACTGCAACCCCTCACAGACACTCTAGTTGGAACGCAGGAACGAGCCCTGCTGCAAAGTATTACATCAAAAATTGTAATTACACGCCCCTGTTAAACAGGGGCTGAAAAATTGTGCCTTAGGCACTGGTGGTGGCGCCCAGAACCAAAAATGTTCTTACAAGCTATCAGCGTGATGATTGAGGAGGAAGAGGATAATTACTCAGGGATAGTCACTCAGCATCAGCATAGGCAGTCTTTGAAGGGATCTGAGATTTCAAAAAAAATTATTCGGTTACATCAGCATCAGGTGCTTGGTAGCTGGTGGTGATCCAAGACTCATTCATTTTTATGAAGGTCAGCCGATCGACCGAGTCGGTGGACAGACGCACCCTGTGATCGGTTACCACGCCTCCAGCAGCACTGAATGTGCGTTCCGAAAGAACGCTGGATGCAGGACAGGCCAGTAGCTCAATTGCATACTGTGCAAGCTCTGGCCAGTGATCCATCCTCAAGACCCAGTAACCCAGAGGATTTTCGGTGGGAAAGGTGTCCAAGTCTGATCTTGCCCCTAGGTATTCCTGCACCATGTAAAACAGACGCTGGCGATGGTTGCTGGAACCGATCATACCTTGGGGCTGCGGACCAAAAAATTGTCTGAACGCATCGGTCAGACGGCCACCTTCTCCACCGCTCCTTCTTTGACTGACCGAAGCCTCAGCAACACGTTGTCCAGAAACAGGAGTTTGTAACCTCCCAGTCTCTGGGAACGCGTTGCACAGACCTTTCTGCAAGGCCTCCCGAAGATGTTTCATCCTCTGCTCCCTCTGCGATGGCAAGATAAGGTCCGCAACCTTACCCTTGTAACGTGGATCAAGGAGGGTTGCCAGCCAGTATTGGTCCTTCTCCTTGATACCACGAATACGAGGATCCTTACGCAGGCTTTGCAGGATCAGGGAGGCCATGCAGCGTAGGTTTGCTGAGGCATTCGGTCCGGAGTCCTCTGGGTCACTAAGAACGACATGGTCCGCAGCCACCTCCTCCCAGCCACGTACAAGTCCATGTGTTTCTTGGGACTGATCCCTTAAAGACTGCTGCTGATGCTGAGTGCCAGGCTCCACCTCCATACTGACACAATCTTCCTCCTCCTCCTCTTCCTCCTCGTCCTCTTCCTGTGTGATCGGCGGGCACGCAGGAACACTGTCTGGATAAAGGGGGCCTTGAGAGCTAAGGAAGTCCTCCTCTTCCTGCCTCTGTTCTGCCTCAAGTGCCCTGTCCATTATTCCACGCAGCGTGTGCTCCAACAGGTGGACAAGGGGGACAGTGTCACTGATGCATGCACTGTCACTGCTCACCATCCTCGTGGCCTCCTCGAATGGTGACAGGACAGTGCATGCATCCCTGATCATGGCCCACTGGCGTGGGGAAAAAAAACCAAGCTCCCCTGACCCTGTCCTGGTGCCATAGTCGCACAGGTACTCATTGATGGCCCTCTGCTGCGTGTGCAGCCGCTGCAGCATGGCCAACGTTGAGTTCCACCTGGTGGGCATGTCACAGATTAGGCGGTTCTTGGGCAGGTTAAACTCCTTTTGGAGGTCCGTCAGCCGAGCACTGGCATTATATGACCGGCGGAAATGCACACAGACTTTCCTGGCCTGCCTCAGGACATCCTGTAAGCCCGGGTACCTGCCCAAGAACCGCTGCACCACCAAGTTAAGGACGTGAGCCAAACAGGGCACATGGGTCATTTGTCCCTGTCGGAGGGCAGAGAGGAGGTTGGTGCCATTGTCGCAAACCACCATTCCTGCCTTAAGTTGGCGTGGCGTCAACCACCTCTGAACCTGCCCCTGCAGAGCTGACAGAACCTCTGCCCCAGTGTGGCTCCTGTCCCCCAAGCACACCAGCTCAAGCACCGCATGGCATCTTTTGGCCTGCGTACTTGCGTAGCCCCTTGAACGCCTACGGAGCACCGCTGGTTCCGAGGAAGAGGCCATGGAGGAAGAAGAAGAGGAGGGGGTGGAGGAGAGAGGTGTGTCACAATCAGCATTTTGGAGGCGTGGTGGCAGAACAACCTCCAACACTACTGCACCTTGTCCTGCATCCTTCCCAGCTGCCAGCAGAGTCACCCAATGCGCCGTGAAACTTAGGTAACGTCCCTGTCCATGCCTGCTGGACCATGAGTCAGCGGTAATATGCACCTTACCGCTGACCGCCCTGTCCAGCGAGGCATGGACATTGCCTTCCACATGCCGGTAGAGAGCCGGAATCGCCTTCCGTGAGAAAAAGTGGCGTTTGGGTACCTGCCACTGAGGAACCGCACATTCCACAAACTCACGGAAGGGGGCAGAGTCTACCAACTGAAAAGGCAGCAGTTGAAGTGCTAGCAATTTTGCCAAGCTAGCATTCAACCGCTGGGCATGTGGATGGCTGGGAGCAAACTTCTTTCGGCGGTGCAGCAGCTGGGGCAGGGAAATTTGCCTGGTACAATCTGACGTCGGTGTACCAAAAGCAGATTGCCCACAAGTACTTGGCTGTGACACACCTAATTCTACACCTTCATTCCTCTCACTGCAGGTCTCAGAGAGGACTGAAGGTCTAGTGGGGTTGGAAATCTCAGCTGATGAGGAGCAAGGAGAGATCCTCTTTGTTCTTTGGTGTGGGTCTTTTAGATACGCTTGCCAACGAACTGCATGGCAGGTCAACATATGTCTGGTCAAGCATGTGGTACCCAAGCGGGAGATATTTTGGCCACGCGAGATACGCTTGAGACATATGTTGCAAATAGCAGCGGTGCGATCTGATGCACTCGTCTCAAAAAAGGCCCACACCAAAGAACTTTTTGAATAACGCGCAGAGACTGCAGCGCCCTGCACATGTGGAGCTTTGGGGTGTGATGCAGTCAATGTGTTGCCCTTAGGCTGGCCCCTGGAGGGCATCCTGCCTCGTTGGTGATGTGCTGCCGCCTCCTCCTCCTCCTCCTCCTCCTCCTCCTCCTCCTCCTCCTCCTCTCTCCTATCAGGCACCCACGTTGAGTCAGTGACCTCATCATCCCCTCCCTCCTCATCACTGGAGCAAACCTGGCAGTATGCTGCAGCAGGGGGAGCATGACTGCCAGATTGCTGTCCTTCTTGGGCACCCCCTCTGTCCGCGCTCATGTTACTGCCTTCATCGAGCTCAGTATCGTCATCAGAGCCTTCCAAACGCTGGGCATCCTCCTGGAGCATGTACCCAACACTGTGGTCAAACAGTTCGAGGGAATCCTCATGAGGACATGGTGGAGCTAGGGAAGGAGTCACTGATGACATTGAGCTGAAGGAAGAGGCCGCTGCTTTGCCAGACAAAGCACCCTGGGCATGGGTGAGAGAGGATGAGGAGGATGAGGACGGCTTGGTCATCCACTCGACCAAGTCTTCCGCATGTTGCGGCTCAACATGGCCAGCTGCCGAAAAAAAGGCCAAGCGTGTCCCATGGCCACGTGCTGATGAGGATGCACCGTCTCCACGACCAGCACTAGACACAGAGCCTGCTTGCCCTCTCTTATTGGCTTGTGACTGTCTGCCTCTCCTTCTTGGCCTTCCAGACATACTAATGGCCTGTAGCTGCACTAAGCTGGGATAGAACACCTGTAATTTTCTTCAAGTAGCTTTATATACTGTAACCAGACAAGCCTGCCTGTCAGTAGGAAGATAACAGGAACGGATCTAGCTGAACACTGTGAGCAGGACGCACTGTACTAAATGTAAATAGTCTAGCTGCCTGACCGTGGTACTAATAGGATCAAATAGAACACCTGTAATTTTCTTCAGGTAGCTTTATATACTGTAACCAGACAAGCCTGCCTGTCAGTAGGAAGATAACAGGAACGGATCTAGCTGTACACTGTGAGCAGGACGCACTGTACTAAATGTAAATAGTCTAGCTGCCTGACCGTGGTACTAATAGGATCAAATAGAACACCTGTAATTTTCTTCAGGTAGCTTTATATACTGTAACCAGACAAGCCTGCCTGTCAGTAGGAAGATAACAGGAACGGATCTAGCTGTACACTGTGAGCAGGACGCACTGTACTAAATGTAAATAGTCTAGCTGCCTGACCGTGGTACTAATAGGATCAAATAGAACACCTGTAATTTTCTTCAGGTAGCTTTATATACTGTAACCAGACAAGCCTGCCTGTCAGTAGGAAGATAACAGGAACGGATCTAGCTGAACACTGTGAGCAGGACGCACTGTACTAAATGTAAATAGTCTAGCTGCCTGACCGTGGTACTAATAGGATCAAATAGAACACCTGTAATTTTCTTCAGGTAGCTTTATATACTGTAACCAGACAAGCCTGCCGGTCAGTAGGAATTTAACAGGAACGGATCTAGCTGAACACTGTGAGCAGGACGCACTGCACTAAATGTAAATAGCAGGAACGGATCTAGCTGAACACTGTGAGCAGGACGCACTGCACTAAATGTAAATAGTCTAGAAGATAACAGGAACGGATCTAGCTGAACACTGTGAGCAGGACGCACTGCATTAAATGTAAATAGTCTAGATAGAAGATAACAGGAACGGATCTAGCTAAACTGAATACAGTGTATATATATATATGCAACACCTGGGATGCATATATATACACAATACACTGTAAGTGCAGCTAACTGACTGACTGTTCTGCCTAATCTATCTAACTCAAATCAAATGACACTGTCTCTCTCTCTCTCTATCTCTCAGCACACCGGAACACACACTACACAGGGCCGCCGTGCAGGCGGCCTTATATAGTGTGGGGTGTGTACTAAATGCCCTGAGCCGTAATTGGCCAAAGCCACCCTGGCTTTGGCCAATTACAGCTCTCTCTACTGACAGCGCTGTGATTGGCCAAGCATGCGGGTCATAGTGCATGCTTGGCCAATCATCAGCCAGCAATGCACTGCGATGCCGCAGTGAATTATGGGCCGTGACGCGCCACACGAATTTAGCGCGAACGGCCCATAACGTTCGCAATTCGGCGAACGATCGAACAGCCGATGTTCGAGTCGAACATGGGTTCGACTCGAACACGAAGCTCATCCCTAGTTGCAAGCTCTTGGAAAGGATGACAAGGGACTATATACAAGATTTTAGTAATGAAAACCGTATCATTAGCAGTAATCAGCATGGATTCATAAAGAATCGTTCTTGCCAAACCAACTTATTAACCTTCTATGAGGAGGTGAGCTGCCAGCTAGATAAAGGAAGACCCGTAGACGTGGTGTATCTGGATTTTGCAAAAGCATTTGATACAGTTCCCCATAATTGTTTACTGTACAAAGTAAGGTCCGTTGGCATGGACTAGGGATGAGCCGGACACCCCCCTGTTCAGTTCGCACCAGAACTTGCGAACAGGCAAAAAATTTGTTCGAACATGCGAACACCGTTAAAGTCTATGGGACACGAACATGAATAATCAAAAGTGCTAATTTTAAAGGCTTATATGCAAGTTATTGTCATAAAAAGTTTTCGGGGACCTGGGTCCTGCCCCAGGGGACATGGATCAATGCAAAAAAAGTTTTAAAAACGGCCGTTTTTTCGGGAGCAGTGATTTTAATAATGCTTAAAGTGAAACAATAAAAGTGCAATATTCCTTTAAATTTCATACCTGGGGGGGTGTCTATAGTATGCCTGTAAAGGGACGCATGTTTCCCGTGTTTAGAACAGTCTGACAGCAAAATGACATTTCAAAGGAAAAAAGTCATTTAAAACTACTCGCGGCTATTAATGAATTGCCGGTCCAACAATACATATAAAAGTTCATTG
Organism: Aquarana catesbeiana; assembly: GCF_042186555.1. NCBI lineage: Eukaryota > Metazoa > Chordata > Amphibia > Anura > Ranidae > Aquarana > Aquarana catesbeiana. Next base: position 586,870,037 of record NC_133324.1, on the reverse strand, counting down.
ATAAAAACGGCATGGGAATTCCCCAAACGGGGAACCCCGAACCAAAATTAAAAAAAAAAAATGACTTGGGGGTCCCCCTAAATTCCATACCAGGCCCTTCAGGTCTGGTATGGATATTAAGGGAAACCCCGGCCAAAATAAAAAAAAAATGGTGTGGGGTCCTCCTCAAAATCTATACCAGACCCTTCAGGTCTGGTATAGATTTTAAGGGGAACCCCACGCCAAAATAAAAAAAAATGGCGTGGGGTCCCCCCAAAAATCCATACCAGACCCTTATCCGAGCATGCAACCTGGCAGGCCGCAGGAAAAGAGGGGGGGAGAGAGAGCGCCCCCCCTCCTGAACCGTACCAGGCCACATACCCTCAACATTGGGAGGGTGCTTTGGGGTAGCCCCCCAAAACACCTTGTCCCCATGTTGATGGGGACAAGGGCCTCATCCCCATGTTGATGGGGACTAGGGCCTCATCCCCACAACCCTTGCACGGTGGTTGTGGGGGTCTGCGGGCGGGGGCTTATTGGAATCTGGAAGCCCCCTTTAACAAGGGGACCCCCAGATCCCGGCCCTCCCCCCTGTGTGAAATGGTAAGGGGGTACTTTTACCCCTACCATTTCACAAAAAAACTGTCAAAAGTGTTAAAAATGACAAGAGACAGTTTTTGACAATTCCTTTATTTAAATGCTTCTTCTTTCTTCTATCTTCTATCTGCTTTCTTCTATCTTCTATCTTCTATCTTCCTTTGGTTTCTTCCTCCATCTTCTTCTTCTGGTTCTTCTGGTTCTTCCTCCGGTGTTCTCGTCCGGCATCTTCCTCTGCGGCGTCTTCTTCCCTTCTTCTCCTCGGGCCTCTCCGCATCCATGATGGCATGGAGGGAGGCTCCCGCTGTGTGATGCTTCTCTCTTCTGACGGTTCTTAAATAACGGGGGCCACCCGGTGACCCCGACCCGCTCTGACGCACAGGGACTTGACAGGGACTTCCCTGTGGCATTCCCCGTAACGTCAGAGAGGCGGAGTCACCCGTTACGTAACCCCGCCCCCTTCTGACATCACGGGGAATGCCATAGGGAAGTCCCCGTCAAGTCCCCCTGCTTTAGAGGGGGGTGGGGTCACCAGGTGGCCCCGCCCCCCGTTATTTAAGAACCGTCAGAAGAGGAGAAGCGTCACACAGTGAGAGCCTCCCTCCATGCCATCATGGATGCGGAGCGGCCTGAGGAGAAGAAGGGAAGAAGACACAGCGGAGGAAGATGCCGGACGAGAACACCGGAGGAAGAACCAGAAGAACCAGAAGAAGAAGAAGATGCAGGAAGAAACCGAAGGAAGATAGAAGAAAAAAGATAGAAGATAGAAGAAAGAAGAAGCATTTAAATAAAGGAATTGTCAAAAACTGTCGCTTGTCATTTTTAACATTTTTGACAGTTTTTTGTGAAATGCCCCCTTACCATTTCACACAAGGGGAGGGCCAGGATCTGGGGGTCCCCTTGCTAAAGGGGGCTTCCAGATTCCGATAAGCCCCCGCCCACAGACCCTCACAACCACCGGGCAAAGGTTGTGGGGATGAGGTCCTTGTCCCCATCAACATGGGGACAAGGTGTTTTGGGGGCCTACCCCAAAGCACCCTCCCAATGTTGAGGGCATGTGGCCTGGTACGGTTCAGGAGGGGGGGCGCTCTCTTGTCCCCCCCTCTTTTCCTGCGGCCTGCCAGGTTGCATGCTCGGATAAGGGTCTGGTATGGATTTTTTGGGGGACTCCACACCATTTTTTTTTATTTTGGCGCGGGGTTCCCCTTAAAATCCATACCAGACCTGAAGGGTCTGGTATAGATTTTGAGGGGGACCCCATGCCATTTTTTTTTATTTTGGCCGGGGTTCCCCTTAATATCTATACCAGACCTGAAGGGCCAGGTATGAAATTTAGGGGGACCCCCCACGTCATTTTTTTTTTTTTTTTTTCATTTTTTTACATTTTGGTTCGGGGTTCCCCTGTGGGGAATTCCCATGTCGTTTTTATCAATTAACTTTTATATGTATTGTCGGAGTAGTTAATAGCCGCGAGTAGTTTTAAATGACTTTTTTTCCTTTGAAATGTCATTTTGCTGTCAGACTGTTCTAAACACGGGAAACATGCGCCCCTTTACAGGCATACTATAGACACCCCCCAGGTATGAAATTTAAAGGAATATTACACTTTTATTGTTTCACTTTAAGCAATATTAAAATCACTGCTCCCGAAAAAACGGCTGTTTTTAAAAAAAATTTTTGCATTGATCCTTGTCCCCTGGGGCAGGACCCAGGTCCCCAAACACTTTTTATGACAATACCATGCATATAAGCCTTTAAAATTATCACTTTTGATTTCTCCCATAGACTTTTAAAGGGTGTTCCGCGTCTTTCGAATTTGCCGCGAACACCCCAAATTGTTCGCTGTTCGGCGAACTGGCGAACAGCCGATGTTCGAGTCGAACATGAGTTCGACTCGAACTCAAAGCTCATCCCTAGCATGGACCATAGCATAAGTAAATGGATTGAAAACTGGATACAGGGGTGAGTTCAGAGGGTAGTGATAAATGGGGAGCACTCAGAATAGTCCGGTGTGGAAAGTGGGGTCCCCCAGGGTTCTGTGTTGGGACCAATCCTATTTAATTTGTTCATAAACGACCTGGTGGAGGGGGTGAACAGCTCAATCTCTGTATTTGCAGACGATACTAAGCTAAGCAGGGCAATAACTTCTCCGCAAGATGTGGAAACCTTGCAAGAAGATCTGAACAAATTAATGGGGTGGGCAGCTACATGGCAAATTAGGTTTATTGTAGAAAAATGTAAAATATTGCATATGGGTCGCAAAAATATGAATGCAATCTACTCACTGGGGGGGTAAACCTCTGGGGGAATCTAGGATGGAAACATATCTGGAGGTCCCAGTAGATGACAGGCTCAGCAATGGCATGCAAGCTGCTGCAAGCAAAGCCAACAGAATAATGGCATGCATTAAAAAGGGGATTAACTCCAGAGATAAAACGATAATTCTCCCGCTCTACAAGACTCTGGTCAGAATGCCCTCCAGTTCTGGGCACCAGTCCTCAGGAAGGATGTGCTGGAACTGGAGAGAGTCCAGAGAAGGGCAACAAAGCTAATTAAGGGACTGGAGGATCTCAGCTATGGGGAAAGACTGCAAGCACTGAACTTATTCTTTCTGGGGATGAGACGCTTGAGAGGGGATATGATTTCAATGTACAAATACCGTACTGGTGACCCCACAATAGGGATAAAGCTCTTCCACGAAAGGGAATTTAAAAAGACACATGGCCATTCACTAAAATTTGTAGAGAAGCAGTTTAACCTTAAACTGTGTAGAGGGTTCTTTACTGTAAGAGCGGTAAGGATGTGGAATTCTCTTCCACAGGCAGTGGTTGCAGCAGGGAGCATAGGTAATTTAAAAAAACTATTAGATAGGCACCTGAACGACCATAACATACAGGGCTATACAATGTAATACTGACATAAAAGCACACAGACAGGTTGGACTTGATGGACTTGTGTCTTTTTTCAACCTCACCAACTATGTAACTATGTAACACAACCTGCCCTGCTGCAGCAAATTTCCTTCTTACTGGGTATGGCTATTGAATATGATGATGGCCTATATTTAGGCTGAGTTCACACCAATGCGAATTGGATGCGGGCTTCCCCAATTCGCATAGCAGGAGAATGTCACTGGCTCTCCATGGAGCCGGTTCACATATCTCTGCAGCAGGTCCGGTGCATTTTTCAGGAAAAACGTGTGCCTTTTTTGGTCCTTTTTAGGTCCGAATTCAGCCCAAAATTCAGGCTGAAATCGGACCTGAAACGGTGAATCAGGACGCACCGGACCCCTGCTGTGCGACGGATCCATCTTAGGTGTGAACCCAGCCTTAAACATCACTGCTATCACACAATGTTGAGAGCAATACACAATTCCTATAGGAGACCTGGAAGTTAGTGACAGTGCTGATGATCTCTTATAACCTGCAGTGATCTCCATAGATCCTGGCAATCAGCTACCAGCACAAAAAGTCTCTGTCACTGATAACTTATTTATGGCTTATACATGTTATTGGGTAAAAAGAGCCACAAATACTGTACATTTTTACATTTTTAGTTTTTGCCAGATCAGGAACTGATTGCTGACAGGTGCAGTCTGATCAGCTCAGTACTGCTGAACTAAGCAGTACTGTCATCAAGTGGTAGGTTCAGGTCCTGATGTCTGCACATATGCAGTAGAACCCCATAAAAATCTATTGGGTTCTATAGTGCACACCAGACAGCAGGAAGGAGAGGACTGGCTGGCCACATGCATAATGCTGGTGGAGGTGGGGAGAGTGGTTTATATCAGCATGTAGGCATGTGCAGTTTATCCTCCCCTCTGCAGGTGGTGCCGAGTTGCTGGCCACTGTACAGAGGGAATGGAGGACGAGCGTAACTTTGTTACTCTGAAGCCTTCATAGGTGTCATTAGGAGAGCAGCTGTCTGATTGAATGCTGCAACCCTTGGTGGCCATCTTTAGTGAGGGCGGTGCTAATAAATAGCACTGTCCCACTACAATTGGCACCCATTTGCAAAGTGGATAGAGTAGGGACATGATTCCTGCTGCTTATGGACTGTGCAACTAGCACTAGGGAGAGGTTCCTGACAAGGAGGGATAGAGCAGGGATACCACTGCTGGCTCTGCTGTCCTGGGACTTCAGAGCTATAGCAAAGAACTTTCTGTCGAACTGCAAGTGTGCCTACATCACTGCTCTGTCACCCTCTTCATTCAGCTGCTGCTTGGTAACATAAGTATTGGTAAAGTGGAACCCCAAGCATAGGAGCTGTTGTACCCAAATTGCCTGCATTCCTAAGACTCTGATACCATGCTGTTTTGGGATTGTTAAGCAAGCACTTTGTCGCTACTCACTACGTATATTTGTTACATCTATTTAACCACATAATATCGGTGCCACTTTCCTTGGTCTTTATGTACCTTTACTCCATCTTGGGTGCCCACAAGAACAGGGGACTGGGAACAGAGGGTGAGGAAATGTTTAGGAAATTAAGTTTCAAAATTTCCTTACCTTTTAAAATCAGTCATAAGACAATTATAAATGTGCTTTTCCATATATTGCAAGATAATTATTTTAACAATTAAAGAGTCCAACTTTATAAAACTCAAATCTGTTTTAAATCAAATTTTGCTAAGATCTCAAACATAATAAAACAGCTCAGATTTGGAAGTTAGAGATTTCTCAAAACAAATGGAAAGCACATACTGCTTACTCATTACATTAGAAAAAATAAGGAGTTGCGCTAATACCTGTATAATATACCATATAAATCTGCAGTGAAAGAAGATAGTGATGATAAGTATAAATAAAGTGAATCTAAAAAGCGTGTGATAATAATCAAAAAAGTCCCATTGAGTGAAATGTCAATACAATAACCTAGTGGCTGTAAATCATCAGCATAAGTGTAAAACAAGTCCACGTGATAATAAATGTTAATCCGTGACAGCAAGGAAGGATCCACCACCGGGAATGGAAGGGGTTACTCCTTACCAGATGGCCGTGACCCCCCACTACAGAGGATCACAGCAAGCAGATAACTTTGTGAGCCAGAGAATGGAAACTGTTAGCGGCGTCCACTAGAGGTCATCTCATCGTCAGCCACACCAGCGAAACCCAGGGCAAGGGTACCATACAATATATGAAGGAAACTCACATAGTGTAAAACCAACAAATTTATTCAAAGTTTAAAAACCACAGAGTGCACACTTACAAGCATAGTAGATAAAAAAGCCTGAAGTCCGGTTCCTTGGCCACAGGAGCGCGGACAAACCCGTCCTACTGGAATGCAATTTAGTTGGGGGTGACGTCAGCGCGTCGTCTGGCTCCGCCCTACGCGTTTCGTGACACCATCACGTCTTCCAGGGGCACAGGCGGCGTGCTACGTCACCTCCTTAAATAGTCCCAGAGTGAAACCAAGCCTCGCTGTGAATTACTACACGCTGCGAGTCACCCAAGACGCTACAGATACTTCCGGCATCCGGATGCGCTTCACAGTACAAGCAGTCAGCAAAGGTTGTCAGTTTCTGTTAATCTATACGGACCGATATGTGTCCGTAAACAACATATACGTCTGGGTAACAAGTTCATATAAGGATATTTTGCAATTACATATCATATAAAAGTATCCTGCAAATATATGACGAACTCAATACACATATAAAACTGAACATAAAATAAATTAAAATAAACAGTTCATATGTGTCCCAACAATAGTAAACTTCTACTGGGTAACTAACAGTCCAAATCTAATGATTTAGACTTATCCAATATGAGCACTGACAAAACCTATCTGGAACACAAAAAAGAACCCCTTAAAAGGGGAATACAAGTTTGAGTGCCTATATTCCCACATCTTTTATCTAGGTCTGAACTTTTAGGGACCGGAAAAGGGATAATTAGTGCATAGTAGTCTCCAACCTAACCATCCCGCATGAATGCAGCAGCGCCATCTAATGGATAAATCCCAAAAGCCCACTGAGGGAAATATATCATTTCATAAACCGTCAGAGTCTTGTTATCACGTTGAGATGGCATCTAATGGATAAAATTGAGGCTATGGAGGAGTAGCGGTGGAGCCACTTAGCTGGTGACCACCATGTTTAAACCACTCCACTTCCGGTTTTCTGTAAAGCCTAGGTTCAGAGTAGTGAGGATTATTTATTATCTACATAGAGTAATTCGATAGAATTCATTCGGGGAACTTTTTTCCTCCATAGCCTCAATTTTATCCATTAGATGCCATCTCAACGTGATAACAAGACTCTGACGGTTTATGAAATGATATATTTCCCTCAGTGGGCTTTTGGGATTTATCCATTAGATGGCGCTGCTGCATTCATGCGGGATGGTTAGGTTGGAGACTACTATGCACTAATTATCCCTTTTCCGGTCCCTAAAAGTTCAGACCTAGATAAAAGATGTGGGAATATAGGCACTCAAACTTGTATTCCCCTTTTAAGGGGTTCTTTTTTGTGTTCCAGATAGGTTTTGTCAGTGCTCTTATTGGATAAGTCTAAATCATTAGATTTGGACTGTTAGTTACCCAGTAGAAGTTTACTATTGTTGGGACACATATGAACTGTTTATTTTAATTTATTTTATGTTCAGTTTTATATGTGTATTGAGTTCGTCATATATTTGCAGGATACTTTTATATGATATGTAATTGCAAAATATCCTTATATGAACTTGTTACCCAGACGTATATGTTGTTTACGGACACATATCGGTCCGTATAGATTAACAGAAACTGACAACCTTTGCTGACTGCTTGTACTGTGAAGCGCATCCGGATGCCGGAAGTATCTGTAGCGTCTTGGGTGACTCGCAGCGTGTAGTAATTCACAGCGAGGCTTGGTTTCGCTCTGGGACTATTTAAGGAGGTGACGTAGCACGCCGCCTGTGCCCCTGGAAGACGTGATGGTGTCACAAAACACGTAGGGCAGAGGCAGACGACGCGCTGACGTCACCCCCAAGTAAATTGCATTCCAGTAGGATGGGTTTGTCCGCGCTCCTGTGGCCAAGGAACCGGACTTCAGTCTTTTTTATCTACTATGCTTGTAAGTGTGCACTCTGTGGTTTTTAAACTTTGAATAAATTTGTTGGTTTTACACTATGTGAGTTTCCTTCATATATTGTATGGTACCCTTGCCCTGGGTTTCGCTGGTGTGGCTGACGATGAGATGACCTCTAGTGGACGCCGCTAACAGTTTCCATTCTCTGGCTCACAAAGTTATCTGCTTGCTGTGATCCTCTGTAGTGGGGGGTCACGGCCATCTGGTAAGGAGTAACCCCTTCCAGTCCCGGTGGTGGATCCTTCCTTGCTGTCACGGATTAACATTTATTATCACGTGGACTTGTTTTACACTTATGCTGATGATTTACAGCCACTAGGTTATTGTATTGACATTTCACTCAATGGGACTTTTTTGATTATTATCACACGCTTTTTAGATTCACTTTATTTATACTTCTCATCACTATCTTCTTTCACTGCAGATTTATATGGTATATTATACAGGTATTAGCGCAACTCCTTATTTTTTCTAATTTTTATTCACAATTAATGTTTATTGTCGGATTTGCAGCTTTTCAAATGATTTAATTATTCACTTGGTTTTTAGCGCAGTTTTTTTCAATTTTTTCCATATTTACTCATTACATGGCTTGCTATCAAGATCAAAATATGAAATTCATATTGAGGTGTGTCACCGTATACAAAAAATGTACTATATTTTGAATGCAGATCATCTCACAGGGACTTTAATTTGAATGACGAAAATAACACTTGACTAAAATACAACTAAAACAATCCAGATGACTAAAATATGACCAAAACTAAATTGGCATTTTAGTCAAAAGACTAAAACTAAATTGAAATTTGATGTCAAAGTTAACACTGCACTACCACATATGATTAAGTAGGGGGTATCTACTAAGCCGCTGAAAGAAAAAAAAAAAGAAAAATGCTTTACTGATTTTTTTTCTTAATATTTAATGTTGGTAATATATTTAGGTAAAATGTGCAATGGCATTACAGCCAATAGAGTTTATAGTTTTTTGGGGTTCTTATATTTTATAATTTCAAAGTTGCACTTCTGTTTGTCAAAAAGCAATATTTTGTTTGATTAGGAAATTTATAAAGATGTAATCTATCACAATGGTTACATCTGTGTCTGTAGTGCGTGTTCAAATCTTAATACCATACAAAAAAACATGTTATTAGATTTTGACTCCAGGAGTATATCATGAGTTTGGCAATTCTAGAGAAATGCTTAAATAATGCATTACAATTTACTTAAACCTATTAGATTTGTTTTTACGGAAAAACTTTTCATTAACCACTTCAATACCAGGCACTTAGACACCTTCCCGCCCAGGCCAATTTTCAGCTTTCAGCGCTGTCGCAATTTGAATGACAATTGCGTGGTCATCCAACACTGTACCCAAACAATTTTTTTATCATTTTGTTCCCACAAATAGAGCTTTCTTTTGGTGGTATTTGATCACCTCTGCGGTTTTTATTTTTTGCGCAACAAAAAAAAAAAGCCGAAAATTTTGAAAAAAAACAAGTTTTTCTTTGTTTCTGTTAAAATTTTTTGGAAATAAGTATGTTTCTTCTTCAATGACGGGCACTGATATGGCTGCACTGACGGGCACTGATACTGCAGCACTGATGGGCACCTATGAGGTGGCACCAATGAGGTGGCACTGATGAGGTGGCACTGACGAGCACTGATGATGAGCACTGATAGGCGGCACAGATGGGCACTGATAGGTGGCACTGATGGGCACTGATAGGTGGCACTGGTATGCGGCACCGATGGGTACTCATTGGAGGCACCGATGGGCACTCATAGGCGGCACTGATGGGCATTTGTAGGTGGCATTGATGGGTACTTATGGGTGGCACTGATGGGTACTTATTGGTGGCACTGATAGGTTGCACGGATGGGCACTGATGGGCACTGATAAGTGGGCACTGGTGGGCACGGATGGGCACTGACAGGTGGCACCGATAGACACTGATGAGTGGCACTGATGACACTGATTGATGGCACTGATGCCCCTAAGGGTGGCATTGCTGGGCATCAGTGCTATATAATGGTGCCAATCAGTGCCCCGTGGGCGGGCGGCGGCATGTTATCCTGCTGGACGTCATATGACACCCAGTCAGGATAACTGAACCACCGCCCGGCCGTCATCTGCTATGGGCCGGGCGGGAAGTGGTTACAGGTGTATCAAAGTCAGTATAACGAATGACTGTATACAGTCCAAGTATTGAATCTGCAAATGAAGTATATATCAAGGACACATCATTACTTCACATATACTATACAGAATTGGTCCAACTAAGGCATTTTGAGTTTGCATAAGTAGCTACCAATAGGGATGGGCGAACGGTTTGGCCCAAGCATACGTTCGGGCCAAACTTTGGCTGTGTGGACGTTCAGCGAAAAACGAACATTGTGCGGTGTTCGTGGCAAATTTGAAAGCCGCGGAACTCCATTAAAGTCTATGGGTCACTAACATGAAAAACCAAAAGTGCTCATTTTAAAGGCTTATATGCAAGGGATTGTCATAAAAAGTGTTTGGGGACCTGGGTCCTGCCCCAGGGGACATGTATCAATGCAATGAAAAGTTTTAAAAATGGCCGTTTTTTTCGGGAGCAGTGATTTTAATAATGCTTAAAGTGAAACAATAAAAATGAAATATTCCTTTAAATGTCGTGCCGGGGGGTGTCTGTAGAATGCCTGTAAAGTGTTGCAGTTTTCCCATGTTTAGAAGAGTACCACAGCAAAATTACATTTCTAAAGGAAAAAAGTAATTTAAAACTGATCATGGCTGTAATGATTTGTCGAGTCTTGGCAATATAGATAAAACTCATTGAAAAAAACAGCATGGGTTCCCCCCCAGTCCATTACCAGGCCCTTTGGGTCTGGTATGAATATTAAGTGAACCCTAAACCAAAAATGTAAAAAAAAAATTGTGTGTGATCTCCCCAAAATCCATTCCAGGCCCTTCAAGCTGTTATGGATATTAAGGGGAACCCTGCGCCAAATTAAAAAAAAATGGCGTAGGGGTCCCCCCAAAAGCCATACCAGACCCTTATCTGAGCATTCAACCTGGCAGGCTACAGGAAAAGAGGGGGGATGAGAGAGCGCCCCCCTCCTGAACCATGCCAGGCCACATGCCCTCAACATAGGGAGGGTGCTTTGGAGTAGCCCCCCAAAGCATCTTGTCCCCATGTTGATGGGGACAAGGGCCTCATCCCCACAACCCTTGCCCAGTGATTGTTGGGGTCTGCGGGTGAGGGGCTTATCGGAATCTGGAAGCTCCCTTTAACAAGGGGACCCACAGATCCCGGCCTCCCCCTATGTGAATTGCTAACGGTACACTGTACCCCTACTGTTTCACAAAAAAAGTGTCAAAAATAGTAAAAAAGACAGGCGACACCTTGGGACAAGTCCTTTATTAAAAGATTAAAAACTAAAAATGTCCCGCGATGTGGATCCATCTCACGCCGCCCGGCTGGCCAAAAACAGAAAAAAAAGCTGCAACAGCTCAGCCTCCATGGGAGGCTCCCGCCGAGTGACGTTTCTTCTCGCTGACAGCTGTTATATATCTGAGGGCGGGGCCACTCGGTGACATAAACAGGTGACCCGCCTTCCTCTGATGTCTCTTTATTTGGTTTTGGTATTGACTCCTTTTGTGCTATCCCATTGACAACAGAACAGGGGGTAGGTCTGTTTAGCAGATGAAAACTGAGCAGGACTGACATCACTCATTCCACAAAAAATGCTGTGGACGTCTGCCCACAACAGGGCTTCTGGCAGAGGGATAAAACATGGAGAATGAATGCGCATGCAGAGAAATTGAAAAAAAGTGCATGCATTTGCATGTACTGTAAACTGCATATGCTTTCGTCTGTGCCCTGACATATACTTTAAGTATTTGGAGCTTTGCAGTTCCGCTTAAATATATATAATTTTAATACACTGCACTGTATATAAAGTCTACACTACACTGACTTCACTGTATCACTGTATATATATATAGTGAATACACTGTATATTAATATATATATATATATATATATATATATACTGTATGTATATATATATATATATATATATATATATTAAACTGCCTGCATGCCACTAACTAACCTGCCTCTAGCTAACGTTCTCTCAATCATACCACTATATACAGCCACAGTGTAAGCAGCCTTATATAGTGTGAGGCGTGGACTTAGCCCCCTGAGCCATTACTGGCTAAAGGCACCCTGCCTTTGGCCAATCATGGCTCTCACAGCAGAGCGCGCTGTGGTTGGCCAAAGCATGCAGGTCAGGTGCAAGCTTTGGCCAATCAGCAGCCGTCAATGCGCTACGATCTCACGGTGCATTATGGGGCACTCCACGGCGCTCAAATTTGCTGCGAACGTCCCATATGTTCAATTAATTTGTGAGCAAATGAAGACCCGATGTTCGAGTCGAACTTACGTTCGACTCGAACATTGGAACCATCCCTATTGATGAGGAGGAGAGACCAGGAGCGCCGGGGGACCCCAGAAAAGGAGGATTGGGGCTGCTGTGTGCAAAACCCTTGCACAGAGCAGGTAAGTATGACATGTTTGTTATTTAAAAAAAAGAAACAAACCTTTACAATCACTTTCAGTCCAAACTGATACATATTACATGAATTACAGACATACTCTATACAGCATCTCACAAAAGTGAGTACACCCTTCACATTTTTGTAAATATTTTATTATATTTTTTCATGTGACAACACTGAAGAAATGATACTTTGCTACAATGTAAAGTAGTGAGTGTACAGCTTGTATAACAGTGTACATTTGCTGTACCCTCAAAATAACTCAACACGCAGCCATTAACGTCTAAACTGCTGGCAACAAAAGTGAGTACACCCCTAAGTGAAAATGTCCAAATTAGACCCAATTAGCCATTTTCCTCATGTGACTCGTTAGTGTTACAAGGTCTCAGGCGTGAATGGGGAGTAGGTGTGTTAAATTTGATGTTATCGCTCTCACTCTCTCATACTGGTCACTGGAAGTTCAACATGGCACCTCATGGCAAAGAACTCTCTGAGGATCTGAATAAAAGAATTGTTACTCTACATAAAGATGGCCTAGGCTATAAGAAGATTGCCAAGACCCTGAAACTGAGCTGCAGCATGGTGGCCAAGACCACACAGCGGATTAACAGGACAGGTTCCACTCAGAACAGGCCTCGCCATGATCGACCAAAGAAGTTGAGTGCACGTGCTCAGCATCATATCCAGAGGTTGTCTTTGGGAAATAGATGTACGAGTTCTGCCAGCATTGCTGCAGAGGTTTAAGGGATGGGGGGTCAGCCTGTCAGTGATCAGACCATATGCCGCACACTGCATCAAATTGGTCTGCATGGCTGTCACCCCAGAAGGAAGCCTCTTCTAAAGATGATGCACAAGAAAGCCCAGAAAAAGTTTGCTGGAGACAAGCAGAATAAGGACATGGATTACTGGAACCATGTCCTGTGGTCTGATGAGACCAAGATAAACTTATTTGGTTCAGATGGTGTCAAGCATGTGTGGCAGCAACCAGGTGAAAAGTACAAAGACAAGTGTGTCTTGCCTACAGTCAAGCATGATGGTGGGAGTGTCATGGTCTGGGGCTGCATGGGTGCTGCCGACACTGGGAAGTTACAGTTCATTGAGGGAACCATAAATGCCAACATGTACTGTGACATACTGAAGCAAAACATGATCCCCTCCCTTCAGAGACAGGGCCGCAGGGCAGTATTCCAACATGATAAGGACCCCCAACACACCTTCAAGACGACCACTGCCTTGCTAAAGAAGCTGAGGCTAAAGGTGATGGACTGGCCAAGCATGTCTCCAGACCTAAACCCTATTGAGCATCTGTGCGGCATCCTTAAATGGAGGGTGGAGGAGCGCAAGGTCTCTAACAACCACCAGCTCCATGATGTAGTCATGGAGGAGTGGAAGAGGACTCCAGTGGCAACCTGTGAAGCTCTGAACTCCATGCCCAAGAGCATTAAGGCAGTGCTGGAAAAAAATGGCGGTCACACAAAATATTGACACTTTGGGTCCAGAACATTTTCACTTAGGGGTGTACTCACTTTTGCTACCTGCAGTTTAGACTTTAATGGCTGTGTGTGTTGTTATTTTAAGGGGACAGCAAATGTACACTGCTACACAAGCTGTACACTCACTACTTTATACTGTAGCAAAGTGTAATTTCTTCAGTGTTGTCAAATGAAAAGATATAATAAAATATTTACAAAAATGTGAGGGGTGTACTCACTTTTGTGAGATACTGTATATAGAAAGTGCTGTCAGAGAGATGTAAGAATGACATTGTGTGGCTGAACAATAATGGGAGATAAGCACATATGTAAGCAACTGCCAAATGAACTGCAGCATGTGCAATACTATTTTAACAGAATAGCTAATTGGCTGAATGATCAGACAGGGAGTAAATGTACCTTGCAGTTTACTAAAGTTAGTGCAAAGTTAGAAGTAATGGGGCAAGACAGATTCTGTAATAATACAAAACAGATTATGAAAGCTAAACAAACATGGACTCTTCACAGCAATGTCCATGTGGTTCAATCAGGTTAATGTGATTGCATAGCATAGGCAGGCCATAAATATAAAGGTGAATGCTGCGGTATCTCAATGTTGGCATGTGATACCCAAAATGAATTAATATTTCACAAATCACTGTAAACCATATACTCAAAATGCGTCTTTAATGCTACAGATAAATACAGTACACACAAGGTGTAAAATCTTATCATCACACGTCATAAGAAAAAAAGTCCTTATTAAAGTGCTCCAATTCTATGCAAAAAGTGTTCCAAAAAGTGCAAAATTCTATACCAAAAAACTCATGTAAAAACATGCGTTGATATAATAAAATATAAAGTCCATTAAAAAAATTATAATATAAAATCCAAAGATGGTGATAGCAAGCGTGTTCTTGTGTCCACTCAGGTGCTCCCCCTTCAGTGTGTGCACTCACCTTAGAGCGTGTGACATTACAGTTAAGCTCGGTCAAAAAACACATATGAACCACCCCTGGGTTCAGTATCTGTGATGGGATCCTGGACTGTTTGGTGGCACGTTTTCCACATACATATATGGCAAAGAAAACTAGATAGTGTAACATTGTTTTAAATAATTGTATTTCTAAACTCTAGCCCCTTTAATAGGGTACTCATTATTCATGGGTGCTTCAGTACACCACTCTTTAAAAGCCAAAGACTCTGTGACCGCTGAATTGGTGTGTCCCTTCCGTGTTGAGACCGTTCAACTGTCTCCTGCACCGTCCTGTCCCCTCCCCAATATGTGTCGATACAGGGATGTGATGTATCTTCCTCAGGGAAATTTTATTAGACGGTTGGTGTGTCAATCAATATGTAGCATTTTAGCGGCCATTTTTTTGTAGACCGCGGACACTCTATCGTCCGTGTCTTTAGTATTGCATATTATCGTCATTGGGCACATGTAATAGTTATCATAACAGTGCCAATTATAAGTTTCAGACTGCCATTTAATCCCTTTACGTACTGTGACCAATTGGAGTGTAAATAATACGTAAAATACTGAGAAATAGTTTCATCATTGGCTAATTTTGAACTCAGGACAGTGCCTAGAAGCGGACATACCATTTACAGCATTATGGTACATTACATCATAAAATAAATTTAATGAGAAATTAATATAAATGAATATAAAATATTTTTGAGAGACCACCATCCGATTATTACAAAGTACCCACCTATAATAGGTACCAACCATTGTACAATGCAACAAATCAAGGAAACCCACATGGAAACTCTTATTTAGAGAAGAGATGGGGTAACCCCTTCAAGGAAGGAAAAAGTATAGAAAGAGAGGAAGATGAGCAGGAAGAAGGTTACAACAAAAAAGGAAGAAGGGAAGATCAGGGGAAGGGATCTACAACCTCAGTGGTACTATTTTAACTAGGGAAGAGACTTTAACATTGGATAAGGGAATTAAATATGCACCAAAGAAAGGACTCAATAAGTTTGAAACATATATTGGAATCCAAAAATGTATAAGGAAATTAAATGTAAAAAAGTATTACGCTCAAAATCCGGTAGAAAGGGCAGCAATAGAAGGTAATTTTACAGAATTAAGAAATAAATCTGTTTTTAACCACAAAATAGTGAACAATAAATATGTTGATTTATTGAAGAGACTGGTCACTACAGAATTAGAACAACTGCCCATTAAGAAAGTATATGAGCAGAGGATATAAAAGAGGGCCTAAAGTCATTGGGAGACAGGAAAAATATTGTAATTCGTCCAGCGGACAAGGGGGGAGGTATAGTGTTGTTATCCACCGAACAGTACAAGGTAGAAATGAACAATATCTTGGGGGACAGGTGTACATATCAAATAATGAAATCTAACCCCACTAAACAATTCAAGAATGAATGGGAAGTCCTTGTTTGATATGGGGCTGAGAGGGGGATATTGAAAAACTTGAATAGAAATACTTGGTACCCACGGCATGTAGACTACCTGTTATCTACTATATCCCCAAGATACATAAGAACAAAACTAACCCCCCAGGTAGACCCATCCAAAGCGGGATAGAGTCTCTTACTTCAAGGCTTGGGGAATATATTGATGTACATTTACAACGTCTGGTTAAGGAAACTAGGGCATTTTTAAAGAACACTAAGCCCACCCTACAATTGCTTAAAGGATGTGATAGGAGTGGAGATATGGTGATGGCTACAGCCGACGTGGCCTCCTTGTACACTAACATTGACAATCAGGGTGCTATGGAAGCAGCAAAATGGGCTTTGAAAAAGAATACCAATATAGAGTGAAAACAATGTAGGTTTACTTTGAAATGTTTAGATTTTTGTTTAAAGCACAACTATTTTTGGAATGAAAACACTTATTACCTACAAATAAGAGGCGTCGCTATGAGCGCTAAATTTGCGCCTAGTGTTGCCAATTTGTATATGGCTAAATGGGAGGAGGAAGTAGTCTTATATGATCTGGATCCAAGGATTTTATTGTACAAATGCTTCATTAATGATATACTGCTAATTTGGAATGGGACTATTGAATATATTGGAAGTTTATTACAATCCCTTAATGACAATGATCGAAATATTCTGTTATCGTGGAATATCAGTAAAGTCAGCATACATTTCTTGAATCTAGAGTTCAAAAACACCCCTCGAGGTATAGAAACAAAAACTTATTTTAAGGAAACGGACCGCAACTCATATATCCCTACTTCTAGCTGTCTCCATAGGCCCTGGATAAATTATATTCCCAGGGGACAATGCAAATTAGAAAGAACTGCACAAGACATGAGGACTTTGAGGTACAAACAGAGAAATTAAGGCAGATGTTCATGGATAAGGGGTATCAGGATGATTTTTTGGAATTGGAAAAAGGAAGAATTAGAGATATAGAAAGGTAAAACCTGCTAATGGATAAAAAAAGTGATAAAATGAATGAGAGTGGGGGTACCTGTATAGTTCTCGGCTATAATTTACAGAACAAAGAAGTGGAAAGGATTATTAATAGATATTGGGGGGTCCTGAAACAAGTTATACACTTAAGAGAAAGTTTACCAGATAAACCAAAGATCGTCTATAAGCGAGCCCCTAACTTGAGGGATAAATTAGTACACAATGTTGTTGAGCCGCCCCCTCCAGGCCAGTGATATTTTGGGACGTCAAGGGCTTTCATGGATGTGGCAGGTGCTATAGCTGCATAAGGGTTCCAAACAATATCAGGAAATTAAAAACATTTACTAATCCCAACACCCAACAGTCATACGGTTTTAAAGTCTTTATCTCATGTGACACTATTGGGGTTGTATAAATGCCCTTGCAATTTAATTTATGTAGGTAGAACCAAAAGAGCATTAAAAGTTAGAATGAAAGAGCACTTTCATATCACTTTAGGAATATATAAGGGGTTTGACAAACATTTCAGTGCACTTTAGGGACAAACACAAAAAAAACCCAACAGGGATGCAATTTTGGGGCATAGAGGCCCCAAAACGTCACTGGAGGGGTACCAACTTTATAAGGGAGATCAGCAAAAAAGAATCTTGGTGGATACACCAATTGGGCTCCTTGGCGCTGGGGGGTTGAATAAAGAATTTGATCTCAAATGCTTTTTAAGTAATAGTTAACACTAAGGGAAGTTAATGGGACAAGTTCTTTGGGCATGGCATGTGACCTATAGGGGTTCACTGCATTCTAGATTGAGGATATATAGTTGCATGGGCACTTATTTCATTGGGTTTGTAATCCTTGGTTGTATTGGTTCTCAATCAGTGCTAAGTTTGGGTGTTAAGAAGTACCACAATCCCATCATGGGGGTAGTGGAGGGGTTTTTATACAATATTATTAATAGTGTTTTTTGGGAGTAGTATTTGATGGGGGCACATATCACTTTAAAATGTAATTAGGAAAATGTAAATCTTACTCTACACCATATTTTATAATAAGTATCGCCTCTCTGTATGTTTTTAGTCTTACATTTTCATTTCAGTATACATATATGTTATTAAAATTAAAAAAAATGTTATATTATTTTATATTCATTTTATCTTAAATTTTTTATATTTGCCTTATATTCAAGAGTGAACATAGTCATTCATATATATATATATATATATATATATATATATATATATATATATATATACTGATCCCTGTTGGTCGCTATGCTACGCTCCTAATACACAGTATTTTACTATGTAATGTATTGTAGCACTGTAAATTGTATGTCCATTTCTAGGCATTGTCCTGAGTTCAAAATTAGCCAATGATGGAACTATTACTCGGTATTCTATGTATTAATTTACACTCCAATGGGTCATAGTACATAATGGGATTAAATGGCAGTCTGAAACTTACGATTAGGGCTGTTATATCTATTACATGTGCCCATTGATGATGATAAGCAATACTAAAGACGCAGATGAGTGTCCGCGATCTACAAGAAAATGGCCGCCGAGATACTACATATTGATTGACATACCAACCGTCCAATAAAATTCCCCCTGAGGAAGATACGTCACAACCCTGTATCAACATGCGTTGGAGAGGGGACAGAACGGTGCATGAGACAGTTGACCGGTCTCAACATGGAAGGGACACACCAATTCAGCGGTCTTTGGCTTTTAAAGAGTGGTGCACTGAAGCACCCATGAAATGTGAGTACCCTATTAAAGGGGGTTGGGTTTAGGAATAAAAATATTTAAAACAATATCACACTATCTAGTTTTCTTTGCCATATGTGTATGTGGAAAAAGTGTCACCAAGCAGCCCAGGATCCCATCACAGATACTGAACCCAGGGGTGGTTCATATGCGTGTTTTGACCGAGCTTAACTGTAAGATCACACGCTCTAAGGTGAGCACACACACACTGAAGGGGGAAGCACCTGAGTGGACACAAGAACACGCTTGCTATCACCATCTTTGGATTTGATATTATTATTTTTTGAATGGACTTTATATTTTATTATATCAACGCATGATTTTACATGAATTTTAAGGTATAGAATTTTGCACTTAGCACTTTTAGTTCACTGGAACACTTTTTATATAGAATTGGAACACTTTAATAAGGACTTTTTTTGTTATGACATGTGATGATAAGATTTTACACCTTGTGTTACATTGTTGCACGGAGTCACTTTATTGATAATAAGCATTGTCACTAGGGCACTTTATGTACTGTATTTATCTGTAGCATTTAAGACACATTTTGAGTATATGGTTTACAGTGATTTGTGAAATATTAATTAATTTTGGGTAATTTTGGGTGATTCATTTTTGTTGTCAATGGACCCTTATCGGAAGATTTGCTAAAACTGGTGCTCTCAAAATCAGCATCTATGTTTTATTGTTAAAGCTTAATTGAACAAGATGAAGTTAGAAGTTGGTTGGTTACTATGCACAGATGCATCAGATTCTGTGTGCTCCAGTTTTAGTAAATCTCCCCCTAAGGCCCCTTTCACATGGGCACCTCCGCTAAGCGGAATCCACGTGCTCAACTCTCCGATGATCCTCGCTGAGCAGGTGGACACAGTCCCACTCTCCTCTATGGGGCAATCAGGTGGAAATGGACAGGTAGTCAGATGGAGACAGGCCATCCGATCCGATCCACCGGATGGATGGGGAATAGGACCACCAGCCATCTGTTGTTGGCAGGCAGGATCAGATCGGACAGCAGCGGGTGTCAGCGGACGTGTCCATAGAAGAGACTGGAAGGTCCGGTCAGGTCTGCCTTCAAAACTGTCAGGCAGACCCAATCAGACAGCCTGTGTGAAAAGGGCCTTAGGCTGGGTTCACATACGTGTGACCATGGGTTCGTGGCTGGGGTCTGGTGTGTGTCTGTTCACCGGTTCAGCTGTGATTCAGGTCTGTTCTTTTGCCTGAATTTGCACCTGAACTGGACCTTAACATGCACAGGACCCTTTTTAAATCCGCTTTGCGTCTGCCCTGGACCTGTGTGAACTGCTTCTATTGAAAGCCGGTCATACTCGCCTGTCATGCGAATTGGATGCAGTAGAAACCCACATCCAATTCGCATATATGTATACCCGGCCTTTTTTTTTTACTTCAGCACTGTGGGTTGAACAAAAAAAACTGACAGGCCCGGTTGAAGCCGCTGTACTAACCATGCGAGGTTAGTTCAGCGATCTCCCCCCTCCCCCCCGCTGAGCTGTTGTGTTCTGACAGGGGGGACCCCCCCCACCAGTACACTTTGATCAGCGCTCTCTGCTGAAAACGTTGATCGGGAGTCGATCAAATGCTGGTTTTCCAGCATGCACAGCCGGCCGGCTTCTGTCAGACAGACCGACATACACAAGGGCAGAATGTCGGACATTTTTTGGAACCGGCAAATGTCTCCCGATGTTCTGCCCGTGTGTATGGGGCTTTAGTGCAGAATTACATTGCTCCACCTGACTGAATGTGGGAAAAGGTGTGTAGAGTGTAGGGGAAGAAGACTTGCAAGGCCTCAAGAGTTGCAGATAACCACTTTGGGCAAACTAATATGATATGCATAAAATTCTGGTTTGCACACATCAGTTTTCTCCACTATACTTACAGTAGAAATTTTGCAAGGTTGATTCCATGTGCATGTTTCTGTGCCCTTGTTTGTTATTTTTAGCAATGAAAATCATTTCAGCACTGATCTCAATGTTAATGTATTCATGCTTACATTTGACTTTTGAATATACTACAGCTAATTATCATTATGCAGGACGAAAGATCAGAGCCCTAAGTGAGGTGCTCAGTGTGGAAACAAAAAGAGCCCATATCTGTGACTTGGAACCAAGCCACAGATTGAAAACCAGCATGCAAAGAAAGCACAGGCATCATTTTTTTTTTCATTTTTCCACATTTCATAAATGTTATGAACAAGAGGTAGAGGCTAAAATATTGGGGGAGAGCAAAAAGAGGGCAAATTTTCCCCTTGAACATCTTGTCAATATGTTGGCATGTCTCCTCTTATTAAGATGCCATCCAACTGATAACAAGTCCTGCTGTGTTTTACCAACATAAAAAATTAGACTGGAGACCGAAGAGCGGCAGGTGGCTTTTGGCACCAAGAAATAATCACACTTGATGTGGAAAGTAAAGTAAAAGGAGCCATCTGTTCACTGCAGGAGGACTTGAAAAATCACATTAACATATTGTCACTAACATCATGAAATACACAGTTAATAATTTAGTTATCATGGCAAGCCGCATTGGATGCTTGCTTAGAAAAATGTAAAATGTGAAAGATGCTGCAGTCCTCACCCTTTTGAAAACTATATTTTTGTTCTTGTGTTGCCCAAAACAAAGCTTGCCCCTTGTTGCATGTCATTGACTATGAGAACAGACAGGGTTGTTTTCCTACGGGACAGTGAACGACTTCACTGATTCCCCATACTCTGCAGCTGTCCTTTAATCCACAGTGTCTTTATCTTAATATTCTTTTCATGACTGTCTGACAAATGAATTTAAATGGCAGAAATAGAAAGTCTCTGAACTGCTACACTAACTGTAGACTCATGCAAAGGATGGGCTAATTACTTTGGAGGCAGGAGTTACAATTGCTAAGGATTTGCAATGTCATGTTCTGTGACCTGGAAATGTAGGAAATCGAGGAATATGAGAAACTATTTTAACACAAGAATACGCCTTGTTGGAATTAGTAAAAGTTAGACTTAAAAGGCAAGAAAACATATATTACGTATTCATTTATATAGAAGAGTATTTAACCACTTCATCCCGGAAGGATTCACCCCCTTAATGACCAGGCCATTTTTTGCGGTACGGCACTGCGTCTCTTTAACTGACAATTGCGTGGTGATGCAAAGTTGTACACAAACAAAATGTATGTCTTTTTTTTCCCCACAATTAGAGCTTTTTTATTAGAGCAGTTTTTATTTCTTTGCGCTATAAACAAAAAGAGACCAACAATTTTGAAAAAAAACCCAATATTTTTAACTATTTGCTATAATAAATATCCAAAACGTATTTAAAAAAAAATAATTTCTTCATCAGTTTAGGCCAATATGTATTCTTCTGGTGAAAACAAAAAACGCAATAAGCGTATATTGATTGGTTTGTGCAAAAGTTATAGTGTCTACAAAATAGGGGATATATTTATGGCATTTTTATTATATATTTTTTTTTACTAGTAATGGGCAGATCAGCAATTTTTAGCAGGTCTGCGACTTTGCAGCAGACAGATCGGACACTTTTGACACTTTTTTGGGACCATTGACATTTATACAGAGACCAGTGCTAAAAAATAGCCACTGATTACTGTATAAATTACACTGGCAGGGAAGGGGTTAAGACTAGGTGGCGCTCAAGGGGTTAAGTGTTCCCTAGGGAGGTGTTTCTAATGGCATGGCACCTACTATTGCTCTTAAAGTGCCCGACATACACCTACGGCGATTCGCGCAGCTGTGCCAACCTGCTACAGTTTAATGACGATGGCTGGTCGGCAAACGGTTAATGAAGAATATGGAAATATTTCTGAATCATGTCAGGGATGAAGATGTTTAGATATGAGTTTAAAGTGGCATTGTTGTTGGCGATAATTTTCTCCACAAATCTAACTTCCTGTTTGAAAAACTTTAGGAAGATTAGTGATATCTGATACCACTATCTGAGTAATATTTTCTCATGCAATGTGCATTCACACTTTTTATCATCCTTTCTTGATACTAATCTCATTTATCACGTTCCTGACTACCTGCGTGCCCTTCAGTGATGGCTGTATGGCATTTCTTTGAGCATGTTTCCAGATAATGGCAGCAGTAGACCACACCTGCATGAAGTGTGTTAAAAGAGCCACTTGTATTCTCCATTGGAAGCCCGTGTGATAGAGTGACAGAATATACAATACTGGAAACATTTGGGAGTCAGAAACAGAGTGTTATCAGCCTATATCAGAAAGTCCTTGAACAAGGACTTTCATAACAGGATCACCAGGTATCAGTTGCATAACAATAACCATAGCAGTCTGCATGGCTTCTATGGGGCCTAGGGGTGAAAAGGACATTATTAGAGAAGCTGTTATGGTAATTGAAACATAAAAAATCTATGTACCGGGGCGTGGCTTGCCGGCATCTGTGATGGCAGCTTAATCCTTCTTCTCCGCTCTAACCCCGGCTAATAGCGGCTTCACAGCACTCCATTCACAACGAAAAACATCCGATCATCCCCCCCGCGGGTCACTCGGCACCTGGGCGTGATGTTAAAGAGGAGAAAAGAGCGGACTGTGCCTAATAAACTCACAGACTTTTACTCGTATAAGAGAGCGGGCAGGGGACAGGATGGCTTGACGGCTCTCACAGGAATGCAGCTGTGCAGTCTCCTCACACTAGCGGCGGCAGATCACAACGCCCAGCCTTCCCACAGGCGAACTGTGAGTATTCTCCACCTCGCTCACCCTCTTCTGCCTCCCCTGTGAAATCCAAATCCAGGAGAGAAGATGACACCCCAGAACACAGCCATAACCTGCCCTTCACTTTACCTCCCTCTGATGTCCAGCACCACTCAGCTATAGATAGTTTCCTGCTTCAGATCAGCCTTTATCTGAGCTCACAATGAAAAACATGCTGATCTCACTTAAACAATCACTATACTCAGATCTCTCAGCTGCAGTATGCTCACTGGCCTCTGTTGTACAGCAGCAGGACCAGCGTCTCCAGCATGTTGAAAGCAAAATGTCTGACCTTTTCACTGCTCATAATGATATGGTAGATGTATACATGGAACATGAAGATGAAATGCAGGCAATACATCTTAAATTGGCAGATCTTGAAGATCGTACTCGCAAGAACAACATCAAATTCCGCAACATACCGGAATCGGTTCAACCACCCGAATTGGTGCGATTCCTGCAATCCCTGATGCGCGCACTAGTACCTGACCTCACTGACAGAGATCTGGAAATAGACAGGGCGCATAGGCTACCAAAACCGCCTCACCTCCCGGCGGAAAAACCCAGAGATGTTCTAGCCTGCATACACTTCTTCAACGCAAAAGAAAAAGTGATGTTCGCTGCAAAACGATCGCCTAACCTTCCTGATCCTTTCACGGCCATCGCACTATATACAGATCTCTCCAAGGTGGCCATGGAAAATCGTAGGCAACTAGTCACGATTACTAAAGCCCTCCAGAATCACTGCATACCATATAAATGGGGATTTCCCACCAAACTGCTGATCACATTTCAAAGCAAAACACATGTGGTGCGCATACTTCAAGCGGGCCTCCACTTACTGAGGCTATGGTGCATTATGCTGGAGGATAGCCCAAAACCACCTCCATCTCCTCCTTCCCAAATGGAAGTCGAATGGTCCCTTCAAGATGCCTGATGCCTTTGTTGGTGCATAAATTCTCATATGCCACCCAGCTGGGTAATGGCGGTTAACTGTCTCTTTCAAGCCTATCCTTCCATCCACTGGCTCCACGTTCCTGGAAGCCACTGGAGGAAATCCCCCTCTGTTTGGAAAGATCCAGCAGTAATTCTGCACATTGAACCCGTATTGTTCATGGGCTCTTTCTTTTTACTACCCTTCCCACCCCACACCAGCCTTCACCAAGCCTTCTGGACCTGCTCCAACGATCCGTAGCTGACGACCTGACTATCCCGATAATCCCAGACCACAATACCATTTAATCAACATTCCGGGCACATACCTGACCACACCTAGCACTATCGTCTCAGTATAAAAAGCCATAACCAACAGCCTTACCATGCCAATTAAACTAACCTCACTTAATGTCAAAGGCCTAAACAGCCCACAAAAAAGGGCAAATCTGCAAAGAGAACTAACAAATCATAATGCGGACATTATTTTTATACAGGAGACGCACTTTGCAGAATCCAAAACACCAACGCTTAAGCTAAAAGGATACGAAACTACATACCTGGCTTCAGGGCCGAAGAAAAAGAATGGTGTACTGACAGCTATACGCTCTATCCTCCAGTTCCAACACCTTCACACTTATGCCGACTCACAGGGTCGCTACCTCATTCTTATATGTTCCATTGCTCAAACCACCTACACCCTAGTCAATATCTACGGCCCAAACTCCAGACAACTTTGCTTTCTTAGACGCCTCTTCAAGAAAATCAACACCCTTAGCCAAGGCAACTTAGTCATGGGTGGTGACCTGAACATAATCGGCGATCCATCCATGGACACCTCTACCAACAAAGGCCACCCCCGACCAGCTCTGAATCCCCTACTCCACGACCTGGATCTCTTTGATGTATGGAGAGCGCAACATGGATCGGAACGTGACTACACATTCTTTTCTCACCCGCAGCTATCCTACTCACGCATTGACTCCTTCCTAGTAGACAAATGGACCCTCCAAAATGTTATGGACTCTGATATTGGTCTCATTACCTGGTCGGACCATGCCCCTATTTCGATCACCCTTGACAATCTTCGACCGGGACCACCGAGAATATGGAGACTGGACACCTCCCTATTGGAAGACCCTAACATCCAACAAGAAATAGAGACTGAGCACCACTCCATCTTTGAACTTAATGACTTGCCTGATACCAACAAATTTATACTCTGGTCAACCTACAAAGCTTACCTTAGAGGTATTTTCATAAAACTAAGTAAAAGAGCGAGACGACAGAGGACCCAGCAGATTGATGAGGTTCTATCTAACATTTCAGAAATAGAAAAAATAAACAAATCTGCCACACGCAAACTCTTAAGCTCCTGGAGCTAAGACAAAAATTATGCACCCTTCTGCTACATAAATTTGAACGTAACTTTAAATTCTCCAAGGCCAACTTTTATGCTTTAGGTAATAGAGCTGGATCACTACTAGCGAAACAAGTAAAAGCCCATCGCACAAAAGCCAAAATTTTCTCTCTCTCCGCCACCCCACTTCAAAACAACTCTTAACCAACCCTCAGGAAATTGCAGATGCGTTTAGTGAATTCTACGCATCACTCTATAATCTCAGAAATGATCCTCTCACTCCCCAACCCACAGCGGAACAAATTTTTAGCTATTTAGACCCGATTAAATTGCCTACAATCTCAGAGGCACAATTCGAAACTGTCTCTAAACCATTCACCAATGAAGAAGTCCTCAAAGCCATAACCACCCTCCCTCTCCATAAATCCCCAGGAGAGGATGGCTTCTCTAACCTATTCTACAAAAAATTTGCCACCATTTTAGTCCCTAAACTAACAGACCTCTTCAACACTGCTGGTTCCTCTGGCTCTTTGCCTACAGATATGCTGCGCTCACTTATATCAACCATTCCAAAACCTGGGAAAGACGCCTCTGTTGCCTCTAACTATAGGCCAATTTCGCTCCTAAATACCAACATCAAACTGCTCGCCAAAGTTATTGCCAACAGACTGATGATGCTTCTCCCAGAGCTGGTCCGCCCAGACCAGGATGGGTTTATCCCAGGCAGACAGGCACCTGAAGCAACTAGAAGGGTGCTCAACCTCGTCCATCAGGCTGCGCAAAATCGAACGCCTTCTCTGCTTCTATCCCTTGATACAGAGAAGGCATTTGATAGGGTACACTGGACATTCCTCCAGGCAGTGCTGACAAAATTCGGTATTACCGGATGGTTCCAAAACGCAATCCTTTCCTTATACTCTAAACCATCAGCTACAGTGTTCACTGGGGGGACAATATCCGCTCCTTTTGAAATATCTAATGGTAAACGGCAAGGTTGCCCCCTCTCCCCACTTCTTTTTTCTCTACTAATGGAACCCTTGGCCTCCAAAATTAGATCCGATCCCCTAATCTCAGGCATTCCATGTAATGGTACAGACCACAAAATTAGTCTATATGTGGATGACGTAGTTCTAATGGTCACCAACCCCATCCAGTCCCTACAGACAATACAAAACACCCTTCACCAATTCAGCTCTATCTCTTATTATAAACTAAATGCCACAAAATCCATGGTTCTCCCTATACATCTCCCTCCTCAAATGGCTACCCACTTAAAATCCACCACGCCATACGTATGGATGAACACGTCTATTCCCTACCTAGGAATCCTGCTAACCCCCAATCTAAAATGATTGATCGACTTGAACTTCCATATCTTCTCTCGAAATTTACCCACACTACTGAAATCTCTACGCTGCATAGGTCTCTCTACACTGGGGAGTATAGCTACCTTCAAAATGATAATGCTGCCAAAACTTCTCTACTTATTCCGAACACTCAACTTACCTATACCTTGCTCTCTCCTGACCACAATCCAGAGTCAAGTAACTAAATTTATCTGGAACTCTAAACCACCTAGATGTGCTAGCTACATACTCACTAGACCCCACAAATTAGGCGGAGCTGGACTGCCCCATATTGGCAACTACTACTACGCCTCAATATTGGACCAACTGTACTATTGGTGGCATCCTACACCTGAAAAACAATGGTCCACCATTGAAACCTCTTATCCCCAACCGGCTAACCTAACTGACTTCCTCTTATTATCGACGGCCGGCTACTCCCCAACACTTAGGTACACTAACCCTATGATATCTGCCTCTCTGCAGGCATGGAATAGACTTCTTACCGCATACCCCCGGGACTCACCCAGTAAGACATTACCATTACCACTAAGAGCCCTGTCCTCCTGCATTCCTGACTTGAACCTCTCCCAGTGGCACAAAGCTGGTATACTGATCATTGGTGACTTGATCAACCACAATTCATTACATTCGTTTGCAGCTCTGCAAACAAAATTTCAACTCCCAAACTCAGAAGCTTACACGTACACTAGAATTACTCACTTCTTGAACACAACCAAACTACCCTCCACAGTAAACATTCCCTTACCAATATACCTACATTACTTCTCTAACCCATCCCCTAGCAAAAGTATCTCCTGGATATACTCCTGCCTTAATGACACCAGACCCTGCTCTCAGGTGCACTCCTTGGACGAAGAACTGAACGTCCCCTTCACCCAAACCCAATGTCTAAGGGCCTTTACAGACACCTTTCAAGCATCTCATTGTTCCAACCACTGTGAATCCTACCAGAAAACCATCCACAGATGGTACCTCATACCCTACCGACTCTCAAAAATGTACCCTGGCCACCCTCCATCATGCTGGAGGAACTGTGGAAGTATAGGTTCCATCGCACATACCCTCTGGTTCTGCAAATCCCTTACATCCTTTTGGAACCAAGTATTCGCTTTAATCTCCTCCATTACTGGGGCGTCCCGCCCCCCGTCCCCAGCTCTAGCCCTGCTACATATTGGCATGGACAAAATACCATTCTCAGCTAGATGTATTATTATTCACCTACTCTATGCTGCCAAATTGAATATCACTAGATTATGGAAAACTGCTAGAATTCCCTACATCTCGCATACTATCGCTGACCTCAACTTTCAATGTGAAATGGAGAGAATAGTAGCCAGAAAAAACTCACGATTACATGAATTCAAAGATATGTGGTCTCTTTGGTTACATCATCCGAAATGTACTGTTCAACTGTGATTACCCTGGTATAAACTACTTATAGATTGTTTATTCTTTCACTCACAACCTGCTGGTGCCCTTCTCCCTCCTCTCTCCCTCCTCCTCCTATTTCCTCCCCCCCTCATCCCTGACCCCCCCTCCCCCCCTCTTCCCGTCTAGAACCTGTTACTACTCGACACCCAACCTTTGTTCAACATTTTACTATTTTAATTTACCATAGTGTTAATTAACGAAAAGACAGTTTCTAGTCGGAACATCTGTATTTGTAACTACTGTTATGGCTCTAACATATATGTACCTGTTTGAAACTTCAATAAAAATTACAATTAAAAAAAAAAAAAAAAAATCTATGTACATGTGAAAATAACACATACCCATTACTGTTTTAGTAAGGGTTGCACAGGTTACAGTTGACACTAATACTGTACCCCCTGTGACATTTCTAGTCAAGAGGAGCTGACATCAGATGTACATGAGGAGGCCTTAGGATCATTCCTGCTAGTCACAAATACCCTTTTCAGGATTTACAGTAAGGAAATTTTGATTAGCAGTCTTAACCACTTCAATACAAGGCACTTATACACCCTTCCTGGCAAGACCAATTTTCAGCTTTCAACGCTCTCACACTTTGAATGCCAATTACTCAGTCATGCAGTCATGCAACACTGTACCCAAACAAAATTTTTATCATTTTTTTCACACATAGAGCTTTCTTTTGGTGGTATTTAATCACCACTGGGGTTTTTTTTTTTTGCAACCTAAGTGAAAAAAGTGTGAAAATTTAAAAAAAAAAACACTTTTTTTTAGTTTCTATAATAAAATTTTGCAAATAAGTATCATCATTTTTGTTCATAAATTTGGGCCAAAATTTATACTGCTACATATCTTCGGTAAAAATAACCCAAATAAGTGTATATTATTTGGTCTGTGTGAAAGGTATAGAGTCCACAAGCTGTGGTGCAAATTATTGAAAATTGATCACACCTGATGCACTGACAGCCTATCTCCTCTCTTGAGGCCCTGAAATATCAGGAAAGTACAAATACCCCCCAAATGACCCCTTTTTGGAAAGTAGGGAGTCCACAGTATTTAGTAAGAGGCATAGTGAGTTTTTTGAAGTTGTCATTTTTTCCCACAATTCTTGGTAAAATTAAGAATTTTTTTTTTTTTTTTTTTACACAAAATTTTCATAATAACAGGTTATTTCTCACACACAGTATATGCATACTTTCAGTTATACCCCAAATACATTCAGCTACTCCTCCTGAGTATGGCAATACCACATGTGTGGGACTTTTTCACAGCCTGGCCACATAGAGAGGTCCAACATGCAGGGAGCACCATCAGGCGTTCCAGGAGCATGAATTGCACATAGAATTTCCTAATGACCTATCACACTTTTGAAGGCCCTGGAGCACCAGGACAATGAAATTACCCACAAAATGACCCCATTTTGGAAAGCAAACACCCCAAGGTATATCCTATGAGGCATAATAAGTCTTTTGAACAGTTGATTTTTTTCGACAAGTCTTCGGAAAATGTGGAAAGAAAATGAAAACGTATTTTTTTTTACAGAAAGTGGTCAATTTATAAGATATTTCTAACACACAGCATGCACATAGCAAATATTACACCCCAAAATACTTTCTGCTACTCGTCCCATGTATGGCGATACCACATGTGTGAGACTTTTACACAGCCTGGCCACATAGAGAAGTCCACCATTGAAGTAGTACCTTCTGGCGTTCTAGGAGCATAAATTACACATATAATTTCATTCCTTCCTATCACACTTTTGAAGGTCCTGGAGCACCAGGACAATGTAATTACCCACAAACTTACTTCATTTTGGAAAGCAAACACCCCGACGTATATTCTATGAGGCATGGGCTGCAGATAGGTACTCGGATACTCTAATGGGCTGGTGACAGGTACTCAGGTACTCTGATGGGCTGGTGACAGGTACTCGGGTACTCTGATGGGCTGGTGACAGGTACTCAGGTACTCTGATGAGCTGGTAATGGGTACTCGGGTACTCAGATGGGCTGGTGACAGATACTCAGGTGGGCTGGTGACAGGTACTCGGGTACTCTGATGGGCTAGTGACAGGTACTCGGGTACTCTGATGGGCTGGTGACAGGTACTTGGGTACTCTGATGGGCTGGTGACAGGTACTCGGGTACTCTGATGGGCTTGTGAAAGGTACTCGGGTACTCTGATGGGCTGGTGACAGGTACTCAGGTACTCTGATGGGCTGTGACAGGTACTTTGATGGGCTGGTGACAGGTGCTTTGATGGATGGTGACAGGTCCTCTTTATTGGGGGGCAATCAGTGTGTTTGATGTATATTGTAGGCGGTAATGAGCTGTTACCTCAATCTCCTCCTCACACACGATCAGTGTGTGAGGAGGAGAGCCCGGTAACAGCTCTTTACCGCGGTTTTTTGACATTCTGTGACCAGCTGTGATTGGACACAGCCAGTCACATGGTAAAGAGCCAATTTCATCATCGGCAGAGCGATATAATAATAAGATGAATGGACATCGTGGGACATTTTTATTTTTTAATAAAGGACTTGTTCCAAGCTGTCTTGTTTTTTTTTTTAACATTTTGGCACTTTTTTTGTGAAATAGTAGGGGTACATTTGTACCCCGTCACCATTTCACACAGGGGGGAGGCCGGGATCTGGGGGTCCCCTTGTTAAAGGGGGCTTCCAGATTCTGATAAGCCCCCCGCCCGCAGACCCCCACAACCACCGGGCAAGGGTTGTGGGGATGAGGCCCTTGTCCCTATCAACATGGGGACAAGGTGCTTTGGGGGCTACCCCAAAGCACCCTCCCCATGTTGAGGGCATGTGGCCTGGTATGGTTCGGGAGGGTGAGCACTCTCTCGCCCCCCCTCTTTTCCTGCGGCCTGCCAGGTTGGGTGCTCGGATAAGGGTCTGGTATGGATTTTGGGAGGACCCCTATGCCATTTTTTTAAAATTTGGGTGCAGGGTTCCCCTTAAAATCAGTATGGATTTTGGGGGGGACCCCTACGGCATTTAAAAAAAAAAATTTTTGTAGGGACCCCCTACACAATTTTCTTTTTAAATTTTGGTTCGGGATTCCTCTTAATATTTATACCAGACCCAAAGGGACTAGGGGGGAACCCATGGAGTTTTTTTCATTGCGTTTTATCTATATTACCGAGACCCGACAATTCATTACAGCCGTGATCAGTTTTCGGGGGAACTCGAGGCCGAGGATTGCGGCCTGGTAACATACCAATCCATGTCAGAACTCTGGCGCGGCCCAAACAGTGGGTTGTAGCAGTGCCGCTGCTGGCCAACCTTTTCCATGGGGTGCCCGAGGAGAAGTGCGTTCAAACAGGCTTACCCCCGATGTTTCTGCTATCTATTTTCACTGAACGAAGGTCTGGGAGAGCGGATGGAGCCTGGAGCTCACTCAGAAGACGTCCGCCTCGATCGAGAGCCGCGCTTGCGCCCCCATCCCCCTCTTTTCCTGCGGCCTTCCAGGTTGCGTGCTCGGATAAGGGTCTGGTATGGCTTTTGGGGGGGACCCCTACGCCATTTTCTTTTTCATTTTGGTGCATGGTTCCCCTTAAAATCCATACCACTATGGATTTTGGGGGAGACCCCTACGTCATTTTTAAAAAAAAATTGGCGCAGGGTTCCCCTTAATATCCATACCAGCCTGAAGGGCTGAGCATAAGTTTGGCCCGAACTTATACTCAGGCCGAACCATTCGCCCATCCCCACTGGTCACGTGGTAAATAGCCGATTTTTATTGGCTCTTTACACTGATCTGGGATGGGCTGCATCCCGAGGGACACGCCTCATCCCCAATTGCTGCACCTGTCCAAGATATAGACAAATTTAAAGTTATTCCAAAGTCTTTTCATTACAATAAAAAATTGGATATACTCACGAGCTCTGTGCAATGATATTGCACAGGGCAGTCTCTTACCTCCTCTTTGGCGGGCACCCACTGATGCTGATCCCTCTTTCTTCTTCTAAATGCCCCCTTAGCAAGCTAGGTACTATGGAGGCAACTGTGCCTGCATGCTATTGATCCAGGCTATGTCTGTCTATAGGCACACACAGCGCCCTGTCCTTGCTCCCCCCTCACTGGAGTTTGACTGACAGCAGCAGAAGCCTATGTCATGTTTTAAACTCCAAATACAGAAAGGTCTCTTCACAGTAAGAGCTGTGAAAATATGGAATATACTCTCTCAAGAGCTGGTTCTTGCCAGCTCAGGAGATTGTTAGAAAGGTCTGGATTATTTCCTAAATTCACAAAATATAACTGGATACTAATATTTATAGGTAAAGTTGATCCAAGAAATAGCCTCTTTGGGGATCAGGAAGACATCCCCCCCCCCCCCCCGAAGTAGATTGGATCATGCTTTATTGGTGTTTTTTCCCTTCCTCTGGATCAACTGTGGATATAGCATTGTGTATATGAAGGTTTTCAATTTGTGTGTGTTTTTTTTCTCTGTTGGTTGAAGTGGATGGCCTTTGTCTTTTCTCAACCAGATGATCTATGTAACTATGTCTTCTGTGAATCCAGTAAGAGAGGAGGGCGGTACTGCAGCCAGAACCTGAGAGGAGTCAGATACGTGCTTAGGGATGGGAGTTGGAAAGATAGTAGGGAGTTTTTAACCTTAAGGCCCCTTTCTCACGACAAGCCCATTCGGATCCGCCTGTCTGTTTTTCAGGTGGATCCAAGCAGGCAATCCATTGACTCCTATGGGCAGGCGCATGTCAGCGGAGATGTGTCCGCTGACACCTGCCTGCCATCCGATCCGTTCAAGACAGATGTATGGCGATACGTCTGCCATCCGTCTTGGTGGAACGGATCAGATGAGATCTGATGAAAATGGATATGCTGTCCGTTTTCGTCCGATCTCTCCATAGGAATCAGCGGGGTTCTGACAGGCCCCTCCCTGCTCAGTGAGCAGAGACAGACCTGTCACGCGCCGGTTCAGCGGAGATCAACGGAGCTATCTCCTGCTGAGCTGGCAGACTCCGCTAA
Organism: Aquarana catesbeiana; assembly: GCF_042186555.1. Lineage (NCBI taxonomy): Eukaryota > Metazoa > Chordata > Amphibia > Anura > Ranidae > Aquarana > Aquarana catesbeiana. The sequence goes on along the minus strand of NC_133324.1, from coordinate 586,836,371 downwards.
ATGGATCCATCCCGTGTGGAAGGGGCCTAATGCAGAGAAGGTATTAAGGAAAAAAAACTATTTAGAACCACTTTATGATCAATGACAGTGGCCCAGGGGGGCCCAGGATCTGTAGTTACGCCCTGGTCCAGTATTATTTTTTTGAAGGCTGCAGACTTTAAAAGATTGAAAATGACTCTAAAATCACAGCATGTTAAAGCTTTTATGGCATTTTAACTTATGAGTTTAAACATACTTTAAATTATTATATATGATGGTGAACAGGTCTGAAGTTTTTTGTTTATCCATGACGTTACAACTACAGTAGCAATAATTTGTCTCATTTAGCTAGGCTTGAAACTTTTTCAATATCACAAAAGTTGAACTAAATGTGACTAACTACTACTAGCAATAGGCTGAATAGCCAAGCCAAATACAACAACATATATATTGTACAGAGATGTGAGCATGTGAATATGATTTTTTTTATGAATGTTGTTAATGGCTATTATTTATAAAGTTTCCTGGTCTTTTATTAAAAGACAATATGCTTAAAAGGAATGGGCAAGACATATGATCAATAAAATGCTTAGCAGAGTAGTAAAGTGTTCTGGATCATGTGACTCAATAATGTATATTATATAAAAAAAACACTGAAATGTCTCACTTCTCCCTTATATTGCATTACACGTTTGTTTTCCTCGCACTTTTGTCCTCTGTTTACAGTCATTCAGTAAAGATGGAAGCTGTTATAACAGCATACAGTGAGAAGAGGCATAAATAACCTGTATATTTTACTTTGTTAATGAGGTGTCCTGATACTTCACCCTGAATTTTTTTTGTAAGCGTTATTTTTTAAACACTTTCAAATGTCTTCCCCAGCACGTTAATAATAAACACCAGCAGGGCCCTCATCACACTGAAGCTTCCAGTTTCTTAGCAGACTAAATTTACCCTTAAACTCTAGAGACTGGTTAGATATGCATATGATAGACATGTCAAACTGCACTTTAGAGCACTCAATAAACTTGAAAACAGGACAATACATTTTCTGATAGCATCTATGCATCTGATCATAGAGGCATTCAAGCCAGAACTTACAACTACCAAGCACCTACATTGTCACATGCTTCTCTGTACCCAGAAGTTCTGGTTATTTTCTTTATTTCCAACTGCTGAACAAAGCAGCGAAGGTGCAAAAGAAAGGTGAATATGTGCTGCTGGAAGGTGAATATTACAGGCTGTTTACATTATTATGATGCATATGCATTATACCATGTCTAAGGGTCCATGCTCATTGGCTTAAAAAAAAAAAACGCTGCTCTCCGAGGAGTTTAGCATTTTGCCTGCAGAAGCAACTAATATTATCCTACAGTATGTGTCCATGCACATTAGATCATTTAGAGACATATTTTAAGCTCAACGTTTAGAGACAGAAAAAACTCTTCTGTTTTGCATTTTTGAGATTGGTTTTCTGGCAAAAAAAAAAGCTAGTACAAAAAATGCTCAAAATTAGCAGTTTTTTTGGGGTTTTTTTTGCCAAGAGCATTGCCATTTTTTTTAAGCCAGTGTGCATAGACCCTTCATTTGCATTACGTTAAGGCAGCCCATTCATTTTAATGAGCTGCCTAATACACAGAGAAAAAGGTTCATGCAGCATTTTCGACAGTGCTGAACGCACCTACACATGTTAGAGCATTTCCACTCATTGCACTGTGCTGCAACACAAGTGCATTAATGAGTGCATTGGACAACATGCAGAAAGCAAGAAAACCTGTTGGTTTATCTTACATACAGTGAGGGAAAAAAAAGTATTTGATCCCCTGATGATTTTGTACATTTGCCCACTGACAAAGAAATCATCAGTCTATAATTTTAATGGTAGGTTTATTTTAACAGTGAGAGACAGAATGACAACAAAAATATCTAAACGCATTTCAAAAAAGTTATAAATTGATTTGCATTTTAATGAGTGAAATAAGTATTTGATCCCCTATCAATCAGCATCGTTTCTGGCTCCCAGGTGTCTTCTATAAAGGTAACGAGCTGAGATTAGGAGCACGCTCTTAAAGGGAGTATGTCTAATCTCAGCTTACAAAGTTCCGTTTGGAATTTTTCCATGCTGTAACAGTGAGTGACCCCTCGGTCATGTTTTTATACACATCTCTGCTAATTCATATGTAAGTTACTACTTTGCCTGTATAAAAGACACCTGTCCACAGAACTAACCAATCAATCAATCAGATTCCAATCTCTCCACCATGGCCAAGACTAAAGAGCTGTCCAAGGATGTCAGGGACAAGATATAGACCTACACAAGGCTGGAATGGGCTACAAGACCATCACCAAGCAGCTTGGCGAGAGGGTGACAACAGTTGGTGTGATATTTCACAAATGGAAGAAACACAAAATAACTGTCAATCTCCCTCAGTATGGGGCTCCATGCAAGATCTCACCTCGTGCAGTTTCAATGATCATGAGAATTGGGAGGAATCAGCCCAGAACTACACTAAAAAATCTTGTCAATGATCTCAAGGCAGCTGGGACCATAGTCACCAAGAAAACAATTGGTAACACACTACGCCATGAAGCACTGAAATCCTGCAGCGCCCGAAAGGTCCCCCTGCTCAAGAAAGCACATCTACAGGCCCATCTGAAGTTTTCTAATGAACATCTGAATGATTCAGAGGAGAACTGTGTGAAACTGTTGTGGTCAGATGAGACCAAAATCAAGCTCTTTGGCATCAACTCAACTCACCGTGTTTGGAGGAGGAGGAATGCTGCCTATGACCCCAAGAACACTATCCCCTCCGTCAAACATGGAGGTGGAAACATTATGCTTTGGGGGTGTTTTTCTGCTAAGGGGACAGGACAATTTCACTGTATCAAAGGGACAATGAACAGGGCCATGTACTATCAAATCTTGGGTGATAACCTCTTTCCCTCAGCCAGGGCATTGAAAATGGGTCGTGGATGGGTATTCCAACATGACAATGACCCAAAACAATGACCCAAAACAAAGAAATGGCTCAAGAAGAGGCACATTAAGGTCCTAGAGTGGCCTAGACAGTCTCCAGATCTTAATCCCATAAAAAAATATGTGGAGGGAAATGCATTTTTTTGGATATTTTTGTTGTTATTCTGTCTCTCGCTGTTAACATAAACTTACCACTAAAATTATAGACTGATCCTTTCTTTGTCAGTGGGCAAAATCAACAGGGGATCAAATACTTTTTTCCCTCACTGTAGGAAAACATAGGTTTGTTTTAACGTGGACCTGTGTTATCATTACATTATTTCCTTTCTCCTGCCCCCTTCTACTTTGTTCAGCTACTTATAGAAAGGAGAGTAAGCACTGTTTAAACCTCAAGTCCTGACTTTCACCAGCTCAGGACTCTTTTCCCACCTCCCTATGATAGTGGTGGGAACCTGGGAACCTGTGCAGCTAAACACTTAAAGTGGTTCTAAAGGCTGAAGGTTGTTTTACTTTCATGAATGAAGGTTAAAAAAATACTCTGTGTGGAGTGCCCCCCAGCCCCCTCAATCCTTACCTGAGCTCCCTCCAATCCAGCAATCTTCACAATTGTCTCAGCTTTCACTGGACTCTCCCTCCTCATTGGCTAAGACAGCAGCAGGAGCCCATTGGCTCCCATTGCTGTCAATCACAGCCAGTGAGCCAATGAAGAGAGAGTGGGGCGGGGCGGGGCGGGGCCGTGCCACGACTCTATATATCTTATGGATGCATAGAGCAGCGGCTCAGAAGTGAGCACACAGAGGTGCCCCCAGGGCAATTGTCTTTCTCTGGGGGCACTGCTTTAGGGGGAGGAGCGAAGAGCACCTGCGGAGGACCTGAAAGGAGGAGGATCGGAGCTGCTCCGTGCAAAACCACTGCACAGAATAGGCAAGTATATCATATTTGTTATTAAAAAAACAAAAACTAAGCTTTAATACCACTTTAACACTAGTGCTACCACATGCAAAGAAGGGTAGTGAGTAGCCTGATCTCCATATCCGGCAGTACTGTATACAGTCAGGTCCATAAATATTGGGACATAGACACAATTCTAATCTTTTTGGCTCTATACACCACCACAATGGATTTGAAATGAAACAAACAAGATGTGCTTTAACCGAAGACTTTCAGCTTTAACTTGAGGGTATTTACATCCAAATCAGGTGAACGGTGTAGGAATTAAAACAGTTTTTATATGTGCCTCCCACTTTTTAAGGGACCAAAAGTAATGAGACAGATTAAAAATCATCCATCAAACTTTCATGTTTTAACACTTGGTTGCAACCATGACAGGTGTGCTGATGGCAAGTCTGAAGTCCAGGCAGGGAGACACCCGCTGGTGGCCAGTTTGGTGCTGAATGTAATAGTGCCACCAGCAGGTGAAACCGGAGATGACACCGTTCCTGACAGTTCCCCCCCTAAAGGAGTGGCCTCCGAACACTCCATTCAGCCCTGGGTATGACAGTCCGAGTGGGTGCAGAAACACCCTACAATGTTTCCCTACTGAGTCTGCGGACTTCTTTGCACTTCCAAGGCCAGAGTCTTTTAGTTCACTGGGGAACATGCCATCAGAGTCTAAAAATAGGACACACACCCCACCACCCGGGTCAGAAAGTTTGGATTCGGAGATGAAAATTAGCAGGGTAATGGGAAAGAAACCATCGGAGGCAGACCACACAGAAGCATTACATTCAGGCCAGGCGACAGACAGGATTGACACAGCGACAAGATGGCCATCAGTCAGGAACAGTTTTAGCAGGCACCATGTCATCAGGCTGAGCAGAATGCAGAGGTACATCATGCTGGGCAGTGGCACATCCACATCGAGCTGGGCAGCAGGGAAAAGCACATCGAGCTGGGCAGCAGGCAAAGGCACATCGAGCTGGGCAGCAGGCAAAGGCACATCGAGCTGGGCAGCAGGCAAAAGCACATCGAGCTGGGCAGCAGGCAAAGGCACATCGAGCTGGGCAGCAGGCAAAGGCACATCGAGCTGGGCAGCAGGCAAAGGCACATCGAGCTGGGCAGCAGGCAAAGGCACATCGAGCTGGGCAGCAGGCAAAAGCACATCGAGCTGGGCAGCAGGCAAAAGCACATCGAGCTGGGCAGCAGGCAAAAGCACATCGAGCTGGGCAGCAGGCAAAAGCACATCGAGCTGGGCAGCAGGCAAAAGCACATCGAGCTGGGCAGCAGGCATGGGCACTTCAAGCTGGGCAGCAGGCATGGGCACTTCAAGCTGGGCAGCAGGCATGGGCACTTCAAGCTGGGCAGCAGACATGGGCACTTCAAGCTGGGCAGCAGGCATGGGCACTTCAAGCTGGGCAGTGGGCTCATCAAGCTGGAGCACAGGCACTGGTACTTCCGGTTGGAACACTGGCACCGAGACATCAGGCTGGAAGGCAGACACCGAGACATCAGGCTGGAGGGCTGGCACCGAGACATCAGGCTGGAGGGCTGGCACCGAGACATCAGGCTGGAGGGCTGGCACCGAGACATCAGGCTGGAGGGCTGGCACCGAGACATCAGGCTGGAGGGCAGGCACCGAGACATCAGGCTGGAGGGCAGGCACCGAGACATCAGACAAGGCAGCAGGTACTGGAACTTCAGACTGGGCAGTAGGCACATCAGGCAGAACAGCAGGTGCTGGCACAACAAGCTGAACAGCAGGCACATCGGACTGGATAGCAGGTACTGGAACTTCAAACCGGGCAGCCGGTACTGGAACTTTAGACTGGGCAGCAGGCACTGGCACATCAGGCAAAACAGCAGGTGCTGGCACAACAGGCTGAACAGCAGGTGCCTTGGACTGGATAACAGTGAAGGGAAAGATGATTAATGCGCTACCCAAAAAAACAAAAACAAAAGACAGCTGCTACAAACCAAGTGACCAAAAGGAAAACAAATATGAAATAAATTGTAGCGCTAAAAACACATGTATTAGTAGTAAATATAAAGTTCAAAGTGCATATATGCGTAGTGTCCCAAGAAATAAAAACAAATATGTAATCCTAAAGGAACAAAAGTCCACAGTGGAAAAGAATAATCCGTGTGAATAATCTTGTCTGCTTCCCAACCGTCAGCTTGTATATCATCAATTTAAGCGAATAGATGAAATACGCTTACCAGAGAAGTTGGATTCTACTGCTGCCTCTGACCACCCAGCCAGTGTTGAGGACTTCTACCAGTCCAGGAACCACTCCGTTTTCTGGAATTCATCTTTGGCTCTGCTTTGGCGGATAAAGAGGGGATGTCCCAGTCTTGCAGAGGCTCTACCCTTGCCTCCAACATTCCACTACTTCGCCCTGGGTGGCACTAAGCTCCATTGATTCTATGCTTATGGCAGTAGAATCCAACTTCTCTGGTAAGCGTATTTCATCTATTCGCTTAAGTTGATGATATACAAGCTGACGGTTGGGAAGCAGACAAGATTATTCACACGGATTATTCTTTTCCACTGTGGACTTTTGTTCCTTTAGGATTACATATTTGTTTTTATTTCTTGGGACACTACGCATATATGCACTTTGAACTTTATATTTACTACTAATACATGTGTTTTTAGCGCTACAATTTATTTCATATTTGTTCACCTTGGACTGGATAGCAGGTACTGGAACTTCAAACCGGGCAGCTGGTACTGGAACTTCAGACTGGGCAGCAAGCACAGACACTGGCACATCAGGCAGAACAGCAGGTACTGGCACAACAGGCAGAACAGCAGGTGCATTGGACTGGATAGCAGGTACTGGAACTTCAAACTGGTCAGCTGGTCCTGGAACTTCAGATTGGACAGTGGGCACAGGTGCTGGCACATCAGGCAGAACAGCAGGTACTGGCACAACAAGCTGAACAGCAGGTATATCGGACTGGATAGCAGGTACTGGAACTTCAAACCGGGCAGCTGGTACTGGAACTTCAGACTGGACAGTGGGCACAGGTGCTGGCACATCAGGCAGAACAGCAGGTACTGGCACAACAGGCTGAACAGCAGGTACATTGGACTGGATAGCAGGTACTGGAACTTCAAACCGGGCAGCTGGTACTGGAACTTCAGACTGGACAGTGGGCACAGGTGCTGGCACATCAGGCAGAACAGCAAGTACTGGCACAACAGGCTGAACAGCAGGTACATCGGACTGGATAGCAGGTACTGGAACTTTAAACCGGGCAGCTGGTACTGGAACTTCAGACTGGACAGTGGGCACAGGTGCTGGCACATCAGGCAGAACAGCAGGTACTGGCACAATAGGCACATCGGACTGGATAGCAGGTACTGGAACTTCAAACCGGGCAGCTGGTACTGGAACTTCAGACTGGGCAGCAGGCACAGACACTGGCACATCAGGCAGAACAGCAGGTGCTGGTACAACAGCAGGCATCGGAACATCAGGCTGGGCGGCATACAGGAACACATCAGGCTGGAACGGATCAGCTGGTGGGGAGGCAGGATTGTATACTGGCATGATGGTAAGGGTTGGAAAAAACTTCCGCTTCTTTTTGGTTTTAGCCACTGGGGATCTATAAGTGGGTACAGGGCTGTAGGTAGTGAAGGCAGCTGGTAGAAGTGAAGAGTGAAAGGATGGCAAAACACAGGGAGTAGGTTTTGAAGGGAGATTTAGTGGAGCTGATGGAGGCAGTTGAGAAGCAGCAGGGGAGTTAAAGGCAGGGTATGTGCAACAGGAGGAAACAGGGTACTGGTATTTCATTGGTAGAAAGGTATATTCGGAGCTAACAGAAGCTGAATGCAACAGACTTGACCAGGCCTGTATTAATGATTGCACTGAATCAGGTTTGCACTTAGCTTGTCTGACCAGAGACTGCACTGATTCAATGCATTTTGCAAGCACCTGCTGAGGACAAGCTGAATATTGTTCAAAAAAAAAAAAAATGCTGAGTCATCCTCCAACAGCCAAACGAAAGATTCTACCTGAGCTGCACTAAAAGGGGGTGTATAGTCATCACCTCCCTCAGCGACATCAGACAGGGCCAACTCAGTACAGATCTTAATTAATGGTTGCACATCTTCAAACAAAAAACTGCCTTGATCAATAAAAACATGAGCTAGGCGGATGCCTTCTAACAATTGTTCCCTAGTGTATTCAGCCAATGTCTGATAACAAAAGTCTCTGTCATCAGTTGCCAGGAGCGATAAATACAAAATACTTACAAAATCCATCTTTCAACAATAGCTGGGACTCAGGTCCCAATTCCCAGGTGCAATCGATCTGATTGTATGGCTTCAGAATTCTGTCAGGGGATGTTATACACAACATCCAATGCAGGTGATCAGATCGCTGGGCTGCACCAAGGAATCTGGGACAAACGAGTAAATTAATAAAAAAAGGTATGTTTATTGTTAATGATAAAGACACACGTGAAATCAAGACAGCAAACCAAAAACAAGTAAATGGTGAAAACACAGCAAACCCCCAAACCCACCTAACTATCTATCTAACTAATATAATACACGAGCAAGGAAACAAACATGAAATAAAAAATAAGGCATGGGCAAAAGCAACAAGGGAACAGAAAACAGGAATAATGAAGCAGACCAAGGAGCAGGGAACAGGAAACAGGGCTCAAGGACAGGATACACAAACAGGGTCCAGGAACAAACAGGAACAGGCTGGAACAAGAGCAGGTACTGGCAGGGACAAGGGCTTAGCAGAGGAATTCTGAAGCACTGAGGCTTAGTTCAGGGCGGGTTTATATAGTCCAGCAGACCCATGACAGGTGTGCTGATGGCAAGTCTGAAGTCCAGGCAGGGAGACACCCGCTGGTGGCCACTGGAATTACACCCTTTTGGTGCTGAATGTAATAGTGCTACCAGCAGGGGAAACCGGAGATGACACCGTTCCTGACAGTGGCACAGGTGGGCACAGAAGCATCTGCAGAGGCTCTCCACGATCGGGACTGATGTCCCTCTCACAGCCACCGATGATCGGATTCTTTTTTCTCCTCAAAAATAGCCGATTACCGGCTCTGTTTACATCGCATGATCAGCTGTCATTGGCTGACAGCTGATCACGTGGTAAGGGGTTGGGATCGACCCCTTACTCCGATCTGTGATCAGCCGAGTCTCATTGACTCGCTGATCACAGTGGGAGCCGCGCGCGGCCTGCAGGGGACGCGTAGGCCGCTCAAGCATGGGAGGACTTCCATGGACGCCCTCCCAGGAAAGTAGGTCCGCGCTGTAGCCGTCTTTCGGCTATAGCGCGGACAGGAAGAGGTTAAAAGTGAAGCAGCCCCAGCATTAGGGAGATAAGGAAGCTTATAAGAGGAGGAATTTACAGAATTGGATGGGGTGTATAGAGGTAAAAAGGGAGCAGTGGGTTAATAAAGGAAAATAGAGTAGAGACCAAGGTTGAGGAATAAGGTGGGATGGGAGGGGGGGAAGAGGGGAGGGGAGGGACATCTGAGGTCACCTGAGTAAAACCCCCCTCCGAATTCTACTCCTATAGGGAGGAGTAGGCTGCTATTGGCAATGAGAGATGGGCATATTGAATCCAAGGAGACCATACCACAAGATATTTCTAGTATCCAGAGTATCTAGTAGGATATTGGTAAGTTTTTTGTTAATTAAAAAGATGTCAATATGCTGATGGACTTTTGCAAAACAAGTAAATTGTTTTTTTTCCAGGTTCTCGTTAATAGCCACTCGTAAGCCATGGGTTACTAGCTTAAACAGAGTTTCAGTGAGCACTAAAAGTTTAATACAAAGTAAAACAAACCAAAGATATCCCAAGCATGGGGCACATTAACCAAATCTACAAGACTTCTGGTACTGTGCAGCCTCCGAAAGCATGTATTTAGGTGGGAGGGATGAAAATGCGCCAGTTGAGACTATATGCCATCTTGCTATGGTTTTGTATGCAAATTTGATTGTGGTTATGTTGCTAGAGTAGGATGTAATTGTAGACCAGATTTGTAGCTAGTCTTCCCTGACTTTAGTTTCTTGAAGATCCCTACTGGCATTACTACCATGACTACTGGATTTATGCAAATAAATTATGGATATCAGCTAGGGGGAGAGAGGCATATGAAAGCATATACAGTATGTTTGAGGAGTGAGAGCTGGGTAGTAAAATCTTTGTTAGTAAATGAAGAAGTGAGCTAATGTTTTATTTGCAAGAAATTAAAAAGTTCTGAGAATGGAGCCTGGAGGTCTTCTTTAATTTACACCCAAGTATATGTGGTGAGAAGAATACATGGAATGAAATCTATGAAAGTGTCACCAATAAGAGAAGCTAGGTGATACCAGTCTGGGAGAGAACAATAGAACAATGGATTGGATAGGAAGGGTAATAAGGGTAAAGGCAGTGATATTAGTTCGCTGAAGTATTTGATGGTGTCCCAGATATTTAATGTATGCTGCAATAAGGGGCTTATAAAAGAAGGCCTAGATTTACTGCAGGTAAAAGCAAGAAAGCAAACGGGGGAGGGGGGGAGGGGACACTAGAGAACAACAAAATTCCTTCAGGTCTACTCACGAAGGTGCTTGTGACGATGCAAATAAATGATGCAGAGAATGCAAATATTGCAAAGCAAGTCAATGGAGTAATTTGTGTGGCTGTGAAATACTTCGAGTCAAGTTCGAGAATCCAAGTCTGCCTTGCAGCCTATGATCAAACATGGTATATTTGGATATACTAGGTCATTTATTGGACAAAATTATTTCAGAACATGATTTTGGAAGGCATAGGATGGGACTGGGATTGAAAGAGTGCAAATCAGGTACAAAAGTTTTGGTAAAATAGTAATTTTGATAGCATTCATTTTCCCCATCCAGGGTAAGTTGAAGTGGACCAGGAGGAGATAAGGGTTTTTCTTTTTTGAAGGATAGAATATATTTGGCAGTATATAGGATCTGATATAAACGTGTAGGGTGTATTCCCGGGTAGTCTAAATGATATGTAGGTCAGGTAAAACAGTACTGTTGTTTCAAAGAAGCCACAGCTATGTTGGAAATTTTTTCATTTTAACTTTGTGTAATGACATGTTGGTTTTTTTAACATATTGGGGGTTATTTACTAAAGGAAAATCCACTTTACACTGCAAGTGCACTTGAAAGTGCACTGAAAGTGCACTTGGAAGTAAAGTCGCTGTAGATCCGAGGGGGACATGCAAGGAAGATAAAAAACAGCATTTTAGCTTGCACATGATTGGATGATAAAATCAGCAGAGTTTCAACTCATTTCAGATCTATCCCTTAGATTTAGAGCGACTGCACTTCCAAGTGCACTTTCAGTGCACTTCCAATTGCACTTGCAGTGCAATGTGGAATTGCCTTTCATAAATAACCCCCATTGCTATGTGTGTATTATGTTGTACTCATCGTTCCTGCAGATAATATACTCTCTCAATACTCCTGAAGAAGTGGAAGAACTGCAAAGCATGTTGAGAAGAATTGGCTAAATACATTCGAGATTGTATCATCTGATCTATGGTGCTCATTAGTACCATTTTATTGACAAGATTAGTCCAGTTTTGAGAGAGTAATTAGTGTAATTTTTGGGCATGATGTTTGTATACATTTATATTTTTTTGTAGTAAAACAAACCTTTGTATATTGTCGTAATGTCCTTGACGGTACCATGGATGTTCTTATTGCCTCAATTGTATTTTTTTTTTAACATAATATTACCACTCTCTTAATCTGGATAATGAATTTCCTCAGTATGTTTGATATGTAATTCCAAATTATCCAAATGAACCTCAGCCCATAATTCTTGCAATTCTTTAAAAGCTCATGACTTTTTTGCCCCCAATCATCAATCAGGCCATTTAGTAGGACCCCTTCATTCCTCCCATATAGACAGCTTATAATAATGTTTCTAGTGAATTGGTTAACTTTTCTCAGACCTGTCAACATTATTAGTAGGGCAAACGTTTTTGGTAGTGATATAGTTTGTGAATTTTTTCACAATTATTATTGAGTTTATAATTGTACAAATGGGTTCCTTCCAGGGGATGTGATGAATGATAATTTGCATATTGTTTTCAAACTGTGGGTTAGGAATTTAGGATACAGTTACTTGAATAAAGGTATTTTTGATACATTTTCTTATTTTTGGATCTGGATTTATTCAGAATTTTTTTTTTTTTGGGGGGGGGGGTATAAAGCTTACTATATTGTTTGTTTTTGTACTCATTATTTATTTTGGAGTCAAGTTTTTTCCCTATATATGCCCTCCCTTCTATTTTTCTTTGTTGGTCCTTGGGGATATCCCATTTTTTTTTTCAAACCATAATGGACTGTGTGGCCTTTCCACTATGAGCAGCAGGCTTAAAAGTGTGACAGCAGTCTTTTTGGAAATCTTTATTCTCATTTCCTTTTGTGTCTACATGACACAAAGTGAAGGGAAATTTCCCCAGTGTGCCTAAAATTAAAACCTGACAGAGATTTAGATATTCTCGTCTCTCTATCCAAGATTAACAAAAAAAGTTTTGGTTTTAGATTTTTTTAGCATTAGGAATATGTTGCACTGGGCAATTAAAATATAACTTGACCTGGGGCGCATGCGCGGCGCTGAGCGTGATGGACGTCTGAGACTGTAGCTCCGTCCAGCCCGGGAAGATAACGGCTTTTGCAGGGCTATTATCAGCATTTAACCCAGCGATTCTATCACCCCTCGAGCCCCTTATTCGTGGTGCATGCCTGGGAGAAAGAAGAAACCCAGAGGATCTTCTCAGCGCACCCTAACCCACTATCTCCTCCGCACTCGTGAGCTCAGCAGCATGTCTCAAAATGGCGCTGCAGGGAGAAGCATGCCTCCGTCTCCGGCCTCATCACCAGGATTTCTCCCCGACCAAACACCCGCCCTGGATCCTAGCCATGAGTACACAGCCTCCCTTACCAAGACAGACCTAGAAAGCAGCCTGGAGGCCATGTACGCTAGGCTGGCTACTAAGTTCTAGACTGAGCTGCACAAAACATCTCACACACTCTCCCAGGAGATTGCAGCCTTAGGCTCCAGGACAGAAAGACTGGAAACTAAACATGATGAGCTGGCGCTTGCATACAGTGACCTCTCCAGGGAACATGAATCTTTAGCCACGGCCTGTTCTTTGATGCAGTCCCAAATTGAAGACCTCGATAACCGCAATAGATGCAACAATTTGCGTATAAGAGGTATCCCTGAATCCGTTATGGATCTCATCCCCACAATGATTCGTCTGTTCAAATCTTTGCTCCCAGACACGGATGCTGGATCTTTCACCTGTGATCACATTCATAGAGCCCTCAGACCTAAACCTCCGGATGATAAGCCCCCCAGGGATGTTGTTCTTTGCATGAAGGACTTTTTAATCAAAGAAGAGATTCTCAGAGCTGCTCGCAATCAACAACGCATCACTCTGGACGACCGTACCATTCAAATATATCCTGATATTTCCCCTGCCACCCTGGACAGGAGACGTGGCATGAAAGCGGTCACTTCTGCCCTTCAAGCTGCCCGCATTCGCTATAGGTGGGGCTTCCCTTTTAAGCTTGTAATCCCCCATAATGGTACCACATACTCTGCCACGTCACTCCTGGAAGGCCAAGAGGTACTGGTTAAATTGGGCCTTTTGGATCCTGATGTCATTCGTCGGCCCCCTTCTACCCCAAGACCTTCACCCATCTGGCAGACACCACCAACCAGGAGAGACAGACGGAGAATCAGATACGACATCGGAGATAGACTGGAAGATCCCTTTCGTTGATCATCCCAGCATAGAAGACACCTACATGATACCCCAGCAACTTGCACCCCACTCCAGTTTACAATGACCCGGACGTCAGTCCCTTGGAGCTGTGCCATGTTCACCCCACCCAGCCGCAGCCTGCAGATTCTGACCTCTTTTTTATTTTTGGTTTGAGTCATTACTGCAGGCCTGTTCTCTTATAATTTTTTTTTTTTATATATATATATATCTCTTTCTACTTGATCTGCATAGTACAGAACTTATTCCAGGCTGGGTTCGAGACCTCGTAGTCTCGTGAGTTGTGATTTCTCTTATCAGGTCTATTATAGTTACCTGATCCGGTTTCTAGTTATGAGGACACTTGTGTTATTATCAGACTTATGGTTTTTTTTTCTCATTTTTTTTTTCTTTTCTTCATTTTTTCTTTTTTTTTAGGTTTTGGTCAGCCGGTATACTATTTTTGCATCAAATCTTTATTGAAGAAATATTTTATAGGGTACATGCCCCAATTAGCCTTTATGGCTTACATTTTTACATGTGTCACTCTACTGCCCTCCAGTGCTCGAGTATGTCAGCCCTCTATTTGGTCCCTGAAATACTAGGTGCTTGTCTTGGGTCCCACTTGGCTCCTATTTGTCCCCAGACTATAGTGTGTTGTAACTACCACCATGGTAATTAGGTGTATATCACACAATGTTAAGGGATTTAATTCCCCTCCTAAAAGGAGGAAAGCCTTTGCTTTCTATAAACAGCTTAGGGCCCAAATTCTCCTCTTGCAGGAGACACATTTTGCACACTCCTCACACCCCAAATTTCTCCACAGAAGCTTTCCTCAGACTTTTTGCTCTTTGCACCAGACAAAAAGTAGAGGTGCCGCCATACTCTTGCACAGTTCCTTCCCAATGGAAGTCAAACAGGTATTTAAAGACAAAGATAGTAGATATGTTATAATCAACGGTCTGATTCACAACAGGGAACTAACTATAGCCAGTATTTATGCCCCAAATGACTCTCCTGCCTCTTTTTTTCACTCCTTCTTTGACCGCCTTTCTCATTTCCATTCACCACACATGATAATAGGAGGGGACTTCAATATGGTTGCTAATCCTAACCTTGATAGATCCTCTTTGTCCCCCTCCTCCAAATCTTTTCCCCGCTCTCTCTCCAGTGGACTACTGGACCATCAGCTAGTAGACTCCTGGAGAGCACTTAACGTTGGTGCTAAGGAGTACACTTTCTACTCCCATCCCCATAAAAGTTATGCGAGATTGGATTATATCTACACTACCCCCATTATTCTTGCTAATTCCACAGAGGCTAGCATCCACCCCTGCACCTGGTCTGACCATCATGCTACTGCCTTCACCACTACATACATTAGGCTTGCACCCACTTCTTACTCATGGCGGCTAAATGAGGCTCTCCTCTCAGATGCAGTCGTGGAGGCAGAAGTTGCACAAGCCATTGAGGAATATTTTAATCTCAATGCCATTCCAGAAACCCCCCCTTCTACTGTATGGTCGGCTCATAAAGCAGTCCTGAGGGGTAAATTGATTAGTTTAGCTTCCGCCCAAAACAAAATTGACAAACAAAACATTTTAACCCTTACTAAAGACCTAGATAGTCTTTACAAGAACGCCAACCTCCTACACTTAGAATCCACCAGACAATTGATTGATCAAAAGAGACTGGAGTTGGATGGCATCTTGTTGAAAAGGGTGGAAAAGGCTCTACGTTGGTCCAAAGCCAAATTTCTCCTTCACGAGAGCTCCGCTTCTACCCTTTTCGCCAGAAAGCTAAATCGCTCTTCCCACCCACCCCACGTATATAGATTAATGACCCCCTCAGGGCACCCCACTTCTCATCCCCAAGAGGTCCTTCACATCTTTGAACAATTTTACTCTTCTCTGCTAGCCCCCTCCCAATTAAAACCCTCTCCAGCCGACGTGGCCTGATTTCAGAATATTCCGCTACCAATTCTCACACCTACACAACTAGATAAACTGAACGCCCCTATCACACCAGCAGAGGTTTTGAATGTAATTAAATCTTTAAAATCAGGCTCAGCCCCAGGCCCTGACAGATTTTCCTCTATATATTATAAGAAATTTTCCTCCCTCATTATCACTAGATTGGTTCATTTATTTAATTGGGTCCTACAAGGGGGTAGTTTCCCTGAAGAGATGTTATTAGCCAATATGTCCCTGATACCGAAACCTCACAAAAACCATACACTACCCCAAAATTATAGACCTATCTCGGTCATTAATAATGATTTAAAAATATTTAGCAGGATCATGGCAGACAGACTGGCAGTGGTTATCCCCTCTCTGATTTCCCCTTATCAGTCTGGATTTATACCCCATAGACTTATCACCGATAACGTTCGCCTTGCGACAAATATAATACAAAATGCCAACCTGTTTTCACGTAAACTCCTCATGCTTAGCCTAGACATACAGAAGGCATTTGATAGTGTCTCATGGACATACATCACTACACTCCTACAACGTATGGGATTCCAGGGAGCTTTCCTACAAGCATTCTTGGCCCTCTATCGTAACCCGAAAACTAGGATTAGACTCCCTGGCTGTAATTCTAGGTTTTTTAGCCTGGGCAAGGGTACAAGACAAGGATTCCCATTGTCACCCTTAATTTTTGCGTTAGCTCTCGAACCTCTAGCCATAGCTATACTCCAAAATCCTAATATTTCTGGTTATTTGAAGGGCCACTCGACATACAAATTTGGGATGTATGCTGATGACGTTTTGATGTTTCTCACCAATCCCCTGGTTTCTCTGCCGAACTTATTTCAGACTCTATCGAAGTTTGCAGAGATTTCAGGTCTATCCATAAACATGGCAAAATCGAGCGCCCTCCCGATAGGTTACACTTCTGGAGAACTGCAACATCTTAAGTCAGTCTATTCTTTTATTTGGGCAGACTCTCACCTCCCTTACCTGGGAATTAACCTGACTAAAGATTTCTGTAGACTCTTTGAAGCAAATTTCCCACCCATGGTTTCTAAACTGAAAGGTATCCTTAAACAATGGTCACACCTCCACATTTCATTTCTTGGCAGAATCACTGCACTCAAGATGACAATTCTCCCTAAACTTCTCTACCTTTTTAGATCCCTGCCACTTAAAATATCTAAAACCTACCTCCACACTATTCAGGTGTTGTTTAATAGATTCATTTGGAAAGACAAACCCCCACGCTTTGCCAAGGAAGTCTTGTACCGCTCATCTAAAAGGGGTGGTTTAGGGGTTCAAATATGGTTTTACTACCTAGCCAGTAAATACACTCAACAAGCGCAATGGAACATTCACAACTCCAGAATCCCCTGGGTGCAGTTTGAATGCGAATCCATCGCCCCTTTATTTCTCCCTGGCCTTATGTGGTCAAACATTCCGGCTAGATTAGAAGTAGGTGCTAAGAATTTGATCATGCAGGCAGGCCTTCAACTCTGGGACGCATATAAAACTCCTTCCAACTCTGGATTGATTTAAAACTAACTACATTAGATAAATTTCTCCTAAATTCAAAATTCATTTCCTTTTCTCAGTTGCAAACCAATTACCACATCCCAAATAGTGAATTCTATCACTTTTTACAAATACGACACTTCTTCCAAAAGCATTATTCAGGCCCTTTTTCGACCTCCACGACTCTGAGGATATATGCCACGATTCACCTCGCCAAAAAGGCCTTATCTCTCTAGTCTACATCAATTTAGAAGCTAACACTGAGGTCGCAACCCTAAAATATAGATCTCAATGGGAAGTTGAATTAGATTTGGAGGATAATGATATAGACTGGGTGAAAGGCTGGCAGAATTTACGCAAGTGCACCAAATCCATTATGGTGCGTGAAACGGCTATCAAACTGATGACACGCTGGTACTACACCCCAATGCGCATTCACAAGATCTATCCACAATCCTCCCTTTTCTGTTTTAGGGGCTGCATGCAACAAAGCTCATTTCTCCACACCTTTTGGGACTGCGAGAAATTACGTCCCACATGGAATGAGATCCTGAAAGTAATAGACAAATTGGCGGGCAAACCTCTTAACATTTCCTACCAACATTGCCTGTTGTTTCAATCTCCTCCAGACACCCCCAAACCGTTGGTTAAACTGATTCACTCTATCTGTATAGCTATGCATTGGGTGATTGCTTTGCATTGGAAGTCAGCTTCAGTTCCATATTCACAAGTTATTGCAAGAATAGACCACATGATGTTAGCTGACAAGATTTATCACACCCTACACGACACTATCCCTCAATATGATGCTATCTGGAATCCTTGGTTTTTATTTATGCTCCAAACCTGACCGTTTTATGTTTCCTTTCTCCTTTTATTTCACATTTTGTATGTTTTATCCACCTGTTTAACTATTTTATTTACTCTTTGTTTTGGTCTCTAGCCATGTTTCATCTATTTGGCTAAGTTCGGACTTTCAGACTCTGTCAATAGCTTTCCTTGTCAAAAGAAGTTTATTGAGTATACAATGTTATAAAGATACATAAAGTAAGTTTACAAGGATCTATAAAGTAAGCTCATTGTTTTACAGTAGGGTTTATATAGGTAAATATCATGAAATTTCAAATATTAAACATTGGGTTCACGTAAACCTAAATTAAAGATATATATCATTTCCTTAGTTACTTTTGTAGGTATTTAAATGATTTATACCTACTATACATATTGTTTACAAGTAGAGTGTATATAGGTCAAATAAATTCTGATAATGAGCTTTAATCGTAAGGTGGAGAAAAGGAAAGAGAAAGAAGAAAAAGGGTTGAAAGGTAGAGGTATGGTCCACAAGGTTGTCCCGCTCGTCAGTTTATTATTCTTTTTAGTTCTCTTTGAAGCCTTAGAATGGGTGTCTCTGTAAGTCATTTAATCTGTTACCATGGCAACAGGACAGAGTCATTGAAATTTGACAGGAACTGTTGTTTTATCCAAGGGTGCCAAAGTTTTTCAAATTTTGGAATTTGATTTTGATCGATGGCTACCATCTTAGCATGGGACATTGTATTATTCATTCTGTGAATTGTTTCTGCTAGTACCAATGTAGGAGATTTCCATGCCTTGGCCACTGTTTGTTTTGCAGCCGTTATTAGTTGGATCATAAGTTTGAATTGAGAGAGTGTTAACCATTCCGGTTTTAGATTAAGTAAAGTTAAATATGGATCTGGTTGTATTATCTTTTTAAATATTTTAGATGCAATCACGAAAACTTCCTTCCAGAAGGTTTGGATTACTGGGCACGTCCACCATATGTGTAAATATGTGCCTATTTCTGGGCATCCTCGAAAACAAAGAGCTGAGGTATTAGGTGAATATTTTGCCACTCTAGCGGGTACAAGGTACCAGCGAGTTAGGACTTTATAATTTGTCTCCAGTGCTAAGATGTTGGGTGAAGATGACTTAGATGTGAGCCATATGTTAGACCAGTCCGTGTCTTCTAAAGTTCGTCCCAGGTCCTCCTCCCACCTCTGAACGTAAGAGGGTCTATTAAGATTTGCTACTCCATATAATTGATTATAAAGTGATGAAATTGTACCTTTAGCAAGTGGATCTTTTGTACAGATTGATTCAAAAATGGATAATTGGGATAATGGTGTATCCCCCTTTAGGAATGGTGTATAGAAATTTTTGATTTGGAGATATCTAAATATCTCAGAGTTTGGTAGATCATATTTTTCTCTAAGCGATGGGAATGAAAGGAATGATTTAGATGCTATGAAGTCATTTAGTGTCTGAATGCCTGATGTTGTCCAAGCTTTAAAAGAATTTGGGTAGATCCATGCCGGATAAAAGGCCGGATTTCTGATAAAAGAAAGGAGAGGATTGTGTGGAGATTGTAACTGATATTTGGTTTTTAGTTTATCCCAGAGAGATAAGAAGTGTTTAGTTATGGGATTATGAATTTTAAAGCGGTCTTTAGGATCAAGCCATAATAAATTTGATATTAATAGAGGGTCATTTTCTGAAGCCTCTATAAATACCCATAATGGGATTTCCTGTTTTGCATGGTATTTGGACAGACTGGCCAAATGTGCTGCTCTGTAGTAGTTAGTAAAATTAGGGTATCCCAGGCCTCCTTTATTTTTGGGAAGATGTAGTGTGTGTATAGGTATACGTGGTTTAGAAGAGCCCCATATAAACGAAGTTGCTCTTTTTTGTACTATTCTCAAAAAATAGGAAGGAATTGGAATAGGGAGGACTCTGAATAGATAAAGCAATTTGGGTAGAATAGTCATTTTGATTGCATTAATTTTCCCTATCCAGGATAAAGGAAGTTGCGACCATTGTTTTATTAGATTTGTGATCTGTCTTAATACAGGAGGATAATTGGTTGAGAATAAGTCAGAATGAGATGCTGTTAAATGAATTCCAAGATATGGGATTGATTTTTCTGCCCATGTGAATGGGAGTGCAGCCTTAGCCGGGATCAATTCCATGTTTGTGAGTGAAATATTAAGCACTAGGCATTTCTTAGGATTAATCATAAGGCCGGATAGGGCTGCAAATCCATCAAGAGCTGGTATTAAGTTAGGACCAGAGACCTGTGGTGATGATAGAAAAAGTAATATATCGTCTGCAAATATACATAATTTGTGTGTAATACCTCCTACTTCAATGCCAGTTATAGTTTGGTTTGTTCTGATGTATTGGGCCATGGGTTCGAGTATAAGGGCAAATAATAAGGGAGATAATGGGCAACCCTGTCGGGTACCTCTTTCGATATTAAAGGCTTCAGATTTGTATCCAGCATATTTTATATAGGCTTTGGGTTTATTATATAATGCTTTGATCCATGTTAAAAAGTGGGGTCCAAAACCCCATTTTTGTAATGAATATTGCATATATTGCCAGGATACTGTGTCAAATGCCCTCTTAATATCGAGAGATAGAAAACATAAAGGGATTTTCCGTTTTTTAGCAATATGTGCCAATAACACTGCCCTGCGTATATTATCGCCTGCCTGTCTATTTGGCATGAAGCCTACTTGATCTCTATGTATTAATTTTCCTATAATGCTATTGAGATGTTTTGCTATTATTTTTGCTAATAATTTAATATCGAGGTTTAACAGAGAGATAGGCCGATAATTCACACAGGAAGTATCATCAGAAAGGGGTTTTGGGATCATACAAACAATTGCCATTAGTGTTTCTTGCCGAAAAGAATGTCCATCTAGAAGTTTGTTAAAAGTTTCAGTGAGAATGGGAGAGAGTATTTCTGAGAATGTTTTATAGTATAAAGCCGAGTAGCCGTCTGGGCCTGGTCTTTTGTTAAGTTTTAGGTCTTTTATGGCGTTAGCAACTTCATCTATAGTTATAGGCTCATCCAAACTGCTTTTTTGATTCTGAGATAACTCAGGTAAGTTTATTTTTGAGAAGAAGGATTCAGCTTCTGTAGGATTAAATTCATTGTTTGTCTTGTATAAAGTTGCGAGATGTGAGTGAAATTTATGGACTATTTTAACTGGATTACAAGTGTAAACATTTTTTGATAATTTCAAACGTATTGGTTTGAAAGATTTGTTAGTTGAATGTAATGCCCGAGCCAAATATGTACCAGGTTTGTTTGTATTCATGTAGAAATTGTGTTTGGAGCGTTTGAGGGATTTATCAACTGACTCAGTGAGAAATAGATTGTATTCCAATCTAGATTTTTCCAGATGAGATTTTGTACTCTGAGATGGATTATCTTGAAATGATATGTAGGCTGCATTAAAATTGAGTTCTAGTTTTTTTGCTAGATTTTTGCGTTCCCGTTTAAATAGTGCCATTTGTCTTTGTATTGTACCACGCAAGACAGGCTTATGAGCTTCCCACAGTGTTATTGGGGAGATGTCTGTTGTATTATTAATTGATATGTATTCCTTTAAAGCTTGTTCAATGGCCATCTGATGTAGTGGGTGTTTGAGCATTATGTCCGGTAATTACCACGTTGGGTCATGCGCTTTTGGTATGGCTGAGGCTATAGTAGTGTATACTGCATTATGGTCAGACCACGGAATCGGAATTATATCTGATGCAATAATTTCTGGTATCATTCCTATTGTTAGAAAAATATGATCTATTCTGGTGAAGATTTGATGAGGGTGCGAGAAATAAGTGAATTTCTTTTTCATTGGGTTACTTTCTCTCCATGAATCTACCAGATTGTATTTGGAAAGAAGTTGAGAAAAAGGTAATCTAGAGGTTATTTTGGATGGTGTAAAAGGTGATTTATCTAGAAATGGGAGGAGGACCTGGTTCGAATCCCCACACATTATCACTGTTCCTATTTTGTGTGTATTAATCACTTGTAATATATGTGAGAGGAATGGTGTAGGTTGTTTGTTAGGAGCGTAGTAGGAAATCACCGTGATTGCTGTATCCATTATATAACCCATGAGTATCAGGTATCTACCTTCTGGGTCTTTAATTTCTGATGATAAGGTGAATGGTGTGGATCGGTGAAATGCAATTAGAGTTCCCCTTTGCTTGGTACAGGCAGAAGCCGTGTAAATTTGTTGATAAAAAGGAGAAATATATTTTGGAGTAGAATCTTTGGTGAAGTGTGTTTCTTGGAGGCATACTATGTGAGCCTTCTTGTTATGGAAAGTACGGAAGGCTTTGGTCCTTTTTTGAGGGACATTTATTCCCTCAACATTCAGGGAAAGTATATTCAGTGGTGCCATGGCAATAGATCAAATAGTTTTGACTTACTTTTTGTTATGCAGAGCTGACTGCGCAGATCAACCTGTGTGGACTGAAGAGATGAATAGATAGAAAAGAAACCAGTGAATTCTGGAGTAAAGAGTAAACAAAAAACATATGAGATTAAATGATACATTGTATAAATTATTTTTTGCAAGTAATCACAATTTACCCGTGAAAGAGAGTAAATATCTCTCTCAGGGGAATAAGTGCCTTCGTCACACTCCCACATAATATGATTGGGAGAATGAGGAGGGCTAATGGGGGTACACGGATCTTCCGCTTACAGGAGAGAAGTGCTATGTCAAAAGACATCAAAATGATGTTTCATTAATTGGAGTGCAGAATATAGTTTTTGTTGAAATTATTTATTCCAGGGTGGTTGTATATGGTTAGTCTTGCCCTAGGCTAAATAATTCAGTTAGAAAGGTACTGTTAATAACTTTGGTATTGATGAAGATAGTTTGAATTATTTTGGGATTTTAACCATTTTAGAGTAAACAATTACATATTTTATTCATATGCAACTGTTTAGATATGTTAACTCATAAAATTGAGGTTGTATTGCTTCAGATTAGAATAAACAAAAACATAATTCTAGGAACTAGTTAGATAATAATATATTTGTTTTAAGAAAAGAAAGAAAAAGCTTCCATTACTTCTGGATTATTGAACATATTTGTCCTAAAAAGTAATAAATCTATTATTACCTGATAATATATAACTGAACAAGAATTTCCTTATTTCACTTATATATTCTAAGGCTATATGAATCAGAAGTAATAAGAAATATAACTGGAATGTAACATGATCCCACACAGTGTGTGACTATCAAAATGCAGTTACATTCAGTTATAAATATAGGTTTTTTATAGAGAACCATCTCTTAGTATAATAAATGAAGAGATATCAGGAATTAGGATGTCAGTCCATTGAATCTTCTTGGTCCATGGATGATGTGGCATAACGGCCTCTTTTGTGAGAATGATGATTCCCATTTTGTTCTGAAATTTTCTGGGTGCTGCCTGAAGGTGAAGATGACGCCATTCTTCTGCGTGTGGGAGAGTTGCTGCTTGTGGGTTCTGTCTGATTTAATTTTAAAAGGGTTTGTTGTAGTTCATCTGCTGATCTGCTTCTGTAAATTGTACCTTGGTAGTTAAATCTGACTGAAAAGGGGAAGCCCCATTGATACATAATGTTGTGGCGTTGCAGTTCCATTAGTTGGGGTTTCATGGATCGTCTTTTAGTAATAGTAAGTTGGGATAGGTCAGCAAAAATTTGATAATTGTGTCCTTGAAAATTAAGTTCCTTTTTTTCTCTTGCAGCAATTAGTATTTGTTCTTTCGTTCTGTAATAATGAAATTTTGTGATTATATCACATGGGGGTCCATCTTTCTTTTTGGCTGTGAGGGCTCTGTGTACTCTGTCCAGTTCTAAACGTTCAATAGGGATATCTGGCTTTAGTTCTTGTAATAGAGCAGTAATAGTAGATTGCAGGTCTGTCACAGTTTCAGTTATTCCCCTTATGCGCAAGTTTGAACGTCTGGCTCTATTTTCGTAATCTTCGAGCTTAGTTTGAAGTATTAAATTCTCTTTTTTAATTGTTCCAATTCTGTTATATTTTCTTGGGTTGTAATTTCAATTTCATCCATTTTTATTTCTAAGGCTGCGGTGCGGTTTCCCAGCTCTCTTATTTCTTTGGTTAGGCTTTTTGTTATTTGGTCTGAGGTTTGTTTTAAAGCCTTATGAAGCATCTTTTCAAATTGTAATAATATTTCTGGGGATACTGAGGAGGCTTGTGGAGAAGTTTGTGAGAGGATTTGTTCTGTATCTGACTCAAATGGAGAGTCTTGCTGTGACATTTTCTGTCTGTGAGAGCGCCCTGATGCTGTATCTTGTGAGGTGACTGGAGCTGCTTCAGCTGCAGTGAGTGCCTGTGAGCTCTTTGTGAGGTGATTTTTATTTCTGCCACGGTTTCCTCCCAGTACCATATTTCCTGCCCAAACTTTCACAGTTTGTTCCCTGGGGCAAAAAGGTTCAAATGGATACCTTTTGAGCCTGCAGGCTCCGCTTTGTCCTTCTCTTCTCTCCTCAGCGATGTGGAGCTCTAACAATGCATGTCTGCTCTGCTAGGCTCCGCCTCCTGCCCCCCCTGTCAATAGCTTTAATAGATATATCTAACTCAGCAGTTTATTTATGTACTTAGTCTTTGCATATAATTTTGATCCCTGCTCTCTTTGTATTCATTGCTCTGATTGTCTTGGATTTGTAACTGCTTTTCTTTTATTCTATAATAAAAAAACCTTTTGAAAACAAAAAAAAAATATAACTTGACCTAAAACTTTAGATTGTTGTTTTGCTTTTTTTCTGTCTGTGCCCTGTTGGGGAGATTTCCATTTACTCCTGACCCTCAAAAGTTACAGAAAATCCCCTCTTAGACAGTTGACATTGGAAAATGTGTTTTTATTGGAGGATTTTCATTCACCCACTGTTCCACTGACCACTGTAAAATGTATTTATTAACAGTTTCTGCTCTGGTGGCAATGGTCACCATGATAAATAGATGGACGGATTGTTCCCAGTGGAAAACAGACAGCAAATAAAATGTACAGTGGTTCTAACCCTTCCACATTCTATTGGTTGTGTTTTGGTTTTAGATACATGTTTATGGGTTACTTAATAGATTTGTGGTGTGGTCTGGTGCAGGTAATTTATACATGAACACAAATTTAA
The DNA here is from genome assembly GCF_042186555.1 of Aquarana catesbeiana. Lineage (NCBI taxonomy): Eukaryota > Metazoa > Chordata > Amphibia > Anura > Ranidae > Aquarana > Aquarana catesbeiana. The sequence goes on along the minus strand of NC_133324.1, from coordinate 586,811,237 downwards.
GACTTAGTTGTCTATTTATATATGTTTTAACCAAATATTCACACAAATTTCATTCAAGATTCAGATATTTTTCAAATTAAATCTTGTATAAAATTCTTGTGTGAATTTTGGGTTAAAGTTGTGTAATATTCTGTCATCACTGAAGAGTTCCTATGGCTCCATCAATGTACAATGTTTTAATTCAGCATGCTTTCTCTGTGTCGCTCCTCTTACCCTTACTATACCCTTCAGTGATTTATGACTGATACCCACTGATACTATGGTTAGCAGAGAAACATAGAAGATTAATAGCAGAAGGAGACCAAGTTGTCCATGGAGTTTGCCCCATTTTATATGATTATGATTACTATTATTTTTTTTTACTATAACTTATGCCTGATTGATAAAAGCTTATCCCTGTGACTCCTGTGAATACCTCTACTCTACCTCCTCCAATCACTGGGTAAGATAAAACGGACATTTTTTTATCAAATACTTACTGTAATTTTCCTTTCCTGATGAATTCCATGGCAGCCTACATGTGGGTTAACGCTTCCTCCTCTCCATTGCTGTAGAACCCTATACCCATAAATTTGAACTCACCACTAGCGATTGTGTTCCATAACTAGCCAACTTTTTGACTGAATGGGTGGAAACTCTGTCTGCCATGGAGTCCATCAGGAAATAAAAAAAAAATTCCATTTCCTGACAGACTCCATGGCAGCCTATGTGTGGGAAATAACTAGCCACACCACACAGGGTGGGTATGCTGAACAAAAAAGATTTGCCCCATCAACTGACAGGATTCTCAAACCAAAGTTTACAGAAGATAAAGAAGCAGGCTCTATGCAGTAATGTGACATAAAAGTATTAATGGAGGCCCAAGAGGCTGCTTTGCAGATGACATCTGGAGCCACCTGCCGGGCTGCTGCCCACAAGGCCGCCATGCCCCTGGTGGAATGTGCCGTCACCGCCTCTGGAGGAGCCAAGCCCTTAGCTCTATAAGCCTGCTGAATGGACTGGACGATTCAGGCTGCAATTGTTCTGGTTGAAGCTCGCTTCCTTTTATTACTGTCGGAATACAAAATGAACAGGTATTCAGAGCGCCAAAAGGAGGAAGTCGCTCAAAGGTATTCCTTCAGTACTTCACCAATATCCATTGGATGAGCCTCGGTAGAACCCGGAGACCTGAATGTAGGCAGGACAATTTCTTGGTTCTTATGGAAGACTGAAGTGACTTTTGGATTTGAGCCAAGCATCGGGATGAGGACCACGCAAGGTCAGGAATGGTTCTTCATAACCCAAGGAAACGATCTCCGAGACCCTCTTGGCCGAAGTGATAGCAACCAAGAAGGCGACTTTTGCAGAAAGGTCTCTGATAGAAAGTGGGGTAGGCCCTGCGACACTGAGTCCAGACAATGAGTCAAGAACAAGGGGAAGATCCTATTTGGGGAATCTTGGTCTCCTTTGGGGCCTGAGTCTTGATGCCCTACAAAAGAACTGTCGGATTAGTGGGTGAACAGCCCATGATGTTCCAGAGAAGGCCGATAAAGCTGAGACTTGGACTCTAGGAGAGCTGATGGACAGGGATAGATCTATGCCGGATTGAAGAAAACTGAGGATATCTTGGATCTCTGGATCCCTAAATGATATGCCTGTAGAAGATGAAAATTCGACAAACTTGGCCCATATTCCCTTGTATACTTTATTTGTGCTCGCCTTTATTGAGCTCATGAGGGTAGAAATCACTCAAATTGCACCCGAGAGATTCCAGTCTGTCATTCTCAAGAACAGACCATCAGTTTCAGTAATGCCGGATATGGGTGCAGGACTGACCCTTGAGAAAGAAGGTCCGGCCTGAGAGGGAGGGGCACTGGGTCCTGAAAACTGAGCTGGGTCAGGAGGGGGAACCATGGCCTGTTCAGCCAGTAAGGCGCAATTACTGCCACCTCAACTGCTTCTGCTTGGAGTCTCCATAAGGCCTTGGGGATGATCAGGAGCGGGGGAAAGGCGTATGCCCTGTTGAAATTCCACTGATCTGTCAAGGCATCTATTCCGAAGGCCTGACTGCAACGGACTCAAGTGTAGTACTTCTCGTCCTTGAAGTTGCAGGGGGACGCAAATAGGTCCACTTCGAGGTCGATTCCCAGGGACAGGATACCACTCGTTGTTGTCCATCTGTGTGCAGGACAGGAAGTCCACCTGGACATTCTTGGCTCCAGGGATGACCTTCTATTAAGTTGTTTACAAGGACCTCTTAGGCCTCTGTTCCTCTGAATCTTCCAAAACCCAATATTCCACTCGTAATCTTAATTCTCAGGAACTCACAGCATTAAAATCCCTCAGTACTAATATGGATATCATTATCAAATCCGCCAATAAAGGGGGAGGGATCGTGCTACAAAATAGATCCGACTACCTCCAGGAGACTTACCGTCTCTTATCTGATACTCAAACTTACGAGAAACTGAAAACAGACCCATTAGCTAAATTTAACGATGAGTCCAAGGTTCTAGTCACACAAGCATTAGGACAGGGTATCCTTACTAAATTAGAGACAGCATTTTTTTAAAACCCTTTTTTCAGGTCCCCTACCTTTATCATTTGCCCAAGATACACAAAGATCCCAATAAACCACCCGGTCGTCCCATTGTAGCATCTATGAACAGCATCACCACCAGCTACTCACTATACATAGATCAGTTTTTACAGCCACTGGCCCAGTCCCTCCCATCTTACATAAAAGACGGCACCCATCTGATAGACCTTTTACATCCCTACAGATGGGAGTCTTCTTACTTATGGGTCTCCATGGACGTTTGTTCACTCTATACCTCCATACCTCATCAAGTAGGGCTCCAAGCCATTTCACATTACCTCCACTCTAATCCCCTTCTGAATCCATCCCAGATTGATTGTATTATTTCTGCCACTAAAATTTGTTTAGAACACAATTATTTTACCTTCGATGGCCAGTTCTATCTACAGAAACAGGGGACAGCTATGGGTGCAAACTTAGCACCGAGCTATGCTGACCTGACTATGGGACTGTGGGAGACCAGGTACATCTGGGAGAATAACCCCTTCTCTGCACACCTGGTCTTCTACGGTTGTTATGTAGATGACACCATTATCATCTGGGACGGTTCCCCTAGTTCCGTGCAAGACTTCATTACCCACTGTAACAACAACTCATTTGGCTTATCATTTACATCAACCATGGATTCAGAATCGATCTGTTTTTTAGATCTAGAATTATTCCATATTAACAACCAGATCGCCACTAAGAACTATACCAAACCAACAGCCGGAAATTCATTTTTGCATTTTTCTAGTTGCCACCAGCCTAGGTGGGTGAACAACGTACCCAAGAGCCAGTTCCATCAGCTCAGGAGAAATTGCACCAGGTTAGAAGACTATAGCTCTCAATGTACCACTCTCTGCCAAAAATTTATAGATAAAGGTTATCCCTCTAGTACTATTAATGAAGCTGCCTCCTTTTATCTGACAGACACCCTACCTAATCCCAAGACTCAGAAAACAGAATCCACCACCAGATTTCATACCCAGTTCCATGCTAGTCATAAAACAATAAAACGGATCATAAAAAAACATTGACCGATTCTAGCTCAAGACCCCCACTTAGCACCTTCCTTACCCACTGTTCCCCAATTTGCTTACCGTAGGGCCCCCAATGTGAAGACAAAGATTGCTCCAAGCAAAATCCCAGTTCAGAAAAAATCTCTCATATCCAAACAACTTACCCTCATTCCATTAGTAGGCATGTACCGATGCAAGAAAGCATTATGCCTCACCTGTTCCCATGTCACACATGGCAAAAAAACTTTCAACATTAATGGTAATCAATATACCCTAAAGTCCTTTTTTAATTGTTCCACTACCTACGTCATATATTGCATCTCCTGTCCCTGTGGGCTGCTGTATGTAGGCAGAACCATCAGGACTCTGCGTGCCAGGTTCGGAGAACACAGAAGAGCAGTACAGGCGAACAATCCTTTATACAGCACCGCTCGTCATTTTACCACCCATCACCAACAAAACATTACAGATTTAAATGTGTGGGTCATTGAATCTATATCAGACCATTTTACCCCTGCCGAAAGATTCCAACGCCTATGCAGGCAAGAAACTTTCTGGATATTTACCTTAAACAGTATGGCACCTTATGGTCTCAACGAAGATATAGAGATCAATACAGTAATTTAATATAATATGTCTCTGTGTGTAAGGGTTGATCAGCATTATTTGCACTGTCTGGAATATATACTGTATATGAATTTCTGTAGGTTCATACCCTTTTCCTTACCTTTTTCCCTTTTTTATTATCTTTTGTCATATTTTCCACTGTTCCCTCCCTCAGGCTTCCCCATAGTCATACCCAACCTGTATTATTTATATTGGTTGTTTTTTCATTGCCTCAATTTCTCCAATTCCTTTTTTACGCATGGGTGCTTTCTGCATACTATCAGCTTATAGTTATACCCACTTATGTAAATTTTCTAGCTAAATTTCATTTTTCAATACATCATACATATTATTACAATTTTGTCCCACCTCCGACATTTTTATATATATATATATATATATATACTTTTTTTTTTATATATATATATATATATTTCTATAAATAACCATTTTAACAATTATTTCAGTTTTTTTAGGATTTGTTAGGATTTTTTTATAATTTTTTATAATTTCATGGGTGTGACAGCCATATATATATATATATATATATATATATATATATATATATATGTTTTTACATATATTTTTCATACATATATTTTTATACATATATATTTTTTTATATATATATTCTTTATACTTATGCCACATATACATCTCTAATAACAGTTTACATATATTATTATTTTTTCTTTTCTTTCTGACTTTATTCTTATTCTTATGTTTATTTTATTATTTTCATTTTTCATTTTTTCATTTTTTTTTTCATTTTTTATTTGTTACACATATATATATATATTTTATATTTTTTTATCCTTTATTTTTCTTTATTATAATTTTTATTTTTATTATTATTATTTTTTATTTTCACCATTTTTCTCTATTTTCTATTTTTTATTTATTCATTTTTCCTTTTTACATACATTCATTTATATTTTTCACTATTACCCCTTTTTACTCTTTATTTTCTATCTTTGCTTGGTGCACCAAACTCATTTCTTATATTCCACCTACTCCTCGTATTCCTTCAGTACACTGTGCTCTGTTTATGCTGTTGCCTAGCAACCGACTCCATAGTTTCCATATAAGGACACTTGCTCCACTAGCCTGCTAGATCTGAAGAAAATGCGGAAGCACTGAAATGCGTCATCTCACACTTCCATACGTCACTTCCGTTCTCTGGTTCCTGGTACAGTGTTTGCGTTCCACGCTGGTTCCCATCCGGTTCCTGTTTCCTGCTACGGTCCTGGCTCTCCATGTCCCAGTAGATGCCGGCTCTCCTTGCAGACACTCGGATCTTTCATCTCCGCGCAGCTCAGCACCCACAGCAGAGACCCCATAGACCACCCGCACACTTCAGTGCTGATATAATCTTAACCGGAACCTGCACCATGTACCTCCGCTAACATCTGAGGATGACGTCCCTGGACCAGCTATATGTCCTTTGCATGTATTCATCTTGTTCCTGTGAGTAGCCATTTGGCTGTTGTTTTTATACATTTTAATAAAGTCTTATGATACTGCACTTAGATTGGCGCTTCTTGCCCTTTTTTCCTACATTGTCTTTCAGAGCTGTTGCTTCCACTCTCAAGTAAGCTGCCGCTGGTGCACAGTATCAGATTCCTTTGAACCATACTATTCCATTGACAATTATTTTTTGTTACCTTCTGGACGTTTTTGGCAGAGTCTACATTTGTGTTTGCATATTCATTATTAATCTGTTACACTGCCCCCCTTATTTTGGACTTTTTTATGTTTGTGTGTACAATTTATATTTATTCATGTCTGATTGTGTTCTTGCACCATTTTTCTTTCTCTTTTTTGCTCCGGGGATGAAGACTGACGAAATATTGGCCAGGTTTTTCTGTGCCCAAGACATAATGGGTTCAACCTCTTGGAGAAGGGTGGAGCTCTGAGTGCCCCCTTATCCCCTCACATAAGAGACCACTGTGATGTTGTCCATCTTTAGGACCACTGACTCCCCTTTCAGGAGATGAGAGAAGGCTTGAAGGGCACACCAGACCGCCCGCAGTTCCAGGACATTTGAGCCTGGATTGTGAAAACGAGCATCCCACTTGCCTTGTGCACGTTCTGTCCTGCAGAGGGCTCCCCATCCAGCACCGCTGGCGTCGGTCGTAACCGTGACCCATGAGACAGGGAGATGGAGTGACAGGTGAGCAAGTTTTTGCGGTGAAGCCACCAGAAGAGGCTGTTCCTCATCACTGATGTTATACAAATGGACTGATTCATGTCCCTTGAATTCCATTGCTGAAAGAACCCTGTCTGAAAAGGGCGTAACCTCCACAGAGACCACATGACCATGGGGGTCGTGGAGACCATCGTGCGGAGAATTCGTAGGCACTGTGTGGCCCTTAGGCATGAGGAGTTCAAAGCCCAAGAGATTGTCTCTCGGATAACTGGAATTTTCTCCACGGGAAGAGAGATGGTGCCTTCTACTGTGTCGAACTGGGCACCCAAGTAGATCAGGCGCTGGGTTGGTACTAGATGGCTTTTCTCCAGGTTTAGGAGCCACCCAAAGTTGATTAGTGTGGAGATAACCTACTCTTTGTGGGTTAACAATTGCTCCTTGTCCTGGGACAACAGCAGAAGGTCGTCGAGGTAATGGTACAAGCGTATCCCTCTTGTTCTGATGAGGGCCACCATGGCCAGTAAAACCTTTGAGAATACTCGGGGTGAAGTTGTCAGCCCGAAAGGAAGGCAGGTAAACTGCAGATGTTCTTGCCCGACCTGGAATCAAAGGTATTTGCAGAATTCCTCTGCCACAGGCACATGGAAGTAAGCATCTTTTAGATCGATTGCGATCAGCCAATCGTCTGGTTGCACGGCTTGTTGGATGGTAGACAAAGTCTCCATTTTGAACTTTTCATACTTTATGAATTTGTTGAGGTAAGTTAGATCTAACACTGGACGCCAGGAACCGTTTTTCTTTTGAACTAAGAATGGGGGGAGTACACCCCCTGAAACTCTTCATCCTTTGGGACAGACACCGCTGCTCCCTGCGTTTTCAGCGAATCCACATAGGAAAGTAGCACCTGCTTCTTTTCTTCTGATCATGGAAGCAGGGTGGAAATAAATCTGGGGGGAGAAGAACTGGTGAAGGACCATGTGTGGCCTGAGAATACATCTTGATGGTCCAGTAATCCGAGATTGAGGCCACCCAGACGTGCCGGAAAAGAAGCAAACGAGCCCCTACCCAACCCGCCTGGGTGGGCCCAATCTCAAAATGACTTAGTCGACTCACGTCCACTGGATGCCTGGCTTTTAGAGGACTTCCGAAAGGGAGCTTGTCCTCTTCCAATTCCTTCTGAAGTCCCATCCAGGCCCGTTAGAGTGTGCTCGGTACTGCGTCTTCTAAACTTAGGTCTCTTCTGACCGAACAGATGCCTATCCTGAGGCAGGAAACCCAACTTCCCACCAGTGGCCCGTGCTATAGCGCTGTCCAGCCTGTTACCAAATAGCGAGGAGCCTTCAAAGGGGATCCTACACCAGGCTTGTTTAGATGCCGGATCCGCGACCCAAGGCCGTAACCACAGGGCCCGCTTAGCCACGACCGAAGACACCAAAGTCCAGGCCAGCAGGCAGATAAGGTCGATAGAAGCCTCCCCCAGGAAGGCCGCTGCCAGTTTCAGCTCCTGAACAGCCGAGCCTGTGGCTAACTCTTCTGAAACCCCTCTGAGTACAGTATCGACATTCTCTGTCCAGGATTCCATAGCCTTGGACATAGCCGCTAGGGCTAGGGCAGGCTTGCAAGCCATACCAGCTAGCCCATAGATTCTCTTGAGGTCTTGGTCTATCCTTCTCCCAAGACCATCTTTAAAGGACACCGCAACCTCCAGAATAAAAGTGACGTGTTTTGCTAGACGCATTAGTGCTGCATCCGCGAGAGGATCGTTTTCCAGATGTTTCACTTTCTCTGTCTTGAAGGGATATAAACTGGAAGTTTTGCTTGACATAGAAGCTTTCTTGTCTATTTTGCTCCATTCTTTTTCAATGACATCCTTCACTTCTGAGAGAAGCGGAAAGTTGGAACGTTCTTTCCCCAAATGTTTAAAAAATGTTCTTTGTTTAGCCAGTGGAGTAGAAGGGTCTTCCCACTTCAGTGCCTCCTTGACTGCTTGGACTAGTGGAGGAATGAGAGCAAAGTCAAAACCCCCGGCAAACTCCTCTCCTTCTAACTCACTGTCTGAAGATCTGGGAGAGGCATTTAAGGGCTGGGGTGGGCCCGGATCCTCATGGGCCTGGTCAGCCAAGGAGCCAGATAGTGTGGTGGACTGGCTCCGCGTGTGAGTCATACCCCACTCTTTTAGGGACTGTTGGACCACATGCCTAACAAGAGACTCCATTAGTTTGTTTTCCATCTCTTTTTCTCCATCTGCCTGGGCCAAACATGGGTCACATAGTGACTTGCCCTCCGGAACTCGTGTTCCACCTCCCCAGCAGGCTCTGGGATCAGAGTGGCTGTCAGGGTGGTGAGTGCAGTGACTGGAGGAGGAATGGGAACATCTCCTCTGATTGGAGGAGGAATGGAAACGTCTCCTCTGCTGATGGGTCCTAGACGGAGAATTATGTCGAGACCTGGAAGATAAATGGTGATGTTGTGGCCCAGCAAGGTCTCTGTTGTCCTGAACCGTGATTTGGTGGTCTGATCTGGAAGAGCTGAAGAGGATAAAGAGCACCACGAGGGGGGGGGATGAGACCCACCCCCTCAACCGCACAGAGGGCTGGCAGCACAAATCCGGTGACCTATCCATGACTTCTGGATGGGACGTTGAAAACCTTACAGACGTAGTCGCACGAGATTGCAGCAATATGCAGATATCGCTTAGGGCGAACTGTGGAGTTAAAAAAGCAATACGGTAATGAAAAGAAAAAACTTTTTTTTCCTTCCTTTTTATATATATATACATATATATATATACATATATATATACATATATATATATACATATATATATATATATATATATATATATATATATATATATATATATATATATATATATATATATATATATATATATATATATACATATATACATCAAATTGATTATGTATGCATATACAAACATGTAGCCATACATACATCCATTTATTTATTATTATATATATTTTTTTTAAATATTCTAACACTGCACATATATTTTACTATATAAAAATACATACATACATATATATATGTTAGCAATTATATATATATATATATATATATATATATATATATATATATATATATATATATATTTTTTTTTTTTTTTTTTCTAAAAACCATTGCTCCACAGGAGCTTACCTTCCCTGCTGTGGACCGAGCTTCGGGGGAGGCTGCCGCTCACTGCCTGTGGGAATCTCCACTAGGCAGAGGCTGACAGCTCCTTTAAAAAACCCCCACCCAAATGACGTCACCTGCTTTGCTCCTGCGCAGTGCGGAACTACCAGACGTCGCCTATGTGACCGCTGGGTGCCCTGCCGCTCCTGCGCATGCGTGAGCCGAGCCTTAACATCACAGAGGCCTTGCGCATGCTTGGAACATCTCAGTGGCTGCAACCCAGAAGAGCCGTGGCGTTCTGGAACGCAGAAGCGCTCCAGACGCCATGCGAGTTTTCAGACAAAAAAGGGGGACAAATACAAGGGAAGAAGGCCTGTAAACAGACACACAAAGAGGAAAACAAAAGGCTTCCATGGAGAAAAATTGGCAGATACATCAGACCTTGCCAGCCAAACTTGACGGATGTCCATCCTGGCATACAAGGCAGTCTCCCCTCCACCACTGGGGCATCTTGCTCCTGAGAAGAAACAGCCACTCGCCCGCCCACAGCTGGGCTCTGGACCGGCACCACACAACAGGTATGCCATGATCCAGAGGGAATATCCGACTGGACGCCAGGTAGGAACAAACGAAATGTAGGTCCATTGGAGGAGGACAAAAAAGGAACGCAGTCGCTAGTGGTGAGTTCAAACTTATGGCTATAGGGTCCTATAACATTGGAGAGGAGGCGGAGTTAACCCACACGTAGGCTGCCATGGAGTCTGTCAGGAAATATCTTTTACTATCTATGTACTTAAATCTATATAGGGATGAGTCGAACACCCCCCGGTTCGGTTCGCACCAGAACTTGCGAACAGACAAAAAAAATTAGTGCAAACACGTGAACACCGTTAAAGTCTATAGGACACGAACATGGAAAGATCAAAAGTGCTAATTTTAAAGGCTTATATCCATGTTATTGTCATAAAAAGTGTTTGGGGACCCGGGTCCTGCCCCAGGGGTCATGTGACCATTTTTTCAGGAGCAGTGATTTTAATAATGCTTAAAGTGAAACAATAAAAATGAAATACTCCTTTAAATATCGTGCCTGGGGGTGTCCTTAGTATGCCTGTAAAGTAGCGCATCTTTCCCATGTTTAGAACAGTACCACAGCAAAATGACATTTCTAAAGGAATAAATGTCATTTAAAACTGCTTCCGGCTGTAATGAATTGTCGGATCCCGGCAATATAGATAAAAATCATTTAAAAAAACGACATGGGTCCCCCCCCAGTCCATTACCAGGCCCATTGGGTCTGGTATGGATATTAAGGGGAGCCCCGCACCAAAAAAAATTGCTTGGGGGTCCCCCCAAAATCCATATTAGGCCCTTCAGGTCTGGTATGGATATTAAGGGGAACCCCCGAGCCAAATAAAAAAAAAAAAAAGATGTAGCCCCCACAAAATCCATACCAGACTCTTATCCAAGCACGCAACCTGGCAGGCCACAGGAAAAGGGGGAAAAGGACAACAGAGCGCCCCTACTGAACCGTACCAGGTCACAGGCCCTCAACATGGGAACAAGCTGCTTTGGGGGGCCCCCAAAGTATCCTCCCCATGTTGAGGGCCTGTGGCTTGGTACGGTTCAGGGGGGGCACTCTGTTGTCCTTTCCCATGGGAACAGGGGCCTCATCCCCACAATCCTTGCCTGGTGGTTGTGGGGGCCTGCGGGCTTATCGGAATCTAGAAGCCCCCTTTAACAAGGGAACCCCCAGATCCTGGCCCCCTCATGTGAAAGTTTCAAAATGGTGAAAATGTCAGTAGACTATTTGGGACAAGTCCTTTATTTAAAAAAAAAGTGTCCCGCAATGTCCATTCATCTTCGATCACAGCGTCTGATGACCCGAGAAAAAATGACAGCTGGTATATAAACAGGTGACCCTGCCCCCTTCTGATGTCATGTGTCAAACCTATCACATTTGTAACCACATTTTCCCAAGAATATAATCAAATAGTCAGAATAATAAAAAAGAATCTGCCAATATTACATACAGATAAAGATTTGAATGAAATTCTGCAAGCAGGTTGCCTTTCTAGCCAACGTGCGCCCACACTGGGGACTGCACTATCACCTAGTCTATTTTCATCCAAACAATGCCAACCCACCTGGCTCTCCTATCCTGGCAGTTACCCTTGTAATATAAAAACCTGTAGGTACTGTAACTTGTGTGATCTGGGTAAAATATTTGTTGCCGCAGCTACAGGTGAAGAGTTTACTATACAGCAATACATCAACCGTGGCACAAACTATGTAATTTACCTGATCACCTGTATTTCATGCAGCCTCCAATATGTAGGCTGTACCACACGTCCTTTGAGAGCCCGTATAGGGGAACATTACTGTGACACAATTAACCCAAATGCTAGAAATATTTCGAATGCAACACGTCACTTTAGGGAATGTCACCAGGGCGATCTCTCCTCTTTCCACTTTAGAGGAATAGAACGGTTGTCTCACTCGCCCAGAGGAGGTGACAGGGAGAGAAGGCTACTGGGGAGAGAAGCATGGTGGATTTTTAGATTAAAAACTAGATCTCCTCAGGGGTTAAACCCGAGGTGGGATCTGGATTTGCACTTACATTAAGCATGCCTCTCCCCAGAGCCTCCTCTCTATTTCTCTCTTTTCCTCCTCTGGTGTCTTTTTCACATACCTGAATTATTATTTTTATATTATTTTTTACTCTTTGTATCCGATGTTTTTTGTATTTCATGGTGTGTTTTAATCATGTATATGTGCATGAGTGCATGCATGAGTGTGTGCACACATGTACTTATTATCACTCTAAGGTGTGTGACAAATAGTGGCATACATATGGATCACTCAATATGCAGTATACCTGATTCCCCTTTTTTGACTAATTGCCTGTAGTCAATTAAGATAATTAATGGGTGGAGCCAGTGATCCTTGGAGCTACTATTTATTTTCAAAGTTTCATGTCTGTAATGTGGTTATGACTAAGGCCTTATAGGCTGAAACGCGTCAACTGTTCTTATTTGCGTTTGGTCACTGTGGCTTGTCAATAAATATTATACTTCTTAAGAGCAATCACCGGTGGATCATCTTTTCCTCATATAAACAGGTGACCCTGCCCCCTTCTGATGTCATGTGACACCACATAACGTCAGAGGGGGGCAGGATCTTCTGTTTACGTCACTGGGTAGTAGGGATGAGCCGAACACCCCCCGGTTCGGTTCGCACCAGAACCTGCAAATGGACCGAAAGTTCGCACGAACGTTAGAACCCCATTGACGTCTATGGGACTCGAACGTTCGAAATCAAAAGTGCTCATTTTAAAAACTAATTTGCATGGTATTGTCCTAAAAAGGGTTTGGGGACCCGGGTCCTACCCCGGGGGACATGTATCAATGCAAAAAAAAATTTTAAAAACGGCCGTTTTTTCGGGAGCAGTGATTTTAATGATGCTTAAAGTAAAAAAAAAAAGTGAAATATTCCTTTAATTATCATACCTGAGGGGTGTCTATAGTATGCCTGTAAAGTGACGCGTGTTTCCCGTGTTTAGAACAGTCCCTGCACCAAATGTCATTTTTAAAGGAAAAAATCTCATTTAAAACTGCTTGCGAGTTTAATGTAATGTCGGGTCCTGGCAATATGGATGAAAATCAGTGAGACAAACGGCATGGGTACCTCCCAGTCCATTACCAGGCCCTTTGGGTCTTGTATGGATATTAAGGGGAACCCCACACCCAAATTAAAATAAGGAAAGGTGTGGGGCCACCAGGCCCTATATACTCTGAACAGCAGTATACAGGCGGTGAAAACAAGACAGGGACTGTAGGTTTGTTGTTAAGTAGAATCTCTTTGTAATTTTGAACGGGTACATTTTTAATGTGTTTAGCTCCAGCCAAAAAATCTTTTTTAAGCTTTTTGGAAAACATAGGGAAGGGTTATCACCCCTGTGACATTTGTTTTGCTGTCTTTCCTCCTCTTCAGAAGATTTCACCTCACTTTTTGTCCCAATGGATTGGAAAGCATCAGTGGAAAGGAGAAATGTTTTTCCCATATTAACTCTTACAGGAGAGAATTTCACTTCCTAGGGGTAGATTTCATCTCACTTCCTGTTGTCTCCTTCCGTTTGCAAGTAGGAGTCGTTTGTAAGTTAGTTGTTTGAAAGTAGGGTCCTGCCCTATATACTCAGCAGAAATTTGGGCCTTAGGTGTTGCTGTGGCCACAACACTGTAAGCCCTCACAGGGCCCTGCTGTGAAATATCAAGAATTGTAATTACATGCCCCTGTTGAACAGGAGCTGAAAAATTAGGCCTTAGGCACTGGTGCTGGTGCCACAACACTGCAACCCCTCACAGACACTCTAGTTGGAACGCAGGAACGAGCCCTGCTGCAAAGTATTGCATCAAAAATTGTAATTACACGCCCCTGTTAAACAGGGGCAGAAAAAATGGGCCTTAGGCACTGGTGCTGGTGCCACAACACTGCAACCCCTCGCAGACACTCTAGTTGGAACGCAGGAACGAGCCCTGCTGCAAAGTATTGCATCAAAAATTGTAATTACACGCCCCTGTTAAACAGGGGCAGAAAAAATGGGCCTTAGGCACTGGTGCTGGTGCCACAACACTGCAACCCCTCACAGACACTCTAGTTGGAATGCAGGAACGAGCCCTGCTGCAAAGTATTACATCAAAAATTGTAATTACACGCCCCTGTTAAACAGGGGCTGAAAAATTGTGCCTTAGGCACTGGTGGTGGCGCCCAGAACCAAAAATGTTCTTACAAGCTATCAGCGTGATGATTGAGGAGGAAGAGGATAATTACTCAGGGATAGTCACTCAGCATCAGCATAGGCAGTCTTTGAAGGGATCTGAGATTTCAAAAAAAATTATTCAGTTACATCAGCATCAGGTGCTTGGTAGCTGGTGGTGATCCAAGACTGATTCATTTTTATGAAGGTCAGTCGATCGACCGAGTCAGTGGACAGACGCACCCTGTGATCGGTTACCACGCCTCCAGCAGCACTGAATGTGCGTTCCGAAAGAACGCTGGATGCAGGACAGGCCAGTAGCTCAATTGCATACTGTGCAAGCTCTGGCCAGTGATCCATCCTCAAGACCCAGTAACCCAGAGGATTTTCGGTGGGAAAGGTGTCCAAGTCTGATCTTGCCCCTAGGTATTCCTGCACCATGTAAAACAGACGCTGGCGATGGTTGCAGGAACCGATCATACCTTGGGGCTGCGGACCAAAAAATTGTCTGAACGCATCGGTCAGACGGCCACCTTCTCCACCGCTCCTTCTTTGACTGACCGAAGCCTCAGCAACACGTTGTCCAGAAACAGGAGTTTGTAACCTCCCAGTCTCTGGGAACGCGTTGCACAGACCTTTCTGCAAGGCCTCCCGAAGATGTTTCATCCCCTGCTCCCTCTGCGATGGCAAGATAAGGTCCGCAACCTTACCCTTGTAACGTGGATCAAGGAGGGTTGCCAGCCAGTATTGGTCCTTCTCCTTGATACCACGAATACGAGGATCCTTACGCAGGCTTTGCAGGATCAGGGAGGCCATGCAGCGTAGGTTTGCTGAGGCATTCGGTCCGGAGTCCTCTGGGTCACTAAGGATGACATGGTCCGCAGCCACCTCCTCCCAGCCACATACAAGTCCATGTGTTTCTTGGGACTGATCCCTTAAAGACTGCTGCTGATGCTGAGTGCCAGGCTCCACCTCCATACTGACACAATCTTCCTCCTCCTCCTCGTCCTCTTCCTGTGTGATCGGCGGGCACGCAGGAACACTGTCTGGATAAAGGGGGCCTTGAGAGCTAAGGAAGTCCTCCTCTTCCTGCCACTGTTCTGCCTCAAGTGCCCTGTCCATTATACCACGCAGCGTGTGCTTCAACAGGTGGACAAGGGGGACAGTGTCACTGATGCATGCACTGTCACTGCTCACCATCCTTGTGGCCTCCTCAAATGGTGACAGGACAGTGCATGCATCCCTGATCATGGCCCACTCGCATGCTTGGCCAATCATCAGCAAGCAATGCACTGCGATGCCGCAGTGAATTATGGGCCGTGACGCGCCACACGAATTTGGCGCGAACGGCCCATATCGTTCGCAATTCGACAAACGATCGAACAGCCGATGTTCGAGTCGAACATGGGTTCGACTCGAACACGAAGCTCATCCCTACTGGGTAGCCCTGCCCTCAGCTATATAACAGCTGTCAATGCAGAAAGTCTGCAGTCAGCAGGAGCCTCCCATGGAGGTGGAGTTTTTTTTCCCTCGGGTCGTCGGACACTGTGATTGAAGATGAATGGACACTACAGGACACTTTTATTTTTTTTAACCACTTGCTGACCAGCCACCGTCATTATACTGTGGCAGGTTGGCACGATCCGTCGTAGCTGTACGTTGGTCCCTTTAGTGGGATAGCAGGCGCGCGTGCGCTGCCACACTACGGGGGTGCCGATGCACATGGCCAGTGGTCACGATGACCACCGGCCACGCATGATCGTGGGCATGAGAGCCAGAACAGGGATGTGCGTGTGTAAACACACAAATCCCTGTTCTGTGAGGAGAGTAGAGACAGATCGTGAGTTCCTACTAGCTAGGAACAAAGATCTTTCATTTCCACCAGTCACTCCCATCCCTCTACTCCCTCTACTGTTAAAACACACACTAGGGAACACAGTTAACCCCTTGATCGCCCCCTAGTGTTAACTCCTTCCCTGCCAGTGACATTTACACAGTAATCAGTGCATTTTTATAGCACTGATCGCTGTATCATTGTCAATGGTCCCAAAAATGTGTCAAAAGTGTCCGATCTGTCCGCCATAATGTCGCAGTCCCAATAAAAATCACTGATCACCGCCATTACTAGTAAAAAATAAATAAATAATAAAAATTACATAAATCTTTCCCCTTTTTTGTAGACGCTATAACTTTTGTGCAAACCAATCAATATACGCTTATTGCGATTTACCAAAAATATGTAGAAGAATACATATCGGCCTAAACTGAGGAAAAATTAGCTTTTTTTAAAAAAAATTAGGGATATTTATTATAGTAAAAGTACAAAATATTGTGTTTTTTTCAGAATTGTCCATCTTTTTTGTTTATAGCAGAAAAAATAATGATCAAGTAATGATCAAATACCACCAAAAGAAAGCTCTATTTGTGGGAAAAAAAGGACGTCATTTTTTTTGTGTACAACGTTGCATGACCATGTAATTGTCAGTTAAAGTGACGCAGTGCCGTGTCGCAAAAAAATGGCCTGGTCATTGAGCAGCCAAATCTTCCGGGGCTGAAGTGGTTAATAAAGGACTTGTCCCAAACTGTCTCCTGTCATTTTTACAATTTTTACACTTTTTTTGGTGAATGTGTAGGGGTTCAATGTACCCGATACCCATTCACAAAGGGGGGGGCCGGGATCACAAACCTTGACTGCAGACACCCACAACCACCGGGCAAGGGTTGTGGGGATGAGGTCCTTGTCCCCGACAACACCCTCCCTATGTTGAGGGCATGTGGCCTGGTACGGTTCAGGAGGGAGGGGACGCTCTCTCACCCCCCTTTTCCTGCGGCCTGCCAGGTTGCGTGCTTGGATAAGGGTCTGGTATAGATTTTGGGGGGACCCCTACACCATTTTTTTTAATTTTGGCTCGGAGTTCCCCTTAAAATCCATACCAGACCTGAAGGGCCTGGTATGGATTTTGGGGGGATCTCTACGCCATTTTTTTTTTAATTTTGGTGCAGGGTTCCCCTTAATATCCATACCAGACCTGAAGGGCCTGGTATGGATTCTGGGGGGACCCCAGGCAATTTTTATTTTAAAATTTTGGCGCAGGGTTCCCCTTAATATCCATACCAGACCCAAAGGGCCTGGTAATGGACTAGGGGGGAACCCATGTCTATTTTTTCAATGATTTTTATCTATATTGCCGGGATCCGACAATACATTACAGCTGCAAGCAGTTTTGAATGACAGTTTTTTGCTTTCCAAATGTAATTTTGCTGCTCTTATTCATAAAACTATACATGGCTGCTATGTAAGCAGCCTTACATAGAGTGGGTCTGGGACTCAGAACCCTGAGCCATGATGGGCCAAAGGCACCCTGCCTTTGGCCCATCATGGCTCTTACAGCAGAGCACACTGTGATTGGCCAAAGCATGCAGGTCAGGTGCAGGCTTTGGCTAATCAGCAGCCGTCAATGCACTGCGATCTTGCAGTGCATTGATGGTCCCCCCATTCGTATTCCAAGGGAGCTCAAATTTTCCCCGAATGCCCCACAATGTTCTGTATACTGCAAACAGGCAAACACCCAATGTTCGAATCAAGGCTCATCCCTAAATCTATATAAACATGACACTCCAGGTCTTTTCCTCTTCCTACAGCAGAATGGAAGATTTCCTCCTTGGATGTTCATGTCGCTGCCTGGGTGACATGGGCATTTCTATTATTTGTTCAGTGGTAAGCTCCTCTCAGGTTTCAGAAGACTGCACTGTTTGATGACATCACAATGAATGGACTGGACACACTAGATTACCGTTCCCCACAACCTGAAGAGGCTGTGGTGATGGACATAAAATTTGTGTTAGGAAATTTTGACCTTGGACAAGAAACTGCAAAACAGTCCAGGTTGGTTTGATCATAATACAGTATTCCCACGGAACATGATTTGTCTAAATGTTCCAATATAGATAGGAAAAGGGTGGTGGAAATTGATAAACCTGCATTCATTTGTGATTTTTACTTGCCTCTCTCTTCTGCTTCTTGGTGCTTTCGCTAACCCTACATTAGTAGGGTGGCAGTGAGGCCGATTTACAAAATGAGTTAAGTCTTAATTGTAGCTCTGTTCACTTTAAAAACTCAGTCATGTGCAGGTTTTATAAATAAACAGGAATTTGTTTTACACACGATTTGTTAATTAAAGAATGACTTAAATAATGGCTTTCAGGCCTCGGGAGCTGGGAGGGAGCCTCTCTCTACACGGTCATTGAGAGGTGTCCTGGAACAGGAGCAGGAGGAAGACAGCATGGAACATGGCCGGGGCAAGTCATTCAGGAGGGATCCATGCCGGGGTAAGTAAGTGAGAAGCACAGTGTGAAGCTCTGGGAGAGACATGCCAGGATTTGGATGTGGAGCCAGAGGGAGAGACTATAGTGTTGTTTTGGAGTCAAGTCCTTGCAGCCACGAGTGCTAGCAGGAATTGCATTGGACGTGCTGGGATAAGTAGTCCACCAAGTGTCAGTTAGCATATCTATTCTTTTCAACGAAAGCGTTTGCTACCACAAAGGAAGCTGTAAACCCCTGCCTGTAAAGGGCTATTAGGAAAACGTTAGGACTTATTCATAGTGAGGCCTAGCCATGTGCTAATGGTGCCAGGAACCTAGCAAGTGATCTCAATTAGTGAGCTATAGGAGATGTGCATAGGAAGAGACTGTCAAATTTAGACTCAACCAACATCGATTTCCTTGAGAAGTATTCATTATCTGGGCATCCCATGTCTCTTTTCCCCATATAAGTTTAATCCCCTAATAAGAAACAACAAAAACAAGCAAGAGACTGTTCATTGTCTGGGAGAGTGTGCCAAAATGGATGTCTGACCAGCAGGGTGAAACGTATGGATGCTAGAACACGTAGTGACCCCACAAGAGCACCGCTACACATTCTTTGAATTAAGGTTAAAAACCTTCTGTGCTCCAGCTTCCCCCAGACACCCCCTTTTTCTTACCTGAGACTGATCCAATCCAGCGATATGCACAAGCGCAGCAGCTCCAGACGCTGTCTTTCTCCTCATTGAACAGACTGATAGCAGCAGGAGCCATTGACTCCCGCTGCTGTCAATCAAATCCAGTGACACTGTGTCAATGGATGCAGCAGCGGGACTGGGGAGTGAGCCCACACCGGTGCCCCCATGGACAGCCGCTTTCCATTGGGGTACTCGATGAAGCAGAGGGGACTGCAGGGGACTCCAGGAGAAGAGGATTGTAGCTGCTCTGTGCAAAACGATTGTACAGAGCAGGTAAGTATAGGCATGTTTGTTATTTTTAATTAAAAAAAAAACAAAAAACGTATACAACTCCTTTAAGATGTGGTAACAGACAAAAGGAAACATTATACTGTTTAATTTACTGAAAATGTGCCTCATATCTTCAGTATATTTATTTTGTTAAGTTACTCATCTAACATGTGGCTGATATACTGTATAATGTATAGATTGTGATGGTTTATTCAAAAGACATACATTTTTGTTTGATGCCTTCACTTGCAATGTAAGGAACGTCTTCTAGCAATGATTTCCTTATAGCTTCTTAATTTTTCCTTAGGCAGTGATCAGGCACCCTAATTGCATCATGCTTTATCATAGATCTGAACTTTTTATAAAATTATGATTATAAGCATACAATAACTCTCATAAATACTAAATTAGTCTGTTCGTCTACATTCATACTTAACACATTTCTTGTGATATCCAGTGATTGAACTGCACTTGATTAACATAAATAATGTAGACCATATGCAAAACCTAATGCAGCACATTAATTAATTATATATATACACTTTTACACTATGTAATATTCATTTGATATATGTATGTACATTATCATTATTTTTTTGCACTTTAACATTTGTTATCACTCTATTAATATTAATAATGTGTTACTATTTACATATTACACATGATAATTATTGTAAATTCGTTTTCTTTACATTCATTTAATCTAAATGATTCTGGTTTATTCTAAACCAGAGCATATAATTCTGTTTGAACAAATCATGTTTGCATAAGATAAGAAGTAATAAAGACTAAATTCACAGAAATGTCTTGTTAAATATCTTTTAATGTGCCCTTGATGTTAACAGATGATTCACAAATGATGTTTCTGTTACATATATAATAATATATATATGTAACAGAATATATATATAATATATATATATATATATATATATATATATATATATATATATATATATATATATATATATATATATATATATTACACACATACACAGGTGCATCTCATAAAATTAGAATATCATCAAAAAGTTAATTTATTTCAGTAATTCAATTCAAAAAGTGAAATTCATATATCTTATATAGATGCACTACAGAGAATGATATATTTCAAGGATTTCTTTCTTTTAATTATGATGATTATGGCTTACAGCTAGTGAAACCCCAAAATTCAGTATCTCAGAAAATTAGAATATTACATAAGACCAATAAAAAAAGGATTTTTAATACAGAAATGTTGGCTTATTGAAAAGTATGTCCATGTATAGTATAGTATGCACTCAATACTTGGTCAGGGCTCCTTTTGCATGAATTACTGCATCAATGGGGCATGGCATGGAGGTGATCAGTCTGTGGCACTGTTGAGATGTTATGGAAGCCCAGGTTGCTTTGATAGCAGCCTTCAGCTTGTCTGCATTGTTGGGTCTGGTGTCTCTCATCTTCCTTTTGGCAATACCCCACAAATTCTCTATGTGGTTTAGGTCAGTCGAGTTTGCTGGCCAATCTAGCACTGTGATACCATGATCATTAAACCAGGTATTGGTACTTTTGGCAGTGTGGGCAGGTGCCAAGTTCTGCTGGAAAATGAAACCAGCATCTCCATAAAGCTGGTCAGCAGAGGGAAGCATGAAGTGCTCTAGAATTTCCTGCTAAAGGGCTGCAATGACATTGGACTTGATAAAACACCGTGGACCAACACCAGCAGATGACATGGTTTCCCAATCATCATGGACTGTGGAAAATTTTGCATTTCATTTGGAAATCAAGGTCCCAGATGGAGGAAGAGAAGAGAGGTACAGAATCCAAGTTGAATGAGGTCCAGTGTGAAGTTTCCACAGTGAGTGGTGATTTGGGGAGCCATGTCATCTGCTGGTGTTGGTCCACTGTGTTTTATCAAGTCCAAAGTCAGCACAGCCCTCTACAAGGAAATTCTAGAGCACTTCATGCTTCCCTCTGCTGACCCGCTTTATGGAGATGCTGATTTCATTTTCCACAAGGACTTGGCACCTGCCTGCACTGCTATACCAATACCTGGTTTAATGATAATGGTATCACTGTGCTTGATTTGACAGCAAACTCGCCTGACCTAAACCCCATAAAGAAGCTGTGGGGTATTGTGAAGAGTAGGGTGAGAGACACCAGACCCAACAATGCATATGAGCTAAAGGCTGCTATCAAAGAAACCTGGGCTTCCATAACACCTCAGCAGTGTCACAGACTGATCACCTCAATGCCACGCCACATTGATGCAGTGATTCATGCAAAAGGAGCACCAAACTGACAGTATTGAGTGCATACTATACTTTACATGGACATACTTTTCAGTAAGCCAACATTTCTGTATTAAAAATCCATTTTTTTATTGGTCTTATATAATATTCTAATTTTCTGAGATATTGAATTTGGGGTTTTCACTAGCTATAAGCCATAATCATCAAAATTAAAAGAAAGAAATGCTTGAAATATACCTAGAAAGTCCATGTAAATACTTTTTCTTTGAGGCATTCTTGCATTATGTTTAGATGTGGTGCTCATGGTTTTTTATACACCCACTCAACATCATCATATATTTATGGACTTTTCAGATGGCAAACATCTTTTAATTTTTGGGTGGCAAAAAGCATTAAAAAAAACTTAAAAAGCCTAACTTTGATTTTTTTGGATTAAGATCAATTCGAAATTGTAATGCGCCAAAAGTAACAGTTTTGCTCCCTTTTTTACCTCCAGATATTGCCTTTTGGTTTATGAGCTATTGATATTGTTTTTTTCAGCATAGTTTTTCTCTTTGTCTACTTACACATTTAGGTGGTTTCTTCTGCATTTTCCTCAAATTTGCATACTTTCTCTGTATATATAAACAAATAGATTAAATCAGATGTAATCTATAAACTTCAAAGACCTTAAAATCTTTTTCATACTCACAGGAGGAAAATGGCTTGAATTTGTTAACTACTCTGGAAAAATTAACATTTTTAGAGACATTTTTTTAAATAGCTGCTGTATAAGAACACATGCAGGTTTAATACGTAGACTTTTACAATATTTACATCAAACCCACATTTAATCTTATGTATGTTTAAAAGTTTTCTTTTGTTTCAACTAACTGACATGTTTTTCCAAAACATTTTTTATAACAACTGCTTTACAATACTATCAGAACAAAACTGGCCTAAGAAAATTAAGCAAGAAATAACAGTTAATGCCTCGATTATTTGATTCTTTTTTTTTTTTTTTTGGGTTGCTTTTTGCAGTTTAACTTGAAGTAGCATTTTATATAGCTATCATAAACCTAACAAAAAATAATGACTCAGAACTTATAGCTTTCAAGAATGTGGCATTGATTTATTGAGTGGTGCCAGCTTCTTTGTGTGAAGAGTCCTTGTCTAGATCTAATATAGCTAATATTACCTCAAGCTGTTGTCAGTTGGCTTGCTTAAATGTTGCAAAATACTCCCTTTGCCGTTAGCTGGTGATTACCCTTAAGTGTTCTATATGTAGCAACCTGAGAGAGACAATGATTAGTCTCCAATGAAAACATTGCTACTGTCATGCAAACAATCTTTTCAATCCTGTGGATTTTAACGATGTAGATAAGGCCCAAGTCACAAACCCTGCTATGTGCTACTGCATATAAGCTAGGCAATTTGCAGGCTAAAAGTGATTGGAGTCAGTCCCTGTGACGCACAAAATTTACTAATCGTTGCTTGGAAACTACTGGCTCAAAGCAGCAGGAGGGAATTGACTCTAACAGCCTAAATCAGGCATTGGCATATGTTATTAAGAAGAGGATGGGGACTAATTTAATATTAATAGATGAGCATATTTGGCATGCATAAGTTAGGTAAATGTAAAACAATAGTGTTTTTTTTATTGTTCTCTGCCCATAAAAAAGGAAAAGTACTATAAATAATAAAATGTCCGCATAAAGTTTATTTAAAAAAAATGAATGCTTTACTATTGACTTTGTGAAATTTAATTTCATTGCAAGTGCAATAAAAACTGGCTCTGTCACTTATACATATTGCAAAGCTGAAAATGACATTGCTGGTGTTTTTGTTGAAACTGCACAATGGATGCCACTCATTTCCTACTTCCTGCAGTACCTTCCTACTTCCTGATTGCTAAGTGTGAGTGTTCTCCCACTATAATCTGAAGCAGCATAGTCTCTTAGTGGTTAGCACTTCTGCATTGCCATGCTAAGATCCCTGATTGGCATCCCAGCTAGGACAGAAAGGTTTTTATGAACACGAACACACCAATTGATTTTTAGCACCACATCCCAGAATTAGATAATGGAAAAGCAAGGGAATTGGGACTTTATAGGTGCAAATAAATTGAAGAATATATCAAATATAGTATATAAAAAATTATTTTATTTTGAGGAGCAAAATAAGAATTAATTCATTAAAATAGGGGGAAAAGGGGGGAGGGGGGATACAGTGATGGCTAGTACAACTGATTACAGTTTCAACAATGCAGCAATATCTGATGGACTTCCCAACATGTTTCATCCATATGTCGGGCTTCCTCAGGGGAGCTGGCCGTTTGCAAAGTACAATGCCTTCTATCAAGAAACACAAACAATTGAACATATTAGGTTGGTTCAAAAAATCATACAAACATTTACATCTAGTATTTTTGTTATACATATGCGTCTCCTCTGTCTGGGTACCACTGCTTACCTATATCTCCTAAAAAGGAGGGGAAAAGAAACTGCCGGGATGGCTAGATGTTTAGCTGCATCAGAGGAACCATGCGTTGCAAGTGACCATATATGGCAGCCAAAGACCAACTGGAAAAAGGAAAAACAGTAGATGCCCCTTAATATCTGAAGGAATGATGGAATATCCTTCCTGACATCAAAGGACAAAAAATTAACTAAAATATGGTCAACTTACAGATATTGGTTCTGCAGCTAGCTTGATGCCCAAGGGCCACACACCTCCAGATACTCTAGTCACTTTGGGGGTATCTAATAAACACAATTGAAACAACACTTATTTATAGCTTGCTGTACAATGCCAGCAAGACAAGATAATAATCTTCAAGAATTTAAGAATCACGATCGCCATTGTAAAGTCACATAGACAGCCATTTTCAAGATTTGGGCTAGCTAAAATTACCTTAAAAGAGAGAGATCGGCGTGCATCTGTCCCTTGGTTCTCAATGCTGCATACAGCCGCTCTTTATACCATCCATCCGGTATAGAAACCGAATGCGGACGTAAAGACTGTGCTACGCATGCGCGAACCTTGCCTATACAGCTAGCTCGTCCACTTCCGCCGGGTCCTAAGGCTCGGTTGGAATAATGGAAACAGAGCTCCCTAAATAGCAGGGACGCCCTGGGCATTTATACGGTCACCCAAATTACGCTAGGAAAATCAAATGAGCAAAAACACCCCATGATGGCATAGCGGTCAAATTGGTGTAAAAAATAGGAGAAAGATGAATATTAGGGGGCAGTGCATAGCCATAAACATGGAGACGCAAATGCATTTACAAAGCATATTTTTAATAAAGAGGACAAAAATAAAAATACAAATAACTCAAAAGAAAAAAGAACACACAACATAACATACATCTCAGCTAGGACACTATTTTCCCTCCTATACCCTTTGCTTTCATGTGTTTCCTTCTGGTACTCAATTTAAGCTTTTCACTTTAAAGACACTGTGGTAGGCTTATTGGAACCTGTTTAAATTGGCTAAGTATGTGTATGTATAGATGTGAGCTAGTGACCTTAGACTGTTACTCCTTGAGAGCAGTCTTAATACCTATAATAAATAAAATATAATCACATATTAAGTCCTATTGTTGTAATAAGAAAAAGACTAGTGGAAAATGTACTAAGCATATTATCTGGCAGAAAATGGTACTGGTGAGGAAGTTCAAAAGTATTCAACTTGTCATTGTTAGAAAGAAGCACATATTTTTAGGTTTGCCAGTTTTTTAAAGTCATAGCTAACTGCACTTAAACTATACTTTAACTATCAAGTTAAAGTAGATGTAAACTCATTCACTTATTAAAAAAAATACCTTTAACACATTAATTCAGTTTAAAAAGTTGTGTACATTTTGTAATCTGTAGTTTTCAAAAAAATTATTCCTGGTGATCATTTCTTGAAAGTCCTATATCGACTTCTTGTTATCCAGTTGTTGACCGCCCTATAGCACTTTTACTGCAACAGGGTGGCCCATGCTGCGCAGGATCACATACGGTATATACATGATCTGGCACTTCCGGGTAGCTCGCTCCTGTGGTGATTCTACTCCCGCTGATCATTCTGTACACAGGCAGAACAGCAATCTGTCTATGTAAACAAGGAAGGCATTGATCCTGTGTTACTGCAAACCAGGGACACGGATATATACCTTCCTCTAGTCAAAGTACCTCCCACCCAGTAGTAAATCACTAGCTAGGCACACAGTTAGCCCTTTGATTGCCCCGATGTTATCCCCTTTCCAGCTAGTGTCGTTAGTACAGTGACAGTACATATATTTAGCACTGATCACTGTAATAATGTCACTGGTCCCCAAAAAAGTGTCAAAAGTGTCAGTGTTCAATTTTTGCACCGCAATATCGCAATCCCACTATAAGTTGTTGATCACAGCCATTATAGTATAAAAAAATAAAAAAATAAACATTCCATAAATATATCCCATAGCTTGTAGACACTATAACTTTTGCACAAACCAATCAATATACACTTATTGGTATTTGTTTATCAAAAATATGTAGCAGAATACATATTGGCCTAAATTGATGAAGACATTTGTTGTTTACATTTTTATAGCAGAAAGTAAGAAATAATGTTTTTTTTCAAAATTGTTGTTACATTTTGTTTTTAGCGCAAAAAATAAAAACCACAGAGGTGATCAAATACCACCAAAAGAAAGCTGTATTTGTAGGAAATAAAGGACATACATTTTATGTGGGTACAGCGTTGCACAACCGTGCAATTGTCAGTTAAAGTAACGCAGTTCCACATCGCAAAAAATGGCCTGGTTAGGAAGAGGAGTAAATCTTCCAGCGCTGAAGTGGTTATGTAGTTCACAGCTCGCAGTGTCGGAATGAGTTGAGAGGAAGGGGATGGTGTGTGTGGGCGTGACCGGATGCTGAGGTGAGGGAGAGCCGTGCAACCAAACCCGGTCCCTGCTTAATCTCTGTCCCCACGCTGGAAACCACAGGGTGAAGCGGAGAGGGAGACACCGTATGTTCGGATCTCCCGGACCTAGCGGTTCCATATGTGACAGACGCTTTCAGTGTCTGAGGAATCCATGCGCTCGGAGCTCTCCCGGGTGGACTGTCAGCTGATCGCACTCTGTGTGCGGGAGAGGGGAGCGCACCTGCCCGGAAGCAAGAGTGAGTGGCGGCAGCAGCGGCGGCAGCTGTGTGAGCCGTGCGGAGTGGCGGTGCTCCAAATTTGACTGGAGGGGTGAGTGACCCACACCAGAGGACTCTGGGGGACACACTGGGTGGGCTGGTATTATTATATATATTATACATGGTACTGTGAACCCCCCCTCACAGATAGGACAGTATTTTCCATCCGCTTAGCCAGCAAAGAAAAAGCGAGGGTTTCTCAGCAAGCGGGAGGCTGCTGTATCTCTGCAGGGTGACACTCGCTGAAGCAGCTGGGACAGTATGACTAGAAAGAAGGGGCAGGAGGAGGCATCTGCACAGGAAGGCACAGGGGCCCTAGTACAGCGAAACCCCAAAGAAAAAGGAAGCCAGGTGGCTGCTAAACTAGAACGGTTTGCTCACACACCAAACCAGCTTGCAAGCTTGACACCAAAAAAGAGCAACCATGCAGGGGGGTCGCAGCATCAATCTAGCCAGCCCGGGAGGAGAAGCCTAGGCCCCATTGGGGGGGGAGCTGCGAATTCGCTGATGGATCCAGGGGTAAGTGGAACACTGGAGGGGGATTCTGGCCCGAGAGTGAAGCTGGGGGATGGTGCAGCAATACCACCAGTCGAGAAGGAGCCATCATTGAAAGATATCTTCCTAGCAGTTAATAGCTGTAAATTATCTATCACCGATCTGTCCATACAACTGAAAAGCATTAAAGCTGAATTGTTGGCGGTAAAAAACGAAATGCAAGTGGTCAGTACCCGGACAGCAGCCCTGGAAGACAGGATTAGCCAGATGGAGGATGATGTTTTCCCTTTAAAACAGGAAGTCTCAGTTATGAAAAGTCAACTTAATGAATGCATGCAAAAAATAGACAGTATGGAAAATAGACTGCGTAGAGAGAACTTAAGGGTGTTGGGACTACCTGAGGGTTGTGAAGGAAATAACCCTGTAAAATTTATGGAAGACTGGCTAAAGGAGAGATTTGGGAAGGAATCACTCTCAGAATTTTTTTCAATCGAGCGTGCGCATAGGGTGCCCACTAGAATTCGGTCCCCGGGGGGTTATCCAAGACCATTGATCCTGAAGCTGCTATGCTTTAAGGATAAAACTACTATCCTTCGGAAGGCAAGAGAGATGAAGAATATACAATATAGGGGCGCAAGGATCTCAATATACCCTGACTTCTCCCCTGAACTCCAGAGGCAGAGAGCAAAATTCTTGGAATGCAAGCGCAAGCTTTAACAGCTAAGAATTAATTACACATTATTATATCCAGCACGCTTGCGCATAGTGGCTCTGGGGGAAACGCAATTTTTTGACACTCCCACCGAAGTTGTAACTTGGCTAGAAAAAAACGAAGGAAGAGTACAGCGTGAAGAAGAAATGTAGAAAAGCAGGGACCTTCGTAGTCAACAGAGGACTCTGTCTCCCCTATTTTCCCCCCCTTTTTTTTTTTTTTTTGTAATACGCACATATATATAAGTGAAAGGGGGAGTGGGGTTGGGGGGAGTAAGTAAATTTAACTGTTTATAGGCACAAAAGGTAATAATGGGGATAATTCCCCTCTCAATGGGACCGGGGGTTGTATTGGGTTTTTTTTTTTCTCACCTTAAGCAATGTGGCTGGTCACAATAGAAGCCATAGGGGTAGGCCCAAAATTGGGCAATGGGGTAGAAAATATATGGGGGGTAGGGAGGGGGTGGGGTGGGATGGGGGGGCGGGGTGGAGTGGGTAGGTGTGTGGGTGGGTGGTGGGAAGGGTGGAATGTAAGTGTTGAGGTAAGGGTGAGAGTGGTAGATGGAAGCATAACCCACAAGAACTACAAGGGTCACAATAAGAGGTGGTTTAATTTTGCTGAGGGATATAAGGATATAGGTTTCACTTAATGATGCATGATGGAGCAGGTCGTAACAGACCCCGAAATTTAAAAAAACAGATCACTATATGTTCCTGGAATGTGCGGGGAGTAAAAGATAAGGTTAAAAGGCAAGCGATCCTTTCTATGATAGATAAGGGGAGAGTCGAAATACTCTGTCTGCAGGAGACACATCTAGATAAGGATTCAATCAAAATAATGGACCATAAGAAATTTCAGATACAGTATCATTCTACCCACTCCTCCTTTTCAAGGGGGGTGAGTATTTTGATAAAGTCAGGATTGGCTTTCTCCTGCAGCCAGAGTAAGGTTGATATATTTGGGCGGTATATTTTTCTCTACTGTTCAATCGAGAACAGGAAATATGTATTAGCGAACATCTATATTCCCCCCCCATTTGGGAGAGAGGTTTTGGATGATTTGACTGGTTTAATGGCGGGTTTTTCAGGGGCTTCGGTTATAGCAGTCGGAGACTTCAATATGACTATGGATAATGGAATAGATAGGTTTCCTTCAAAAAACATCAGTAGAGGAGCACCTAAGAGTCCTCTTGCACAATATTGCGCTGAGGTGGGTTTGGTGGATATCTGGAGAAGGAGGCATCCTGAGGTGAGGCAATACTCTTGTCACTCCAGGACATATGCCACTTTGTCCAGAATAGATTTACTATTGGGCAATGAGGAAGCTTTAAACGTAGTGGAGGATATAGTCTACGAGCCGAAGGGAGTTTCGGACCACTCACCAGTGATAATCAAATTAAAGGGAGAGAGATGCTTTAAAAATGGTGACTGGAAAGTTAATCCCTTTTGGCTCGAGATTATTGAGGAAACAAGTACCATCAGGGAAAGGTTGGCGGAATTTGTAAACCTTAATTCAGGCACTGCTTCATTAGGGATAGTTTGGGATTCCCTGAAGGCTTTTCTTCGGGGAGTTCTAATCCAAAAAATCTCCCATATTAAAAAACAATCACAAATAGAAGAACTAAAAGTAAAGGAGAAGGTTAGAAGAGCGGAAGAACAGTACGTGGAGTCACCAACCCCGCCTAAATATGAGGCGTGGGTGGAGAGCCAAAACGAGTATGGTAGATTGGTTTTGGAAAAGACGGTGAGGAAAAAGTTATTCCAAAAACAGAGGTTTGACTGTGAGGGGGAGTGCGTTGGGAGGACCTTGGCCTTGGTAATTGGAGCTAATGGCCCCCCAAACACTATTCCAGCGATAGAAGGGAAAGAGGGAATAATAAAAACGACTAACCCAGAAATCTTGGTAGAATTTAGGGAATACTTCCAAAACTTATATAGCTCGGCGAAGAGGGATATGGATGGGGCAATGGGGGAGTTCTTTGGACAGTTAAAGTTAACCCCTCTCGCAAAAGAAGATCGGGAAATGTTAGAGGCCCCTTTAACACTTGATGAGTTACAAAGAGCTGTGGCAGATATGGCAAACCAGAAAGCCCCAGGGCCCGATGGTCTACCCATTGAGATTTTTAAAAAATATGGGGAGATCTTACTTCCCATGCTCCTGGGGGTGTTCAATGGGACTAGGAAGGACGGTAATCTACCGGCATCTATGACAGAAGCCATCATAATAATGCTGTTGAAAGAGGGGAAAAACCCGTTAGATGTGATGTCATATAGGCCGATATCATTATTATGTTCGGACGTGAAGATTCTGGCAAAAGCCCTGGCAACAAGGCTAAAGAAAATAATTTCAAAATTACTCCATATAGACCAAACCGGGTTTATCCCGGACAGATCAACAAGTACGAACATAAGGCGAGTTTATTTAAATATGTAGATCCCCATAGTAAATAGTGGTAAGAGAGCCCTTCTCTCACTAGATGCAACCAAGGCATTTGATTGCCTGGAATGGCAATATATCTGGAAGGTACTTGCAGAACTCCAATTTGGCCCCGGTTTTGTCCATTGGCTGAGGTTACTATACGATAAGCCAAGAGCTAAGATCAGAGTCAATGGGGAGTGTTCAGAATGGTTCCAATTAAGTAGGGGCACTAGGCAGGGGTGTCCTTTATCGCCCCTCCTATTTGCCCTAGCAATGGAGCCGCTGGCCGTTGCCATAAGGGCATCTCAGGGGGTACAGGGGTTTAAAAGAAAGAGGGGAGAGGAGAAAATAACAATGTACGCGGACGATATCTTGTTATTCCTGGGGGACACACAGGACTCTTTGAGGACGGCCATGGGGTTAATTGAAGATTTTGGATACTTTTCCGGGTTAAAAATTAATTGGGAAAAGTCAGCATTATTGCCAATAGATCCGCTGACGGAGCCCCTTCATCACCAAATTCCCCAGATTAAAGTAGTGAATCAATTGAAATATTTGGGGATTAATATTTCAAGGAACCCGGAGCAATATATCACAGAAAACTTAGTTCCACTTATGAAAAAACTTAAACAGAAATGCCGGGTATGGGGACGGCTTCCTCTCTCGGTCGCAGGGCGCTGCAACCTGATAAAAATGGTTTGGATGCCACAGATCTTATATATCTTACACAACTCACCAGTTTGGATCCCCAAACGCTGGTTCAATAAAATGGATAGTATTTTTAGAGAACTAATTTGGAAGGGTGGGGTAGCAAGGATTGGCCTGCAGGTGCTTCGGAGACCGGGTGAGAAAGGTGGGTTGGGAGTGCCGGATCCGGGGTGCTATTTCTTGGCGTCTCAAATCCAGCATGTAGGAGGGAGTAATAGGCCCGGGAACTGGGCAGCAGGAAATAATGTACTACTAAATGACACCAATCACGATACCATAGTAGAAGCGCTAGAGGCGGATTCCTTTGTTACTAGATGCCCCACTACTCGGATGATGGTTAAGAGCTGGGTTAAGGTTAAAAAAATAATGGGGTATGCAGACTTTTCGGAGTTCTCCCCAATATGGGAAAATAACAAGCTCAATGAACTTAAAATAATGGGGAGAATTGAGGAGTGGGACCGCCAGGGCATCCATTATCTGCCGCAGCTGTATAAGGCAGGGAGACCGAAAACATTCCAGGAGCTAGTGAATGAATATGCGATCCCCAACCGATCATTTTATAGGTATTTGCAAATTAGGCATGCCCTAGACGTACAATTTAGTGGAAAGGAGCCAATATGGAGTGATATGGCCTCTTTGAGAAAACTGGTTGACGCAGAATCTATGAAGGGTTTAATTTCTGATATATACAATAAGTTGAGAGTACTAGGCCAGGGTGACAGGGGGGAAGACAAAAATAGAATAAAATGGGAGAGGGAGGTTGGGCCAATATCGGACAGCCAATGGGAGGGTGTTTTGGCTTCTGGCCCCAAGATCTCCCTCTCTCCATCACAGGCAGTCTCTCATCTATATTTGATATATAGGGCGTATCTAACACCACTAAAACTGTTCAGGATTGGTAAAAGGTCGGATGCAGGGTGCCCAAGATGTGGAGGAGAGAGAGGAGATCTGCTGCATATGTTCTGGCGATGCCCCAAGTTGTATAGATATTGGAAAGACATAGTGGATAAAATAAACACCATATTTAAGACATCGCTGGGCATAGATGTTAAGACCTGTCTATTGGGCCTGATGGAGGAACAACAGATCGCTAGGCACACACAGACCGCAATAGTTAGGTGCCTGTTTCAAGGGAAAAAGATTATAGCTAAAAACTGGCAGAGGAAAAAACCCCCGACGATTGAAGAATGGGTGAAAGAAGTAAAGGAGGAAGTCAGTAGAGAGAAGTATATATATAAGAAAAGGAGTAACTATCAAAAATTTGTTAAAATATGGAAGTTATGGATGATGTGGGAGGAGCATAGTATGAGTGGGTGTGTGGGGTGATATGGGAAGGTTAGGGGGGGGTTTATTGGTAGGGGTAAGGAAGGAAAGGGGAAGGGGGAAAAGAGGGGAAAAAATGAGAAAACCTGGAAACATCTTCTGTTGGAGTGTGGTCTATAGGGATGAGCTTCGTGTTCGAGTCGAACCCATGTTCGACTCGAACATCGGCTGTTCGATCGTTCGCCGAATTGCGAACGTTATGGGCCGTTCGCGCTAAATTCGTGTGGCGCGTCACGGCCCATAATTCACTGCGGCATTGCAGTGCATTGCTGGCTGATGATTGGCCAAGCATGCACTATGACCCGCATGCTTGGCCAATCACAGCGCCGTCAGTAGAGAGAGCTGTAATTGGCCAAAGCCAGGGTGGCTTTGGCCAATTATGGCTCAGGGGATTTAGTACACACCCCACACTATATAAGGCCGCCTGCACGGCGGCCCTGTGTAGTGTGTGTTCCGGTGTGCTGAGAGATAGAGAGAGAGAGAGAGAGTGTCATTTGATTTGAGTTAGATAGATTAGGCAGAACAGTCAGTCAGTTAGCTGCACTTACAGTGTATTGTGTATATATATGCATCCCAGGTGTTGCATATATATATATACACTGTATTCAGTTTAGCTAGATCCGTTCCTGTTATCTTCTATCTAGACTATTTACATTTAATGCAGTGCGTCCTGCTCACAGTGTTCAGCTAGATCCGTTCCTGCTATTTACATTTAGTGCAGTGCGTCCTGCTCACAGTGTTCAGCTAGATCCGTTCCTGTTATCTTCTAGACTATTTACATTTAGTGCAGTGCGTCCTGCTCACAGTGTTCAGCTAGATCCGTTCCTGCAATTTACATTTAGTGCAGTGCGTCCTGCTCACAGTGTTCAGCTAGATCCGTTCCTGCTATTTACATTTAGTGCAGTGCGTCCTGCTCACAGTGTTCAGCTAGATCCGTTCCTGCTATTTACATTTAGTGCAGTGCGTCCTGCTCACAGTGTTCAGCTAGATCCGTTCCTGCTATTTACATTTAGTGCAGTGCGTCCTGCTCACAGTGTTCAGCTAGATCCGTTCCTGTTATCTTCTAGACTATTTACATTTAGTGCAGTGCGTCCTGCTCACAGTGTTCAGCTAGATCCGTTCCTGCAATTTACATTTAGTGCAGTGCGTCCTGCTCACAGTGTTCAGCTAGATCCGTTCCTGCTATTTACATTTAGTGCAGTGCGTCCTGCTCACAGTGTTCAGCTAGATCCGTTCCTGCTATTTACATTTAGTGCAGTGCGTCCTGCTCACAGTGTTCAGCTAGATCCGTTCCTGCTATTTACATTTAGTGCAGTGCGTCCTGCTCACAGTGTTCAGCTAGATCCGTTCCTGCTATTTACATTTAGTGCAGTGCGTCCTGCGCACAGTGTTCAGCTAGAGCCGTTCCTGCTATTTACATTTAGTGCAGTGCGTCCTGCTCACAGTGTTCAGCTAGATCCGTTCCTGTTATCTTCTAGACTATTTACATTTAGTGCAGTGCGTCCTGCTCACAGTGTTCAGCTAGATCCGTTCCTGCTATTTACATTTAGTGCAGTGCGTCCTGCTCACAGTGTTCAGCTAGATCCGTTCCTGTTATCTTCTAGACTATTTACATTTAGTGCAGTGCGTCCTGCTCACAGTGTTCAGCTAGATCCGTTCCTGTTATCTTCTAGACTATTTACATTTAGTGCAGTGCGTCCTGCTCACAGTGTTCAGCTAGATCCGTTCCTGCTATTTACATTTAGTGCAGTGCGTCCTGCTCACAGTGTTCAGCTAGATCCGTTCCTGTTAAATTCCTACTGACCGGCAGGCTTGTCTGGTTACAGTATATAAAGCTACCTGAAGAAAATTACAGGTGTTCTATTTGATCCTATTAGTACCACGGTCAGGCAGCTAGACTATTTACATTTAGTACAGTGCGTCCTGCTCACAGTGTTCAGCTAGATCCGTTCCTGCTATTTACATTTAGTGCAGTGCGTCCTGCTCACAGTGTTCAGCTAGATCCGTTCCTGTTATCTTCTAGACTATTTACATTTAGTGCAGTGCGTCCTGCTCACAGTGTTCAGCTAGATCCGTTCCTGCAATTTACATTTAGTGCAGTGCGTCCTGCTCACAGTGTTCAGCTAGATCCGTTCCTGCTATTTACATTTAGTGCAGTGCGTCCTGCTCACAGTGTTCAGCTAGATCCGTTCCTGCTATTTACATTTAGTGCAGTGCGTCCTGCTCACAGTGTTCAGCTAGATCCGTTCCTGCTATTTACATTTAGTGCAGTGCGTCCTGCTCACAGTGTTCAGCTAGATCCGTTCCTGTTATCTTCTAGACTATTTACATTTAGTGCAGTGCGTCCTGCTCACAGTGTTCAGCTAGATCCGTTCCTGCAATTTACATTTAGTGCAGTGCGTCCTGCTCACAGTGTTCAGCTAGATCCGTTCCTGCTATTTACATTTAGTGCAGTGCGTCCTGCTCACAGTGTTCAGCTAGATCCGTTCCTGCTATTTACATTTAGTGCAGTGCGTCCTGCTCACAGTGTTCAGCTAGATCCGTTCCTGCTATTTACATTTAGTGCAGTGCGTCCTGCTCACAGTGTTCAGCTAGATCCGTTCCTGCTATTTACATTTAGTGCAGTGCGTCCTGCGCACAGTGTTCAGCTAGAGCCGTTCCTGCTATTTACATTTAGTGCAGTGCGTCCTGCTCACAGTGTTCAGCTAGATCCGTTCCTGTTATCTTCTAGACTATTTACATTTAGTGCAGTGCGTCCTGCTCACAGTGTTCAGCTAGATCCGTTCCTGCTATTTACATTTAGTGCAGTGCGTCCTGCTCACAGTGTTCAGCTAGATCCGTTCCTGTTATCTTCTAGACTATTTACATTTAGTGCAGTGCGTCCTGCTCACAGTGTTCAGCTAGATCCGTTCCTGTTATCTTCTAGACTATTTACATTTAGTGCAGTGCGTCCTGCTCACAGTGTTCAGCTAGATCCGTTCCTGCTATTTACATTTAGTGCAGTGCGTCCTGCTCACAGTGTTCAGCTAGATCCGTTCCTGTTAAATTCCTACTGACCGGCAGGCTTGTCTGGTTACAGTATATAAAGCTACCTGAAGAAAATTACAGGTGTTCTATTTGATCCTATTAGTACCACGGTCAGGCAGCTAGACTATTTACATTTAGTACAGTGCGTCCTGCTCACAGTGTTCAGCTAGATCCGTTCCTGTTATCTTCCTACTGACAGGCAGGCTTGTCTGGTTACAGTATATAAAGCTACTTGAAGAAAATTACAGGTGTTCTATCCCAGCTTAGTGCAGCTACAGGCCATTAGTATGTCTGGAAGGCCAAGAAGGAGAGGCAGACAGTCACAAGCCAATAAGAGAGGGCAAGCAGGCTCTGTGTCTAGTGCTGGTCGTGGAGACGGTGCATCCTCATCAGCACGTGGCCATGGGACACGCTTGGCCTTTTTTTCGGCAGCTGGCCATGTTGAGCCGCAACATGCGGAAGACTTGGTCGAGTGGATGACCAAGCCGTCCTCATCCTCCTCATCCTCTCTCACCCATGCCCAGGGTGCTTTGTCTGGCAAAGCAGCGGCCTCTTCCCTCAGCTCAATGTCATCAGTGACTCCTTCCCTAGCTCCACCATGTCCTCATGAGGATTCCCTCGAACTGTTTGACCACAGTGTTGGGTACATGCTCCAGGAGGATGCCCAGCGTTTGGAAGGCTCTGATGACGATACTGAGCTCGATGAAGGCAGTAACATGAGCGCGGACAGAGGGGGTGCCCAAGAAGGACAGCAATCTGGCAGTCATGCTCCCCCTGCTGCAGCATACTGCCAGGTTTGCTCCAGTGATGAGGAGGGAGGGGATGATGAGGTCACTGACTCAACGTGGGTGCCTGATAGGAGAGAGGAGGAGGAGGAGGAGGAGGAGGAGGAGGAGGAGGCGGCAGCACATCACCAACGAGGCAGGATGCCCTCCAGGGGCCAGCCTAAGGGCAGCACATTGACTGCATCACACCCCAAAGCTCCACATGTGCAGGGCGCTGCAGTCTCTGCGCGTTATTCAAAAAGTTCTTTGGTGTGGGCCTTTTTTGAGACGAGTGCATCAGATCGCACCGCTGCTATTTGCAACATATGTCTCAAGCGTATCTCGCGTGGCCAAAATATCTCCCGCTTGGGTACCACATGCTTGACCAGACATATGTTGACCTGCCATGCAGTTCGTTGGCAAGCGTATCTAAAAGACCCACACCAAAGAACAAAGAGGATCTCTCCTTGCTCCTCATCAGCTGAGATTTCCAACCCCACTAGACCTTCAGTCCTCTCTGAGACCTGCAGTGAGAGGAATGAAGGTGTAAAATTAGGTGTGTCACAGCCAAGTACTTGTGGGCAATCTGCTTTTGGTACACCGACGTCAGATTGTACCAGGCAAATTTCCCTGCCCCAGCTGCTGCACCGCCGAAAGAAGTTTGCTCCCAGCCATCCACATGCCCAGCGGTTGAATGCTAGCTTGGCAAAATTGCTAGCACTTCAACTGCTGCCTTTTCAGTTGGTAGACTCTGCCCCCTTCCGTGAGTTTGTGGAATGTGCGGTTCCTCAGTGGCAGGTACCCAAACGCCACTTTTTCTCACGGAAGGCGATTCCGGCTCTCTACCGGCATGTGGAAGGCAATGTCCATGCCTCGCTGGACAGGGCGGTCAGCGGTAAGGTGCATATTACCGCTGACTCATGGTCCAGCAGGCATGGACAGGGACGTTACCTAAGTTTCACGGCGCATTGGGTGACTCTGCTGGCAGCTGGGAAGGATGCAGGACAAGGTGCAGTAGTGTTGGAGGTTGTTCCGCCACCACGCCTCCAAAATGCTGATTGTGACACACCTCTCTCCTCCACCCCCTCCTCTTCTTCTTCCTCCATGGCCTCTTCCTCGGAACCAGCGGTGCTCCGTAGGCGTTCAAGGGGCTACGCAAGTACGCAGGCCAAAAGATGCCATGCGGTGCTTGAGCTGGTGTGCTTGGGGGACAGGAGCCACACTGGGGCAGAGGTTCTGTCAGCTCTGCAGGGGCAGGTTCAGAGGTGGTTGACGCCACGCCAACTTAAGGCAGGAATGGTGGTTTGCGACAATGGCACCAACCTCCTCTCTGCCCTCCGACAGGGACAAATGACCCATGTGCCCTGTTTGGCTCACGTCCTTAACTTGGTGGTGCAGCGGTTCTTGGGCAGGTACCCGGGCTTACAGGATGTCCTGAGGCAGGCCAGGAAAGTCTGTGTGCATTTCCGCCGGTCATATAATGCCAGTGCTCGGCTGACGGACCTCCAAAAGGAGTTTAACCTGCCCAAGAACCGCCTAATCTGTGACATGCCCACCAGGTGGAACTCAACGTTGGCCATGCTGCAGCGGCTGCACACGCAGCAGAGGGCCATCAATGAGTACCTGTGCGACTATGGCACCAGGACAGGGTCAGGGGAGCTTGGTTTTTTTTCCCCACGCCAGTGGGCCATGATCAGGGATGCATGCACTGTCCTGTCACCATTCGAGGAGGCCACGAGGATGGTGAGCAGTGACAGTGCATGCATCAGTGACACTGTCCCCCTTGTCCACCTGTTGGAGCACACGCTGCGTGGAATAATGGACAGGGCACTTGAGGCAGAACAGAGGCAGGAAGAGGAGGACTTCCTTAGCTCTCAAGGCCCCCTTTATCCAGACAGTGTTCCTGCGTGCCCGCCGATCACACAGGAAGAGGACGAGGAGGAAGAGGAGGAGGAGGAAGATTGTGTCAGTATGGAGGTGGAGCCTGGCACTCAGCATCAGCAGCAGTCTTTAAGGGATCAGTCCCAAGAAACACATGGACTTGTACGTGGCTGGGAGGAGGTGGCTGCGGACCATGTCGTTCTTAGTGACCCAGAGGACTCCGGACCGAATGCCTCAGCAAACCTACGCTGCATGGCCTCCCTGATCCTGCAAAGCCTGCGTAAGGATCCTCGTATTCGTGGTATCAAGGAGAAGGACCAATACTGGCTGGCAACCCTCCTTGATCCACGTTACAAGGGTAAGGTTGCGGACCTTATCTTGCCATCGCAGAGGGAGCAGAGGATGAAACATCTTCGGGAGGCCTTGCAGAAAGGTCTGTGCAACGTGTTCCCAGAGACTGGGAGGTTACAAACTCCTGTTTCTGGACAACGTGTTGCTGAGGCTTCGGGCAGTCAAAGAAGGAGCGGTGGAGAAGGTGGCCGTCTGACCGATGCGTTCAGACAATTTTTTGGTCCGCAGCCCCAAGGTATGATCGGTTCCAGCAACCATCGCCAGCGTCTGTTTTACATGGTGCAGGAATACCTAGGGGCAAGATCAGACTTGGACACCTTTCCCACCGAAAATCCTCTGGGTTACTGGGTCTTGAGGATGGATCACTGGCCAGAGCTTGCACAGTATGCAATTGAGCTACTGGCCTGTCCTGCATCCAGCGTTCTTTCGGAACGCACATTCAGTGCTGCTGGAGGCGTGGTAACCGATCACAGGGTGCGTCTGTCCACCGACTCGGTCGATCGGCTGACCTTCATAAAAATGAATGAGTCTTGGATCACCACCAGCTACCAAGCACCTGATGCTGATGTAACCGAATAATTTTTTTTGAAATCTCAGATCCCTTCAAAGACTGCCTATGCTGATGCTGAGTGACTATCCCTGAGTAATTATCCTCTTCCTCCTCAATCATCACACTGATAGCTTGTAAGAACATTTTTGGTTCTGGGCGCCACCACCAGTGCCTAAGGCACAATTTTTCAGCCCCTGTTTAACAGGGGCGTGTAATTACAATTTTTGATGTAATACTTTGCAGCAGGGCTCGTTCCTGCATTCCAACTAGAGTGTCTGTGAGGGGTTGCAGTGTTGTGGCACCAGCACCAGTGCCTAGGGCCCAATTTTTCTGCCCCTGTCTAACAGGGGCGTGTAATTACAATTTTTGATGCAATACTTTGCAGCAGGGCTCGTTCCTGCGTTCCAACTAGAGTGTCTGTGAGGGGTTGCAGTGTTGTGGCACCAGCACCAGTGCCTAAGGCCCAATTTTTCTGCCCCTGTCTAACAGGGGCGTGTAATTACAATTTTTGATGCAATACTTTGCAGCAGGGCTCGTTCCTGCGTTCCAACTAGAGTGTCTGTGAGGGGTTGCAGTGTTGTGGCACCAGCACCAGTGCCTAAGGCCCAATTTTTCTGCCCCTG
Organism: Aquarana catesbeiana; assembly: GCF_042186555.1. Classification (NCBI taxonomy): domain Eukaryota; kingdom Metazoa; phylum Chordata; class Amphibia; order Anura; family Ranidae; genus Aquarana; species Aquarana catesbeiana. Next base: position 586,771,509 of record NC_133324.1, on the reverse strand, counting down.
TCTAACAGGGGCGTGTAATTACAATTTTTGATGCAATACTTTGCAGCAGGGCTCGTTCCTGCGTTCCAACTAGAGTGTCTGTGAGGGGTTGCAGTGTTGTGGCACCAGCACCAGTGCCTAAGGCCTAATTTTTCAGCTCCTGTTCAACAGGGGCGTGTAATTACAATTTTTGAAGCAATAATTTGCAGCAGGGCTCGTTCCTGCGTTCCAACTAGAGTGTCTGTGAGGGGTTGCAGTGTTGTGGCACCAGCACCAGTGCCTAAGGCCTAATTTTTCAGCTCCTGTTCAACAGGGGCATGTAATTACAATTCTTGATCTAATATTTCACAGCAGGGCCCTGTGAGGGCTTACAGTGTTGTGGCCACAGCAACACCTAAGGCCCAAATTTCTGCTGAGTATATAGGGCAGGACCCTACTTTCAAACATCTAACTTACAAACGACTCCTACTTGCAAACGGAAGGAGACAACAGGAAGTGAGATGAAATCTACCCCTAGGAAGGGAAATTCTCTCCTGTAAGAGTTAATATGGGAAAACAATTTCTCCTTTCCACTGATGCTTTCCAATCCTTGTTCCACAAAAAAACCCAAATTTTCAAAAAACATTTTTCATTGGGACAAAAAAGTGAGGTGAAATCTTCTGAAGAGGAGGAAAGACAGCAAAACAAATGTCACAGGGGTGATAACCCTTCCCTATGTTTTCCAAAAAGCTTAGAAAAGATTTTTTGGCTGGAGCTAAACACGTTAAAAATGTTCAAAATTACAAACAGATTCTACTTAACAACAAACCTACAGTCCCTGTCTTGTTTGCACCGCCTGTATACTGCTGTTCAGAGTATATAGGGCCTGGTGGCCCCACACCTTTCCTTATTTTAATTTGGGTGCGGGGTTCCCCTTAATATCCATACAAGACCCAAAGGGCCTGGTAATGGACTGGGGGGTACCCATGCCGTTTGTCTCACTGATTTTCATCCATATTGCCATGACCCGCATGGGAAACATGCGTCACTTTACAGGCATACTATAGACACCCCCCAGGTACGATATTTAAAGGAATATTTCACTTTTTTTTTTTTACTTTAAGCATCATTAAAATCACTGCTCCCGAAAAAACGGCCGTTTTTAAAAGTTTTTTTTGCATTGATACATGTCCCCTGGGGTAGGACCCGGGTCCCCAAACCCTTTTTAGGACAATACCATGCAAATTAGCCTTTAAAATGAGCACTTTTGATTTCGAACGTTCGAGTCCCATAGACGTCAATGGGGTTCTAACGTTCGTGCGAACTTTCGGTCCGTTCGCGGGTTCTGGTGCGAACCGAACCGGGGGGTGTTCGGCTCATCCCTAGTGGTCTATGTATGCTTTATTTTTTTTCTACTATGCTATGGATGTTTGTAACAATGGAGTTAATATAAGGACTGAACAGATGTTGGCTGTAACAGTCCTTGCTTGTTCTCTTATATTTAATGAAACTTTTTTTTGTTTGTTGTTTTTATCTTTGTTTCTCAATAAAAAAAGGATTTAAATAAATAAAAAAAAAAAAAAAAGCTACTATGATGTGACATGTGATGGGATAAGAATGAACTTTAATGGTGAATTAAGTATCCCAAAAGAACTTGCTGAATTAAAAAAAAAAAAAAAAAAAGAAGTGGTTATGGAATGACAACTGTCTCCCAATTGTATTACTATGTTGCAACTCTCTCAAACCTGATTGTGACTACAAGCCACCACACCAATACACAATGAGCAAGCATGGTTCACTATTGTCACTACAGTATCAGGAAGAATATGTACAATGAAAGCCTGGACATACCGTATGTCAACATAAATTGTGTAAATATATACAGGAAATGAAGCAAATACACTCCATGGAGTTGATTTGTGTTGTACTAAAGGCAATCAGACTATACATTTTGAAAGTGCAGTTGAACACATCTTCCCCAGAGCTTAGTTAATGTGGTGAATCTCTGCTCTTACATCATCCAATCATGTGCAAGCAAAAATAGCTATTTTTAAAAAAACATTCTTGCACCTAAATGTGTATTCTTAACCACAAAGTGATGCTTCACCGCATTCACTAAGCTCTGGGGAAGATGAGTGCAACAGCACTTGTAAAGTGCACAGTCTATTTGCCTTAAATAAACTAACCCCAAACCTTCAAGGGTGCATATACCAAAGCATGCGGTGGAACATGAATAGCCTAGATCTCTTGGTTTGCTAATCTTTGAAAAGAAGAGAAGCATGGAAAAATATCTCCATGAGTGTGAGAATGTTTTTAATATAGAAAATAGAATGTGAATAGAAACAATTATTGTAGACTGAGAGAAGGCTGGGAGGAGCAAGAAAAAAATAAAAAAATAAAGGAAAATAGAAGGAATGTATAAAAAAAGGAGAGCTGTAGAAGGTAGGGGAAGAAGGATATATCCTCTCTCTATCCCAAACGAACACCCCTATATTTATTGTGGTGCAATACGTCAAATAGTGGTTCTTGAAAGCCTCCTGGACACGTGTAGACTATCCAAGGTAACCAAACCTTGAGAAATCTACCACGAGAGTTCTGGAGTATAGAGGTCATCTTCTTATTAATTATTTTACCCATTATTCTTCGTAGTACTTCCTGATAATTAAGACAAGGTGAATGCCATGTTCCCACAAGTGTTTACTTGGTTGATCTACATATAAAATATACAGATTTCACTTAATTAGTTTATAATATTTAAAAGGTATGTTACCCTAAATATAATTTTTTCTGTGCATTTTATAAATCGTAATGTCTATCGTTTTCATGGTTATTGCATCTGCAGTTCATGGGTGATCTTGACAGTCATCTTTCTTCCTTGTTTTAAACTGACCACACAAAGCACAGAAACTGGTCATTTTTCACCTTTAGGCTGGCCATTCAGTGATAGAGGACACTATGCACACAGACATCATTCCTGTATTGGGTACTTTGTTCAGCCACCATACCTCTCGACCAATCGCAGGCTGCCTTTGGAAAACACTTCCTCCCAGTCACAACCTGCCTCTTGGACTCATCCCAGCTCAGACACAGCCTGCATTCTTGCCTCAGGCTGAACAGTCTATGGAACACAGGCAAACTGTGTGTCTGTACAGTGTCCTGTAATGCCACCCCCTTTAGCAGGAAGAAGTGATGGTCACATGACAGAACTTTTTGACCTTGTAAAAAAAGTAAGAAAGATCATTACTGAAACTAAGCAAAATCAGCTATGATACCTGCATACAGACACATTCTAATAACTTTATTAGAAAGTGTCTGTAACATTGCATGTTCACAACTACTTTAACTTCAATGGGTTTAAACAAAAATGCCTCCCATAGATCATTGCATACAATCTGATGCAATATTGTTCAGATTAACCGCTTGCCAACTGTATACTGTATATGTACGGTGGCAAGGCAGCTCTTCTGCACAGGATCATGTACCTAGTGATCCTGCATTTCGGGGTCTGGGGCATGTATTCGCCCCGCCAGCGACTCACTCCCACTGTGATTAGACACATCGGGAGCTGATCTGCGAGTATCGCAGGCTCGATGTCCACCAGTACCCGCCGATCGTTAGACAGATTGCCATTCTGTCACTAGGTAAGGCTTTGGTCCTGTGTTTTTTCCATATTATCCAAAAACTTGTGGCAAAAAAAAAAAAATGAAGTCTTCAAAAGACTCACCATGCTTCTTAAAAATACCTTTGGGTGTTTACGCTTCAAAATATGTTCATTTTGTGGGTGTTTCTTCTGTCCTGATGCTTCAGAGACTCAAAAAATATAATTAGTGGTCAGAAAATGATATGCATCATTTATGCTCCTTGAAAGCCTAAAGGCTGCTTCTTGGAGTTTGGGACCCTCTATGCATCTGGACTGTAAAAAAACACATGTGGTATCTCCATACTTGGGAGGCAAAACAAAATGTGTTTTGGGGTATAATTGTAAGTATGCCTATGCTGTGTGTGAGAAATAACATACTGTATTTAAATGGCAACCTTGTGAAAAAAAAATATTTAATTTATTAATGAAAAAAAAATTGTGACAAAAAAATTACAACTTTAAAAATTTACCATGCCTTCTACTTGAACTGTCCAAAAAGAGGTCATTTTGGGAGGAAGGTTGTATTTGTACTGTCCTGGCATTTCAGAGCCTCAAGAATTGAGATAGGTAGTCAGAATATCAGGATTAGGGATGAGCTTCGAGTTTGAGTTGAACCCATATTCGACTCGAACATCGGCTGTTCGCAAGTTCGCCGAACAGCGAACAATTTGGGGTGTTTGCGGCAAATTTGAATGCCGCGGAACACCCTTTAAAAGTCTATGGGAGAAATCAAAAGTGCTAATTTTAAAGGCTTATATTCATGGTATTGTCATAAAAAGTGTTTGGGGACCTGGGTCCTGCCCCAGGGGACATGGATCAATGCAAAAAAAAGTTTTAAAAATGCTTAAAGTGAAACAATAAAAGTGTAATATCCCTTTAAATTTCGTACCTGGGGGTGTCTATATATATATCGCGGCTATTAATGCATTGCCGGTCCGACAATACACATAGAAGTGATAAAAACGGCATGGGAATTCCCCACAGGGGAACCCCAAACCAAAATTTGAAAAAAAAATGACGTGGGGGTCCCCCTAAATTCCATACCAGACCCTTCAGGTCTGGTATGGCTATTAAAGGGGAACCCCAGCCAAAATTTAAAAAAAAAAATGGCGTGGGGTCCCCCTCAAAATCTATACTAGACCCTTCAGGTCTGGTATGGATTTTAAGGGGAACCTCGCACCAAAATTTAAAAAAAAACGGCGTGGGGTCCCCCCAAAAATCCATACCAGACCCTTATCTGAGTACGCAACCTGGCAGGCCGCAAGAAAAGGGGGGGGATGAGAGAGTGCCCCCCCTCCTGAACCGTACCAGGCCACATGCCCTCAACATTGGGAGGGTGCTTTGGGGTAGCCCCCCAAAACACCTTGTCGCCATGTTGATGAGGACAAGGGCCCCCCTCTGACGCACAGTGACTTGACGGGACTTCCCTGTGGCATCACGGGGAATGCCACAGGGAAGTCCCGTCACGTCACTGTGCGTCAGAGGGGCGGGGTCACCGGGTGGCCCCGCCCCCTGTTATTTAAGAATCATCAGAAGAGGAGAAGTGTCACACAGCGGGAGCCTCCCTCCATGCCATCATGGATGCGGAGCGGCCCGAGAAGAAGAAGGGAAGAAGACGCCGATGCCGCCGAGGAGATGCCGGACGAGAACACCAGAGGAAGAACCAGAAGAACCAGAAGAAGATGGAGGAAGAAACCGAAGGAAGATAGAAGATAGAAGAAAGAAGAAAGAAGAAGCATTTAAATAAAGGAATTGTCAAAAACTGTCTCTTGTCATTTTTAACATTTTTGACAGTTTTTTAGTGAAATGGTAGGGGTACTTTTGTACCCTCTTACCATTTCACACAGGGGGGAGGGCCGGGATCTGGGGGTCCCCTTGTTAAAAGGGGCTTCCAGATTCCGATAAGCCCCCCTCCCGCAGACCCCCACAACCACCAGCCAGGGTTGTGGGGATGAGGCCCTTGTCCTCATCAACATGGGGACAAGGTGTTTTGGGGGGCTACCCCAAAGCACCCTCCCAATGTTGAGGGCATGTGGCCTGGTATGGTTCAGGAGGGGGGGTGCTCTCTCGTCCCCCCTCTTTTCCTGCAGCCTGCCAGGTTGCGTGCTCGGATAAGGGTCTGGTATGGATTTTTGGGGGGACCCCACGCAGTTTTTTTTTTTTAATTTTGGCGCGGGGTTCCCCTTAAAATCCATACCAGACCTGAAGGGCCTGGTATGGAATTTAGGGGGACCCCCACATCATTTTTTTTTAAAATTTTGGCCGGGGTTCCCCTTAATATCTATAGCAGACCTGAAGGGCCTGGTATGGAATTTATGGGGACCCCCCAAGTCATTTTTTTTTTAATTTTGATTCGGGGTTCCCCTGTGGGGAATTCCCATGCCGTTTTTATCAATGAACTTCTATGTGTATTGTCGGACCGGCAATGCATTAATAACTGCGAGTAGTTTTAAATGACTTTTTTTCCTTTGAAATGTCATTTTGCTGTCAGACTGTTCTAAACACAGGAAACATGCGCCCCTTTACAGGCATACTATAGACACCCCCCAGGAAATTTAAAGGGATATTACACTTTTATTATTTCACTTTAAGCATTATTAAAATCACTGCTCCCGAAAAAACGGCTGTTTTTAAAACTTTTTTTTGCATTGATCCATGTCCCCTGGGGCAGGACCCAGGTCCCCAAACACTTTTTATGACAATAACTTGCATATAAACCTTTAAAATTAGCACTTTTGATTATTCATGTTCGTGTCCCATAGACTTTAACGGTGTTCGTGTGTTCGAACAAATTTTTTGCCTGTTCGCATGTTCTGGTGCGAACTGAACAGGAGGGTGTTCGGCTCATCCCTAATCAGGATTGATCAATCTTCAAAAACTGTATGTATGTGTGTGTGTGTATATATATATATATATATATATATATATATATATATATATATATATATATATATATATATATATCACAGTTTGTAGATTCTAACTTTCACAAAATAAATAATAATACACTAAATAATATACATTTTTTTTTTAATTGTCGTTCAAATTTTTACAGTGCTGAAAAGAGATATTGAAGTGACAGTGCAGTTTTCAACTTTACAATTTATTTTTTCAGCTAAGCTTTTTTTTTAATTTCTTGCTGTAGGTAAGATGCTAGCGGTTTGTGGTAGTGTCTGACCTTTCCAAGACAGAAGGAGTGACAACAGTATACTTTGTTTATAATCACCTACACGTTCAAGTCCAGTTAATTTTACTATAAACCAACCAAACCCAGAGCTTGGCTCTCCATTTACTGGAAGCATACAAAGGACACTAGTGCTTTTGCAGAAGTAAAATTATAACCTGGAAATTGAAGGCTGCAGGGTCCAAAAAGCACTATTAACAGTATGTTTTATAATATATCTATTGAGAAAAAGATGAGTCGTCTATATGTGAAGCCCCTCACTATCAGAATCTGTTAGAGACTTTATTATGCTCTTTAATTAATTTCTCAAACCTGACCTATGACAGAATTAAGGATCGTTATTTTATTAGCACTATCTAGCCAGAGGATTTTTAGATTATTCAAACACATTTTATGTAATTCACTTAATTGCATATGGGAGCTTGTCCCTGCCTAGTCCTGTTCATTGATGGATATTGTGCTGCCAAAGTCACAAAGTTATGGTTTGTGATTGTTGGTATGTGTTAGCATATGTATGCAAATGTGCATGCGTGTTTGACACATAAGAGATACAAAGAATGTTATATCCATATACAATAAACTACAATAGGCAATTATTTTTAATTATTTACCGTATTTATCGGCGTATAACACGCACTTTTTTCCCCTTAAAATCAGGGGAAAGTCGCAGGTGCGTGTTATACGCCGATCCCCTGCGATCCCGAGCTGTCACAATTTTAAAATCACCGACCGCGATTTGAAAATGGCGCCGCCGGCGCCGAAATACACCGAGCCGGTCCTCGGCTCTTTCCGGCGGCTCTCGTTTACTTTCGGCTCCACTCTACTCGGCTAGGTTCGGATAGCTCCGCTCGGGACTACGAGTGGAGCCGAAAGTGAACGAGAGCCGCCGGAAAGAGCCGAGGACCGGCTCGGTGTATTTCGGCGCCGGCGGCGCCATTTTCAAATCGCGGTCGGCGATTTTAAAGCTCAGGACAGGGGATCGAAGGCTGCACTGGGAAAGGCTGCACTGGGAAAGGCTGCACTGGGGAAGGCTGCACTGGGGAAGGCTGCACTGACATGGCTGCACTGACATGGCTGTACTGACAAGGCTGCACTGACATGGCTGCACTAACAAGGCTGCACTGGGGAAGGCTGCACTGACATGGCTGCACTGAGAAGGCTGCAATGATGGGCATTTAAATGTAAGTTTTTTTTCCTTCAACTTCCCTCCTAAAAGTTTTTTTTTCCTTAAAATTCCCTCCTAAATTGGGGTGCGTGTTATACGCCGATAAATACGGTATATTTTATTTTAGCTGGTATGATTACAAACTCAAGTCAACAAGTAATATCAGTTAGTGAATTTGTAATGCTGTCTAAGGAGAAAATTTAAGGAAAAAAAATTAGATGTTAAAGAATATAACCTTTGTGTTACTACTGCTGCTTTTGTTGCTACTGCTCCACTAGAGAGATTTCCTCTATCTTTACTGTCCTAGATACATTTCCAGCATGGACACAGATAGCAATAAGTACCCAACAAAGGTTCTAACTTTCACTGCAAACTCAAACCATTGTGCTTGGGTTTGAATCTGAGATTTAAACACCTATTTGATTGTGTGTTCCTATTTTTTTTTCCCAGCGTGTATGAGCAAAGCTGAAGTGTATTCAGAAGGTTGCACTGAAACCATAGAACATAAACATCTAAAGCCACGTACACACAAAGGGAATGTCTGACAGAAAAAGTCAGACTAAAGCATTCCGATCGTGTGTGTGCCTCATTGGACTTTTTTTTTCTAAAATTTTGACAGACCTAGAAATAGAACATGCTCTAAATATTTCTGAAGGAATTCCTATCAGGAAAACCGCTCGTCTGTATGCTGTTCCGATGGACCAAAAACGACGCTTGCTCTGAAGCAAGTACGAGACGGAAGCTATTGGCTACTGGCTATTGAACTTCCTTTTTCTAGTCCCGTCGTACGTGCTGTACGTCACCATGTTCTGGACGGCCAGACTTTGGTCTGACTTTGGATTGAGCGTGTGTAGGCAAGACCGTCTGAATGGAATGGAATGGAAACCTTCAGAGTTTATTCCAATGGCTAAACCGGTCGTGTGTACGCGGCATAAGGCTGAAACGTGGAGCTTTCTGAATACTAACAATGCATGGGAGTACTTACATTATATACAGCAATTAACATAGAATAAAATGAAAACCTCTCTCTATGATAATAATGATTGTACAAACACTGCCACACATATGGCAGAGATTAAAAAATTAGCAAAATTATTTCAGACCCTCCTAAAGGTATAGCAACATATGCGTGATCAATACAAAAATTTAAAGATTGCTCGTGTGAATGGATCTACTAGAACGAATGGAAATCAGCGATAGGTAAAATAGAGTAAGTCAATTCCCCAGATCTGTAAGCATAGAGAAAAAACAAATCTCTGAGAGCAATGTCGGGTGGTGTTAGTCTTGAGTTCAGTCAATGCTATACATCGTAGTGTATTTACTCATAAATTATGTTAGGGTCCAGTAATGATTTGAAGGTTATAGTAAACCTGTCACAAACCTGGACATTTCAAAAGAAAAATGTACGGAAAACATTCAAACGCAAATGTAACCCTCAACAAAAACCACATATCAAAAAGGTGTCAGATCTAGAGATATTATCAGCTAAAATATGTTGTAAAAAGTAGATCTTGGCCATGCCTCTTACCTCTTACGTCATTACTAGGCAATAATTCCACCCATCCCATTACTGAATCAACAGGCAGGTTGAGGGCAGATGGTAAAAGCTTGATGTATACAGCAAAATAGAGATCTGCATACAGTTGCAGCTGCCTTTATCTCTATCTATTTAGTGATCAACGTGACCCACTGTATCTCTCCAGTGTTATGTGCTTCATCAGTGTGTAGCAAACTTGTCCTTTATTATCAGGTTAGTCAATAACAACCACAAAATAGTTCTAAGATATTTTTAACATTTAAATGAAAGAATAAAATTGTATTCATCAAGAGTTAACTTAAGTTTAACAGAAAAAGCACAGACTACCTCTCTCAGGATAGAAAACAGCCAAGGGCAACAGTGGATGACTAATGTGTAGAATATTGCAATTAGTATAGCAAGGTACTTACAGGGATCAAATTAAAAAATTCATTAACGTGCGCACTTAATTAAGAAGCACTTTTTGGTATACATGATAAATTATGACACCTATTAAATCTTCTGGTACATGCTGTAATGGCTTCTTCGTTCATAGGGAAGAATATATTACATTTAACTTCTCAGTGCCCCCTACAGACCAAATGTTTTACACTTAAGATTATATAAAAACAATACATTTTCTCTTGTAAGTAAAAAAAAATAATGATTAAAAGCTCTATAATCTAAAATTAAACATCTCTAGGATGTGTCATAAAAATGAAATAAGATTGCTATGCAGAAATTTTAGAAGAAAGCAAAGTGGCTAAAAATGTGCCAACGCTGGAAAATCTGATCTGCCAGTGACCAACGCAATTTAACTCTGTGATCTGGGTCATGGTACAATAATTCACCATGAATCGCTGTTTTTTATTAATTGTGGGCTTTTACAGGTTTTAAATCAAGATTTAAATTTTTAAAAATGTGCATTTCCAGTTTTACCTCTACACCCTGCCCTCTCTTTTTTTGACTAGAACAAACATCTAGTCAATTCTCTGACCCTCTTTTTCACAGGATGCTTATGGTTTTTATTAGGAGCCATAAGTTTGTGCTATGTGATTGCAGAATGGTTCTATCTTGTATATTGAGGTGTACTGACTACAAAAATGCTGCTGTAGATGTTGCTGACACATTTGCTTTGCCAGTATTAGCATAAGTGGAATCGGTACAGTGAAGAGCAGCAAAGAGTCTCACCTTCAAAATTGTATACCTGGTGCGGAGGTGGTCTGATAACATTTTAAGTTAGCTAATTTATCAGGAGACATGAAACATTCTTTTTGCTTTCTAGCATGCATGAGTGCTCAACCTGTGGCCTCCCAGCTGTTGAGGAACTACAAGTCCCATCATGCCTCTGCCTTTGGGGGTCATGCTTGCAATTGTCATCTTTGCAATGCCTCATGGGACTTATTACTGGGTAGTTCCACAACAGCTAAAGGGCCACAGGTTGAGCACCCATGCTTTATAGCAAAAGTATACAATGTATACAAATGTATATCCATTCACAATTCCTCCTGAGATATGTATCCCATCTGCATTCTGAAACACAGATTCCTTGCCCACCCTGGACAGAAAATGTAAAGGGTTTATGAGTTAAACAGTTGATAAGATTGAAAAGGATTATTCTCCCTTCAAGTTTAAAGTAGTATTAAAACCTCAGCATTATTTAGCGTAACACAATGAGCAAATTAAAATAAACATTCCCCAGTAAACTATTTGTTAAAATTAGTATACAATTACTCGCAATGTACAACTTTCAATGCTACTGGCTCCTGATCTCTGAATGCTGCTTTTCTAAACTTTTGGTGCAGTCTCCAGTCAGTCAGGAGAAAGAAAGGAAGGAGGAGGAGGGAGAAGTAGGGGGGTGTCTTACAAACCTAGGCTATGGGACTCTGTGTTTCTATTGATACACACGGTGTAGGAAGACACAACTCTAGTCCCTGCATAAAGGGTGGCTCCAAAGGCTGCAACAGAAAGGAACCACCCTTAAACGTGAAAACTGGGGCAGCAGTCATGCCGCCAGCTTAAACAATAACATAGACAAGGGTTGTATCAGTAAGTGAATAATTAAGCTGTTGAAAGTGCTTAAATATTGAAGGTTTAATATCACTTTAACTTCTCAGTAGGTGCTTGCTTATTACCTAATGATGGTGTGGTGCACCCATGTTGGAATTCCGACTCTTCCCAGAAGGGAATGAACTGGTTAGCCATTTTCTCTAAATTTTTATTTACATGCAGTTTAGTGGAACTTGATTGCCTGAGCGTAGAAGAGAAACACAGTCACTAAGCCAGGGCCAGATTTCGATTACTGAAGCCTGTAGACACACATAAAGAAAAAACCCTCTGCTAGAATAACTTCTTTTTCACATAACACTTCTTAGGTTTACCGGTATTACCTGTCTGAGAATTTTGTGGTAATGTATAAACTCGTGTATACTGTAATACCGCGTACACACAGTTGGAATTTCCAACAACAAATGTTCGATGTGAGCTTGTTGTTGGAAATTCCGACCGTGTGTAGCCTCCATCGGACATTTGTTGTCGGAATTTCCGACAACAAAAATTTGAGAGCTGGATCTCAAATTTTCCGACAACAAAATCTGTTGTCGTAAATTATGATTGTGTGTACACAATTCCAACGCACAAAATTCCACGCATGCTCGGAATCAAGCAGAAGAGCCGCACAGGCTATTGAACGGATGGCAGCTGATTGGCAGCTGATGGGCACCTTTTGATGGGGGCTGTGCTGATAATCAATGTGCTGATTATCAGCATAGATCCCCCTCTTTTAGAGGCTTTATACCACGATCGGAGTTGCAGTGTGTCAGACTGACCTACAGCACATCCAATCGCCGCGCTGCGTATCCCCATGGACGCGCGCCAGCTGACGTCTGATCAGGATATCACAACCACTTTGCTGCCGTCATTTTGCTATATGGCGGGCAGCAAGTGGTTAATAATACTTAATTAGAAACTCTGGCCAGTTGTTCAATGACATTGTATGCCAGTGCAGCCAGCCAGTGTCTCTGATCACTAGCCAGAGCAGTACAATGTCACTATACAGTAGTGACAGTGCAATGCTCTGGTGACTGTGATCATTTTTTTTACACACTGTCACCAGAGCAATGCAGTGTAACTATAGTGACATTGTACTGCTGTAGCTAGTAATCATGTACAAACATAGATATGCGCACAGGGCGTGCCAGTTGTGCCTGGGCACACCCTAATCATCCCATGTGGCACCAATTCCCCCTGCTGCCAGGGTGCCCCCCATGTTGCACCCCCCCACCCCCCACGGCACTACCGGCTTCCCTCCTCTCCTCTGTCGTCAGCTGCTGTGGGGGATGTTTCAGGATAGAGAGCAGGGTAAGGGGCCAGTAAATATGCCATTTACTGGCCCCTTTCTTTTATAAATGAATACAGTGAGTGATTGGTACTGAACTCTTACTGTGTTTGTTCATTGCTGAAGCATAGTAAACTGTGTTTACTATGCTTCCATTGGTTAATGAACAGGAAGCCGCTCAGGACAGAGCTCTTTCCATTCGTTCATTGTCCAGTGCAGCTGTGGCTGTAGAGAAAGGGACTGGGGAATCTCTGTCCTGTCTCCAACCGGGAGAAAAAATTGTAAAAAAATAATAAAAAATATTTTAAAAAAATCAAAAATTACTGAAATCATCCACTGTCCTACTGACACCAACCTCTGCCCTATTAACATCAAGCACTGATCTACTGACACTGTCCATGCTTTAATACATCTTTAAATGTTTGTTTACATCTATTTGTTAAAGCATGTGTGTTTGCACACCTCAATGCAATAGCTTGCAAACACCTATGTGTACAATGGCTGGTTGCTCTGATATCACCATATGTCAGTACATCCAGCCATTGTCTCTGCCACAGTAGTACAATGTCATCAGACCAGTGCAGCTAGTCACAGTTTATGAAGAAAGATTATTTACTTGCAAAGTTTTCCACTTTCTGACCCGCCACAGTATATATACTGCAGTGGGACGGTACGCAAAGGCACACTAATGTACATGCACGTCATATGCCTGTTCTGAGTTTAGGAGCACGCTGCACGCCCCCCCCCCCTTTTTCGTGTGAATCCCAGGACTCGGGGCTCAGTGATCATGTGATTGCTATGCGATCACATGATCGCAATGTCAACAAAGCAGGTATGAATGAATTCATTCATAACAGTTATGTTTCCTATGCTGTGATTGGCCCACAGCTATCACATGGTATCTGGGCTAAAAAAAAACCTTCTGGAGCATAAGTGGTTAACGAAAAAATAAAAAAATAAATTTTTTTTTACATTTTCAGTTTTTTCTTTTTTTATAGCAAAAAAATGAAAAACCCAGTAGACATGAAATGTGACCAAAAGAAAGCTCTATCTGTCTCACAAAAATGGCATAAAATTAATTTTGGTACAGTGTTGCATGAGTAATTATCATTGCAAGTTTGACAGCGCTGAAAACTGAAAAATTACCTGGGCAGGAAGGAAGTTTAACATGGCATTCTTCAAGTGGTTAAACAAAAATTGAGAAATGATGTTGCACTTGTTTAGATATAGAGTAATTGTGATATAAACCAAAAAAAACTGCGCTAAAATATGTTAAACAAATATGAGAGTGTAAAGTCCAATACAAAAAAGAGTCCAAAAATAAGTGACGTAGAAACTCCTCAATGTGATAATGTTGAAAGATGATAATTCAATTAAGATATATCTATGTGGTGAAATTCTTACCAGAACGTAAGCCAAAATCAGATAGGTGGCTTAAACCCAGCCCGGGCCTTTAGAGAGCGATTCCAATATGACAAGGTCAGTCGCACTCGCGTAGCATATTCAGGTCCGCATGGGGTTACCTAAATTATGGGTTTCCTTATCTTTACAATTTGGCCTTTTAGTCCCCTTGCAGTTTGATTTTGGTGTGAAGGTGTTTAAGCCACCTGTCTGATTTTGGCTTACGTTCTGGTAAGCATTTCACCACATAGATATATCTTAATTGAATTATCATCTTTCAACATTATCACATTGAGGAGTTTCTACGTCACTTAATTTTGGACTCTTTTTTGTATTGGACTTTACACTCTCATATTTGTTTAACATATTTTAGCGCATTTTTTTTGGTTTATATTTGTATTGGTGTGCCCTACTTGTAACCGCAGCTTTGTGTCTTTATATTCTTAATACTTGATATTATTTGAATTTATTTTTCTTCATTGTCATTTTCACCATATTTGAAAAATTTTTTCCAAGCGCAATTTTTTATTTTTTTCTTAGAGTAATTGTGATGACTGCGTAAAACACAAACGCTCTCTCTGACAACAAATGAATTGCAAAAATACTGTACCCGTGGGGGTAGTAAGGTTGATGGTAGATGTGTATTTGTCACTAGTCAGTGGATAGTTTACAAGTTGTATCCAGTGGTATAAAATGTGAAATATGGCAACACTGTCTCATGGCCAGCAAGACACCGAAGACACCCAGAAGAGGTTCAGCGCATGCAGGAATGTCTAAATGGAAATCTACATTACCTTTGTACATACACCTGTGAATAAATAAAACAATTAAAATCACCATTCAAGGATGCATCATAATCTACTTCCCTTTTTCCTCTTACCTTGTAATCTACTTACCTCTTATATGTATATTTACTGGTTAGTTATTGCTATATTACTATCAGTTTAAAATGATTTTCCCCTAACTGACAAATTCTAAAAAGCAATGCATAAAAACTGAGAAAGTGAGAATAAAAGAACATCCCTACGATATTATGTGAGGGAAAAAGAAGCAGCTTCAAGGGTTCAAACTATCAGGTCATGAAGAAAAAATACCAAGACTACAGACGGAGTGATTTTATGAAAAATATAACCAAAGAAGAAACCCGATTTTACATCATGAGGACCCCTAAACACAGAAATCAAATTTCTTGCTTTTAAGCAGTGGCAGCCCATGCATTGTGGGCGCACGGGCGCCGCCCCCCCCAACCCCTCTGCCACCCTCTCTATCTATTCGCCCGGCCCTTTTCAGGATGCAGGGCGCATGAATTACTATGGCGGGGACAGGCGGGGGGTTGTGTATTTTGAAGCACCTGATTAGAGCCAGAGGCTCTAATAGGCTTCAAAATAGGGTGGGCTCAGAGCGCAGAGCACTGTGTGACGATAACAATTTAATTTTTGCTATGGTCAAACTACAGTTCTTCCCCACCAATCCGAAGGCAGGTCATGAGACCTGTTTCCTGATTGACCAAAGCGCCAGGCGATCCTATTGGACATGCCGGAGCCGCCGCTGCCCACCACAGCAGCCCGCACATAACCAGTAAGTGCCAGTGCCGCCACTACCTGCATGAAGGAGGAGGAAGAGGAGAGCACACCGCCGCTGCCTGCATGGAGGAGGAGAGGAGAGCACACCACCGCTGTCTGCATAGAGGAGGAGGAGAGGAGAGCATACCGTCCCTGCCTGCCCCGAACCAGTAAGTGCTGGTCCTCCCGGGGGGGGTGTGCTAGCAGCTGTCAGTGCTGTGACCTCCCGGCCACCCCTGATGCAGGGGTGGTGCTGGTTGCTTGCCGCCCCACCACCACTGCTTTTAACTAATCCATCTTTTAATCATTCTAATTTTCAAGTCATCGAATATTATTATTTTACTATAGTTTTAATAATGTTTCACTTTGGAGTACACCATTTTCAAATGGATAGTAATAAAACGTTTTTTATTTTGTGGGTTTTTTTGGAGAACCAGCAAAAATATAACAGTGTTTTAAATACTTTATATCTAGGCAAGTACAATACTGTTTCTCCTTTTTTATTTAATTTACCATAGGAGAGGGCAGTTTTCTATACATAAAGTTAGGTCTATATATATTTGGACACAGGCACAATTTTAGTTTTTTTTCAGGTATTTACCAAAACATATTCAAGCTATAGTTATATAATGGATATGGGCTGAAAGTGCACAACCTCATGTTTGATTTGAGGGTATGTACATCCAAATCGGTGAAAGGGTTTAGGAATTACAGATCTTAGAAATATCCATCCCCCCTTTTTTCAAGGGAACAAAAGTAATTGGACAATTGAATCAAAAGCTGTTTCATGGGCAGGTGTGGGCTACTCCTTCATTATTTCTTCATCAATTAAGCAGGTAAAAGGTCTGGAGTTGATTCTAAGTTTGGTATTTGCATTTGGAATCTATTGCTGTGAACCTACATCATGCGTTCAAAGAAGCTGCCCATGCAAGTGAAACAGGCCATTGTAAGGCTTCAAAATGAAACAAATCCATTGGAGAGATAGCAGCGACATTAGGAGTGGCCAAATCAACAGTTTGATACATTCTGAGGAAAGAAGAACGCACTGGTGAGCTCAGCAACATAAAAAGGCCTGGACGTCCACGGAAGACAACAGCGGTGAATGATCACAGGATCCTCTCTATGGGAAAGAAAAACCCATTCACAACATCCAGACAAGTGAAGGACACTCTCCAGGAGGTGGGCGTATCATTGTCAAAGTCTACAATCAAGAGAAGACTTCACAAGAGCAAATACAGAGGGTTCGCCACAAGGTGAAAACCATTCACAAGCCTGAAGAATAGAAAAGCCAGATTAGACTTTTCCAAAAAACATCTAAAAAAGCCAGACCAGTACTGGAAAAGCATTATTTGGATAGATGAAACTAAGGTTAATCTGTACCAGAATGAAGGGAAGAAAAAAGTGTAGAGAAGGCTTAGAACAGCTCATGATCCAAAGCACACAATGTCATCTGTAAAACATGGTGGAGGCAGTGTAATGGCATGGGCATGCATGGCTTCTAGTGACACTGGGTCATTGGTGTTTATTGACAATGTGACAGAAGACAGAAGCAGCCGGATGAATTCTGCAGTGTTTAGAGATATACTGTCAGCCCAGATTCAGCCAAATGCAGCAACGTTGATTGGATGGCGCTTCACAGTACAGATGGACACTGATCCAAAACACACTGCAAAAGCAACCCAGGAGCTTTTAAAGGAAAAGAAGTGGAATATTCTGCAATGGCCGAGTCCATCACCTAATCTCAACCCAATTGAGTGTGTATTTCACTTGCTGAGGGCAAAACTAGAGAAATACCCTCAAACAAAGAACAACTGAAGACAGCTGCAGTTAGAGCCTGGCAAAGGAGGAGGAAACCCAGTCTTTGGTAATGCCCATAATATGTCCAATTACATTTGAGCCATTAAAAATGGGGGGACTGTGTATAAAAATTGTTCCAGTTCCTAAAATTTGTACTTGATATTTATGGTCAACCCCTTGAATTAAAGCTGAAAGCCTGCACTTCAAATTAATTTGTATTGTTTCGTTTTAATTTTATTCTGGTGGCATACAGAGCAAAAGTATAAAAATTGTGTCTGTGTCCAAATATATATGGACCCAACTGTATATTTCCTGATACAAGACCAGTCATCCTGCATGAAATGAGAAAGCAGCAGTGACAGGTTTGTTATGCAAGAAACCCCAGCATAAAGGCAAAGTTCAGGAGATGTTTCATGCTGGATTATTGCACAGATCTGGAAGAAATTGCCAAAGGATATCAAGATTAAAGTAAGAATACTATTTTATAGCCTGGCATAAAGCTTTAAACCTCTTCCAACAGATTTTCTCTGACCTTATCACTTACCCTGTCCCTACCCGAACACCTGTATGCAGCTATGATGTGCCTTTTGCACTGGATTGGCTAGGGAAAACCTGAAACTGAAACAAGAGTTATGCTAAACCATGCTAGTTTTGGTTAATTTACATTTAAGTGAGCCTAATTTTCAGAAAAAAATATCTAAAATGAAATGAATACACTATATCTGCACAGCTTTGCTTTTTTATCATAAAAACATATACTATATTAACCTGTCAAGGAGGACCTTGGTGCTTCCCAAAGAACATTGTTCTGATTCCTCTTTTTTATGCAAAATAAGCCATTGCGTTTCAATAGAAGAAACCAGATCCCCCCCCCCCCAGTTTGCAGATGTGGATTGATTTAATTAACAATGCCCTACCTATGTACAAAAGGACTAACACTATGAGGGGCTGTCTATAAAAAAATGAGAAAAATTGGTGAAGCTGGACTTTTGCAGTTTCAGGAGATATAGAAATCAAATTTCTGTAAAAAAAAAAAGTTTGCTTCTTTTTTTTTTCATGTGTTGTATTTTTATGACCTAATGCCTTAGTGGTCCTGACCAAAATAGTACATTATTACTTGCCTACACCAGCTGTAGTACCTTTTTCACCTTAAGTTCTGAACTCACCAGCTGTTTTGTTAGAGTTGTACTTCTGATGGGCTTTGTACGTGATGTCTATGTACCTATGTAAGCAATTATTTTTATGACAATATGTCGTGCTGGCCTGTCAGTATGTACTCTGCCCGGTTTTTGTTTGTTTTGTTGCTTGAGAAATTAATAAAAGGAAAGGAGGAGGCGGAGTCGCCGGCGACAGACATGTCCAGCTGAAGCTCCACATCTCTCGGGACTCCTTGGCTGATAAAGACAACCACAAGGCATGGGAAACTGAAAATAATCTTGCCATAAGCCTCCTCAGTGACCCTGGGATAAATAAAATGGTCTTTGGTGCTGCCTGAGGTAAAAATAAACTAAATAGTGCAAGGATACACAGTCAAGAGGCCCCTGTAAAATGGCACAGCCTCCTACCTCACACACATCTCGTGCTGCTAAGCAACTGTAGTTACCTCAGGATGCCTATAATAACTCTGACTGTGAATACAGCCTCACAAGAAAAACAACTAGCTTTCCTACATCCAAATATTTTGAGACAAATAGAAAAAATGTTACAGAAAGCCTTAAAGCAGACCTCGGACTATATAACTGAAAGTCTCACAAAAGACATCCGTGAGTTAGGCCAGAGCACTTCTGACCTATAAATAAGAGTGGATGACATGGAAACGAATGTACTGTCCCATGGTGATGAATTATAGATTTTTAAGGATAAAACATTATTCTGCAAACACGCTTAGATGACTTTGAAAATAGAGCATGTTGATCAAATCTTCGTATACGAGGAATACCTGGGACAATTGTTGACCTTCATTCTACTATGAACAAACTTTTCCAAGAACTACTTCCAATCCCGTTTGGTCGTTTGGAGATGGATAGGATTCACACAGCTTTAATACCACGCAAACCAGAAGATCCCCCTTGTGATATTATTGCGAAATTCCACTTCTATTGCATCAAAGAACAACTCATGGCTGCAGCTAGAGGAAAAGATTCCCTCATCTTTCAAGATCATCCTTATCAGCTTTTTGCTGACCTTTCCCCAACTACTGTGGCTAAACGACGTGCACTGAAACCCTTACTTCATAATCTACAGCAACGCCAGATCCCTTATCAATGGGGATTCCCATTTTCTATCCGCTTTACCTATCAAGGTGTCAAATTATTCCTATAAATCCTCAGATGAACTACAAAACAGTATAATCTGACTAAACTTATTTAAAATAATACTGTTCTATTAAGTTTTTAACTTCTCCAGTTTAACCCCCACAACCTCAGATAAATATATTTTATGTTTTATCTATATACCCCCTTTCTCCCTTCCCTCCCCCCCTTAAGCCAATGAGATACCTATTGTCTCAAATATAACCTTATTTACTTATATTTATCTTAGAGAAAACTCTAGTTATTTTTTAACCACTTCCTGGCCACCCACCGTCGTTATACGTCGGCTGTTTGAAGAGGAATATCGTTGTTATGGCAGCAGCTAGCTACCATAACCTCAGTATCCTCTTCTTCAGTGATCGGTCCGGTTTAAGATAAAAGTGGTCTCTGTGGCAGATTTGCTGCAAGATCACTTTTATCAGCGGTGGGAGAGGCTCCCCTCCCGCCTCGCTCCTGCTCCCTCCGCCGCTTATCGGAGCCGACGGCAGCAGCAGAGGCGATCGGGTTTTTCTTGTGGCCTGACATGGAGATGAGTGAGGGGAAGATGGCCCCCACCCGTCTCCATATCATTGCGGGGCGGAAGCGACGTCAAAATGTCACTTCCGCCCATAGCTCTTAAAGGGCCTTTTTTTTTCTTTTTTTTAAATGACAATTTATTTATTTTTTTATTGCATTTTAGTGTAAATATGAGCTCTGAGGTCTTTTTGACCCCAGATCTCATATTTAAGAGGTCCTGTCATGCTTTTTTCTATTACAAGGGATGTTTACATTCCTTGTTAATTGAATAAAAGTGACACTTTTTTTTTTTTTAAGCCACGTAAAAATAAAAATAAAAGGTAAAATAAATAAGAAAAAAAACATTTTTAAACGCACCCTGTCCTGACGAGCTCACGTGCAGAAGTGAACGCATACGTGAGTAGTGCCGCATATGAAAACGGTGTTCAAAACCACACATGTGAGGTATCGCCTCGATCAGTAGAGCGAGAGCAATAATTTTAGCCCTAGACATCCTCTGTAACTTAAAACATGCAACCTGTAGAATTTTTTAAATGTTGCCCATGGAGATTTTTAAAGGTAAAAGTTTGTCGCCATTCTATGAGCGGGCGCAATTTTGAAGCATGACATGTTGGGTATCAATTTACTTGGCGTAACATTATCTTTCACAATTTAAAAAAAAAAATTTGGCTAACTTTACCGTTCTCTTATTTTTTAATCCATAAAAGTGTATTTTTTAAAAAAAAAGTGCACTTGTAAAACCGCTGCGCAAATAGGGTGTGACAGAAAGTATTGCAATGACTGCCATTTTATTCTCTAGGGTATTAGAAAAAATGTATAATGTTTGGGGGTTCTAAGTAATTTTCTAGCAAAAAAAACAGTTTTTAACTTGTAAACAACAAATCTCAGAGAGAGGCTCAGTCTTTAAGTGGTCAAATTGAAGTACTTCTATTGTTTTATATTTAATGATCCTGTTTATCAATATCACTATTTTCTTTCTTCATTACTAGCAATACTATGATAAGTAATATTGCTATGCCAACTATACTGTTTCTTATTTTAATGTATTTTTTCCCTAGGGTTACCTGTAGGTAAATATACTCACCTTACAGTATAGTTGTTAGTAGCTAATTAACCTTTTATTTTTTTTTTACCCTTGCTCATTTTTTTTTTCTCAATGGCCGAATTTGCGTGTCCAAGTATTTCTCTTTTTCTGTATATAGATCTAGGCCGTTGGGGTCTCAAGAGATTGTCACTGCTCCCCCTATCTTTCTGTCCTAGGATAAACCTCCATTCTGACCTATTATTGGAGGACCTCCTCGGATAGGGACTAGGCCTCTGAGTTAGCTTTTTTTTACGCACTCAGTACGCCACTTTTTTACTTTTCTTATTCGCACAATTTACTTACTATTATTTGACTATATGACTCTTACTCTCTCTTTCTTCCTCTTTATTCTTTCTCTACTCCCCTCTTGGTTCTTGCCTCCCCACCCGGGGTAATGTTAGACTCACAATCTATGAATGCAGTATGCTACAGTATTTCCTTTAAGATTCCCCGATGGCCCCCTTAAATGTCCTTATGTTAAACGTACAAGGTCTAAATATCCTACAAAAGCAAACTAAAGTCTTTCGCTCCTTAGCTTCCTCAAAAGCACATGTTGTATGCCTCCAAGAAACCCATTTCGCAGATAAGGCGACCACTAAATATTTTGGTTCAGCTTATCTCCAAGTTTTCACAGTCTCTGCCAAAACAAAACAACGTGGGGTGCTAATAGCGTTTCATCGTACTACACCCTTTTCCCTTCTGACAGAGATCAAAGACCCAGAAGGTCGTTATCTTATACTCACGGGATATCTATTTGATTCTCTAATCACAGTGGTATCCTACTATGCTCCTAACAAAACTCCATCCTCATTTCTCTCCCATTTATTACAAGTAATTGATACTCATAAAACGGGCACACTTTTAATCTGTGGAAATTCAAATCAAGTCCTTTATCCTTTTTTAGATAAATCCCCAACTCCTATTGCATCTAGTTCTCAATCTCGTAAGTTCCAACAATTTCTTCAACAACACTCTTTATTAGATTCTTGGCGTGAAATCAATCCTGCTAGGCGCCAATTTACTTTTAATTCTCATCCCCATAAATCATTTTCCCGTATTGATACCATTTTGATCTCAATAAGCATGACCCCTGAACTCCTTTCTTCATCTATTATCCCTTTTACATGGACTGACCACTTCAATTCTACATGGCATATTATTGGCTAAATTTTATCTCATCCATCACACTCCTCTAATCTAGAAATAGCCATAAAATATTACCTGGCCAATAATGAGACCCCTGATATATCCCTACTGACCCTATGGGAAGCTCATAAACCTGTTCTCTGTGGGGTTTGCATACACCAAGCCTCATTTCTTAAAAGTTACAACTAAAACAAAAATTAGAAGCAGAATTGAATACATACCGCACAATCTTTCAAGCCAATCCTACCCCTGTGACTAAATTACAGCTTGATAAAGAACATTTAAACTTTGACCTTTTTTATCAGAATCTGTAGATAAAATGTTATGTAAGTCTAAACATAAATTTTATCTTAAAGCGAATAAACCAGACACTCTTTTAGCCCGAGCACTTAAAAAACGAAATCGCCTTTTTAAACCGTTAAACCGATTCGACTGAAATTATCTCATGATACATTTACTAATAATCCAGTAAAGATCCTCCACACCTTTCAAAAACATCTTACCTCCTTATATAAAAAGTAAGGATCTTTTGATCAAACTTTAGCAGAATCATTTCTTTTTACAAATCAAACTTCCTACTATTCCTTTAGCCCAACGCGATTGTCTTGAAAGCCCCATTACAACTAATGAAATTAAATTAGCAATTAACTCTCTTAAACCAAATAAACGTCCAGGCCCAGATGGCTTCTCTGCCTTATACTATAAGAAATTCTTTCATATCCTTGCTACCATGTTAACAGATGCATTTAATTCTCTCCTTAACGATCAATTCTTTTGCCCCGAAACATTAACGGCTATAATTTCAGTGATCTCCAAACCTCAGTCAGATGATACATCTTGTTCTAACTATAGACCCATATCATTACTCAACCTTGATATTAAGTTACTAGCGAAAGTCCTAGCGACCCGCTTAAATAGTGTAATAGGTTCTTTAATAAATAAAGACCAGGTTGTCTTTATCCCACATCGCCAAGTGGCAGATAATGTACGCAGGGCTACTTTACTAATTCAAGCAGCTAAATCACGACAAATACCCATTTGTCTCTTATCTTTAGATATCAAAAAAGCATTTGATACAGTTTCGTGGCATTACCTACATTTTGTCCTGCAGCGTTTGGGATTTGGTCCTCATTTTCTTAGCTGGGTCTCTTCATTATACAGAAATCCCAACGCTTATGTTAAATATGCTGGATATAAATCAAACCTATTTGACATCTGTAAGGGTACGTGTCAGGGATGTCCACTTTCCCCACTCTTATTTGCTCTACTTATTAAACCCCTTGCTTAATCAATCTATACTGACCCCTCTATTTAAAGGATTAGATTTAGCTGGTCACCAACATAAACTTTGCCTATTTGCTGATGATATCTTAATCTTTATGTCATCCCCTCATATTTCTGCTCATAATTTTATAAGTAAACTTGATCACTTTGCCCACGTATCTGGTCTAATTATTAACTCTCAAAAATCAATAGCCTTAAATATATCTTTACCTCCTCATATTTTACAACAAGCACAAACATCCCTCTCTTTCTCATGGTCAACTCTCTCCTACCACCAATTCAAACTCCTATTACCATTCACTACAGCCGCAAAACAAACAATTGCCGAAGCTTGAAAACCCCTGTCCTTAATAATTACTGGAACTAAAAATAGAGTGAATGAAGCAATGATCCATGCCAAAACAGAGGCTATAATTCAAGATAAAATATCCAACTTTGAGAATATAGGGAATCCCTGGGTAACTCACTTTTTGCCTTCCACTTTTGATGCCTCCCTACTAAGACCTTGGTAATTTTGATTTATACTTCCATTCTCTGCATTCATGGTATGTGTTTAATTTCTTTCTTCCCTATCTATTTCTTCTCCTACCTAAGATTACTTTTTCTTTTATCTTCTTTCTCTCTTACTTTTCCCCCCTATTCTCTCTCTCCTCTTTTAATTTACTCTTTATATAGTTCTGCTAACAGAACTTATATTTCCTTGGTTATCATTATACCAATTGTACATAGTTCCAATATGTAGTATAAGATTTTAGATTCTATAATAAATGGTTTCTTTTTTTTTTTTTAAACTATACTCTTGATAATAATTAAGACCTTTTTTTTATCTGAAGTCATCTTATATTAACCTGGTCTAAGTTGGTTTTATCCCCTCTTATACAATGTATGACGCAATCTTTTGAGTAGTTAGATCCATGCTAAAATTGTTTTAGTTAAACTACTTTTAGTTTATGTTGGAACCCAATATTATATATGTGATCTTTTCTTTTGCTGCCACCATATGTACTTATGTATACTAATTGTTAAACTTCAATAAACAAATTTGACAAGAGAAATTATTAAAATCACCTTAAAAAAGTCATCTACAGATTTTTTCACTGTTTTGAGTCGGTTTTTCTTTATTAATAATAAAACAAAAACAATATGTATCCATTAATGTTTACCAGCAAGTGGGGGCCTAATTTCTTCTTAAAAGAACAAGGTGTAATTCACAAGGATACACATTGGCTTTGAGAATATCTCGACATGCATGCGTAACAAATAAATGCCCATATTTTTTGTAATATGTTTGTAGTAGTTTCTTTGTTGCCCTTTGCCAGGCAAATATAACATTCCCTAACATCTATCCTAGGAGAAAAATAACCATAAGAACATTCTTCTACAAAGGTTTATTCATGTACAGTATATCAAAATAGTACAATGATACTACAGTGCAGCTGGAAAGTATTCACAGTGCTTCCCGTTTTTTCCACATTTTGTTATGTTACAGCCTTATTCCAAAATTGATTAAATTCATTATCTTCCTCAAAATTCTACAAACAACACCAAAACAAACAACACCAAATTCTACAAACAACATAATGACAACATGAAAGAAGTTTGTTTTAAATCTTTGAAAATTAATTACATTGAAAAAATTCCATGTACATAAGTATTCACAGCATTTGCTCAATTGTCATGGATCTGCCACCTAAGGGTTAACTTAGTCCAGGCTGATTTCAGCGATTGGCAACAGGCTGCCCTATTTAAACACCTCAGCAGCTCTGTGTCCTTGTTGTTTGATCTGCAGCTCTGTGTATGTGTTTCCTGAAGATCTTATATCTGCTCCTGTTTGACCCGGCTTGTTTTGAGACTGTTCCTGTTATCCGCCTGCATCTGACCCTTGGCTTGTTTGATGGTTCCTTCTGCCTGCTCCTCTTGTACCTTTGTTGCCAGCCTGATTATCGACCTGGCCTGCTTGACATTCCAAGACTCTCCTCCGGTCTGCTATACTTACCTACTGCAGCCATCGAGCTTCAGTCCCGGTCTGCTCACCTGCCTGCTGATCCATCCAGTCTGCTTACCTGTCTGCTGATCCATCCAGTTTGCTCACCTGTCTGCTGATCCATCCAGTCTGCTCACCTGTCTGCTGATCTATCCAGTCTGCTCACCTGTCTGCTGATCCATCCAGCCTGCTGGTCCTGTCGGCTGTGCCAGCCATCTGACCCATCTGCTGTTGATCCTGCCAGGCACTCATACCATTCTGCACTCCCGTGCCACCTGTCTGCTCTACCAGGGGCCGCGAGTCAGATACGTAAGGGATGCCTTCCTCTGCACTAATCGGGCTCATCAGTCAGGTAAATGAGAACTTGACACCAATACTTTGTTGAAGCACCTTTGGCACCAATTACAGCCTCAAGTCTTTTTGAGAATGATGCTACAAGCTTGGCACACCTATTTTTGGGCGTTTCTCCCATTCTTCTTTGCAGGACCTTTCAAGCGCCATCAGATTGGATGGGGAGCGTTGGTGCACAGCCATGTTTAGATCTCTCCAGAGATGTTCAACCAGGTTCAAGTCTGGGCTCTGGCTGGGCCACTCAAAGGCATTCACAGAGTTACCCTGTAACCACTCCTTTGTTGTCTTGGCTGTGTGCTTAGGGTCGTTGTCTTGTTGGAAGATGAAACTTCGCCCCAGTCTGAGGTCTAGAGCACTGATGTCTCTGTACATTGCTGCATTCATCTTTCCCTAAAAAAAAAACAAATCTTTCATTCAGGCCAAAGAGTTCAATCTTCTGATCTAAGAGTCCTTTCTGATCTAAGAGTCCTTCAGGTGCCTTTTCGGAAACTCCAGGCGGGCTGTCATGTGCCTTTTACTAAGGAGTGGCTTCCGTCTGCAACTCTACCATACGGGCCTGATTAGTGAAGTGCTGCAGAGATGGTTGTTCTTCTTGAAGGTTGTCCTCTCTCCACAGAGAATCGCTGGAACTCTGTCAGAGTGACCATTCAGTTCTTGTTTACCTCCCTAACTAAGCCTTTCTCCCCCGATCGCTCTGTTTGGTCGGGCGGCCTACTCTAGAAAGAGTACTGGTGGTTCCAGACTTCTTACATTTAAGGATGAAGGAGGCCACTGTGCTCATTTGGACCTTCAATGTTGCAGAAATTGTTCTGTACCCTTCCCCAGATCTGTGCATCGATCAATCCTGGCTCAGAGGTCTACAGACAATTCCTTAGACTTCATGGCTTGGTTTGTGTTCTGACATGCACTGTTAATTGTGGGACCTTAAATAGACAGGTGTGTGCCTTTTCAAATCATGTCCAATCAACTGAATTTACCACAGGTGGACTCCAATCAAGTTGTAGAAACATCTCAAGGATGATCAGTATGAACAGGATGCACCTGAGCTCATTTTTTTGTGTCATGGCAAAGGCTGTGAATACTTATGTACAGTAGATATAAAAAGTCTACACACCCCTGTTAAAATGTCCAATTTCTGACATGTAAAAAAATTAGAAAAAGATAAATCATTTCAGAACTTTTACCACCTTTAATGTGACCTATAAACTGTACAACTCAGTTGAAAAACAAACTGAAATCTTTTAGGTGGAGGGAAGTAAAAATAAAAAACTAAAATAATATGGTTGCATAAGTGTGCATACCCTTAAACTAATACTTTGTCGAAACACCTTTTGATTTTTTACTGCACTCAGTCTTTTTGGGTATGAGTCTATCAGCATGGCACATCTTGACTTGACAATATTTGCCTACTCTTCTTTGCAAAAACACTCCAAATCTGTCAGATTGCGAGGGCATCTCCTGTGCACAGCCCTCTTCCGATCACCCCACAGATTTTCAATTGGATTCAGGTCTGGGCTCTGTCTGGCCCATTTCAAAGCTTTAATCTTCTTCTGGTGAAGCCATTCCTTTGTTGATTTGGATGTATGTATTGGGTCATTGTCATGCTGAAAGATGAAGTTCCTCTTCCTGTTCAGCTTTCTAGCAGAAGCCTGAAGGTTTTGTGCCAATATTGACTTGTATTTGTATTCATAATTCCCTCTACCTTGACTAAGGCCCCTGTTCCAGCTTAAGAACAGCCCCAAAGCATGATGCTACCACCACCATGTTTCTCTGTGGGTATGGTGTTCTTTTGGTGATGTGCAGTGTTGTTTTTGTACCAAACATATGTTTTGGAAATATGGCTGAAAAGGTTCAACCTTGGTTTCATCAGACCATAACACATTTTCCCACATGCTTTTGGGAGACTTCATATGTGTTTTTGCAAAATTTAGCTGGGCTTGGGTGTTTTTCTTTGTAGGAAAATGCTTTCATCTTGCCACTCTACCCCATAGCCCAGACATATGAAGAATAGAGATTGTTGGAGATTGTTGTCAGATGTACCATACAGCCAGTATTTGTCAGATATTCCTGCAGCTCCTTTAATGTTGCTGTAGGCCTCTTGGCAGCATCCCTGACCAGTTTTCTTCTCGTCTTTTCATCAATTCTGGAGGGACGTCCAGTTCTTGGTAACGTCACTGTTGTGCCATATTTTCTCCACTTGATGACTGTCTTCACTGTGTTCCATGGTATATCTAATGCCTTGGAAATTTTGTACCTTTCTCCTGACTGATACCTTTTAACAATGAGATCCCTCTGATGCTTTGGAAGCTCTCTGCGGGCCATGGCTTTTGCTGTAAGATGCGACTAAGAAAATGTCAGGAAAGACCTACTAGAACAGCTGAACTTTATTTGGGTTTAATCTCAGGCACTTTAAATGATGGCTGGTGTGTACTGACTCCTATTTAACATGAGTTTGAATGTGATTGCTTAATTCTGAACACAGCTACATCCCCAGTTATAAGAGGGTGTGCACACTTATGCAACCACATTATTTTATTTTTTTATTTTTACTTCCCCTCCCTAAAAGATTTCAGTTTGTTTTTCAACTGAGTTGTACAGTTATAGGTCACATTAAAGGTGGAAAAAGTTCTGAAATTATTTTGTCTTATTTTTTTTACATCACAGAAACCTGACATTTTAACAGGGGTGTGTAGACTTTTTATATCCACTGTACATGTGATTGTTTGGGGTTTTAATTTTTAATAAATGCACAATGATTTCAAACAAAATTCTTTAACATTGTCATTATGGAGTATTGTTTGTAGAATTTTGAGTAATATAATGAATGTAATCGATTTTGGAAAAAGGCTGTAACATAACAAAATGTGGAAAAGTGAGCGCTGCAAATACCTTCTGGATGTACTGTACATGCATTCAGAGAGAGACATGAAGATGTTCAGGTAGCATTTAGACAATAGAGTGAAACAAAGTTCACATTGGATGGAAAAAATTCCAGATATAGGCGAAATGTATAAACAATGATCAGATACATAAAACAGGGAAGGCAGAAACTGTTAATGAGGAGGAGCACTGGAATACATAAAGTAATCATCAAAGTTATTCCCCCAGTCCATTACAGGAAAATAGAAAAGGCCATGTGAGGCTATCCACAAAGAACCAGTATGTGTAGTAAACAGTCCAGAGAAGAAAACAAGATAGAAGGAGAAAGGAAAAGAGAAAAAGAAAAAAAGAGGAAGACGAAAACAGAAAAATAGAACAACAAAGGTATCCCAAGGGTCAAGCGTACATGGAGATCAGATATCCAGCAATTGAGGGTCAAAACACAAAGGATGAGAATGTGAAATGTGATCAATATGGCCATTAGTTTTTCATTAACCATAATGTTATTCATACAGCATTTCACTGCATGAAAGCTAAGAACCGGAGACTTCCATGCCCTAGCCACAGTCAGCTTGGTTGCCATAAATAAATAGGTAACAAGCTGCTGTTCAGCACAAAAGTGAGTATCTAATGGCTTAAAAAGAAGAGCCTCAAAAGAGTTTCTCTTAAAGTTGGAGTGTACTAATGTATGAATCAAGGCATAGACCTGGATCCATAATCTTCTCAATCTTGGGCAGTACCACCAAATATGTGCCATTGTTCCTTGCTGGGCACAGCCCTGGAAGCAAGTTGAGGTGATAATTAAGATTTAGTACAAGTCAAGCTGTTCGAGCCGGTGTGTAGTACAAGCAATATAACACTTTGTGTGCATTCTCAAGGATGAGAACATTTTTCAAGCATGTGGATACAGCCAAAGTCATGATCTGCCTATCCTGAAGATCCATATCCATCCCCAGTTTGCTTTCCCACTGTTACCTATACTTTTGCGCAGGAGGTTGTTTAGTAGAGATGATTGAGGAATAAATCTGGGAAATGAGACCTGGGGAATGGGGGCGTGAGTGACAAAGACTTTCAAAGGGCGTCAGGCTATACAGAGTTGATTGGGAGCGGATAAGACCAGAGACAAAGTTGTACATAGCAATAATGTTCATGTAAAGTTATCTCATGAGATGATCGAAGAGTTTCGAAGGCCCAGATTCCGGTGGGTGTGAGAAGACAGTGTACACAAGAACATTCAAACATGAGAGTTAACATTCACCAAAAGAGAAAATGGCCTAACACTATAGACTAAGAACAAGAAGAAAAGGGATACTTACTAAGTATCCCTGGGTCGGACTTTAGAGGCATGCAAAACAATAGCGAAGTATATAAAAATAACAATGTTTATTGAGAAAATACAATACACGAATAGAGCATTCAAAAGTAAAAAATCATATATAATGATACAGAGTATACAATGAGCCCTTGTGTTTCAACACGTTTCACCGTTCTTCAGGACACAATCAAGGTTTCAAAGATAGCAAAGGTGACAACAGATCTCACTGTCTGGAATAGAACATACTCATTTAAAAAAAAAAGAGAAAGAAACGACCACAGACTGGTGGTGGGTACCAGACAGGCACTGACAAAAAACGACTAATAGATGATTCCATTCTACCAACAGGTAAAAATCACACAGACCATTCACGTAATGAGCTCACTCCCATGGTGAATAGAGGGGTCTCTATGTTTTCTGATACATGTACACTGGGTGTTTCTTCTGATACTTCTGCTACTGCAGTACCTATGACTTCCAATACTGAATCGGATATTCAATTACAAATTATTGACTGTGCACAATCTCTCGCCCTATCACGACTACAAAGTGCAACCATAGCTGGAGCAATTAAAAAAGGACCCTAAAAGATGACGTATTGACCAATTCTTCCCCAGTGTCAAAGCGAATGTGTCGGACACTATCCCTGATATCAACCCTTCTCTTGCCCCTCCCCTATCTTTCCCCACTCAAGACACAATGGCATTGACTGCAACTAACCCTGATTTGGAGGTTATCAACCTATCAATGTACCCATTGAGCGAAACAGAGATTGAGTAATTACAATTCGGTCTGAATTTTTGTCCCAACTCCCTGTCAAGTAGATTTGATACTATTAAGGATCTTTATCTATTTGCCAGAAAGTTGGCCTATAAATTTATGTTTGATAACAATAGAAGAGATAAACAGGTTGATGCTTCTAATCAGGAGATTTGGAAGGATTTAACGGTGGCAGAATTTAGGGCACTAAGAAATTTGGTCCTCCTACTGGAGGAAAATGAGGGAAATACAACAAAAGAAGATCAACATGAATCGGAGGAGGCTTTGGGCCTACTGGTCCAAATGGCTCAATACCAGAACGAAATTAAATCTTTAGGGAGCGCGGTCAAAAAGAAGTCTACTCAATTTCTGTCTTTGCATGCTAACTCTAATATCTGGACTTTTCTTACCCAGACAACTAAGGAAATTGAACTATCCATTTTTCCTAAATTGGTTGGTCACAACCTTAGTCAGGCACACAGGACAGCACTTAGCAATCTCAGTGGAAATCCGCACTTGGTGATCAAGCCCTCAGACAAGGGCAGAAACATGGTAGTAATGGATGAGCTACAATACAGAAATATGTGTTGGGATATACTCAAAAAGTGATCGTGGTATAAACCAATATCCGAAAACACTATAACTGGATTTAATCAACAGTATGATGATACCATTTGTTCCGCCTATGTCGATGGCTTGATCACCAAGGAAATTTTTGAAGGCATATAAGTTCCCTACCCAAAAACTCCCACCTTTTACTCGCTCCCCAAAACACACAAAAACTTTAGATATCCTCCAGGACGTCCTATCGTCTCAGGACTGGGTTCGAAGACTGAAAGAGTGAGTAAATTTGTGGACGAATACCTTCCACATGTTATCATTTTATCCTCATATATCAAGGACACCTCAGACCTCCTTAAGAATTTGGATGGCCTAAGTGTGCCATCTGGGTGCTCACTTGAGGCCATCGATATTGAGCCCCTCTACTCATCCATCCC
Source organism: Aquarana catesbeiana (assembly GCF_042186555.1). Taxonomy (NCBI): domain Eukaryota; kingdom Metazoa; phylum Chordata; class Amphibia; order Anura; family Ranidae; genus Aquarana; species Aquarana catesbeiana. Next base: position 586,739,320 of record NC_133324.1, on the reverse strand, counting down.
ACACGATTATGGAATGGAGATCATTTCTAGATTTTTAAGGGAAAGAGGCCCTAAATTCTTCGGCCTCAATGCCTTTGTGCTACAACTTTTGTCCCACATTCTTACTAAGAATGTTTTTTCATTTGACGAGTCCCACTTCCTCCAGGTACAAGGTGTCGCTATGGGCACATGTTGTGCACCCTCATATGCGAAATTGTACCTGGGGGGTGGGAACATGATTTGTTCTCTAATGAGGAACATGTGGATCTCCTTTCTAATGTCCTACAGTGGTTCCGCTATATAGATAATGTTCTGATGCTATGGGCGGGACCGGTAGAAGAATTGGATCAATTCATGAAAATGCTAAGTGTAAACAGCTATAATCTCAAGTTTTCAATGCAGTCTAGTACACAATGTAGTCTAGTGTAGTCTAGTCTAGTATGCAACACAATTGCATATCTCGACGTTACCATCAGTATTAGGATCGATGGTATTATAAACACATCATTATATCATAAACCCACTGCTAGGAACACAATTTTACACGCATCGAGTGCACACCCACATGCATTGGTCCAAAGCATCCCCTTTGGCCAATATTTACGTTTGAGGTGAAACTGCTCCAATGATCTCTGTTTTATGCATGAAGCTGATCTTTTGTATGAATGATTATTGGCCAGGGGTTATAGCAGGACCTGCTTAAAGAAGGCTTTCAAGAAAGCCCAAGGCAGACCAAGAAATGTAGTTCTGTTTTCAGGACTAAAAAAGACTGATTCTAATACAGTGAGATTCATTACAACCTATTCGGAACAACATCTAAGAATACGATCTATTATCTAGAAACACTGGCATATCTTATTAGTAGATCCTATGCTTACCAAATACCTGGGAGAAAAACCCGAAATAACCTTTCGACTTTCAGGATCCATTAGAGATCAGTCGATACCACAAATCTGAGAACAAACAACAGGATCAACCAGGATTGTTCCGTTGTGGGACTTGTGACTTTTGTCACCTGCTGATAAAGGGATCCTCAATCTCTCTTCCCAATGGCCACACTCACCCTATACGGCACCATATTTCTTGTCAGACTAGGGGAGTGATATACATCATCTTTTGCCAATGTGGAGCCTTCTACATTGCCAAAATGATAAGACCATTTTGGAGGAGAATGAAGGACCATGTTTATTATGCCACCAATGGCCTTTTGACCACTACCATAGGCCACCATGTGGCTTTTAAACACAAATATGATCCTAAGGTCTTTAAAATTGCCGCCCTCGATAGTATCTATGAGGATCCTCGAGGGGGCAACTTTGACCAAAGGGTCCTTCAAAGGGAGACTCAGTGGGTATACAATCTGTGAGCTACTACTTACCCAGATCTAAATGACATGCTAAGCTTTAAACCATTTGTCATGGAACGTCCCACACTCCGCTTGAGTGCTTCCGTCATATACCACTTCCTCCCAGTCTGTATACAGATATCAGGTATTCCAACCTCTCTGAGCACAAAACAAGGCGACACTTGCTTAGATGCTAACATGAACTGACTTTATTCAGAACCAGAATACAGTCTTATGTACAGGAGAAGATTACTCTAACAATACAAATGTAACCTAATTAACCTAATTAACATGAGTTAATTAACTAATCCTTTATACAGCCTAGGTGACTGAGACATGACCTTTTGCCCAGACTGAGTTAATTATCACAGGACATTTTCTCACAATAGCAGCAGCTCCAAAAGGAGTCGTCCTGTCTCCAACATTGTATAGAGGACAATGTGATCAGCTCATTCAATTAACATAAACACAGGTAGTTGGAGTTGATGACACCAGCATCTTCTCACAGGATGTGTCCCAACAGTATGAATCAGTCTTATCAGCAGGGGGCTGCTGGAGAAATCCCCCCTCCCTCTTCAGGGACACAAATCCCAAATGACCGCAGCAAGGAGTCCCCAACAGAATCAAACAACATACAATATATACATATACACGACTGAGTCCGATTAGTACAGTTCAGACTGCATTTCTAATTCAACTCACAAAGAGTATTGTTCCATTGAAAATCCAGGGGCCATAATCAAAAGGCAAGAGGCTTGCATTCAGTCCTCTCCAACAGCCTCTGTCCCGGCTAGGTCTGTCACACCGATCTTATAATTATCACTTGGTATCAATATTTTTTGATTTTCTCATTATGTAGATTTTTGCCATGTGTGGTTCCCAATATTTTGTATACCACAAATAATTTCCCCATTTTTTTTTTTTTATATTGTGTCATAACTGTATCATTCTCTTACAGTGTTTTTGTTTTGTTTGTTATAAATCCCACATAGGGCTAAAAAGACGTTTTCATGAATATAAGCGATGTATGCTACCTCTTTGATTATTAAAGAATCAATGCTATATTGTTAATGATGAACTATATATCTCTGAACAATATATTGTAATCACTGATTGATTTTTTTGATTATGTGCTATATGAGCACTCAAAACATTTTAACTGCCCTTGCCTGTCCTTTGTCCTGATATTGTGGATAACATTCTACCATAGGGACAAATTAAACCTTTTTGTATCCCACCCTTTGTTTTTCCCCTAGGGACTTGTTGTGTTTTTAATTTTTGTTTCTGATTTTTTTTTGCATTTTTTGTCCTTGTGCCGTTGCGCCTGTATGTTTTGTATTGCTGACATTATTTAGCATTCCTATTGGGCTGTGGGTGCTTTATGATGTTGTTCCCCTTTGGGGAATGTGTGCACCTGGATGTGCTGGCTATGCGGGGTTTGACCCGTGCACTCTTCGTTGGCTCGCATGGATTACGTCACAGCTGCGACCGAACGTGTGTTGACGCCTTTTTTACTCTGCGTGGCTGTATTACGTCATCGCCGGCCCCATGTGTTGATTGCATTTCCTTGTGTTGGGCGCAAATTCTCTAGGGGCTATAAATAGACACTACTTACTGAATAATTTTGTGACCAGCGAAAGGCTGTCTCCCAGGGGCTATTTGACATTTGTCCATCTCTCAAGTAAATTAACCATGCTCCCCCTCCTTTTTATTTTGATGCTTGCTTTTAGTTGGTGTATATTACAACTAAGAACGCTGTTTTGCTTTTCTGTTTTGTTAATTTTATTATAGATCATCCTATAGGGACCATACCACCTGTCTAGGTACAGGAGTTTTTGTGGGGTAGCCATTAGGGCTTCTTGGCTCTGTTGCCTTAGTACCCTCCAGCGTGGCTAACGGTCTTGGATCATCTTTTATGGCATTGCTTCACCCCTGTTTGGGAACTACTTGGCTCCTGGAGTTCTTGATCTATTTATATTAGCAGGTATTTCTTTTTTCTTTTCTTTTTTTTGGGATATTAATCCTTATCTCGGCCCATTTAGGGGATACTCGGATACTTACTTTATTGTATGATTTTGTATTAATTGCTAGATTTGATAAATAATAGGTGCTGCGCTACCCCGGTAGAGGGAAGAATTGTGATAACATATAACAGTGTGAATCCAATGAATGGGACTAACGGGTAATGGGCTCTCATGCACAGCATCTGGTAATAAAAACCAAAAATATGGCGAATAGATATCTAACCCGTATCACATAAACCCTGTGTAAGGGCTGTGACAGCACAGTGTGTGCAGGGAACCAGCAGAAATAGTCCTCATACACACATACTGCTATTGTGGCATGTGCAAAAAAATTAAAGCCTAAAGTGCTAATGTGCTACTGTGCAGCCCATAACAACATATAAATAAAATATGATCATAAATATGTGTACAAAAACAACAGTATCATAGCAAAAATCAAACAATAAATGCCATATGCATATGTAATACTAAAGTGACATGTGCAAAGATATAGTGCAAAATGGGCAAGAAAGTGCAAACCAAGAAGAATAAATATATTAGAAATTATGCGAAAAAACGCATCAGTGCAAATAGGTGTGTGGCATATATCCGTAAGTCACATCTCGAATGGTCTTGCCAAAAACAACAAAAAAATATTATAGTGTAAAGTCCAAACAGAGTCTTTAAACACATCAAACGTGTGTGCCAGTGAAAACTCAAAAATGAAATATTCAGTGATGGTAATCCTTTAAAAATCAAATGTGCAACAAATAACCAGTGGGGTGCCGAAAGAGAGAAGGTGTATATCCTCTTCGTGCATAAATACACACACAAGTGGGTAATGGCCCCTTACCTTGCGGTAATGGGACAACTGCATAGGAAGCAAATGGAGGAGATGGTCTCTCTTTGGGGTCCCAGGGCCGGAGCCGGTGGTCCCTGTGCTTTAGTCCCTCAGTATCTGCATCAGTAACAGCAGAGCCAACATAAGGAAGAACAGAAGGGTACCAGATAGTGTAGTATTTTGAACAAAACGGTATTTTATCAAAGTTTTAAAAGCATGTACTCACATGAAGTAGATGCACATCGCATATATCACCTACGAGTGGCGAGCTTGTCAATCCAAGTCTGTGTCAGTGCCTATCCTGTCCCTACGCGTGACGTCACCCAATCACGTGACTTCATCAGGGGATTGACAGGGGAGGCACACCATGTCCTTAAATAGTCTTTAACATTGTGGCGAATAGGCGGCCATTTTCTTGTGGCCCGGTGTAATGTTATGGTGGCCATGTTTCAAGGGATCATGTGCGCGGCCATTTTCTTGGTTGGAAGGCACATTAGTAGTGCCATAGACATCAGTGATGAATGAGCGGCCATTTTCTTGTGGCCCGATGTAATATTATAGCGGCCATGTCTCGAGGGATCATGTGCGCGGTCATTTACTTGGTTGGAAGGCATATTGGTAGTGCCATAGACTTCAGTAACATAATGTTGGCTATGTGTGGCCACAAATGAATACGAGAACAGACTGTAAATGCTAATATATACAAATAGTACTCTATGGGGAGCACCTTAAGCTGACGGCTCAGTAAACTATGTACTGCCGCAGAAGGATACCAAAACAACTAAAAACAATAATATAAGGAGGGGAACTAACGCTGGCGGCTCAATATAGCACTCTATAAGTGCAGAACATTTAAAGCTGGCTTGCATAAATTCTGATGGAGATATTTAGTAACACTGTATCCCTGATGGGACCACTTCAATAAGGAAAGAGTATACATATACAGGGGCTCTGTCGGTGCGTATAGGACGGGATAAGCTCTAACACTGCCATCTAAATCTCAGTCCATACATGAAAAGGCCATACCATGCATTTAACAATACTCTAATACAATGTGACTAAAACTTATATATTAACCACTTCCAGCCCACGGACGTCATATGACGTCCTGGGCTTTGGGCGGGTATATCTGAATGATGCCTGTAGTTACAGACATCATTCAGATATTGCCGGTTTCAGCCGGCGAATCTCTACACCATAGGAACGATCATAGCGGCCGTTCCGCCGCTTGATCGTTCCTATGGGAGGGGAGGACTCACCCTTATGATCAGTGAGGGGGAGAGTGGATCCGCCGGCGCCGGATGTAGATCATAGAGATTTCCGGCGGACCAGATGGTCCCCGGAGTCTCTATGATCGTCGGAGGCCGGGCGCGATGTTATGACGTCATGCCCAGCCTCTCCATTCAAAAAAACTGCGCCTCTTCGGCTGGGAAGCGGCGATCGTTTTATTTTTTTTTTAATTTCAGGCTTCCCAGCCTAGTGGTGAGATATGGGGTCTTATTGACCCCATATCTCACTATTAAGAGCACCTGACATGTCATATTGCTATTACAAGGGATGTTTACATTCCTTGTAATAGGAATAAAAGTGATCAAATTTTTTTTTTCAAAAAAGTGTCAAAATAAAAACAAATAAAATATAATTAACAATAAAAAAAAAAAAAATTTAAAGCGCCACTGTCCCCGTGTGCTTGCACACAGAAGCGAACGCATACGTAAGTCCCGCCCACATATGAAAACGGTGTTCAAACCATACATGTGAGGTATCGCCGTGAACTTTGGAGCGAGAGCAATAATTTTGGCCCTAGACCTCCTCTGTAACTCAAAACATGTAACCAGTAAAAAAATTTCAAGCGTCGCCTATGGGGATTTTTAAGTACCGAACATTGGCGCCATTCCACGAGCATGTGCAATTTTGAAGCGTGACATGTTAGATATCTATTTACTCGGCGTAAATTCATCTTTCACAAAATGCAAAAACATTGGGCTAACTTTACTGTTTTGTTTTTTTTTAAACACAAAACAGTTTTTTTCCCCAAAAAAAACGCGTTCGAAAAATTCCTGCGCAAATACTGTGTGAGATAAAAAGTTGAAACAACCACCATTGTATTCTCTAGGGTCTTTGCTAAAAAACATATATAATGTTTGGGGGTTCTATGTAATTTTCTAGCAAAAAAATGATGATTTTTACATGTAGGAGCAAAGTGTCAGAATTGGCCCGGTATTGAAGTGGTTAACATAGTGTGCATCCGCCTCTAATGTAATGCACACATATCACAAATCTTAAAAATCCTTAAAAATTCTAAAACCTAAAAGAGATGTACTCACAGTGATAAAAAAGGGGGGGGGGGGAGGGAAGAGAAGGAGGGGAAGATGGGGGGAAGAAAAGGGAGAGGGGGGGAGGGAGGAAGGGGGGAAGGGATACCGTCGTGTGTATAAAAGAGATAGAGACTAAAATAAATACATGAATAGAACCATATGTTAGACATTGGCGGGGTGGGCATAAGGGGAGGACCCTTAGCCAGTTGGAATCCAAATGGATATATACATTAGACACTTTCTCACCCAGAGGCTTGAATATTGAATTTGATCTTAACTGCTTTCTTAGTGATTTTTAACTCTGTTAATATGCCCCCGGGTCTCTCTTTCCTCATATACCCATTTTAGTTTTTTCATATATTTTTATATACGATGGGTTCTCCTCTCATGTATTTATTTTAGTCTCTATCTCTTTTATACACACGACGGTATCCCCCCCTCTCCCTCCCCCCCCCCCCCCCCCCCCCCCGTCTTCCCCTCCTTCTCTTCCTCCTCCCCCTTTTTTTATCACTGTGAGTACATCTCTTTTAGGTTTTAGAATTTTTAAGGATTTTTAAGATTTGTGATATGTGTGCATTACATTAGAGGCGGATGCACACTATGTTAATATATAAAAGTTTTAGTCACATTGTATTAGAGTATTGTTAAATGCATGGTATGGCCTTTTCATGTATGGACTGAGATTTAGATGGCAGTGTTAGAGCTTATCGCGTCCTATACGCACCGACAGAGCCCCTGTATATGTATACTCTTTCCTTATTGAAGTGGTCCCATCAGGGATACAGTGTTACTAAATATCTCCATCAGAATTTATGCAAGCCAGCTTTAAATGTTCTGCACTTATAGAGGGCTATGTTGAGCCACCACCGTTAGTTCCCCTCCTTATATTATTGTTTTTAGTTGTTTTGGTATCCTTCTGCGGCAGTACATAGTTTACTGAGCCGTCAGCTTAAGGTGCTCCCCATAGAGTACTATTTGTATATATTAGCATTTACAGTCTGTTCTCGTATTCATTTGTGGCCACACATAGCCAACATTATGTTACTGACGTCTATGGCACTACCAATATGCCTTCCAACCAAGTAAATGACCGCGCACACGATCCCTCGAGACATGGCCACTATAATATTACATCGGGCCACAAGAAAATGGCCGCTCATTCATCACTGACGTCTATGGCACTACTAATGTGCCTTCCAACCAAGAAAATGGCCGCGCACATGATCCCTTGAAACATGGCCGCCATAACATTACACCGGGCCACAAGAAAATGGCCACCCATTCGCCACAATGTTAAAGACTATTTAAGGACATGGATGTGCCTCCCCTGTCATCCCCTGATGAAGTCACGTGATTGGGTGACGTCACGCATAGGGACGGGATAGGCACTGACACAGACTTGGATTGACAAGCTCGCCGCTTGTAGGTGATATATGCGATGTGCATCTACTTCATGTGAGTACATGCTTTTAAAATTTTAATAAAATACAGTTTTGTTCAAAATACTACACTATCTGGTACCCTTCTGTTCTTCCTTATGTTGGCTCTGCTGTTACTGATGCTGATACTGAGGGACTAAAGCACAGGGACCACCGGCTCCGGCCCAGGGACCCCAAAGAGAGACCATCTCCTCCATTTGCTTCCTATGCGGTTATCCCATTACCGCAAGGTAAGGGGCCATTACCCACTTGTGTGTGTATTTATGCACAAAGAGGATATACACCTTTTCTCTTTCGGCACCTCACTGGTTATTTGTTGTACATTGGATTTTTAAAGGATTACCATCACTGAATATTTCATTTTTGAGTTTTCACTGGCACACACGTTTGATGTGTTTAAAGACTCTGTTTGGACTTTACACTATAATATTTTTTTATTGTTTTTGGCAAGACCATTCGAGATGTGACTTACGGATATATGCCACACACCTATTTGCACTGATGCGTTTTTTCGCATAATTTCTAATATATTTATTCTTCTTGGTTTGCACTTTCTTGCCCATTGTGCACTATATCTTTGCACATGTCACTTTAGCATTATATATGCATATGGCATTTATTGTTTGATTTTTGCTATGATACTGTTGTTTTTGTACACATATTTATGATCATATTTTATTTATGTGTTGTTATGGGCTGCACAGTGGCACATTAGCACTTTAGGCTTTAATTTTTTTGCACATGCCACAATAGCAGTATGTGTGTATGAGGACTATTTCTGCTGGTTCCCTGCACACACTGTGCTGTCACAGTCCTTACACAGGGTTTATGTGATACGGGTTAGATATCTTTTCGCCATATTTTTGGTCTTTGTTACCAGATGCTGTGCATGAGAGCCCATTACCCGTTAGTCCTATTCATTGGATTCACACTGTTATATGTTATCACATTTCTTCACTCTACCGGGCTAGCGCAGCACCTATTATTTATGTTTTGTACTACCCATGGGCCCTGTTTGATCCCATTCGGTGTCTGCAGCTGTCCACGCGTACCATTCTTTTCCAAGGTAGCGCAGGAATAACTTACAGTTTTTAATTGCTAGATTTGGCTGTTTACAATCATCTGTAATACAGACCACTGGAAATAACCCCTTCCCCTGGATTATATTGTTGAATAACCAGTTTATCTAGATACTCACATACGAGGCTCATTCTCCTGCAAGGTAATTCTTTTTTTTTTTTTTGTTTCTTGGTTTTCTGTGCCCATTTGTTTCTCGACTTTTCTTTTTGAACAGACAAGTGCCTTTTAATATGTATGCTTTCTCTTTTTTAAAAAATGAGTATGTTCTATTCCAGACAGTGAGCTCCGTTCTCTCCTTTGCTATCTTTGAAACCTTGATTGTGTCCTGAAGAACCCTAACGGCTCACTGTATACTCTGTATCATTCTATATGATTTTTAACTTTTGAATGCTCTGTTCATGTATTATATTTTCTCAATAAACATTGTTATTTTTCTGTACTTCGCTATTGTTTCATATGCCTCTAAAGTCCGACCCAGGGATATTTATTAAGTATCCCTTTTCTTTTTGTTTCCCTCTAACTTACGGATGTGGCTATGTGAGTGCCTTCTTTCATACTGTATAGACTAAGAACATTTAACCAGAATGGAAATTAATACAAGGTAAAGCGTGGCACTGTCGATGGAGAATCCTGTGCCAATGGCCTAACCAATAGGTGTTTGGCTGAATTAACCTCCCCCTGCAGTGTGATGTGAAAACATTCAGCAGTACTACTGCTCAATTATTACGACTGCTAAATGTGACTGCTTCCTCCTTGTTATTAGGGAGCCAGCACCTGCCGACATCTTAGCAACCAGTGACTCATCCCTGCCCAGCAAATTCAGTGGTCATCCAGGGATTCTCGACCGATAGCTGAATACATGGTAAACAAATGAGGGTATAGTGGGGAATCCCTTGCAAAAATAAGTAAAAAAAAATATGGGCCACCAAAAATCTATGCTAGACCCTTATCTAAGTATGCAGCCTGGGGGGCCAGGAAAAAGGGTGTGAGTGTGCGCTCCCCCTTCTAAACCATATAAGACCAAATGTTCTCAACAAGGGTATGGAGGTCTTATGATATGGGGCTTATCAGATTTTGGAAGCCTCCTTGAAAAATAAGGGCTCCCCAGATGATAATACCACTGCTAAATGTTTTACTTCACGCTGCAGCTGGAGATACACTCAGCTGAACAGCCAATCTTTTGGCCATCCTCATGGGAATCTCCATAGATGTACAGTGTAGGAAAGGTTTCCCCCTCATTTTCCCCCCTGCTGAAGGTTTTAGGTTACATTTGCATGGGTGACTAGCCCCAGTGCAAATGACAGTGACAGGAATCTACAGATTCTTGCAGCTGTTTTATTTATTTATTTATTATCTATTTATTTAAAGTACTTGTATAGCGCCATCAATTTATGCAGCGCTTTACATATATATATTGTACGTTCACATAAGTCTCTGCCCTCCAGTAGCTTACAATCTAAGGTCCCTATTTCACATTCATACATACACATACTAGGGCCCATTTAGACAGGAGCCAATTAACCTACCAGCATGTCTTTGGAGTGTGGTAGGAAGCCGGAGTACACAGAGGAAACCCATGCACGCGCATAAAGAACATGCAAACTCCAGACAGGTAGTGCCATGGTTGGGATTCGAACCGAAGACCCTTTTAGCCACCTCTGATTGGCTAGCTATGTTAGCTATTTGTGGATGTCTGCACAGCCAGCTATTACCTGCGGTGATTGTTGCTGGATGCACACAAAGGCTGCTTTTCAGTTGCCATTGAAGTGTATAGGGCTTGGTGGCCTCAGGTAGCCACTTAAATGGTTAAAACAGCAGCAGATTCCCTCCACTGTCATTCACACTGGGCTAAACGCCCACGTGAATGTAGCCTTAGGCTATTTACTTTATTAATAAGTATTAACTCTCATGGTCGAATGTTCTTATGGCTATTTTTCTCTTAGGATTGAATGTTGGGGATTGTTACATTTGCCTGGCAAAAGACAACAAAGAAACCAAAATGCACATATTACAAACATTTTTATTAGTAGTATTATTCGTTACATTTGCATGACGCCTGATGAAGGGTCCTACCAGACTCCACAATACTGTATATACTTTTGCTTATGATGTTACCAACTGGTAGTTGATACAGCACCCACTTACTTGTTTGCTATTTCCAGGAATGTGTGTGATGGAAATATTATATTTGTTCTGGCAAGAAAGAGTTCAATTTCCATAAAGGCTTTACAACACAGAGACACATTTGACTACAGGGTTTTGTGTAGGGGTTTGATCCTTGCCTGACAAGGAACAGGAAAGACCAAATCATTAATGTACACACAAATAACACATTAACTACAGTAATTATGCACTACAGTTTTGTATCAAATACTTCTAGGCAGGGGCGGACTGACAACTCATGGGGCCCCTGGGCAATAGGAGATTATGGGGGCCCCCGGGCAATAGGAGATTATGGGGCCCCCAGGCAATAGGAGAAGATTATGGGGCACCTGGGCAATAGGAGATTATGGGGGCCCCAGGCAATAGGAGATTATGGGGCCCCCAGGCAATAGATTATGGGGCCACATAGTATATACACACACATACAGTATACACACACAGACACACAATATACACACACAGTATACATACACAGAATACACATACACACACTGAAAAGGTACTGGAGAGGCGGGGCAGCTATAGTCTTGGGATTTAAAAAAAAACACAGATTTCTACATACTGTCCCTGGTTTTATTGAGGCTGGCAACCCTGATGGGGCCCCTTAGTGGCATGGGGCCCTCGGGCGGTGCCCGAGTCCCCGAATGGTCAGTCCGCTCCTGCTTCTAGGTGACATCTACATTTTAAGATGTGAGAGTATGAAAAGTCCTAATTTGAAAATTGCTGAATAGGCATACAAGTTAGGCATTGGTAACCTACCCTTAGGTTGTCAGTGTTGTAAATTATTATGGTAAATTACTGTAATATCTGAGCCAGTAACCTGTCAATAAGCACCAGTGGCTAGCTAGCCACAGAAATTAGATAGCAAACGGATGTTTAGATATAATCCTACTGCCAAGAAATCTTTCAGTATTCATATATACATGGTTGTTCACAAATAACAAATGTGAATATGTGCATGAAGTCCTCAGAGATAAACAATCAGAGAGCAGAGAGCAGCAGAAAATGGATTGTCTTGTCTCTAACTATGTACAAGGATGATTACTGCAATGGACAGTTTTCCACATATTTCAACATTTTTGACTGATCTGAAGGAGTGCAATGAGCTGGACTGGCACCTGGGGCTTCACAGTGGAACCTATGATGACCCACTCATCTGGCGCAGTATATATTGTATATAACTTATATATAAGTCAAAGTTGAACTCCAGGCTAACAGCTAAATACCCAACTGAAATATGAGTGCAGAAATTGTCTTTCCATCTAATAGATTTGTATTTCTTTCTTTGCGTCCCTTCTTTCACCGATTATATTAGCTGTGAATACATACATTATATATGTGTATAATTTCACAGATGGAGATTGAAGTTATTAAAATTCTAAAGTTCTCAATGAGCTTATTTCATATGGACAACCCAAGAGCCTTCCCTTCACACAGCTTACATATTACACTTCAATGTGTGCAGCAGCCATTGTGGTCATTGTGCCCTGACAAGACCTCTTTATTGTTTTTTTTTTTCTTCCTGTAGGTTATCATATTTTCTCTGCTCTGCTTTCTGCTAGACTTTATTTTTTTGCTTTTACCACTGGGCATGTACACTTTCACACCTCTACAACAGGGATGATCATGTTGGATTACATACTATTTTGGCTTAATAGAGAACACACTATACTGGGGACAGGTGTGACACTTTGCTGGGATGCCCGTGACCCATTTCTGTTTTATGGAGATAAGATTAAAGCATTTGTAAAGGTTATGTTTTTTGTTTGTAAAAATAATGAACATGTTATACAGAAGAAAATGCATCCCTATAAATCCTATGGAACTTTTTACACTGGTCAGGTTGTGTTTCAGTTGCATTTTTTCTTTTTACTATTATTTTTTATTAAAGTGGATTTTAGACATGTGCAGGATGAAAAAATTTGGTTAGTTATGTTTTGTTTCGATTCGTTATTTAACTAAATTTGTTTCGTTAAATTAGTTGCATTCATTACATTCGTTTTCGGGATTCGTTTAGTTTCATATTCGAATTCGAAAAAATTTGCCCGTATTCGAAAAAAATTCGAACGCGTTCGAAAAAAACTATCAGATTCGAAAACATTCGACCGCATTCGAAAAACTGTCAAATTCGAAAAAATTCTACCGCATTCGAAAAAATTTGACTAAATTTGAAAAAGTAAACTGTATATAACCATTTTGCGAAATTCGAAATACGTATAGAATGAAAGTGAATTGGTATAGAAAAGATTAGAATAGAATAGAAAATAATAGAAAAGAATAGCATAGAAAAACAATAGAACAGAATAGAAAAAAATATAATATATTCTATTCTAATCTTTTCTACTCAAATTCAAATTCATTCTGTACCAAATTCCAATTTCGGAAGATGGTTATATATATATATATATATATATATATATATATATATATATATAAAACATCTTTCGAAATTCGAATTTCATGTAGACTGAAATCAAATTTGAATAGAAAAGATCGAAATAGAATAGAAAATAATAGGACATAATAGCATAGAAAAACAATAGAACGGAATAAAATAAAATATAATATATATATTATATTTTATTTTATTCTGTTCTATTGTTTTTCTACTCTATTCTTTTCTATTCTAATCTTTTCTATTCAAATTCATCTTCCGAAATTCGAATTTCATATAGAATGAATTCAAATTAGAGTAGAAAAGTTTAGAATAGAATAGAAAAGAATAGCATAGAAAAAAATATTATATATATATATATATATATATATATATATATATATATATATATATATATATATATATATATATTATATAATATTTTTTTCTATGTTATTCTTTTTTATTCTATTCTAAACTTTTCTACTCGAATTTGAATTCATTCTATACGAAATTCGAATTTCGGAAGATGGCTTCTGAAATTTGAATTTCGTATAGAATGAATTTGAATTTGAATAGAAAAGATTAGAATAGAAAATAATAGAAAAGAATAGACTAGAAAAACAATAGAACAGAGCAGAATAAAGTATAATATATATATTATATTTTATTTTATTCTGTTCTATTGTTTTTCTACTCTATTCTTTTCTATTCTAATCTTTTCTATTCAAATTCATCTTCCGAAATTCGAATTTCGTATAGAATGAATTGGTATAGAAAAGATTAGAATAGAATAGAAAATAATAGAAAAGAATAGCATAGAAAAACAATAGAACAGAATAGAAAAAAATATAATATATTCTATTCTAATCTTTTCTACTCAAATTCAAATTCATTCTGTACCAAATTCCAATTTCGGAAGATGGTTTTATATATATAAAACATCTTCCGAAATTCGAATTTCATGTAGACTGAAATCAAATTTGAATAGAAAAGATCGAAATAGAATAGAAAATAATAGGATAGAATAGCATAGAAAAACAATAGAACGGAATAAAATAAAATATAATATATATATTATATTTTATTTTATTCTGTTCTATTGTTTTTCTACTCTTCTTTTCTATTCTTTTCTATTCTAATCTTTTCTATTCAAATTCATCTTCCAAAATTTGAATTTCGTATAGAATGAATTCAAATTAGAGTAGAAAAGTTTAGAATAGAATAGAAAAGAATAGCATAGAAAAAAATATTATATATATATATATATATATATATATATATATATATATATATATATATATATATATATTATATAATATTTTTTTCTATGTTATTCTTTTTTATTCTATTCTAAACTTTTCTACTCGAATTTGAATTCATTCTATACGAAATTCGAATTTCGGAAGATGGCTTCGAATAGAAAATAATAGAAAAGAATAGACTAGAAAAACAATAGAACAGAGCAGAATAAAGTATAATATATATATTATATTTTATTCTATTCTATTGTTTTTCTAGTCTATTCTTTTCTACTCTGTTCTAATCTTTACTATTCAAATTCAAATTCATTTTATACAAAATTCGAATTTGGGAAGATGGTTTTATATATAGAAATGAATTTTCATTCAAATAGAAAAGATTGGAATAAAATAGAAAACAATAGAAAATAATAGCATAGAGAAACAATAGACCAGCATAGAAAAAATATACTATCTACTATATATATATATATATATATATATATATATATATATATATATATATATATATATATATATATATATATATATATATAGAAAAGATTAGAATAGAATAGAAAAACAATAGAACAGAATTTTTTTTTTATATATATAGATCTATATCTATATATAGATATAGATCTATATATATATATATATATATATATATATATATATATATATATATATATATATCTATAAAACCCATCTTCCGAAACTTGAATTTTGTATAAAATGAATTTGAATTTGAATAGAAAAAATTAGAATAGAGTAGAAAAGAATAGACTAGAAAAACAATAGAACAGAATAGAATAATATATATATATTATATTATATTCTGTTCTGTTCTATTGTTTTTCTAGTCTATTCTTTTCTATTATTTTCTATTCTAATCTTTTCTATTCAAATTCAAATTTATTCTATACGAAATTTGAATTTCAGAAGCCTTCCGAAATTCGAATTTTGCATAGAGTGAATTCAAAGGGTTCCGGAATGACATTGCTGCAGATGGACACAGTTGACCGACTTTGGGGCCCCCCCTTATTGCACAGTGGTCACTCACATTTTGCTAGCAGCTAGGTCACTCATAACAAGAGGTTGGAAATCCAATAGAGCACCAAATATTTTGGAAGTCCTTGATTTCATACAAACACATCATCTATTTGAATCATTACTAGCTAACAAATGTGGTAATAGAAATAAATTTGACTCACAATGGAATATATGGAAAAATTGACTTAAGGCACAATGTTGTTTTCTCTTTACATAAACAATCTGATACTTGACTTTTCTCTCCCATTCACCGGTCAGACATTGTTCATACCTTTAATTACACAGCTTTTTATTTGGTTCTCTTCTCTATTTTGATATTGATTTTTTTTTTGTCACTTATATATCCTGTTGATATATCCTGTTGTCAATAAAGCCGGTCCTGGGTTTGATTGCTTTTTGCATATTTAAACCTAAACTTGTAAAATTGTAAGCCTTTTCACTGTTACTCAGTTTGTACTTTTTGGTACTATCTTGTTTTGTATTATACAAATCCACTAGACATGTGCATTTCGTTTCGTTCCGAATTGGAATTCGGATGAATTTTTCATTTTTCAGAAATTCGTATGCATCCGAATTTCCAAATTACAAAATTAACGAATTTAAACGAATCGGAAAAAAACAAACAAATTTGAAAACAAATTTGATTTCGAATTCGAAAACAAACTCGAATCGAATTCAGAAAAAATAGAAAACGATTTTCTAAAAAATACAATAAAATAGAATATAAAATAATAATAAAGCAATAGAATATATATATATATATATATATATATATATATATATTTTTTTTTTTTTTTTATTATTCTGTTCTATTGTTTTTCTGTGCTTTTCTTTTCTATTTTCTAGTCTATAAGTCTTTTCTATTCTAATTCATTCTATTCGAAATTTGAATTTCGTAACATGGCTTCTGAAGTTCGAATTTTGTATAGAATGAATTTGAATTTTAATAGAAAAGATTAGAATAGAAAATAATAGACTAGAAAAACAATAGAACAGAATAAAATATAATATATATATTATATTTTTTTTCTATTCTGTTCTATTGTTTTTCTATGCTATTCTTTTCTATCATTTTCTATTGTATATATATATATATACACATAATATTTTTTTCTATTCTGTTCCATTGTTTTTCTATGCTATTTTTTTCTATTCTATTGTAAACTCTTCTATATGAATTTGAATTTATTCTATGCGAAATTTGAATTTCGGAAGATGGCTTCTGAAATTCAAATTTCGTATAGAATGAATTTGAATAGAAAAGATTAGAATAGAAAATAAAATAAAAGAATGAACTAGAAAAACAATAGAACAGAATAGAATAATATATATATATATATATATATATATATATATATATATATATATATATATATATATATATATAATTCTATTCTGTTCTATTGTTTTTCTAGTCTACTCTTTTCTACACTATTCTAATGTTTTCTATTCAAATTCGAATTCATTTTATATGAAATTCGAATTTCGGACGATGTTTATATATATATATATATATATATATATATATATATATATATACACAGAGAAGGTGTGTGAAAAGAGGCCTATAACACCACACTCGCTCAGCGCCAGATCAATCCTATGGTTCTATATGCAGTATAAAATAAATAAATAAACACTTAAGAATAATAAATCCCACAATTCTATGTGCAGCAATAAATAAATAAATATTCAAAAGTATCAAGCAGCTGTTTAAAAAAGAAGAAATGGCATAAATGAGTAGTAAAAAAGTCCAGCAATAAAACACTGAATCATAAAATACTAAAAACAGCGCTAAAAGAAAAGCCACAAAAATTGTCACAGTAAGTTGCCAGAACAAAAATAATGAGTCTCTATGTAGTAATGATGAAGACAGTTCAAGGTTTTTTAGGTGTAAAATCACTGATGTCCAAGCATGCACCTTTCACCAGAAAGAAAGCATGTTCCACCACGTGATGCACACTCCCCCAGGGGGTCAAACTCACCAGACTCCACTATTAAAAGAGCATTCAATGGGTATTCAGCATCCACTTCAATAGTCAGTCCTCATCATAAGCAGGATTCACTGGTAAAGGGGCTCCATATATATCATAAAACACAAGAGCAACACCGACATAGCGTAATCCTGTTTATTTATGTAAAAATCCCCTATAAAGCAGTGTTCCCCTTAATCCTAACTACGTACATTGTAACATATTGAGAAAAGAAAATAAGCAAGCCCAGAGGGTGCTGTCACCATGTCTAGCCGTCCAGGATGGGATGTGTGTTTCCCTGCAGACAGAATAATTAAAAATTCCTCTGAATTTCAATTCGGAACAAAATGAAATGCACATGTCTAGTGGATTTGCATAATACAAAACAGGATACAAGATAGTACCAAAAAGTACAAACTGAGTAACAGTGAAAAGGGTTACAATTTTACAAGTTTAGGTTTAAATATGCAAAAAGCAATCAAACCCAGGTTCGGCTTTATTGACAACAGGATATATCAACAGGATATATAAGTGACAAAAAAAAAATCAAAATCAAAATAGAGAAGAGAACCAAATAAAAAGTTGAGTAATAAAAGGTATGAACAAAGTCTGACCGGTAAATGGGAGAGAAAAGTCAAGTATCAGATTGTTTATACAAAGAAAAACCAACATTGTGCCTTAAGTCAATTTTTCCATATATTCCATTGTGAGTCAAATTTATTTCTATTACCACATTAGGTAGCTAGTAATGATTCAAATAGATGATGTGTTTGTATGAAATCAAGGACTTCCAAAATATTTGGTGCTCTATTGGATTTCCAACCTCTTGTTATGAGTGACCTTGCTGCTAACAAAATGTGAGTGACCACTGTGCAATAAGGGGGGTGAAAAATAGAGACAGGAAAGACCAAAATATAAAACACCACATCCCATATATAGAGATATAGAAAGAAAGGACTGTAGGCCTTGGGCCTAGGGACTTTAGAGGTGTTGATATCAGAAAATTTTTTATATATATATACACTGGTTCACAACCATGTTAGGATAAAAAACAGATTTTTATTACAATTAATATAAAAAAGGCCTAACCACGGGCCAATACATATATAACAATTTCCAGAAAATACATAAAGTGCTACTGTATTTTATGATGCAAATACCAATTTCTTCCCGACATGTTTCGCTCAAATCGAGCTTCCTCAGGGGATTGTGTGGTATTAATTATAAAACTGAAAATTACATAAACAAAGAAAAATCATCAATACACAAATATATATAATTAAATATTAAACAGATTACATAGTCAAAACAATATAACAAAATTCCAAAATATCAAATCAATAATATAAAGTAAAGTCAATATACATTATTATTAACTCAAGTTGTTAAACTAATATTTAATGAAGGAAAAAAAAAAAAAAAAAAAAAAAAAAAAGGGGGGGGGGGGGGGGGGGGAGGAGGAAAAAGGGAAAGGGGATATTCATAAACCCTTACCTGGGAGCGATATATTTTTATTTATAAAAGAGGAAAACTGAAGTTTTGCCAGATATGTTGGTAAATTTTTACTCCTAGGCTAACCTCCCGCTCATTAGGATACCTGGATCGCTAGTTTGCTTGCAGAGGTGATATATATATATATAGTCGAAACTTTTTATATATAAAAATTAATAATAGTGTCCTAGTAGAGAGAGACAGGACATATGTGGTTAGTAAAAATTGTTAAATATTTTAAATAAAAAACTAGTTAATTATGTATAGTCAAAAAATGCTGCTGCATTTGAAAACAACCAATATTATTTCTATAACTCATACCTGGAAGTATTTTAAAGGGTAGAATCAATTTTAAAGGTAAGGAACATCCTGGGTGTTTATTGGGACAGGAGCACCAGCCATAGGATGTAATACAGAGAGGAAGGGAACCTTCAATATAGAAGAGAGATGGGGATCATCTGGAAAGGAAGGGTTAAATCAGCCTTAGCCTGTATCCAACACAACTATCATGAAGTAAAAAAAGATATGCTTAATGTTAAAATTGCCTTGTGCCAAAGTTAGGCAAAAAGAAAGTGCATACAAAAATCCTATAGTTGTGAATAGAGAGGAGTTGCCTACCTTGTACATATGTTAGAGGAGTTCAATAGAGTGGAGGAGAGATACTTCCCTCCTTCCTCCGTAATGTCCGGCAGAATAGTGACAGGGAGTAAGAGATCTCCCTGTTTAAATATCATTCTCCGGAGCGGACAGCGTCTGACGTCACTGCCGCTCCGCGGACATGCATAGGGTCCACACTGCGCATGCGCCTCATCTATCATCAGCGGTGTCAGAAGCTGTTGTAACAAACAGCTCCCGGTCGCCATCTTGGAAGTGGTTTTTGCCCTCAATAGATGGGAGGGGGAAAGCTGGCTCAGCTCTAAACGGAATAATGACAATAATGAACCAAACCTCAGTTGTTATAGGAGCGGGCCAGAATAAGGTGATAAATAGATGGGGCTATAATACATGGCGCAGGAGGCCATGAAAGGCATCTACAAATGGGGCCCTTGATTAGAGGCCCACATAAATTAGATGCCTGGGTGTCCGTGCAAGCTTAAATAGAAGTAATCCAGGGTAGAGGAGGGAGGGCGGGGGGAAAAAAAAAAAAATAATAAATATATATTATTCCAACACAGCAAAACAAATTACTAATTGATATAGAATAATAAAAAAATATAATAAAAAAAAAAAAAAAAAAAAAAAATATAATAAAAAAATCACAGAAAGGGTTTATAGCTAAGGGCATCGTTAAGCCCTGGGGCTTTTAAAGCATCAAGATTGGAAATCCATTTGGCTTCCCGTTGCAACAAAATCTGATCATAGTTACCTCCCCTTTCTCCTGGGGGGACATATTCCAAAGCAACAAAACGCATCATAGTGTCGTCAAATTGATGAAAAAGGCCCATATGGCGACTGATCGGTGTCTCCATTCGCTTTTTACAGACCAGGGAGACATGATCCCGTATGCGGTGGAAAAATGGGCGCTTTGTTTTGCCCACATAAAAAGCATTGCAGCCACAAGTCATCAGGTAGACAATGCCAACTGACTGACAGGTGACTGCAAATTTAGGAGAGTAAGAGCGGCCATTGGGAAGGACAATGGTGCGTGTTGCATGAATATACCTGCAAAAATCGCATTTATGACACGGTCGTGTACCTCTATTTGAACTAATAGGAATGAGAGATGGATCATAATGACTGTGAACAATCCTATCCTTAATGGATTGTGATCGTTTAAACGTTATTTCTGGATAGTGTTTTAAATGTTTTGAGACCCGTGGATCTCCCATTAGGAGGTACCAATATTTCTGCATCAATTCCCGTACTTGTTTGTGTTGTCCCGAGAATCTGGTAATCATTCTAAGTTCAGTAGTAGATGTGGGAGTTTTTTGCCCATAGATAAGATCCGATCTGTTATGCTTCTTTGCCCTGGCATATGCTTTTTTTAGACTCTTGTTACTGTAACCGCGAATCTTGAGGCGGTGTTGTAGGGCCTTGGCTTCTTTTTCAAAATGACTGCTGGTACTGCAATTTCTTCTAAGGCGAAGATATTGCCCATAGGGAATGTTCTTTTTTAATGATGAAGGATGGGAGCTGGTGGCATGGAGAAGGGAGTTACCCGACGATGGCTTTCGATATAGAGTGGTACCTAGTGTTCTGTCCTGGTTAATGAAAATTTGAATATCTAGGAAGGTCAGTCTTTCTTGACTTGCTTCCATGGTGAAACTGAGGTTAAATTTATTAACCTTCAGATTTTCAAAAAATAAAAGTAAATCCGTGTGATTTCCTGTCCAGATGAAAAAGATATCATCTATATATCTTCGCCAGATCGGTATCTGTTCGAAAAAGCGTTGTATATTATCATCAAGGAGCAGGTTTTGCTCCCACCCCCCCAGATACAGGTTGGCATAGGAAGGAGCACATTTGGTGCCCATGGCTACGCCCTGTATCTGGAGGTAGTGGGAGCGTTCAAAAATAAAAATATTGTTATGTAAAATGAATCGCAGAAGATCAAGAATAAATTGATTGTATGCCGGGGATGACTCTCCATTAAGAGAGATAAGGCCCTCTACAACTTCCAACCCCTTGTTGTGGGGGATGGAGTTGTAGAGGGCCTCCACATCCAAAGATACCAACCAGGCCCCTTCAGGTAGTGCCAAACCATCTAAAGCTCTCAAAAGATCTCTAGTATCCTGTAGATAAGATGCTAAATCTTCCACAAAAGGTCTGAGGTAGTCGTCAACTAATTGGCTGGACCTTTCTGTCAGGCAGCCATTTCCCGACACAATGGGGCGTATACCTACTTTTTATGCACTTCCCAAAGTCCATAAGGATCTGAAGGATCCTCCAGGCCGCCCCATTGTGTCGGGAAATGGCTGCCTGACAGAAAGGTCCAGCCAATTAGTTGACGACTACCTCAGACCTTTTGTGGAAGATTTAGCATCTTATCTACAGGATACTAGAGATCTTTTGAGAGCTTTAGATGGTTTGGCACTACCTGAAGGGGCCTGGTTGGTATCTTTGGATGTGGAGGCCCTCTACAACTCCATCCCCCACAACAAGGGGTTGGAAGTTGTAGAGGGCCTTATCTCTCTTAATGGAGAGTCATCCCCGGCATACAATCAATTTATTCTTGATCTTCTGCGATTCATTTTACATAACAATATTTTTATTTTTGAACGCTCCCACTACCTCCAGATACAGGGCGTAGCCATGGGCACCAAATGTGCTCCTTCCTATGCCAACCTGTATCTGGGGGGGGTGGGAGCAAAACCTGCTCCTTGATGTTAATATACAACGCTTTTTCGAACAGATACCGATCTGGCGAAGATATATAGATGATATCTTTTTCATCTGGACAGGAAATCACACGGATTTACTTTTATTTTTTGAAAATCTGAAGGTTAATAAATTTAACCTCAGTTTCACCATGGAAGCAAGTCAAGAAAGACTGACCTTCCTAGATATTCAAATTTTCATTAACCAGGACAGAACACTAGGTACCACTCTATATCGAAAGCCATCGTCGGGTAACTCCCTTCTCCATGCCACCAGCTCCCATCCTTCATCATTAAAAAAGAACATTCCCTATGGGCAATATCTTCGCCTTAGAAGAAATTGCAGTACCAGCAGTCATTTTGAAAAAGAAGCCAAGGCCCTACAACACCGCCTCAAGATTCGCGGTTACAGTAACAAGAGTCTAAAAAAAGCATATGCCAGGGCAAAGAAGCATAACAGATCGGATCTTATCTATGGGCAAAAAACTCCCACATCTACTACTGAACTTAGAATGATTACCAGATTCTCGGGACAACACAAACAAGTACGGGAATTGATGCAGAAATATTGGTACCTCCTAATGGGAGATCCACGGGTCTCAAAACATTTAAAACACTATCCAGAAATAACGTTTAAACGATCACAATCCATTAAGGATAGGATTGTTCACAGTCATTATGATCCATCTCTCATTCCTATTAGTTCAAATAGAGGTACACGACCGTGTCATAAATGCGATTTTTGCAGGTATATTCATGCAACACGCACCATTGTCCTTCCCAATGGCCGCTCTTACTCTCCTAAATTTGCAGTCACCTGTCAGTCAGTTGGCATTGTCTACCTGATGACTTGTGGCTGCAATGCTTTTTATGTGGGCAAAACAAAGCGCCCATTTTTCCACCGCATACGGGATCATGTCTCCCTGGTCTGTAAAAAGCGAATGGAGACACCGATCAGTCGCCATATGGGCCTTTTTCATCAATTTGACGACACTATGATGCGTTTTGTTGCTTTGGAATATGTCCCCCCAGGAGAAAGGGGAGGTAACTATGATCAGATTTTGTTGCAACGGGAAGCCAAATGGATTTCCAATCTTGATGCTTTAAAAGCCCCAGGGCTTAACGATGCCCTTAGCTATAAACCCTTTCTGTGATTTTTTTATTATATTTTTTTTTTTTTTTTTTTTTTTTTTTTTTTTTTATTATATTTTTTTATTATTCTATATCAATTAGTAATTTGTTTTGCTGTGTTGGAATAATATATATTTATTATTTTTTTTTTTTTCCCCCCGCCCTCCCTCCTCTACCCTGGATTACTTCTATTTAAGCTTGCACGGACACCCAGGCATCTAATTTATGTGGGCCTCTAATCAAGGGCCCCATTTGTAGATGCCTTTCATGGCCTCCTGCGCCATGTATTATAGCCCCATCTATTTATCACCTTATTCTGGCCCGCTCCTATAACAACTGAGGTTTGGTTCATTATTGTCATTATTCCGTTTAGAGCTGAGCCAGCTTTCCCCCTCCCATCTATTGAGGGCAAAAACCACTTCCAAGATGGCGACCGGGAGCTGTTTGTTACAACAGCTTCTGACACCGCTGATGATAGATGAGGCGCATGCGCAGTGTGGACCCTATGCATGTCCGCGGAGCGGCAGTGACGTCAGACGCTGTCCGCTCCGGAGAATGATATTTAAACAGGGAGATCTCTTACTCCCTGTCACTATTCTGCCGGACATTACGGAGGAAGGAGGGAAGTATCTCTCCTCCACTCTATTGAACTCCTCTAACATATGTACAAGGTAGGCAACTCCTCTCTATTCACAACTATAGGATTTTTGTATGCACTTTCTTTTTGCCTAACTTTGGCACAAGGCAATTTTAACATTAAGCATATCTTTTTTTACTTCATGATAGTTGTGTTGGATACAGGCTAAGGCTGATTTAACCCTTCCTTTCCAGATGATCCCCATCTCTCTTCTATATTGAAGGTTCCCTTCCTCTCTGTATTACATCCTATGGCTGGTGCTCCTGTCCCAATAAACACCCAGGATGTTCCTTACCTTTAAAATTGATTCTACCCTTTAAAATACTTCCAGGTATGAGTTATAGAAATAATATTGGTTGTTTTCAAATGCAGCAGCATTTTTTGACTATACATAATTAACTAGTTTTTTATTTAAAATATTTAACAATTTTTACTAACCACATATGTCCTGTCTCTCTCTACTAGGACACTATTATTAATTTTTATATATAAAAAGTTTCAACTATATATATATATATCACCTCTGCAAGCAAACTAGCGATCCAGGTATCCTAATGAGCGGGAGGTTAGCCTAGGAGTAAAAATTTACCAACATATCTGGCAAAACTTCAGTTTTCCTCTTTTATAAATAAAAATATATCGCTCCCAGGTAAGGGTTTATGAATATCCCCTTTCCCTTTTTCCTCCTTCCCCCCCCCCCCCCTTTTTTTTTTTTTTTTTTTTTTTTTTCCTTCATTAAATATTAGTTTAACAACTTGAGTTAATAATAATGTATATTGACTTTACTTTATATTATTGATTTGATATTTTGGAATTTTGTTATATTGTTTTGACTATGTAATCTGTTTAATATTTAATTATATATATTTGTGTATTGATGATTTTTCTTTGTTTATGTAATTTTCAGTTTTATAATTAATACCACACAATCCCCTGAGGAAGCTCGATTTGAGCGAAACATGTCGGGAAGAAATTGGTATTTGCATCATAAAATACAGTAGCACTTTATGTATTTTCTGGAAATTGTTATATATGTATTGGCCCGTGGTTAGGCCTTTTTTATATTAATTGTAATAAAAATCTGTTTTTTATCCTAACATGGTTGTGAACCAGTGTATATATATATAAAAATTTTCTGATATCAACACCTCTAAAGTCCCTAGGCCCAAGGCCTACAGTCCTTTCTTTCTATATCTGTGCAATAAGGGGGGGTGAATTGGGGGGGCGGAGCCGGCAGCCAGAGTGGATGGATGTGTGAGAGGAGAGCTCTGATACACCGGGTGTTACACAGCGGCTCACAGCACACCAAGTAAGTTACAAAGCATACCGTCTCGGTAGTTTCGGTTAGTATGCTTGTTTTAAAAGTTACAAGGGCATTACTACCTTGGATCCTGTGCATACTGAGCATACCTAATACAACACTCCTACTGCTAAGACCTACCACTAGATGGCAGCGCTGCGCATTCTACCACTGGAATGAATCTTAAAGTGGAAGTAAGCCCGCCTATCGTTTTTAGCCAAGGAACCTGCCATCTTGGCCTCTGTTTGATCTACAACTGCCATGATGCTGTACATGTGATCAGGTATGACACCAGCCATTTTACCATTTGGTTGAGAGCACAACCAATGGGAGTGTTACATTTCTGGCACGTGCCGGAAATGTAACTTTTTTTTAACTTAAATGGATGGGTTTACTTCCACTTTAAACTGATGTCGTATAATGTGAGAGGCTTGAACAGTCCCTATAAGCGTAGAGCCCTCTGGAAAACAGCCATGGATGCAAAGTGCGATGTCTTGTGTGTACAAGAGACTCACTTCTCTAGTGTAAAAACCCCAAAATGTACACATGCCAAATTTCCGCACGTTTACGGCCAAAAACGCTTCCAATAAAAATGGGGTACCGATTGCTGTTAAGGACACAATAACCTTTTCTCTGTTACAGGAACATGCTGATCCCCATGGACGCTATCTCATCCTGGTCGCAGAAATGGACCATGTCACTTATACCACTGTATACTTATACTATATACTTAGATCACTGAGGTTCATTTGCAAAGTTGTCAGGATGGCAAAAAAGTTGCAAAAAGGTAGCTTAATAATATGTGGTGACTTCAATATGATTATGAACATGGAACTAGATGTGTCTCGGTGGCCTTCAGGCAGAGGCCTTCTCTAGGTTCGCTGTGTCACGAGGAAAGGCTCTTTGACCCCTAGTGATGCCTCAAGACTACCGAGAGAGACTACACATTCTATTCAGCTGTACACAATAGCTATTCTAGAATTGATTTTTTTCTTACTGACATGTATACATTGCAGAATGTTCAGGCTGCTGACATCCACATGATCACGTGGTCAGACCACGCACCCGTGACTATAGAGGTTGTGGATGCCAGCAAAACCTCCCGCAAACCACTATGACGTAACAACACTTTCCTCCTATCGCACCCCAAACTCAGGGATGAAGTAGAAGAGAAACCTAAAGAATTTTTCCGATTCAATAACAATGGGGAATGCTCCCCAATGACGGCATGGTGTGCACACAAAGTGTTTGCTAGGGGTACTCTTATACAAATGGCCTCTAGAGAAAGGAAAAAGAAAATGCAGCGCATGTCACAGCTCCATGAGGTTATAGCAGAATTGGAAGCAAAACACAAGAACCCCAATACCACGTCCAGTGAGATACTTAAACCCCTCACTGTCTGCCGTGAAGAACTGAGGCAAGAACTTAGAGCAGATTATGACACTTTTTTTAAAAGACTGAAAGTCTCATATTACTCTCAAAACAATAGAGCGGGCAAAATCCTAGCGTCCCAACTCAAAAAAAAGACAGGCACGTTCCAATCTCACGCACATTAGACACCACCACACTAACATTAAGTTCCACAA
The DNA here is from genome assembly GCF_042186555.1 of Aquarana catesbeiana. Taxonomy (NCBI): domain Eukaryota; kingdom Metazoa; phylum Chordata; class Amphibia; order Anura; family Ranidae; genus Aquarana; species Aquarana catesbeiana. The sequence continues at coordinate 586,712,049 of NC_133324.1, read as the reverse complement.
TCCTAAAGATATTGCTAACGCATTTAAGGATTATTATGAATCCCTGTACAATCTCAAAGTAGACCCACTCACTCACCAGCCCGCAGACAGAGAGATCGAGGAATTTCTACAAGGCATTCATCTACCCTCCATAGACACAACCTCACTGCAAAAAATAAATGCACCCATCACCCTCCAGGAAGTTGAATCAGTTATTAAATCCCTACCCATGCACAAATCCCCCAGCACGAATGGTTTTTCCGCTGATTACTATAAGGCATTTTCTGCCTTCCTCGCCCCCCCCCCGAATTAGTAAAAATTTTCAACATAGCAGTCTCTGTAGGTTCTTTCCCAACGGAGATGCTCCAAGCTATAATAGTCACACCACCAAAACCTGGTAAGGATGCGTCAGTCCCACAAAACTTCAGGCCCATATCTCTATTGAATTTGGATCTGAAGATCTACACTACAATCTTAGCAAATAGACTGATGGACATTACCCCCTCTCTCATAGGTCTGGATCAAGTTGGCTTTGTAAAGGGCAGACAAGCACCGGATGGGACTAGGATAATGCTGAACCTTCTGCGACTAGCAGAACTCACCCAGAAACCTAGTACTTTTCTAGCTCTAGACGCAGAGAAGAACTTTGATAGGATGCATTAGGGATTCCTGTCCAGGACCTGATCCACTCAGCAATTATGTCCCTATACTTTAATCCCACAGCTAGAGTTTATTCCTCTAGCTTACTCTCTGACCCCTTTACATTATCTAATGGCACCCGTCAAGGTTGCCCACTATCGCCAATCATTTTTTCATTGATCATAGAACCATTGGCGGACTATATCAGATCCTGCGACAAAATAGAAGGTATCAAAGTTGGCTCTGAAAGTCACAAAATAGGACTCTTTGCTGACGACATCATTCTCACCATATCCAATCCAACAACTTCTTTACCTACTGCCAAAACCCTGTTACACAAATTTGGACAGATCTCCTTTTACAAAGTCAACACATCCAAATGTTACGCCCTTACACTCAATATACCAAAGGAAGAAAAAACTAGATTAAAGAATATCTTCCCTTGCAATTGGGACCCCCCCTCAATTACATACCTTGGTGTGCAGCTGACTTCCTCTTCCTCCAAAATCTGCTCAAGTAACTACCCTCCATTATTAACTAATATCGAAGAGGAACTAATCCAAATCAGTACTCTACACCTCACATGGTTGGGGAGGATAGCTGCATACCACATGCAGGTGTTGCTTAAACTTCTATACTATTTCAGAACGTTGCCCATTCCAATTCCCCAGAAATTTTTTACCCAACTAGAGGTCTGTTTGAAAAAATTTACATGGGGGGAAAAAAACAGAATTGCCCTAGCACAACTTTACAAACCTAAACATCTAGGTGGCGTTGGTCTACCTAATGCACACATATACTACAGAGCTGCGGTATTGGACCAAATGTGTTACTGGTTCTCCTGCCAAACAGACAACCGATGGTCAGATATTGAAAGCAAAGTCACACCAGGTCATAACCTCCCAGCACTGGCAATGGCTGCCTGCATTCACCATAAACCGTAATCTCCACTGTACCCAACTATTCAAGCCACTATTGATGCTTGGTCCTCGTTAGTAAATAATCACTTTACTGACACCCCAACTAGGAAACTAAAAATCCCACTAGTGACCTACGAATACCTAATTCCTAACTTCTCAGCCAAGCTTGGAGGAAGCTGGGGGAACACTTCTCCACGCCTGCTCTAAATGAGCAGAGTGCTGTAGACAGATATAGAACCTATCAAATACATCACTACTCCTACGCTTATCCGATCTGACTCATAGAAATCCCACAGATCCTATGGGACTTCCTAATAAGTAAACCATCAAACAAACATAAAGGGATATCTCTGTTTTACAAATTTGCCACCCCCTATATATACAAACTAAACTATCCAGCATGGTGAAATGGGAACATGAACTGCAAAAGGAATTCCCTATGCATCAATGGCATGAGGCTATAAAATATAATAGCAGATCCACAGCTTGTGTGGATCACTGGGACAACGCGCAAAAACTATTACATAGATGGTTACATAGATGGTACCTTACGCAGCTCCGTCTGAACAAAATGAGACCTAGTATCCCATCTCTCTGCTGGAGGAACTGCCAAACTAGGGGTAGCCTACTCCACATGTTTTGGAACTGTAAAATTATACAGCCTTTCTGGACAAAAGCCATTCCCTCATTCTAAATACCACCAAATCGAGTTATGCCTTCAACCCTGCTTTTACTTTACTAAGCCTGGGTATCGAGAATTTCCCACCATTAATGAGAAAAGTAGTCACCCCTGCACGTATTTCAATAGCAAAGGAAGGGCGTTCTCAATCAACTCCCAAAATTGAAGAGGTAATCTCTAGAGTAAATGCACAATATACTATGGAAAAAATGCTTGCTTATACAGAAAAAAAGAGCCCCGAGCTTCCATAAACATTGGGAGATCTGGAGGACCTCTAAATATGCCTCCTTAGGTTTATGAAGCGTGCTTAATATTTACTGACACTTATGCACAGATACCTTATCATCTAGTGATATAAACCAAGGATAGGTATGGCCAATTATGAGGCACACGATATGAAACCCTGAGCCTTTAACCTCAGTATGCTTGTTAAGTAATATCTACTTTGTAATAATAAAGACATTTTATGTTTGTTGTTGGTTAATGTCAAGGCTTCCAGAGAGCTTACTATACAGTGTATCTCCAAGGACCCTCAGTAAGGTCCAGGGCGTGCTACCTCTTAATAGTCCAGCAGAAAGCCTGCTCACAGTGTGAACCCAACTATGGTGACAGGCATGACCTCCTGTTGAGGCCGGATTCACTATCTATGTTTGTAGCTTGAACATCCACATTCTGTTATTGTAGTAAGGTCTTCATATGTCGATCACTTTATACAATTGTGCACTGTAAATGATGCATAATATTCTGTAAACAATGTGAAGATACAGTGAACAGATGGTGTTTGCAGGACCAAAACATATGCATAATATTACCTACAGCTCCACAGTCTCTCGAACACAGTGGGGAATTAGACTATGACAATTTGGACATCTTATAGGGTTTAAGTTAAGTTTCCGAATAGGATACGCATCTAGAAGCTTCATACACTTCTTTAAACGCACACTGCCTCTGAGAACTAGTATAAGTTTTTTCCAATATCAACTTCCCATTTTTGATAGGGGGCTGACTTGGCGAAATTAAGTTTATTTTGAAAAAGTTTTATAGCAAAGGAATATACCTTTATGGGGCATAGTCATTGAGGTGTAGAATTGCCATACTGGTTCTTGGAGATAGATGTGAGGGGTCTCTAAGGATCTTAAGAAATGGGAGATTTGTAAGTATACACGATCGGAAATGTCGCCAGCAAAACTCAGATGAGAGCTTTGGTCGGAAAATGCGACCGCGTGTATGCTCCATTGGACTTTTGCTGACTTTTGCTGGTGGAATTCCAGCCAGCAAAAGATTGAGAGCAGGTTCTCAATTTTTCGGTCGGAAAAAGTTCCTAGCCGAAAATGCAATCGTCTGTATGCAATTCCGACGCACCAAAAATCATGCATGCTCAGAATCAAGTACGAGACGGAAGGTCTGGTAAAACTAGCGTTCGTAATGGAGGTAGCACATTCATCACGCTGTCAATTTTTGGATCTTTTAATGCAGCGCATTCTTTCGTTCTTTATAATGCTAGAAGAATTAAGTTGTTTGCTGCAGATATTCACACAGAGTTCTCACAAATGTATTTCTTTATTATTTCTCGTGATCTGAATAATATTTTTTCTTTTTAAAGCCAGATCTCCATAATAATGTTTAGAATGTAGTCATTTTTTAAAATTTTTAATCAAGATCTCCTTTTTTTTGGATTATTTCTCACACCTGAGGCGTTGGCCCTCCTCCATTTGCTGCAATTTTGCAGCTACATAGCAGCCATAGGCCTCTTCAGCGTTGGGGGGCTTTTCAGGGCCGCATTAGCCTCCTTATTGAGGCCCAGTGCTGCCTCCTCCACGTTACTCCCCTTCCTGGCCCTTTTTGTTGGAAGGCGGAGGGGGGGCACCTGGGATTGGGTGAGGTTCCTACTGGGCCCGGCCACCTCCTGGCTGACACTTACCCCCACCACCTCCTGGCTGACACTTACCCCCGCCTCCTCCTGTGTGCCACATTCCAGAGCCTCATCCTGGCTGAGGTCTTCCTGTGTATGAAAAAGGGACATAGTTTTAGTTTTTGGTTCATCAATCACATACAATTTTCAGCTTATGACTGTTGCAAATTGAATGTTAATAAATAGAAAAGACTATCATTCTGAGCCCAGCAGTTTTAATTCTTGTCCCAATCATTTTTGGCCCCTACTGTCTATTGATATGTAAAACACTTTTTGCTAAATCATTCATTTGTTATCAATAATAATATCTAGTTAACAACAATAATTTTCGGACAATAAATATGTTAAAAAATACTGTACCTGGCTCCAGCTGGGCTCCTCCACTTCTTCCAGGATGGAAGGCCCAGGTTGGTCCTTGGAAGCCTCAGCTGGGGTTGAGGGAAGGGTGGATGTAAGTGTAGAAAGTGATTCCCTGACTTCCATCTGGTCTTCCAGAAACCGCATCCTGTTGTAGTACCACAGACTGGGTGCATACACATCTGCTGCTGCTCCTGATCTCATGGAAGCCTGGACCTTATTAAGCTCCTTCCTATACGTGCTTGTCAAGCTACCAATTTTCCTCTTCACAAACTCGATGTCTGCATTGGGGACCTGCATCTTCACAAATTGCAGCAGTTTCTATAGCGATGCCTTCCTAGCTTGGTTTATTGCAATTTAACGTGTTTTTAACCTCCCACAAGTCTAAGGATGCAATATTAGGTATTATGCTGGTTAAGATATTGATAGGCAATGGAACATCTACATTTTTTAGAAGCTGTTAAGGTAGCCTTATTTGTTAATGGAAGATAACATTAACAAATGGTTTACAAATGTCAAGGATAAGGAGAGAATGCAGATCTGAGGTAGGGCTAAGGGCTGATTCAATTCTACTCTGAAGGGCCTCAGAAGGGATGAACCAATAGTAGTGAGGCACGGTAGTAATCGAATAAGTCAATCATCCCCATGCCCCTTGCAGATCTAGAAAGTTGGCAACTGTTTGGTGCGTACAGATTAAAAATAGTGTAGATTTTGTTTTGTGAATTCTTCCATCAGAATTAAGAATCTCTTTTCCAAATCGGGGAGAACCTCTAGGAGAGTAAAGGCAACAGAATTTTTAATGGCAATTAGTACGCCTTTTTGCTTTGTGGGTGCTGAGGCCAGAAAGACATGTGGAAAGTTTTTGTGCTGGAAGGAGGGGGTGTTGGAGGCCAAAAAGTGTGTTCTGCATATTCAGTGCTGGGGTAGAAGTAGAACCCTCAGGAGCCTGAACAGGTATTATGTTCCAGAAACGGAGTAGTGCAGGGTCTTCATCAAGGCATGGGATCACCGAGCAGTGGCTGTCTCAGGTGATGGTTAATTTTGTTTGGTAACTCCAGCGGTACACAATATTGTGATTACCTAATGCTTTTGTCACGGGGAGTAGAGATTTGTGTTTCTGCATAGTGTACTGTGAGAAATCCGCAAAGATCTGGATGTAGGAGGTTGTGAGTTTTTGTGAAAGCCTGACATAAATTGTTCTTTAATATGCTAAAAGTGCACTCGCCTCAACACATCCCTAGGAATGTTATTTGGGAGTGCATAAAAGCGCCACCCGGCGCTCGCGCGTGCGCAATAGCGCCAATAGCGCACACGGGCGTACGCGCATGCGCAATAGTGGCGCACGGGCGCGCACGCGCCCCCTGTAACAGCACTTGCCACCAAAGGAGGCTATTTAAAGGGGACTGTTCCACTGCTGCCTTGCTGTCTGGTCTACAGCATTCCTGAGGACCCCTACTGCCCTGTTACTTTGCATTTGCTACCTGATACCTGTTGGACTGTTCCTGACTACTCTGTTTGTTGCCTGCCCTGATCCCGGCTTTTGAACTTTGACCACTCTGTTTTCTGCCCGCCCTGATCTCAGCTTTTGGACTTGACTACTCTCCTGGATTTACCTTCTGTACCTGCTCTGCCCGCCAGTGTCTGACCTGGCTTGCCTGTACCCTGCTGTCTACATCCTGCTGCTGGACTACAAAACACCTCCCGGCTGTCTTCATCCTGCTGCTGGACTACAAGATACCTCCCTGCTGTCTTCATCCTGCTGCTGGACTACAAGACACCTCCCTGCTGTCTACATCCTGCTGCTGGACTACAAGACACCTCCCTGCTGTCTTCATCCTGCTGCTGTACTACAAGACACCTCCCTGCTGTCTACATCCCACTGCTGGACTACAGGTCACCTCCCTGCTGCCTACATCCTGCTGCTGGACTATAGGACACCTTCCAGTCAGGCACTTGTGTCCCTTCGCACTCTCGAGCCCCTGTCATCACTTCCAGGGGTTCCCGAGTCGGAGGTATACAAGAGGCCGTTCCCTGCATTCCGGGCTCTACTTACCAGGTATGTGACAGTACCGGACAGCCATGTCCGAGCCCGCGCAGGGGACATCACCCATGGAGGACCTATGCCGTCATCTGGCTGGACTTACACAAGCTGTCAAAGACTTACAAAGCGGTTATAAGCAACTAGAGGAGCGTGTCCAAGTTCTCTCTAATCCAGCTCCGGGTCCATCTGCTGCTCCCTCCGTGGTCATGCTGCCGCCTGAACCCAAAGTACCTACACCAGAAAGGTTTTCCGGGGACTGCAGTAAATTTAGAGCATTCCGTAATGCCTGCGAACTCTTTTTTGCATTACAACCCAGGACTTTTTCTTTAGAAACCACTAAAGTAGGGTTTGTCATCTCCCTCCTACTAGGCGAACCCCAGGCATGGGCCCATCGTCTTCTGGAGCAGAAGAACAATTGCCTCGATCACTTGGGAACCTTCTTCCAAGCCATGAAGAAGGTATGAAGAACCACAACAGGCAGCCACCGCCGAAGCAGCACTGTTCTCGCTTCAGCAGGGTCGTAGGGCGGCGGAGGACTATGCATCTGAATTCAGACGTTGGAGTTCCGACACAAACTGGAATGACGCCGCCCTACGCTACCAGTTTCGCATGGGACTTTCTGAACCATTAAAAGATGAATTAGCCCGGGTTGGCGTTCCTGCCACACTTGAAGACCTTATCAACCTGTCAATTCAAATTGACAGACGTTTAAGAGAATGCAGGGCTGAACGCGCAACTGGTCCCTCTCGCCCAGTGTGGATGCTACCACGTGTACCTAATCCTCCTGCACACTCCTTTACTGACACCTCTGAACTGATGCAACTCGGCCTGATCCGTCCTTCTCTTACCCCTGAAGAAAGACAGCGCCGGTGGGCCAACAACCTCTGCCTGTATTGCGGGGAATCTGGACATTACCTAAGGACTTGTCCGGCAAAGACCTGTAAGCATTCTACTCTCTCTTCAACTTCCTTATCTGCTATGTTTAACAGTACCACTCACCTCGCTGTCCCCATCTCTCTGCAGCTTCCAGGTGGGAACATCCGGGCAACCGCTATAATTGATTCCAGAGCCTGCAGCGGATTTATGGACTTATCCTTTGCTCACAAATTCCAGATTCCTCTACGACCCAGAGCACAGGGACTGACTGTACATCTGGCCGATGGATCGGCTATTAAATCTGGGCCCGTAACACAAGAGACAGTTCCTCTAGATACCATCATTTCTGACAACCACCGAGAAGTACTCCGCCTTGACATCATTGAGTCACCCCTGTTTCCCATCATACTGGGCATGCCCTGGCTCAAAGCTCACAACCCACAGATTGACTGGTCTACTGGAAACATCAGCTTTCTCTCTCCCTACTGCCGTCAACATTGCCTACAAGGTTTTACTACCGTTCCATCTCCCCTGCTTTGTCTTGAAACCAATGTTGAAAACTGCCAAAATGTTCCAGAAGCGTACCATGACTTCCTGGATGTGTTCAGTTGGAAAGGGGCAGAAACACTTCCCCCACACAGACCCTATGACTGCCCAATCAAACTTCTTCCCGGGGCAGAGGTCCCCTTTGGGGCGAATCTTTCCCTTAACCGAGCTGGAGCTTGGTACGCTTAAAAAATACATCGATGAGAATCTGGAGAAGGGGTTTATACAGCCTTCCACTTCACCAGCTGGAGCAGGAATCTTCTTCGTGGAGAAAAAAGACCATTCCCTACGCCCTTGCGTAGACTACTGGTACCTTAATAAGATTACAATAAAAAATCAGTACCCCTTACCCTTGGTACCCAAACTATTCCAGAGGCTGGGAAGTGCAGCCATATTCAGCAAACTTGACCTTCGGGGAGCATACAACTTAGTCCGGATCCGAAGCGGGGATGAACGGAAGACTGCTTTCCGCACCCGCTTCAGACACTTTGAATACCTGGTAATGCCTTTTGGGTTATGCAATGCTCCCGCCACGTTCCAGCACTTTGTGAATGACATTTTCAGAGACTATCTTGATCTGTTCGTCATAGTATATCTGGACGATATCCTAATCTTTTCCTCTTTCCTGTCTATTCACCAAGAGCATGTCAAGAAAGTTCTAGCTCGGCTCCGCCAACATGGCCTGTACGCCAAACCCGAAAAGTGTGAATTTGAACGCCAAAGCATTCAGTTTCTGGGTCTGATTATTTCCATAGATGGTATCAAGATGGATCCGCAGAAGGTCTCTGCCATCTTGGAATGGCCAGCTCCGACAGACAAAAAGGGGGTACAGCGCTTTGTGGGATTTGCAAATTTTTACCGTAGATTCATCAAGGGATTCTCTTCCATCATCGCTTCCATCACAAGACTGACTCGTCAAGGCACCCGGTTCCAATGGTCTCCTGAGGCTCAAGCTGCTTTTACTTCCCTGAAAGATCAATTCGTGTCGGCCTCTGTCCTGAAGCACCCCGATCCGGCCTTACCCTACATATTGGAAGTAGATGCTTCCGAGATAGCGGTGGGAGCAGTACTCTCGCAGAGACAGGGCCCCAAGGCCTTATTGCACCCAGTGACATTCTTCTCCTGCAAGTTAACTGAACCCGAAAGAAATTACGATGTTGGGGACAGGGAGCTACTACCAATCAAAGCCGCACTTGAGGAATGGCGCTAACTCCTGGAGGGGGCGGCTCATCCTGTTCTGGTGTACACTGACCACAAGAACCTGGAGTACCTGAAGGTCTCCAAAAGGTTGAAACCACGCCAGGCCAGATGGGCACTTTTCTTCTCCAGGTTCACTTTCCACATCACTTACAGACCAGGATCAAAGAATACCAAACCTGATGCTCTGTCCAGAATGTTCAGTGAACCTGAAGCTCCGTCTCCCCCAGATACCATCCTTGCTCCTGGGAACTTTCTTATGCTTCAAGAAGATTTGCTGTCCCAAATTAGACAGGCATCTTCAGCAACTCCCCTTCCAGCAGATGTCACTCTACAGTCCAGAGATGAACTACTATGGTACAAGGATAAAATCTTTGTACCCCAACAAACACGGGTTGCTGTTTTCAAATCTTGCCACGATCACAAATTAGCTGGCCACTTCGGGATACGCAAGACCTCCGAACTGCTCCAACGCACATTTTGGTGGCCTCAGCTAGGGGAGGATTGTAATCTCTACGTGGAATCATGCACTACCTGCATCCAAAATAAGGGCAGCAAGGCCAGGACGTGGGGGTTGCTAAGACCTCTTCCTGTTCCAGACAGACCATGGAGGATGATCTCCATGGATTTTATCGTTGAATTACCACCATCTGAGGGCTACACCACTATTTTCGTAGTGGTTGACAGACTTTCCAAAATGAACCACTTCTTACCTATGAAAGGTACCCCCTCTGCTTCAGAGACTGTGAGAGTCTTTATTAAAGAAATTGTAAGGCTCCATGGCATACCAGCAAAGATTGTGTCCGATCGAGGGGTACAATTTACTTCCAAGTTCTGGAGAGCTCTATGTCGATCCCTGGAAATTGACCTCTCCTTCTCTTCTGCTTACCATCCTCAGACTAATGGTCAGACTGAACGAACTAACCAGACCCTGGAGCAATACTTACGGTGCTATTCCTGTTTTTCCCAAGATGACTGGGTTCCTCTATTACCTCTGGCTGAATTCGCCTACAATAACTCTGTTCACTCTGCAATTAATCAGTCTCCATTTTTTGCAAACTATGGTTTCCATCCTTTGTTTTTGTCCAACAGTATCCCGGAGTGTTCGGTGCCAGCTGTCCAGGAAACTTTGAGTTTTTTCAGTACTAACAACAGGCTACTTCAAGAGACCATGTCGAAGACTCAGGAACGGAACAAGACGACTTTTGATAAGAAGAGGAGAGGGGAGCTTAATCTGAAGATAGGGGATCTTGTCTGGCTGTCTACCCTGAATCTGAAGTTGGCATGCCCTTCCAAGAAATTGGGCCCTAAGTTTGTGGGTCCCTTCCCAGTGATAAGGAAGATCAACGATGTGGCTTACGAATTAAAATTACCGGAGTTGTTTCATATTCATCCAGTCTTTCATGTGGCCCTTCTTAAACCTTCAGTTCCGGATCCTTTCCTTCACCGAAACACTGGTCCTTCTGAACCTGTACTCATTGACGGTGAGGAGGAATTTGAAGTGGAATCAATCATAAATTGCCGGAGAAGACGCAACCAGATTCAATATCTGGTCAAATGGAAAGGGTACGGTCCTGAGGATAACTCCTGGGAGCCAGAAGCTAACATCCATGCCAAAAGATTAATTCTAGCCTTTAAGAGAGCTCATCCTAGTAAAATGGCCCAGTTGGGCATCCTGAGGCTGCCCATTGGAGGGGGGCAATGTCAGTGAAAGCCCTCTTGCACATACCCCAGCAAACTAAAGTTTAAAAGAATGCCTGTGCATAAAAGCGGCATCCGGTGCTCGCACGCGCAATAGCGCCAATAGCGCGCACGGGCGTACACGCATGCGCAATAGCGCCAATAGCGGCGCACGGGCGCGCGCGCAACAGCGCGTGCCCGTGCGCACTATTGGCGCTATTGCGCGCGCGAGCGCCGGATGGCGCTTTTATGCACAGGCATTCTGTAACAGCACTTGACGCCAGAGGAGGCTATCTAAAGGGGACTGTTCCACTGCTGCCTTGCTGTCCCATCTACAGCGTTCCTGAAGACCCCTACTGCCCTGTTACTTTGCATTTGCTACCTGATACCTGTTGGACTGTTCCTGACTACTCTGTTTGCTGCCTGCCCTGATCCCGGCTTTTGGACTTTGACTACTCTGTTTTCTGCCCGCCCTGATCTCGGCTTTTGGACTTGACTACTCTCCTGGATTTACCTTCTGTACCTGCTCTGCCCGCCAGTGTCTGACCCGGCTTGCCTGTATCCTGCTGTCTACATCCTGCCGCTGGACTACAAAACACCTCCTGGCTGTCTTCATCCTGTTGCCAGACTACAAGATACCTCCCTGCTGTCTTCATCCTGCTGCTGGACTACAAGACACCTCCCTGCTGTCTACATCCTGCTGCTGGACTACAAGACACCTCCCTGCTGTCTTCATCCTGCTGCTGTACTACAAGACACCTCCCTGCTGTCTACATCCCGCTGCTGGACTACAGGTCACCTCCCTGCTGCGTACATCCTGCTGCCGGACTATAGGACACCTTCCAGTCAGGCACTTGTACCCCTTCGCACTCTCGAGACCCTGTCATCACTACCAGGGGTTCCTGAGTCAGAGGTAGAGGTAGAGGCCGTTCCCTGCATTCCGGGCTCTACTTACCAGGTACGTGACAGCCCCCCTTCTCAGTTGCATTTTTAAAAACCCTGCTTGCTGCATTTTTGGTGTACTTTTCAAAATTGCAACAAAAATGCAGCTCCCCATTAAAATGAATAGAAAACTCATCAAAATTTCATCACTTATGGGCACTGATGAGGCTGACCTGACGGGCACTGATGGCCACTGAATAGGCAGCACTGATGGCCACTGAATAGGTGGCACTGATGGACAATGATAGACGACACTGATGGGCACTGATATGCTGCACTGATGGGCTGCTCTGATAATCAGGGCACTGACGATCAGTTCCGTGCTTATGAATAGGGATGGACGAACGGTTCGGCTCAAGCATAAGTTCAGGCCAAATTTTCGCTGGTCGGACGTTCGGTGAACAGCCGAACAAACGGGTCATTCGACCATTTGTTCGGCCCCCCGAACCGACCACAATGCATTGCGGCACTGTCATCATGACTTTATCCAATCATGGCTCATTCCCGCCCCACAGTATAAAAGTATTCTTTCAATGGCAGCCATTTTCAGTGTGACTTCGGTGTGGAGAGAGATAGAACAGGGCTCTGTTCAGTGCTATTAGTTAGTGTGTTATACTGTGCTATTTTGCTTCAATTGTCAGTGTAGAATATTAGATTAGTGTCAGTCTAGGGATAGTGTGAGTGTAGTGAGGAGGACCATCATTCAGCTTTGCATAGTGTGCAGCTACAGTAGGGACAGCTCAGATAGTTTTACTGTAGTGTAGTGAGACCATGTCATTCATACATACATTAGTGTAGAGTAGGGACAGCTCAGATAGTTTCAGTGTAGTGTAGTGAGACCGTGTCAGTAATCTTTACATTAGTGCATAGCTAGAGTAGGGACAGTTCAGATAGCATCAGTATAGTGACAGTTGAACACCGTCTATTTGATTGTGTTACTGCCAGTTTAATGCCATATAGTTCTCTGTGCGTTACTGCCAGTTTAATGCCATATAGTAGTGTGCGTTACTGCCAGTTTAATGCCATTTACTTGTGTGCGTTACTGCCAGTTTAACGCCATAGAGTTCTGTGTGTGTTTCTGCCAGTTTAACGCTATATAGTTCTGTGTGCGTTACTGCCAGTTTAATGCCATATAGTTTTGTTGTTACTGCCAGTTTAACGCCATATAGTTCTGTGTACATTACTGCCAGTGTAACTCCATATAGTTCTGTGTGCGTTACTGCCAGTTTAACACCATATAGTTTTGTGCGTTACTGCCAGTTTAACTCCATATCGTTCTGTGTGTGTTACTGCCAGTTTAACGCCATATAGTTCTGCGTGTGTTACTACCAGTTTAAAGCCATATAGTTCTCTGTGCATTACTGCCAGTTTAATGCCATATAGTTCTGTGTGCGTTACTGCCAGTTTACCGCCATATAGTTTTGTGCTTTACAACCAGTTTAACGTCATATAGTCCTGTGCATCACTACGTTTGGTGCATTATATTGCAGTATATTATAGTGTATCCATGGAGTGTGTCTGTGTAGTGTGAGTACTCAAATTAAGGTGCACCAAACACCTCTTTACATTGATTAAAGTGCATCTACGTACAGATTTCAACTTCTTCTTTAAATTTGCTTAAAAGCACCGCCCCTCCCTCTTAATAGTATCTGGGAGGACAACAAGGAGAGGCAGACGTTCCCTTGGCACTGTAAGGGGGCCAGCAACAAATGTGTCCACAGGCAAAGGTAAACTTAGGAAACGTAGTTAGTTTGCCCGTGCTATCCAGCCACAGCATGCAAGGGAGGTGGTGGACTGGCTTACTAAACCTTCCTCATCCTCCTCATCCTCTGTCATGCAAGCAGAGACAAGTGTGCAGTCCCCTGCAGTTTCCAGAGTGGATAAACCTGCCTCCTTGTCCACATCTATTCCTGCCATAGCCCCAAGATCAGCCATTGAGGAGTCAGCTGAGTTATTTGACCACAGCGTCAGCCACTTGCTTCTTGATGATGCCCAGCCATTACTGGATTCAGATGTTGGTTCCGAGGTAGAGGATGACAAGACAAATTGGCATTCATGTTCCCCAAGCCACAGTATATTGTCAAGTTGTTTACAGTGGTAATGATGAAGATGGATATGATGATGATGAGGTCACTGATGCGACTTGGGTGCCAGATACAGTAGAGCAAAGGATGAAACTGAAGATGAGGCGGCACAACCCCAAGGAGGCCAACATCAAGAAAGAGTGCAGAGCACCCATCCTATTCCATCACATTCTGCAGCTGTTATCTCCCGGCCAACTCCCCAAAGCTCAGCTGTCTGGGCCTTTTTCAGCACATCTTCAGCAAATTGCACTGTTGCTATCTGCAAACTGTGTCTCAGGCACATCAAACGTGGCAAAAACACCAACCATTTGGGTACCACATGCTTAACAAGGCATTTAAAGTCCAACCACTCAGCCCGTTGGCAAGATCACCTAAAAGCCACACAAAAACTGTCCCTCCTCCTCCTCTTTACCCACTTCAGTCTTCCCCTGCTATAGAGTCATTACCTCTTAGCAGCCTCCACTGACAGGGATCAGGGTATAGCACAGGGTGTCCCAGGTCCTAGCAGCACATCTGCCAGCAGCATTCCACTAGCTGTAGACTATAGCCGGCAAATTTCTCTGCCCCATCTGCTGCAGCGGAAAAAAAAATACAGTCCTGGCCACCCACATGCCCAGCATCTAAATGCAAGCTTGTCAAAGCTGTTGGCTCTCCAACTTCTGCCTTTCAGCCTGGTGGGGTCTGCCCCCTTCCACGAATTCGCACAATGTGCTGTACCACAATGGCAGGTTCCCAATCGCTACTACTTTTCACATAAGGCCGTTCCATATCTCTACCATCAAGTGGAAGGAAATGTCCTGGCATCGTTTGGCAAGGCAGCAGTCAGCCGTAAAATCCACCTTACTGCTGACACATGGTCCAGCAAGCATGGACAGGGATGATATATTTCGTTCACAGCACACTGGCTATTCGAAAGGATGCAGAACAGGGCTCTGTGCTGCAGCTTGTTGTGCCCCCATGTCTCCATACAGCTGGTGGTGATGATGCCAGACCTGGGAGCTCTTCTTCCTCCTCCTCCTCCGCCACCTCCATGCCCTCCTCTTCAGAATTGTCCTATGAACATCAGGTACACCCTAAGCATTCAAACGGCTATTCCCAGAGTCAGGCTAAAAGGTGCAATGCAGTGCTTCTGCTGGTGTGTTTAGGGGACAGGAACCACACCGGAGCAGAGATTCTTGCAGCTCTGCAGGGACAGGCCCAGAGGTGGTTCACACCACACCAGCTGGAGCCAGGAATGGTGTCCGATAATGGCTCAAACCTCCTGTCCACCCTTCGACAGGGAAAGTTGACACATGTGCCATGCCTGGCACATGACCTCAATTTGGTGGTGCAGCATTTCCTAAATACGTACCCAGGGTTGCAAGATGTGCTAAAGCTGGCCAGAAGAGTCTGTAGCCATTTCAGGCGGTCATACACAGCCAGTGCTCGGTTGGCTGAAATTCAGCGGGAAATCCACCTGCCCGTAAACCGCCTGATTTGTGACATGCCCACCAGGTGGAACTCGACTTTGTCAATGCTACAGTGGCTATACATGCAGCAGAAGGCTGTCAACGAGTATCTGTGCAAATACGGCACAACGACAGGCCGCCCCTGCCTTTTTTCCCCATGCCAATGGCTGATCATTAAGGATGCATGCACTTTAACCATTTGATGAGGCCACAAGGATGGTGAGCAGTGACAGTGCATGCATCAGGGACACAATCCCTGCTGTGTATCTGCTGGAGCAGACTCTGCGTGGCATTATGGACAGGGCACTGGAGGCAGAGCAGTAGGAGGAAGAGGAGGACTTCCTTTCCTCTTAAGGCCCACTTTATCCAGACACCATCATTCCTATATCACAGAACACACAGGAGAAGAGAGGGGAGGAGGATGAGGAGAAGGATTTTGGCACTTTCATTGGCTAAGAAGAAGAGAAAGACATGCGTCTATCTGTAAGCGATGGCTTTCCAACCCCAGGACCCCTAGGAGTAGTACGTGGCTGGGAGGAGGAAGTTCCAGATGCTGTCATCCTGAGTTACCCTGAGGAGTCTGCTTCTCAAGCCTCGGCAAATTTGAGGCACATGGACAACCTTTCAGGGCTGGGCTCAGCCCTTCCTTCTCTGAGCTGGCCTCTCAGCTGTCGGCTAATTGCCAGCTCCCATCGCTGTTGTTGATATCCTGCTCGTCAGTCCTGCCTACTTAAGCCATCCAGTCCAGAAGAGCTCTGCCTTCGCCTTGGTCAACATCACAAGAAACATCTCCTGCATTCCTGTTTGGCTTTGCTGACATCCCTTCTGGCTCCGGATCCTCTATACCTGTCACCATGCCACCGACACCCAAAGAGTAATTTTTCTGCACCTGTTTCACAGGTGCATATCATTGCAATTTTTTTTTACAGCAAGGCCAATTCTTGCTTTTATCAAGAGTACCTCTATGGGGCTATGGTGGGAAGGCGTCGCCGACACCCAAAGAGTAATTTTTTTGCACCTGTTTGACAGGTGCATATCATTGCAATTTTTTTACAGCAAGGCCAATTCTTGCTTTCATCAAGAGTACCTCTATAGGGTTACAGTGGGAAGGCACCACCGACACCCAAAGACCAATTTTTATGCACCTTTACTTCTATCCAAAGTCAAAGTGACACCAGAATGTATCCAAAAATTCTCTAATCTTGTTCCCAGTGCACTACATTGTGGCCTCATCATACACACTGGCTCCCCAGCTGTTGCTGAGCAAAATAAAGGCAGCTTGCAGGGAAAATGTCATTTTTTTTGGATTTATAAATGCAATTATTGTTGCAACAGATTCTAGACATGGTACAGATCTGCCACTTTACAGGTAGACTAAGGGGATCCCCCAGGCACTAATAAACTTTCACTTTAAAAATTAAAAAAAATTACTGCTCATTTAAAAAAGGACGTTTTTCACAAACTTTTTTTTATTGATACATGTCCCCTGGGGCAGGACCCGGACCCCTATAACCACTGTATGCCCAATTACTTGCATATAAGCCTTCAAAATGGGCACTTTTGATTTTTGATGTTCGGGTCCCATTGACTTTAATGGGGTTCGTTATTCGGGTCCGAAGTTTTGCGGTGTTCAGAAGTTCTGGTCGAACTGAACAGGGGTCTGTTCAGCCCATCCCTACTTATGAGTGTAAATGTCCTCTGTCACAGGAAAGCTGGTTAATTAGTGATTGGACACAGCTGATCACATGGTAAATAGCCAACGTCATTGGATCTTTACCCTGATCGGTGATGCTCTGTGTCTGAGGGACACAGCTCAACACTGATTGTCATACTACGTGCCCCCCGGGGGCGTGCATGAGCTGCAAGATTCGGAGGACATCATATGACGTCCTCCCAGAACAAGAGAGGTCCCGCCTGGCCATCATTATACAATAGGTTGGGCGAGAACCGGTTAAACATTAGATGTTTTTCTGATATTCCCCTCTCATGGAAGATCCCTTTGATTTTTCTGTTCGTAATCCTTGCTCTATACAATCCTAAAGGAAGGCACAGAGGCACAGAGGAACCCATTCCATCATCCATCTTCTGGGAGCTGTTGTCCATCGCAAATCCCCATGATTTGGTAAACAAAGCAATGCATCCATGAGCTGAAAATAAGCACACACGCTCTCTGACCTCTGTGGGTCTGGTAAGCAGCTTATCTTATCATTTTTGAGCACGGTGGTGTTTTCATATTGAAGTGTCCATACACCTTGGGATCGGCATATGTTCTTTTTGGGACTTATGAGATAATTAGTTTTGTCTAGGGTTGTCCCAATACCACTTTTTTAGGACCGAGTACAAGTACCTATACTTTTTTTCAAGTACTCGCCGATACCAATTACCGATACTTTTTTTTTAATTTCACGTGACAGTGTTTTTTTTTTTTGTACAATGCTTTCTTTTTTTTCTTTTTTTAGGGGGGGAGGGAGGGGGTGGACAACAGTGTCTGTGTGTTTTTTATTTACATTTTTATTATTTTTTACAATAATATTTTTTTTTATTATTTATTGCAATACTTTGTGTTTTTTTTTTTTTAATCAGCCCTGGTGGGGGGTCCTTGGTGAGATATCAGGGGTCTTAACAGACCCCTGATATCTCCCCCTTGAGACAGAGAAAGAGACCGAGGATAGAGATGTCCTAGTCCCTTTCTCTGCAGCCTCAGCTGCACTGAAAATGAATGGAGAGAAGACAGCAGCTCCTCTTCATTCATAAACTGAGACATCGTAATCACAGGAGGTTACAATGTTTCAGTTATGTGAATGGACAGGGTCAGCTGACTCTGTCCATACAGAAAAGGAAGAGTACATGGAGAGGGACAGCAGAACGGAGGGGGACAGAAGCAGAATGGAGGAGGACAGCAGAACGGAGGGGGCATGGAGGAAGAACGGAGGGGGGCAGAAGCAGAACTGAGGGGGACAGCAGAACGGAGGGGGCATGGAGCAAGAACAGAGGGACACAGCAGAACGGAGGGGGCATGGAGGAAGAACGGAGGGGGACAGCAGAATGGCATGGAGGAGGATGCGGTGACAGTCAGCGATGATCGTGTGTGGGAGAGTTACAAGCACCGATCACCGCTGTATAAATTTCACTAAAGCAGCTGAAAGCCGCTGGGGGAGAAGCTTGTAACTTCCCCACGCACCAATCACTGCTGACTGTCCAGATATCGGGTCAAGCATCGGGAGCATTTGCCCGAGTACAAGTACTTGGGCAAATGCTCTGTATCGGTGCCAATACCGATACTAGTATCGGTATCGGGACAACCCTAGTTTTGTCTTTCAATTCAGTTGAATCTGATTTGTTTTTTCATTGTTTTTTTCAGCACCTGAGAGAGACTGTTCATAACTCTTTACTCTTTTGGCGGTTTTCAAAATTCAGATCATATACACGTTGTGTTTATTTTTACGTAAACGGGTGGCCCTGCCCCCCTCTGACACCACGGGGAAGCCATTGGGAAGTCCCCATGAGTCCGAGGGGGGGCGGGGTCACCCGGGTACGTGACCATGTGGCCCCACCCTCAGTTATAAAAGAACTGTCACCTGAGAGGACAGTCATTACGGCGGGTGCCTCCCATTGAGGTAGATCGGTGGCGGCGTGTGGGATTTTTTTTTTCGGTCTGGCGGAGTGAGAGAAGAAGATGAATGGCCTTCATGGGACATTTTTATTTTTTATTTTTAAATAAAGGACTTGTCCCAAGATGTGTCTTGTGGTTTTTTTTAACATTTTGACACTTTTTTGTGAAATGGTAGGAGTTCAATGTACCCGTTACCATTTCAAACAGGGGTGGCGGGATCTGGGAGTCCCCTTGTTAAAGGGAGCTTCCAGATTTCGATAAGCCCCCCACCTGCAGACCCCCACAACCACCGGGCAACAGTTGTGGTAATGAGGCCCTTGTCCCCATCAACATGGGGACAAGGTGCTTTGGGGGGTTACCCCAAAGCACCCTCCCCATGTTGAGGGCATGTGGCCTGGTATGGTTCAGGAGGGGGGAGTGCTCTCCCTCCCCCCCTCTTTTCCTGCAGCCTGCCAGATTGCGTCCTTGGATAAGGGTCTGGTATGGATTTTTGGGGGGAGCACCACGCCATTTTTTAAAAAATTTTGGGACGGGGTTTCCCCTTAAAATCCATACCAGACCTGAAGGGTCTGGTATGGATTTTGAGGGTGACCCTTACGCCATTTTTTTAAAAAAAATCGGCGCAGATCCAACACTTCATTATAGCCGCGAGTAGTTTTAGATGACTTTTTTTCCTTTAGAAATGTCATTTTGTGCAGGGACTGTTCTAAACACGGAAAAAATGCATGACTTTACAGGCATACTATAGACACCCCCAGGTATGAAATTTAAGGAATATTTCACTTTTATTGGTCCACTTTAAGCATTATTAAAATCACTGCTCCTGAAAAAAAAATTCTGTTTTTAAAACTTTTTTTGCATTGATACATGTCCCCTGGGGCAGGACCCAGGTCCCCAAACACTTTTTATGACAATACCATGCATATAAGCCTTTAAATTAGCACTTTTGATTTCTCCCATAGACAATTCATTATAGCTGCGAGTAGTTTTAAATTACTTTTTTTCCTTTAGAAATGTCATTTTGTGCAGGGACTGTTCTAAACACAGAAAAAATGCACGACTTTACAGGCATACTATAGACACCCCCCAGGTACGAAATTTAAAGGAATATTTCACTTTTATTGTTTCACTTTAAGCATTATTAAAATCACTGCTCCTGAAAAAAACGGCCATTTTTAAAACTTTTATTTGCATTGATACATGTCCCCTGGGGCAGGACCCAGGTCCCCAAACACTTTTTATGAAAATAACTTGCATATTAACCTTTAAAATTAGCACTTTTGATTTTCCACGTTCATGTCCCATAGACTTTAACGATGTTCGAGTGTTTGAATGAATTTTTTACCTGTTCACATGTTCTGCTGCGAACCGAACCGGGGGGGTATTCGGCTTATCCCTACTGATTACTGATAATGATACCGTTCTCATTACTAAAATATTGTATTTTTTCTTTTTCTTTTTTCAATTTTCAAAACTTTGTGACAAAAAGTGAGGTCTTCAAAATATTCACTATACCTCTCAGCAAATAGCTTGGAGTGTCTACTTTCCAAAATGGGGTCATTTAGCGGGGTTTTGTGCCACCTGGGCATTCCATGGCCTCCAAAACTGTGATAGGCAGTGAAGAGTGAAATCAAAAATTTATGCCCTTAGAAAGCCTGAAGGCGGTGCTTGGTTTTCGGGGTCCCGTACGGGGCTAGGCTCCAAAAAAGTCTCACACATGTGGTATCCCCATACTCAGGAGAAGCAACAAAATGTATTTTGGGGTGTAATTTCACATATTCCCATGGCATGTTTGAGCAATATATCATTTAGTGACAATTTTGTGCAAAAAAAAAAAAAAAAAATTTGTCTCTTTCCGGCAACTTGTGTCACAATATAAAATATTCCATGGACTCGACATGCCTCTCAGCAAATAGCTTGGGGTGTCTACTTTCCAAAATTGGGTCATTTGGGGGGGTTTTGAACTGTCCTGGCATTTTATGCACAACGTTTAGAAGCTTATGTCACACATCACCCACTCTTCTAACCACTTGAAGAAAAAGCCCTTTCTGACACTTTTTGTTTACATGAAAAAATTATTTATTTTTGCAAGAAAATTACTTTGAACCCCCAAACATTATATATTTTTTTAAAGCAAATGCCCTACAGATTAAAATGGTGGGTGTTTCATTTTTTTTTTTCCACACAGTATTTGCGCAGCGATTTTTCAAACGCATTTTTTGGGGAAAAAACACACTTTTTAAAATTTTAATGCACTAAAACACACTATATTGCCCAAATGTTTGATGAAATAAAAAAGATGATCTTAGGCCAAGTACATGGATACCAAACATGACATGCTTTAAAATTGCGCACAAACGTGCAGTGGCAACAAAATAAATACATTTTTAAAAGCCTTTAAAAGCCTTTACAGGTTACCACTTTAGATTTACAGAGGAGGTCTACTGCTAAAATTACTGCCCTCGATCTGACCTTCGCAGTGATACCTCACATGCATGGTGCAAATGCTGTTTACATGTGACGCCAGACCGACGCTTGCGTTCGCCTTAGCAGGGGGGGACAGGGGTGCTTTTTTTTTTTTCTTTATATTTTTTTGCTTTTTTATCTTATTTCTAAACTGTTCCTTTCATTTTTTTTTTTTTTTATCATTTTTATTGTTATCTCAGGGAATGTAAATAACCCCTATGATAGCAATAGGTAGTGACAGGTACTCTTTTTTGAAAAAATTGGGGTCTATTAGACCCTAGATTTCTCCTCTGCCCTCAAAGCATCTGACCACACCAAGATCGGTGTGATAAAATGCTTCCCCAATTTCCCAATGGCGCTGTTTACGTCTGGCGAAATCTAAGTCATAAAATGCTCGTAGCTTCCGGTTTCTTAGGCCATAGAGATGTTTGGAGCCACTCTGGTCTCTGATCAGCTCTATGGTCAGCTGGCTGAATCACCGGCTGCATTCTCAGGTTCCCTGTTGAGACAGGAGAGCCATAGAAAAACACGAAAGACGGTGGGGGAGGGGGACATTCCCTCCCACTGCTTGTAAAAGCAGTCTAGAGGCTAATTAGGCACTAGGATTGCTTTTACATGAAAGCCGACTGCTGGCTGAAAAGAATGATACCAAGATGATACCTAAACCTGCAGGCATCATTCTGGTATAACCACTCAAAGTCACGAATGGCGTACCTGAAGACAAAAAAATGGTTAACAATAAAGCACAGTAAACGGTAAAGTATAAAAAAATTGCATACCTGAAAAGCAAACATGACAAAACATAATAACAATAAAACAGTGCAGAACAGAACACAGTAAAAAAGAGCAGAACAATAGAGAGAGAATAGAGAGAGAGAGAACAATAAAACGACAACTATTTTTTTTTTATTTTATATTTTTGTTTGTGTTTTTTTTTTTTTGCACTTTTTTTTGTAACTAACTTTTATAACTGTAACTGGTTCCAGGTTTGGGTCTCTCAAAATGCGATGGCATCTTGGGAGACCCTGTGAAAGTGTGTCCTAGTCTGTGCAATGCTGTACCCTACGCTAATACTCAACTAGTGTATGGTAGCGTTCAAAACATTCACCAATGCAAAGACCAGGATTGTCAGGACAGGAGGGACAATAATAGCGGGTGTCACGCCTATATCCGCGCTTGCTGCAGACACAACATCTTTTTGGGGGGTTCGTTGGGTAGGGGTACTCGGGAGGACATAAAAATGCCTCTCATGCAGCCGACTGCATTTGGTTGGGGATGTGAATGGGGGAAGTACAGACGCTGCAGAAGTGGTGGGTTCCCAATTAGGATTGGCGAATGCAGCAGGAAGGGCACGACGGGCCTGTTTGTCTTCTTGGTGGCAGCGGGACACTACTTGTGCTTGCCACCTCACCAGCTTGAACTGCACTTATGGGACTCACCACGTCACCAAGTGTTACTGCAGTGCTGGTTTGACTACGACCGGGGTATACTAGGCCGCTGGTGCTTGCCAGTTCACCAAAACGCTACCAAAAAAACTGTTAGTGATCGCAGGGATCAGGCCTGACTCTGCGAACGCTGCAGTTATGCGTTTAGTGTTTTATAAGTGACAGTGATCGGTCGATACTGCACTTGGCTGGGCCAGGCGGAGGGGCAAAACGCAGGTGCTAGCAGGTATCTGGGCTGATCCCGCTAACACTGCGTTTTTGGGAACCCTAAACTGCTGGGGACGCTAGTATAAATCTGATCGGATCAGATATTGATCCGTTCAGATACTATACCACTAAGGGAGGTGTACGGTGCGTGCGTGGGTGTTAGCGGTACTGGCGCTAACCTGATGCTGCTTGGGGCTAGTGTTTGCCAGTTCACCAAAACACTACCAAAAAAACTGTTAGTGATCGCAGGGATCAGGCCTGACTCTGCGAACGCTGCAGTTATGCGTTTAGTGTTTTGTAAGTGACAGTGATCGATCGATACTGCACTTGGCTGGGCTGGGCCGGGCGGAGGGGCAAAACGCAGGTGCTAGCAGGTATCTGGGCTGATCCCACTAACACTGCATTTTGGAAACCCTAAACTGCTGGGGACGCTAGTATAGATCTGATCGGATCAGATATTGATCCGTTCAGATACTATACCACTAAGGGAGGCGTATGCTGCGTGCGTGGGTGTTAGCGGTACTGGCGCTAATGTGACGCTGCCTGGGGCGATGCATATCACCGCCGGGCGATCAGGGGGCTAAACCTTTATTCGGTAATAAACGGCGGGTTCCCTGACACTATAAAAAATAAACAAACTAACCAGCGTCACCCGTAACAGTTATATGGTGATCACTGGTGAAAGGGTTAACTAGGGGGCAATCAAGGGGTTAAAACATTTATTCGGTAGTATATGGGTGTCCCTGACACTATAAAATGCTGACGGCGAACCTAAATATTTACCTCCCTAACTAGCGTCACCAGCAACACTAATACAGCGATCAGAAAAATGATCGCTTAGCGACACTGGCGATGGGGGGTGATCAAGGGGTTAAAACTTTATTAGGGGGGGTTAGGGGGGTACCCTAGACCTAAAGGGGGCTAACCCTAACTGCCCTAACACACTAACTTTCATAAACTGACACCATGCAGTAATCAGGAAAAAAAAAAACTGCTTGGTGTCAGTGTGACGGGGGGGGGGAGGGGTGATCGGGGGGTGATCGGGGGGGGAATCGGGGGGGGAATCGGGGGGTAAAGGGGGGTGTTTTGTGTGCCTGGCATGTTCTACTGGGATGTGTTGTATTTTACACTCACATTTCAGACTTCTCTCCTCGGCGCCGGAACGGAAAATACCGAGCCGAGGAGAGATGACGTCACATCCCCTGCCTCTGTGTACTATACAGAGGCAGGGGAAGATTCTGATTGGCTGGGAGCGATCGCGAGGGGGGGGCCATGAATGGATGGCCTCCCCCTCATCACTGAACGCTCCCAGACCAAAGCCGACCGCCTCTGGCACCAGGGGGGGTGTGATCGGACCCCCCACCCGCGGGAAGGCAATCACGTACCAGGTACGTGATTTTGCCTGCCCGTGCCATTCTGCCGATGTATATCATCGTTAGGCGGTTGGCAAGTGGTTAAAATGTATTACCCAATTGACTAATGCCCTTTATTTACAACCCCTGGCAAAAATTATGGAATCACCAGTCCCTGAGGATGTTCCTTCAGTTGTTTATTGTTGTAGAAAAAAAGCAGATCACAGACATGGCCAAAAACTAAAGGCATTTCAAATGGTAACTTTCTGGCTTTAAGAAACACTAAAAGAAATCAAGAAAAATAATTGTGGTGGCCAGTAACAGTTAGATTTATAGAACAAGCACAGGGAATAAATTATGGAATCACTCAATTTTGAGGAAAAAATTATGGAATCACCCTGTAAATTTTCATTACAAACACTAACACCTGCATCAGATTAAATCTGCTTGTTAGTATGTAGGTAAAGAGGGTAAATCGTCACGCAGTGTTGCACAAGATGTTGGTTGTTCACAGTCGGCTGTGTCTAAAACACGGACCAAATACAAACAACATGGGAAGGTGGTTAAAGGCAAGCATACTGGTAGACCAAGGAAGACATCAAAGCGTCAAGACAGAAAACTTAAAGCAATATGCCTTGAAAACAGAAAATGTACAACAAAACAAATGAGGAACAAATGGGAGGAAACTGGAGTCAACATCTGTGACCGAACTGTAAGAAACCGCCTAAAGGAAATAGGATTTACATACAGAAAAGCTAAAAGAAAGCCATCTCTAACACCTAAACACAAAATAAACAAGGTTACAATGGGCTAAGGAAAGGCAATCGTGGACTGTGGATGATTGGATGAAAGTCATATTCAGTGATGAATCTCGAATCTGCATTGGGCAAGGTGATGATGCTGGAACTTTTGTTTGGTGCCGTTCCAATGAGATTTATGCAGACGACTGTCTGAAGAAAACATGCAAATTTCCACAGTCAATTATGATATGGGGCTGCATGTCAGGTAAAGGCACTGGGGAGATGGCTGTCATTAAATCTTCAATAAATGCACAGGTTTACATTGAAATTTTGGACACTTTTCTTATCCCATCTATTGAAAGGATGTTTGGGGATGATGAAATCATTTATCAAGATGATAATGCATCTTGCCATAGAGCAAAAACTGTGAAAAAATTCCTTGAAAAAATACACATAAGGTCAATGTCATGGCCTGCAAACAGTCCGGATCTCAATCCAATTGAAAATCTGTGGTGGAAGATAAAGAAAATGGTCCATGACAAGGCTCCAACCTGCAAAGATGATTTGGCAACAGCAATCAGAGAAGGCTGGAGCCAGATTGATGACGAGTACGGTTTATCACTCATTAAGTCAATGCCTCAGAGACTGCAAGCAGTTATAAAAGCCAGAGGTAGTGCAACAAAGTACTAGTGATGTGTTGGAGTGTTATTTTGTTTGTTTGTTTTTCATGATTCCGTAATTTTTTCCTCAGAATTGAGTGATTCCATAATTTATTCCCTGTGCCTGTTCTATAAATCTAACTGTTACTGGCCACCACAATTATTTTTCTTGATTTCTTTTAGTGTTTCTTAAAGCCAGAAAGTTGCCATTTGAAATGCCTTTAGTTTTTGGCCATGTCTGTGATCTGCTTTTTTTCTACAACAATAAACAACTGAAGGAACATCCTCAGGGACTGGTGATTCCATAATTTTTGCCAGGGGTTGTATTATGCTCTTAAAGCAAACCCATCTCTCCTCCGTGTTCTTTGTTCCTAAGATTTTATCCCAATTCATGCCTTCTAACAAGGTTCATAGTTTAGGAAAGTTCGCTCTTTTGAAATTCAGTGTCTTTGTATTCCCCATATGTTTCCTATTTGTGTGATTTATACTGAAGTCAATAGACCTGTGATCACTGTTTCCAAATTGCCCCGTATTTCCACATCCATGATCAGGTCTGTATTATTGGTAATCAGTAGATCCAGTAACGCTTTATTTCTAGTTGGTGTGTCTACCATCTGAACCATGTAATTATCCTGCAAGACATTTAGGAACTGGCAAGCCTTAGACTAATGCGTGGCTCCCTCTGCCCAGTCTATGTCTGGATAATTAAAATCCCGCATTATGATAACACTTCCCATCCTTGCTGCTAATCCAGCTTGTGATAGGAGATCCGTCTCCCCCTCATCCCTAAGGTTAGGGGGCCTATAGCATACCCCCAGTAATATTTTCCCCTTAGCTTCATCCCTTTGGAGCTCTACACATAAGGATTCCACCTCCTCCCTAGCTCCCTTAGTGATGTCATCTCTCACATTCACTTGTACATTATTCTTGATATATAGGCATACCCCTTCCCCTTTTTTACCCTCTCTATCCCTATAAAGGCTATACCCTTGAACGGTTGCCAGCCAATCATGAGAGCTGTTGAACCAGGTCCCTGAAATTCCCACAAAATCCAAATCCTCCTTGTGCAACAGTATCTCTGGTTCACCCATCTTGTCTGCCAGGCTCCTGGCATTGGTGAACATGCCACCTGTTTCTAATTGTTTTAGCTTTATACATTGTGTTTTCATTGGGTAACTACACATTGTGTATATTTACACCCCCCCCCCCCTTTTTTACACAGGCTAATATTTTATTATTTTTCTGTAGTGTTCACTGTGGGTTTTCCCTACTTTTTACAGTCAGCGCACCTTCACAACATCAATTGTCCTAAATGTGTCAGTCACAAAATTTATGTAAAAATGTTTTGTTTAGCAGCACAGTCAAAATAAAAGGATTATCCCTTATTTCAGGACAGTGGGCAAAGTATTTGTTTGTGCCCTAAATGCATATTCAAAACCACTGGTGTAAAGTGTGACTATAGCCTAATATTATAGAGCCATTTACTCTAAACTGCATACAGCTTTTTTCCAGGGCTTTGCTGTGTGTTACTTGTTGAAACCCTGTCTTCAAAAAACTGTGAACCATGAAAACACAGCACTTAAAAAAATGTGCGCAAAGGTACAGATTGAAGGGCCTCAATCCCTTAATCTCCCAGGGCAAAAGGTATCTGACAGGGGCAAGGTATTCTAGTCCACCCAGGCCAAAATTAGGCAGCTGCCATTCCTTGGGGACCTGCTGAAGCAAGTCCAGTCCAGTCCAAGTACTTGAATGCTTCCACTTTTTGTAAGTTTTGAATGATGACCTCACTCTGTTTTTTTTCCTGTGAATGAGTGCTGATTGTACTTTATACAGTTTTTTTATAGCTGTCAGTGTTTCAGCTGGGGAGATTACTCTACTCTATTTCTCTTTCATTACCACTGTCTCTAGAACAGAAAATGATGAGGAATACAAAATAAATGGGGAAATTCTTATTGACTAGTTTTGACTCTGTTTTTATTGATGTTACTTATACTGAGTATGTAGGAAGCTCTGATTTGGAGCTATAGACTCTAATCTACAGTACATACATTGAAACCACTAACTGTGTACATTTTATTTTAGAGCTTGACTGCATACACTGCATACACTGTGGCCATATATACTGTTATGATTGAGAGAACGTTAGCTAGAGGCAGGTTAGTGGCGTGCAGGCAGTTTAGTGTGTATATATATATATATATATATATATATATATATATATGTACTCTGCATCCAGTGTAGACTATATATACAGTGCAGTCAGTGTAGTATATACTGTACATACAGTGCTACAGTGCAGGGAGTCTAGTATTTAAGGGGAACTCCATGCTAATTTTTTTTTTAAAACAGCATGGAGTCCACCCAAAATCCATACCAGGCCCTTTGGGTCTGGCATAGATTTTAAGGGGAACTCCACGCCAATTCTTTTTTTAAAAATTGGTGTGAGGTCCCCCCAAAATCCATACCAGACCATTATTCAAGCAAGCAGGCTGGCAGGCCAGGAAAGCCGGGGACGAACGAACACCCCCCCTGAGCAATACCAGGCCTCTTGCCCTCATGTTGATGGGGACAAGGGCCTCGTCCCGACAACCCTGGCCATTGGTTGTCAAAGTCTGCAGGCGGGGGGCTTATCAGAATCTGGAAGCCCCTTTTAACAAGGGGCCTCCTCTATGTGAATAGGTGTCAGGTACATTGTACCCCTACCCATTCACCAAAAAAAAGTATCAAAAAGTAAAAACCACAAAAGACAGTTTTTGACAATTCCTTTATTAAAAAAGAAGAAACAAGTGTCTTCAATTTTCAGTCACGCCACCCGACGGACCCAAAAAATAGAAAAAAAAAATCTCCACCTCGATGGGCAGTGTCCCGCCGACTGCTGCCACTTGGCTGTGACAGCTGTTATATAGGCAAGGGCGGGGCCACCCAGTGACATAACCGAGTGACCCCATCCCTTCTGATGTCATGTGACATCAGAGGGGGTGGGGTCATCCGGTTAAGTCAGCGGGTTGCCCCGCCGTTGCCTATATAACAACTGTCACAGTGAAAAGACAGCAGTCGGCAGGAGCCCTCCCATGGAGGCGGAGTATTTTCATTTTGTTTTTTCTGGCTCCGTCAGTACGGCATGATAAAGGAATTGTCAGAAACTGTCTTTTTTTTTTTTTTACTTTTGACACTTTTTTTGGTGAAGGGGTAGGGGTACAATGTACCTGATTCTAATTCACATGGGGGGGGCAGGATCTGGGAGCCTCCTTGTTAAAGCACCCTCCCCATGTTGAGGGCAAGCAGCCTGGTATGGTTCAGGAAGGGGGTGCTTGCTCGTCCCGCCCTTTCCTGGCCTGGCAGGCTGCTTGCTCAGATAAGGGTCCGGTATGGATTTTGGGGGGCCCCACACCAATTTTTCTTTTTCATTTTGGCATGGAGTTCCCCTTAAAATCTATGCCAGGCCCAAAGGGACTCCACACTATTTTTTTTTCTTAATTCTGTCATAGGGTTCCCCTTAACCACTTCAATGCACTGTATTATATAATCTGCACTGACTGCACTGTGTATATATATATATGTATACCAAAGGGCCTGGTATGGACTGGGGGAGGGGGGGCACGACAATTTTTTCCTTGATTTTTATCTATATTGCCTGGAGTCGGTAACTTAATAAAAAATATTTTTTTTCCTTTAGAAATGTCAATTTGCTGCCGCACTGTAATACACATCACACAGATGCGCCACTTTACAGGCAGACTAAGGGTTCCCCCCAGGCACAATATTAGAATAGGAATATATTAGAATAGGAATATTTCATTTTTATTGTTTCACTTTAAGCATTATTAAAATCACTGCTAAAGAAAAAAACAGTTGTTTTAAAACTTTTTTTTGCATTGATACATGTCCCCTGGGGCAGTACCCGGGTCCTCATACACTTTTCATGGCAATAACTTGAATATAAGCCTTTAAAATTAGCACTTTTGATTTTTCATGTTCATGTCCCATAGACTTTAATAGAGTTTACATGTTTGCGCAAATTTTTTGCTTGTTCTGGTGCGACCCGAACCGGGGGATGTTCCTCCCATCCATACTTGACTGTAACTTACTTTTCTGAAGAAGCGGGCGAAGTCCAGTGAAACGCAACTGCGTCGGAAAACACAGCAAGCGAGGCATCACCCAATGTTGCAAGGAATGATGATTCAGTTTCTTACTGTGTAGTATACAGATATTACTTCACATATGTGATTTTGTGTTATGTTATGTCCTCATATAACATGAGTGTCTCTTCTATAGACGTATGCCTATCAAAATAATCATCAGTTGTCAGGGGAGGCTCCAGACATTTTTTTTGGGGGGTGCTATGTGGGTGCTGAAAGTATAAGTGGTGGTGCTAATGCGGCACGCGTCACCCTCTTGTGGGCGTGGTCAAAAAGTGGGTGTTTTTTCATGGTCTCTCCCATTGTATAGACAAAATAGGGCCTTCAGGCACACAGAATTGATTGTTGGAGTAAAAGAAGCCCAAATAGAACCAGGGATGATAAACCCCAGCATGTATAAGGGCCAGCAATGATAACACCTAGTACATGTTAGGGCCAGCCAGAACACCCAGCACAGCATAACAGTGAGGGACAGTGAGCTGCATACAGTGGAGGTCAGTGAGCAGTACACAGCATACAGTGCAGAGCAGGAGTGACCCCTTAGAGTGCCCTGATTAGAAGTGACCTCTTAAAGTGCAAAGAGAAGGAGAGTGACCCCATAGAGAGTGCCCCCCTTAGAGGGCCCGGAGCAGGAGAGTGCCCCCTTTAGAGGGTCCATAGCAAGAGAGTGCTCCCTTTAGAGGGCCCAGAGCAAGAGAGTTCCCCTTTTAGAGAGCCCAGAGCAGGAAAGTGACCCCTTTAGAGGGCCCAGAGCAGGAGAGTGACCCCATATACAGTGCCTGCAGCAGGACAGTGACCCCCATATACAGTGCACACAGCAGGACAGTGACCCCCATATACAGTTCCCACAGGACAGTGACCCCCATATACAGTGCCCACAGCAGGACAGTGACCCCCATTAGGGATGAGCCTAGGGATTTCGGGAGCAGTGATTTTAATAATGCTTAAAGTGAAACAATAAAAGTGTAATATTCCTTTAAATTTCATACCTGGGGGGTGTCTATAGTACGCCTGTAAAGGGGTGCATGTTTCCTGTGTTTAGAACAGTCTGACAGCAAAATGACATTTCAAAAGGAAAAAAATGTCATTTAAAACTACTTGCGGCTATTAATGAATTGCCGGTCCAACAATACACATAAAAGTTCATTGATAAAAACAGCATGGGAATTCCCCACAGGGGTATTTAAGGGGAACCCCTCGCCAAAATAAAAAAAAAAAAAAAAAATGGCATGGGGCCCCCCCTAAAATCCATACCAGACCCTTATCCAAGCACGCAACCTGGCAGGCCGCAGGAAAAGAGGGGGGACGAGAGAGCGCCCCCCTCCTGAACAGTACCAGGCCACATGCCCTCAACATTGGGAGGGTGCTTTGGGGTAGCCCCCCAAAACATCTTTCCTCCATGTTGATGGGAACAAGGGCCTCATCCCCACAACCCTTGGGGGGCTTATTGGAATCTTGAAGCCCCCTTTAACAAGGGGACCCCCAGATCCCGGCCCTCCCCCCTGTGTGAAATGGTAAGGGGTACAAAAGTACCCCTACCATTTCACAAAAAAAACTGTCAAAAATGTTAAAAATGACAAGAGGCAGTTTTTGACAATTCCTTTATTTAAATGCTATAGTGGGGGCGGGGCCACCCGGTGACCCCGCCCCCCTCTGACGCACAGGGACTTGATGGGACTTTCTTGTGGCATCCCAATGACGTCAGAGGGGGCGGGGTCACCCGTTACGTAACCCTGCCCCCTTCTGACATCACGGGGAATGCCACACTTTTTATGACAATACCATGCATATAAGCCTTTAAAATTAGCACTTTTGATTTCTCCCATAGACTTTTGAACGGTGTTCCTCGGCTTTCGAATTTGCCACGAACACCCCAAATTGTTCGCTGTTAGGCGAACTGGCGAACAGCCGATGTTCGAGTTGAACATGAGTTCGACTCGAACTCGAAGCTCATCCCTAACTCCCATATACAGTGCCCGCAGCAGGACAGTGACCCCTATAAACAGTGCCCACAGCAGGACAGTGACCCACATATACAGTGCCCACAGCAGGACAGTGACCCAACATACAGTGCCCACAGCATGACAGCGACCCCACATACAGTGCCCACAGCATGACAGCGACCCCATATACAGTGCCCACAGCATGACAGCGACCCCATATACAGTGCCCACAGCATGACAGCGACCCCATATACAGTGCCCACAGCATGACAGTGACCCCATATACAGTGCCCACAGCATGACAGCGACCCCATATACAGTGCCCACAGCAGGAGAGTTCCCTTTTTAGAGGGCCCAGAGCAGAAAAGTGGCCCCTTAGAGTGCCCAGAGCAGGAATGTGGCCCCTTACACAGTGCCCACAGCACAACGGTGACCCCATACACAGTGCCCACAGCACAATGGTGACCCCATACACAGTGCCCACAACGCAACTGTGACCCCATACACAGTGCCCACAGTGCAGCGGTGACACCATACACAGTGCCCACAGCACAACGGTGACCCCCATCCACAGTCCCACAGCATAATGGTGACCCCCATACACAGTGCCCACAGCACAACAATGACCCCATACACAGTGCCCACAGCACAACAATGACCCCATACACAGTGCCAATAGCACAACGGTGGCCCCCATACACAGTGCCCACAGCACAACAATGACCCCATACACAGTGCCCTCAGCACAACAATGACCCCATACACAGTGCCCACAGCACAATGGTGACCCCATACACAGTGCCCACAGCACAATAGTTACTCCATACACAGTGCCCACAGCAGGACGGGTGACCTCATACACAGTGCCCACAGCACAAAAGTAACTCCATACACAGTGCCCACTGCAGGACGGGTGACCCCATACACAGTGCCCACAGCACAACGTTGACCCATTACACAGTGCCCACAGCACAACGGTGACCTAATTACACAGTGCACACAGCACAACCGTGACCCAATTACACAGTGCCCACAGCACAATGGTGACCCCATTACACAGTGCCCACAGCACAGCGGTGACCCATTACACAGTGCCCACAGCAGGACGGTGACCCCATACACAGTGCCCACAGCAGGAGAGTTCCCTCTTTAGAGTGCCCAGAGCAGATCAGCGGACCCTTTAGAGCGCCCAGAGCAGGAGAGTTCCCCCTTAGAGAGAGTGCCCTTTATAGTGCCCAGAACAGGAGAGTGGCCCCTTTAGAGCGCCCAGAGCAGGAGAGTTCCCCCTTAGAGAGAGTGCCCTTTAGTGTGCCCAGAGCGGGAGAGTGGCTCCTTACCCAGTGCCCACAGCACAATGGTGACCCCATAAACAGTGCCTATAGCACGATGGTGACCCCATACACAGTGCTCACAGCACGACAGTGACCCCATACACAGTGCCCACAGCAGGATGGTGACCCCATACACAGTGCCCACAGCAGGATGGTGACACCATACACAGTGCCCACAGCACAACGTTGACCCCATGCACAGTGCCCACAGCACGACGGTGACCCCATACACAGTGCCCCACAGCACAACGCTGACCCATTACACAGTGCCCACAGCACAACGGTGACCCATTACACAGTGCACACAGCACAACTGTGACCTAATTACACAGTGCCCACAGCAGGACCGTGACCCCATTACACAGTGCCCGCAGCACAACAGTGACCCATTACACAGTGCCCACAGCAGGAGAGTTCCCTCTTTAGAGTGCCCAGAGCAGAACAGCGGACCCTTAAGAGTGCCCAGAGCAGGAGAATTCCCCCTTAGAGAGAGTGCCCTTTATAGCGCCCAGAGCAGCAGAGTGGCCCCTTTAGAGTGCACAGAGCAGGAGAGTTCCCCTTTAGAGAGAGAGTGACCTTTAGAGTGCCCAGAGCAGGAGAGTGGCCCCTTTAGAGCACCCAGAGCAGGTAAGTTCCCCCATAGAGAGAGTGCCCTTTAGTGTACCCAGAGCAGGAGAGTGGCCCCTTACCCAGTGCCCACAGCACAACAGTGACCCCATACACAGTGCCCATAGTATGAGGGTGACCCCATACACAGTGCTCACAGCACAACGGTGACCCCATACACAGTGCCCACAGGACGGTGACCCCATACACAGTGCCCACAGCAAGACTGTGACTCCATACACAGTGCCCACAGCACGGTGACCCCATACACAATGCCCACAGCAGGACGGTGACTCCATATAAAGTGCCCACAGCATGACAGCGAAGCCATATACAGTGTCCACAGCAGAAGAGTTCCCTTTTTAGAGTGCCCAGAGCAGTATAGTGGCCCCTTACACAGTGCCCAAAGCACAACGGTGACCCCATACACAGTGCCCACAGCACAACGGTGACCCCATACACAGTGCCCACAGCACAACAGTTACTCCATACTCAGTGCCCTCAGCAGGACGGGTGACCCCATACACAGTGCCCACAGCACAACAGTAACTCCATACACAGTTCCCACAGCACCATGGTGACCTCATTACACAGTGCCCACAGCACAACCGTGACCCAATTATACAGTGCCCACAGCACAATGTTGACTCCATTACACAGTGCCCACAGCACAGCAGTGACCCATTACACAGTGCCTACAGCAGGACAGTGACCCCATACACAGTGCCCACAGCAGGAGAGTTCCCTCTTTAGAGTGCCCAGAGCAGAACAGCGGACCCTTTAGAGCGCCCAGAGCAGGAGAGTTCCCCCTTAGAGAGAGTGCCCTTTATAGCGCCCAGAGCAGGAGAGTGGCCCCTTTAGAGCCCCCAGAGCAGGTGAGTTCCCCCTTAGAGAGAGTGCCCTTTAGTGTGCCCAGAGTGGGAGAGTGGCCCCTTACCCAGTGCCCACAGCACAACGGTGACCCCATACACAGTGCTCACAGCATAACAGTGACCCCATACACAGTGCCCACAGCAGGATGGTGACCCCATACACAGTGCCCACAGCACGACGGTGACTCCATACACAGTGCCCACAGCGCGACGGTGACCCCATACACAGTGCCCACAGCACGACGGTGACCCCATATACAGTGCCCACAGCAGGACAGTGACCCCATATACAGTGCCCACAGCATGACAGCGACCCCATATACAGTACCCACAGCAGGAGAGTTCCCTTTTTAGCGTGCCTTGAGTAGAACAGTGGCCCCTTAGAGTGCCCAGAGCAGGAGAGTGGCCCCTTACACAGTGCCCACAGCACAACGGTGACCCCATACACAGTGCCCACAGCACAACGGTGACCCCATACACAGTGCCCACAGCACAACAGTAACTCCATACACAGTGCCCACTGCAGGACGGGTGACCCCATACACAGTACCCACAGCACAACGTTGACCCATTATACAGTGCCCACAGCAGGACGGTGACCAATTACACAGTGCCCATAGCAGGAGAGTTCCTGCTTTAGAGTGCCCAGAGCAGAACAGCAGACCCTTTAGAGCGCCCAGAGCAGGAGAGTTCCCCCTTAGAGAGAGTGGCCCCTTTAGAGTGCACAGAGCAGGAGAGTTCCCCTTTAGAGAGAGAGTGACCTTTAGAGTGCCCAGAGCAGGAGAGTGGCCCCTTTAGAGCACCCAGAGCAGGTAAGTTCCCCCATAGAGAGAGTGCCCTTTAGTGTACCCAGAGCAGGAGAGTGGCCCCTTACCCAGTGCCCACAGCACAACAGTGACCCCATACACAGTGCCCATAGTATGAGGGTGACCCCATACACAGTGCTCACAGCACAACGGTGACCCCATACACAGTGCCCACAGGACGGTGACCCCATACACAGTGCCCACAGCAAGACTGTGACTCCATACACAGTGCCCACAGCACGGTGACCCCATACACAATGCCCACAGCAGGACGGTGACTCCATATAAAGTGCCCACAGCATGACAGCGAAGCCATATACAGTGTCCACAGCAGAAGAGTTCCCTTTTTAGAGTGCCCAGAGCAGTATAGTGGCCCCTTACACAGTGCCCAAAGCACAACGGTGACCCCATACACAGTGCCCACAGCACAACGGTGACCCCATACACAGTGCCCACAGCACAACAGTTACTCCATACTCAGTGCCCTCAGCAGGACGGGTGACCCCATACACAGTGCCCACAGCACAACAGTAACTCCATACACAGTTCCCACAGCACCATGGTGACCTCATTACACAGTGCCCACAGCACAACCGTGACCCAATTATACAGTGCCCACAGCACAATGTTGACTCCATTACACAGTGCCCACAGCACAGCAGTGACCCATTACACAGTGCCTACAGCAGGACAGTGACCCCATACACAGTGCCCACAGCAGGAGAGTTCCCTCTTTAGAGTGCCCAGAGCAGAACAGCGGACCCTTTAGAGCGCCCAGAGCAGGAGAGTTCCCCCTTAGAGAGAGTGCCCTTTATAGCGCCCAGAGCAGGAGAGTGGCCCCTTTAGAGCCCCCAGAGCAGGTGAGTTCCCCCTTAGAGAGAGTGCCCTTTAGTGTGCCCAGAGTGGGAGAGTGGCCCCTTACCCAGTGCCCACAGCACAACGGTGACCCCATACACAGTGCTCACAGCATAACAGTGACCCCATACACAGTGCCCACAGCAGGATGGTGACCCCATACACAGTGCCCACAGCACGACGGTGACTCCATACACAGTGCCCACAGCGCGACGGTGACCCCATACACAGTGCCCACAGCACGACGGTGACCCCATATACAGTGCCCACAGCAGGACAGTGACCCCATATACAGTGCCCACAGCATGACAGCGACCCCATATACAGTACCCACAGCAGGAGAGTTCCCTTTTTAGCGTGCCTTGAGTAGAACAGTGGCCCCTTAGAGTGCCCAGAGCAGGAGAGTGGCCCCTTACACAGTGCCCACAGCACAACGGTGACCCCATACACAGTGCCCACAGCACAACGGTGACCCCATACACAGTGCCCACAGCACAACAGTAACTCCATACACAGTGCCCACTGCAGGACGGGTGACCCCATACACAGTACCCACAGCACAACGTTGACCCATTATACAGTGCCCACAGCAGGACGGTGACCAATTACACAGTGCCCATAGCAGGAGAGTTCCTGCTTTAGAGTGCCCAGAGCAGAA
Source organism: Aquarana catesbeiana (assembly GCF_042186555.1). Taxonomy (NCBI): domain Eukaryota; kingdom Metazoa; phylum Chordata; class Amphibia; order Anura; family Ranidae; genus Aquarana; species Aquarana catesbeiana. Next base: position 586,675,057 of record NC_133324.1, on the reverse strand, counting down.
CAGCAGACCCTTTAGAGCGCCCAGAGCAGGAGAGTTCCCCCTTAGAGAGAGTGCCCTTTATAGCGCCCAGAGCAGGAGAGTGGCCCCTTTAGAGCGCCCAGAGCAGGTGAGTTCCCCCTTAGAAAGAGTGCCCTTTAGAGTGCCCAGTGCAGGTGAGTTTCCCCTTAGAGAGAGTGCCCTTTAGCGTGCCCAGAGCGGGAGAGTGGCCCCTTACCCAGTGCCCACAGCACAACGGTGACCCCATACACAGTGCCCATAGCACGACGGTGACCCCATACACCTTGCTCACAGCACAACAGTGACCCCATACACAGTGCCCACACCACGACGGTGACCCCATACACAGAGCCCACAGCAGGACGGTGACCCCATACACAGTGCCCACAGCAGGACGGTGACCCCATACACAGTGCCCACAGCAGGAGGGTGACTCCATACACAGTGCCCACAGTAGGAAGGTGATTTCATACACAGTGCCCACAGCAGGATGGTGACTCCATACACAGTGCCCACAGCACGACGGTGACCCCATACACAGTACGACGGTGACCCCATACACAGTGCCCACACCACAACAGTGACCCCATACACAGTGCCCACACCACTACGGTGACCCCATACACAGTGCCTACAGCACAACAGTGACCCGATACACAGTGCCCACAGTAGGACGGTGACTCCATACACAGTGCCCACAGCAGGACGGTGACTCCATACACAGTGCCCACAGCACAATGGTGACCCCATACACAGTGCCCACAGCACGACGGTGACCCCATATACAGTGCCCACAGCATGACAGCAACCCCATATACATTGCCCACAGCATGACAGCGACCCCATATACAGTGCCCACAGCAGGAGAGTTCCCTTTTTAGCGTGCCCAGAGCAGAACAGTGGCCCCTTAGAGTGCCCAGAACAGGAGAGTGGCCCCTTACACAGTGCCCACAGCACAACAGTGACCCCATACACAGTGCCCACAGCACAACGGTGACCCCATACACAGTGCCCACAGCGCAACTGTGACTCCATACACAGTGCCCACAGTGCAACTGTGACCCCATACACAGTGCCCACAGCACAACTGTGACCCCATACACAGTGCCCACAGCACAACGGTTACCCCCATTCACAGTGCCCACAGCACAACGGTGACCCCCATACACAGTGCCCACAGCACAACAGTTACTCCATACACAGTGCCCACAGCAGGACAGGTGACCCCATACACAGTGCCCACAGCACAACAGTAACTCCATACACAGTGCCCACTGCAGGACGGGTGACCCCATACACAGTAGCCACAGCACAACGTTGACCCATTATACAGTGCCCACAGCAGGACGGTGACCAATTACACAGTGCCCACAGCAGGAGAGTTCCTGCTTTAGAGTGCCCAGAGCAGAACAGCGGACCCTTTAGAGGGCCCAGAGCAGGAGAGTTCCCCCTTAGAGAGAGTGCCCTTTATAGCGCCCAGAGCAGGAGAGTGGCCCCTTTAGAGCGCCCAGAGCAGGTGAGTTCCCCCTTAGAGAGAGTGCACTTTAGAGTGCCCAGTGCAGGTGAGTTTTCCCTTAGAGAGAGTGCCCTTTAGCATGCCCAGAGCGGGAGAGTGGCCCCTTACCCAGTGCCCATAGCACAACGGTGACCCCATACACAGTGCCCATAGCACGACGGTGACCCCATACACCTTGCTCACAGCACAACAGTGACCCCATACACAGTGCCCACACCACGACGGTGACCCCATACACAGAGCCCACAGCAGGACGGTGACCCCATACACAGTGCCCACAGCAGGACGGTGACCCCATACACAGTGCCCACAGCAGGAGGGTGACTCCATACACAGTGCCCACAGTAGGAAGGTGATTTCATACACAGTGCCCACAGCAGGATGGTGACTCTATACACAGTGCCCACAGCATGACGGTGACCCCATACACAGTGCCCACAGCACGACAGTGACCCCATACACAGTGCCCACACCACAACAGTGACCCCATACACAGTGCCCACACCACTACGGTGACCCCATACACAGTGCCTACAGCACAACAGTGACCCGATACACAGTGCCCACAGTAGGACGGTGACTCCATACACAGTGCCCACAGCAGGACGGTGACTCCACACACAGTGCCCACAGCACAATGGTGACCCCATACACAGTGCCCACAGCACGACGGTGACCCCATATACAGTGCCCACAGCATGACAGCAACCCCATATACATTGCCCACAGCATGACAGCGACCCCATATACAGTGCCCACAGCAGGAGAGTTCCCTTTTTAGCGTGCCCAGAGCAGAACAGTGGCCCCTTAGAGTGCCCAGAACAGGAGAGTGGCCCCTTACACAGTGCCCACAGCACAACAGTGACCCCATACACAGTGCCCACAGCACAACGGTGACCCCATACACAGTGCCCACAGCGCAACTGTGACCCCATACACAGTGCCCACAGTGCAACTGTGACCCCATACACAGTGCCCACAGCACAACTGTGACCCTATACACAGTGCCCACAGCACAACGGTTACCCCCATTCACAGTGCCCACAGCACAACGGTGACCCCCATACACAGTGCCCACAGCACAACAGTTACTCCATACACAGTGCCCACAGCAGGACAGGTGACCCCATACACAGTGCCCACAGCACAACAGTAACTCCATACACAGTGCCCACTGCAGGACGGGTGACCCCATACACAGTACCCACAGCACAACGTTGACCCATTATACAGTGCCCACAGCAGGACGGTGACCAATTACACAGTGCCCACAGCAGGAGAGTTCCTGCTTTAGAGTGCCCAGAGCAGAACAGCGGACCCTTTAGAGCGCCCAGAGCAGGAGAGTTCCCCCTTAGAGAGAGTGCCCTTTATAGCGCCCAGAGCAGGAGAGTGGCCCCTTTAGAGCGCCCAGAGCAGGTGAGTTCCCCCTTAGAGAGAGTGCCCTTTAGAGTGCCCAGTGCAGGTGAGTTTCCCCTTAGAGAGAGTGCCCTTTAGCATGCCCAGAGCGGGAGAGTGGCCCCTTACCCAGTGCCCACAGCACAACGGTGACCCCATACACAGTGCCCATAGCACGACGGTGACCCCATACACCTTGCTCACAGCACAACAGTGACCCCATACACAGTGCCCACACCACGACGGTGACCCCATACACAGAGCCCACAGCAGGACGGTGACCCCATACACAGTGCCCACAGCAGGACGGTGACCCCATACACAGTGCCCACAGCAGGAGGGTGACTCCATACACAGTGCCCACAGTAGGAAGGTGATTTCATACACAGTGCCCACAGCAGGATGGTGACTCCATACACAGTGCCCACAGCATGACGGTGACCCCATACACAGTGCCCACAGCACGACAGTGACCCCATACACAGTGCCCACACCACAACAGTGACCCCATACACAGTGCCCACACCACTACGGTGACCCCATACACAGTGCCTACAGCACAACAGTGACCCGATACACAATGCCCACAATAGGACGGTGACTCCATACACAGTGCCCACAGCAGGACGGTGACTCCACACACAGTGCCCACAGCACAATGGTGACCCCATACACAGTGCCCACAGCACGACGGTGACCCCATATACAGTGCCCACAGCATGACAGCAACCCCATATACAGTGCCCACAGCATGACAGCGACCCCATATACAGTGCCCACAGCAGGAGAGTCCCCTTTTTAGCGTGCCCAGAGCAGAACAGTGGCCCCTTAGAGTGCCCAGAACAGGAGAGTGGCCCCTTACACAGTGCCCACAGCACAACAGTGACCCCATACACAGTGCCCACAGCACAACGGTGACCCCATACAGTGCCCACAGCGCAACTGTGACCCCATACACAGTGCCCACAGTGCAACTGTGACCCCATACACAGTGCCCACAGCACAACGGTGACCCCATACACAGTGCCCACAGCACAACGGTTACCCCCATTCACAGTGCCCACAGCACAACAGTTACTCCATACACAGTGCCCACAGCAGGACAGGTGACCCCATACACAGTGCTCACAGCACAACAGTAACTCCATACACAGTGCCCACTGCAGGACGGATGACCCCATACACAGTACCCACAGCACAACGTTGACCCATTATACAGTGCCCACAGCAGGGCGGTGACCAATTACACAGTGCCCACAGCAGGAGAAAAATTGAAAAATTGGGCCTTAGGCACTGATGGCGGTGCCCAGAACCAAAAATGTTCTTACAAGCTATCAGCGTGATCATTTAGGAGGAAGAGGATAATTACTCAGGATAGTCACACAGCATCAGCATAGGCAGTCTTTGAAGGGATCTGAGATTTTAAAAAAAATTATTAGTTTACATCAGCATCAGGTGCTTGGTAGCTGGTGGTGATCCAAGACTGATTCATTTTTATGAAGGTCAGTCGATCAACCGAGTCGATGGAGAGACGCACCCTGTGATCAGTTACAAAGCCTCCAGCAGCACTGAATGTGCGTTTTCGAAAGAACGCTGGATGCAGGACAGGCCAGTAGCTCAATTGCATACTGTGCAAGCTCTGGCCAGTGATCCATCCTCAAGACCCAATAACCCAGAGGATTTTCGGTGGGAAAGGTGTCCAAGTCAGATCTTGCTCCTAGGTATTCCTGCACCATGTAAAACAGACGCTGGCGATGGTTGCTGGAACCGATCATACCTTGGGGCTGCGGACTAAAAAACTGTCTGAACGCATCGGTCAGACGGCCACCTTCTCTACCGCTCCTTCTTTGACTGACCGAAGCCTCAGCAACACGTTGTCCAGAAACAGGAGTTTGTAACCTCCCAGACTCTGGGAACGTGTTGCACAGACCTTTCTGCAAGGCCTCCCGAAGATGTTTCATCCTCTGCTCCCTCTGCGATGGCAAGATAAGGTCTGCAACCTTACCCTTGTAACGTGGATCAAGGAGGGTTGCCAGCCAGTATTGGTCCTTCTCCTTGATACTACGAATACGAGGATCCTTACGCAGGCTTTGCAGGATCAGGAAGGCCATGTAGCGTAGGTTTGCTGAGGCATTCGGTCTGGAGTCCTCTGGGTCACTAAGGACGACATGGTCTGCAGCCACCTCCTCCCAGCCACGTACAAGTCCACGTGTTTCTTGGGACTGATCCCTTAAAGACTGCTGCTGATGCTGAGTGCCAGGCTCCACCTCCATACTGACACAATCCTCCTCCTCCTCCTCCTCCTCTTCCTGTGTGATCGGCGGGCACGCAGGAACACTGTCTGAATAAAGGGGGTCTTGAGAGCTAAGGAAGTCCTCCTCTTCCTGCCTCTGTTCTGCCTCAAGTACCCTGTCCATTATTCCACGTAGTGTGTGCTCCAACAGGGGGACAGTGTCACTGATGCATGCACTGTCACTGCTCACCATCCTCGTGGTCTCCTCAAATGGTGACAGGACAGTGCATGCATCCCTGATCAAGGCCCACTGGCGTGGGGAAAAAAAACAAGCTCCCCTGACCCTGTCCTGGTGCCACAGTCGCACAGGTACTCATTGATGGCCCTCTGCTGCATGTGCAGCCGCTGCAGCATGGCCAGCATTGAGTTCCACCTGGTGGGCATGTCACAGATTAGGCGGTTCTTGGGCAGGTTAAACACCTTTTGGAGGTCTGCCAGCCAAGCACTGGCATTATATGACCGGCGGAAATGCACACAGACTTTCCTGGCCTGCCTCAGGACATCCTGTAAGCCCGGGTACCTGCCCAAGAACCACTGTACCACCAAGTTAAGGACGTGAGCCAAACAGGGCACATGGGTCATTTGTCCCTGTCAGAGGGCAGAGAGGAGGTTGGTGCCATTGTCGCAAACCACCATTCCTGCCTTAAGTTGGCGTGGCATCAACCACCTCTGAACCTGCCCCTGCAGAGCTGACAGAACCTCTGCCCCAGTGTGGCTCCTGTCCCCCAAGCACACCAGTTCAAGCACCGCATGGCATCTTTTGGCTTGCATACTTACGTAGCCCCTTGAAAGGCTACGGAGCACCACTGGTTCCGAGGACAAAGCACAGGAAGAGGCCATGGAGGAAGAAGAAGAGGAGGGGGTGGAGGAGAGAGGTGTGTCACAATCATTAGTAGTGGCATTTTGGAGTCGTGGTGGCGGAGCAACCTCCAACATTACTGCACCTTGTCCTGCATCCTTCCCAGCTGCCAGCAGAGTCACCAAATGCGCGGTGAAACTTAGGTAACGTCCCTGTCCATGCCTGCTGGACCATGAGTCAGCGGTAATATGCACCTTATCGCTGGCCGCCATGTCCAGCAAGGCATGGACATTGCCTTCCACATGACGGTAGAGAGCCGGGATCGCCTTCCACAAGAAAAAGTGGCATTTGGGTACCTGCCACTGAGGAACCGCACATTCCACAAACTCACGGAAGGGGGCAGAGTCTACCAACTGAAAAGGCAGCAGTTGAAGTGCTAGCAATTTTGCCAAGCTAGCATTCAACCGCTGGGCATGTGGATGGCTGGGAGCGAACTTCTTTCAGCGGTGCAGCAGCTGGGGCAGGGAAATTTGCCTGGTAAAATCTGACGTCTGTGTTTCCCGAAAGCAGAAAGCCCACAAGTACTTGGCTGTGACACACCTAATTCTACACCTTCATTCCTCTCAGTGCAGGTCTCAGAGAGGACTGAAGGTATAGTGGGGTTGGAGATCTCAGTTGATGAGGAGCAAGGAGAGGTCCTCTTTGTTCTTTGGTGTGGGTCTTTTAGATACGCTTGCCAACGAACTGCATGGCAGGGCAACATATGTCTGGTCAAGCATGTGGTGCCCAAGCGGGAGATGTTTTGGCCACACCAGATACGCTTGAGACATATGTTGCAAATAGCAGCGGTGCGATCTGATGCACTCGTCTCAAAAAAGGCCCACACCAAAGAACTTTTTAAATAACGCGCAGAGACTGCAGCGCCCTGCACATGCTGAGCTTTGGGGTGTGATGCAGTCAGAGTGCTGCCCTTAGGCTGGCCCCTGGAGGGCATCCTGCCTCGTTGGTGATGTGCCTCCTTCTCCTCCTCCTCCTCCTCCTCCTCCTCTCTCCTATCAGGCACCCACGTTGAGTCAGTGACCTCATCATCCCCTCCCTCCTCATCACTGGAGCAAACCTGGCAGTATGCTGCAGCAGGGGGAGCATGACTGCCAGATTGCTGTCCTTCTTGGGCACCCCCTCTGTCCGTGCTCATGTTACTGCCTTCATCTATCTCAGTATCATCATCAGAGCCTTCTAAACGCTGGGCATCCTCCTGGAGCATGTACCCAACACTGTGGTCAAACAGTTCGAGGGACTCCTCAGGAGGACATGGTAGGGCTAGGGAAGGAGTCACTGACGCCATTGAGCCGAGGGAAGAGGCTGCGTTGGCAGCTGCTTTGCCAGACAAAGTACCCTGAGCATGGGTGAGAGAGGATGAGGAGGATGAGGACGGCTTGGTCATCCACTCGACCAAGTCTTCCGCATGTTGTGGCTCAACACGGCCAGCTGCCAAAAATAAAGGACAAGCGTGTCCCACGGCCACGTGCTGATGAGGATGCACCGTCTCCACGACCAGCACTGTTGCCTCTAGACACAGAGCCTGCTTGCCCTCTTTTATTGGCTTGTGACTGTCTGCCTCTCCTTGTTGGCCTTCCACACAAACTAATTCCCTGTAGCTGCACTAAGCTGGTATATATATATATACATATATATATATATATATATATATATATATATATATAAACTAATACTGAAGCTAGCAAAATCAACTGCCTGCCTGTCGTATGAGAACACCACCAACGTTCTACAGGTAGCTTTAGCTGAACACTGTGCAGAGCTCGCAAAAAACTAACTTGTAGCTTATTTAGCTGCCTACAGTAGTGATAGGATCAAGAAAACACCACCAACCTTCTACAGGTAGCTTTAGCTGAACACTGTGCAGAGCTCGCACTACAATAACTTGTAGTTTTAGCTGAACACTGTGCAGAGCTCGCAAAAAACTAACTTGTAGCTTATTTAGCTGCCTGCGGTAGTGATAGGATCAGGAAAACACCACCAACCTTCTACAGGTAGCTTTAGGTGAACACTGTGCAGAGCTCGCAAAAAACTAACTTGTAGCTTATTTAGCTGCCTGCGGTAGTGATAGGATCAGGAAAACACCACCAACCTTCTATAGGTAGCTTTAGCTGAACAATGTGCAGAGCTCGCACTACACTAACTTGTAGTTTTAGCTGAACACTGTGCAGAGCTCGCAAAAAACTAACTTGTAGCTTATTTAGCTGCCTGCAGTAGTGATAGGATCAGGAAAACACCACCAACCTTCTACAGGTAGCTTTAGATGAACACTGTGCAGAGCTCGCAAAAAAATAACTTGTAGCTTATTTAGCTGCCTGCAGTAGTGATAGGATCAGGAAAACACCACCAACCTTCTACAGGTAGCTTTAGGTGAACACTGTGCAGAGCTCGCAAAAAACTAACTTGTAGCTTATTTAGCTGCCTGCGGTAGTGAAAGGATCAGGAAAACACCACCAACTTTCTACAGGTATAGTAAATGGGGAAGTGGCGCTACCCTATATGTATCTATTAATAGTTACCTATACCATAAAGTGAATGAGGAAAGTACTATCTCAGTGTGTCTACCAAACTGTAAGTAGTTCCATAAATGTGCATAAAAATAATGATACTAATAATAATACTGAGTAGTATTTTGCTTGGCATAAAGTGTCTAAGCTGTGACAATATGCCCCTCAGAGCAGGCACCCTTAGTGTGTGGCGATATGTTGCATCTAGGGACAAAATCCCATTAGGAACAAATATCATTAGCAGTGCAAACTCAAACGAGTCTCAATGTATACACACAGTACAAAGACTAGTGTTCAGGGTGGGGTGTTTGTGGAGTGCCAACACCTACTACACCTATCTATTCAAAAAATTTTTTACCATACATAAACTACATGTGACCACAGTATATGAAAAATATATACATATCAGAACCATATGTGCAAAGAACTACTTAGGTTCATATACCCAAGTGTACATATATTAAGGACTACGTGTGCAACTTTATATGTGTGACAGAACTCTGTGGAAAAAATCTGTGAAAAGAAAAAAACAATTGTACAGGAGTAAAGAATCACAGTCTGTGTGCAGTCCAAACTTTAGAAAAATAATAATAGGTGAGTGTGTCAACGGTGAATTCTGTGTTCTTCAGGAAAAAGATTGGGGACTCCAGGTGCTCCCCCCAATGTAATCCCCATTTACCAGAGACAATCGCCCCTGCAGGGGCAGCGAGCATAGAGTGGGTGTCTGGAGTGGATGTTCCTTTATGTTTCCTGGTTACCTCCGGTGACCCGTGGGTGTATCCCAATGGCTCGGTTTGGGATTTTCAGCTGACCCTTTTTCAGAGATGGACTCCTCCGTGCCTCATCAGCATATCAATATAGTTTCAATATAGTTTCCTCCATATAGAAAAAGAAACAGGGGACTTGCATAGTGAAGTAGTTCGGGTTTAATTAAAAGCGTTGTATACAAATCCTAGCAGCAAACAGCAAACCCAGTACAGCCCGGCTGTTCAAGAAGCGAAACCAGGAAGCCAAAGACGGCGTGCGTCCCAGCTTGCTTTCCAACCACGGCTTCCGGGTGTGACGTGTGAGCGTGACTCCGCCTTATGCGTTTCGTCATAGGACATTATCAAAGACGGTGTCGACGCTTCAGGCTCCACACATAATATAGGCATGCGGGCTCCCTAGTGCCTCCCCTAATTGCATAATGGACGCAACCAAAAGTGCACCAAGGGGATATTCTCATGGTGCAGGGCCGCTAAAACACAACAAGGAATGAATCTTTATTAAAATAGAAAATAGGCAAAAATAATTTGCGCAATTGTAGTTAAAAATGATAAAATAAAAAATAAAAAATTAGGTTTAATTAAAATACGTGACATAGTGCCTGGTATATGTTATTCTAAATGTCACAGATGAGCCTGCGGGCTAAGTAGTATCTCCCCTAGACCTATGATGGGTACGTCCAGATATACAAGTGAGGGGGGGGAGAACACTACGATTAACCAAGCCGCTGGAGTCCATATATACACATACACAGGGGTGATTACTGGTTACATTGTGTTCATTACAATAGAACCATTATTTATATCCACAGCTACATAGATGGTATTAAGAGGCCAATATGCATAAAGTGCACTGTAATTTACAAGCTGCCATTTAAAAACCGTAATCATATTTTATATGAATTAAGTTACCCACAAGGTAAGATAATAAAAAAATAATAAAAAGAAGGGAAATTAAATAAATTTGAAAAAAAAATAAATAAATGAAAAAATAATAAAAATAAAAATAAAAATAAAATAAAAATAAAAATAAATATAAAAATAAAAATAAAAATAAAAATAAAAGTAAACATAAGGGAGTTCCGTATTAGTGTAAGCACATATCTATAAGGTTAATGCCAGCCCAATGAGTGTTGAGTGTTGATAAATCTTATCCGACATGTATGTCTAGGCTCTCAGGATTGGGATATAGGATGTCAAGGATGTACTCGGGACCTTAATAGAACTAGTAAAAAATAAATAACTAAGAGGGTTACTTTGGGCAATGCTCTATAATAGTGGGCCCTGCTGTGCCTAAATGAAAATAAAACTAAAAAATAAAAATAATAGTAAAATAAAAATAGAAAATAGAAAATAGGAATAAGGATAAAAGTAGGAGTAACAGTACTAAAATAAAATAGAATAAACCTCCTATCACTAGATCATAAGCGTAGGGATGTATTTAATCCTGAGTATAAATGTCATATTGTACACCGTCCCTTCATCATGTATTTACCCCTTTATATACCAGTTGTATCCCGTGCCTCAAGGGTTAGCTATATAGCAATTTAAATCAATGTCCAAGTTTAACCCTTTAGGGGCAAGGGATCCCAGCTGGTATATCCAGCCAGTTTCATTTCTGGAAATAAGGGTTTCCCTATTTCCCCCCCTCCAGTGTTCTTGTACACAATCAATACCATAGAAGATGAGTCCACTAGCGTCCCTTTGGTGGGCCTCATCAAAATGCCTGGACAGGCTGTGATTGGGGAATCCCTTTCTGATATTTTTAATATGTTCCCTAATACGAACAAACAGGGGGCGGGTGGTTCTACCCACATATTGGAGGTGGCAAGGACATTCTATAACATATGTGACGTGTGTACTTCGACATGTGATTAATTTATTGATACTGTATTCCTTATGGTCAGTGCGTGATTTGAACAGGATCTTCTTTCTGGGTTGCTTTTTTGTGACTCTGCATGGCAGGCATCTTTGGCATCTAAAAAACCCTTTCAAATCAGGGCAAATGTTAATTGGTTTTGGGGGGTCTATTACATTTCTTACAAGATAATTCCTTAAACTGGGTGCCTTTCTATATATAAATTTTGGTTTCACAGGAAGGATTTTTGATAGGACGAGGTCTTCCTTGAGGATTGGCCAATACTTTTTTATTATGTGTTCAAAGTCCTTAAATTGGCTGTTAAACCCGGTGATAAAGGCTATGTCTACTTCTTTATTCTTGTTTTTGTTCCTGCTTTGGAACAGGCCGTCCCTGTCCATATGCATGATCTCATCTTTTAACTTCAGAAGTCGATCTCTTTCATATCCTTTTTCTTGAAATATCCGCCTGGTAGCTAAAGTCTTCCCGCGTGTCACAATTACGACGTATGCGTAATAATTGTCCTTTGGGGACATGGAACTTCCACCATGGATGGTGACAGCTTGAAGAGGGGATATACCCATTACGGTCGGTGGCTTTAAAAAAAGTACGGGTAGATAGTGTATTCCCCACTTTAAAAATCTTCAGGTCCAGGTATTCAATCATATCATGACTCCACTTCCCGGTAAACGTGATACCATATTTGTTTGTGTTGAGGCCCTCCATGAATTTGGTAAGGCTGTCTGGTGTCCCGTCCCATAAGATGATGAGGTCATCTATGTACCTCTTGTACATTTTGATCTGGGGTATGTCTTTGCCATAAATGTACTTTTCTTCCCACATATCCATAAATAAATTAGCTACGCTAGGAGCGTAGCGAGCTCCCATTGCGACACCCTTTGTTTGTACATAATAGTTCTTATCGTACCAGAAATAGTTACATTCCATGGCCAGTTTCAGCCCTTCTAGGATGTAACTGATTTGTTGTTGTTTCATACTTGTATTCATATGAGTCCATCTCTGAAAAAGGGTCAGCTGAAAATCCCAAACCGAGCCATTGGGATACACCCACGGGTCACCGGAGGTAACCAGGAAACATAAAGGAACATCCACTCCAGACACCCACTCTATGCTCGCTGCCCCTGCAGGGGTGATTGTCTCTGGTGAGTGGGGATTACATTGGGGGGAGCACCTGGAGTCCCCAATCTTTTTCCTGAAGAACACAGAATTCACCGTTGACACACTCACCTATTATTATTTTTCTAAAGTTTGGACTGCACACAGACTGTGATTCTTTACTCCTGTACAATAGTTTTTTTCTTTTCACAGATTTTTTCCACAGAGTTCTGTCACACATATAAAGTTGCACACGTAGTCCTTAATATATGTACACTTGGGTATATGAACCTAAGTAGTTCTTTGCACATATGGTTCTGATATGTATATATTTTTCATATACTGTGGTCACATGTAGTTTATGTATGGTAAATTTTTTTTGAATATATAGGTGTAGTAGGTGTTGGCACTCCACAAACACCCCACCCTGAACACTAGTCTTTGTACTGTGTGTATACATTGAGACTCGTTTGAGTTTGCACTGCTAATGATATTTGTTCCTAATGGGATTTTGTCCCTAGATGCAACATATCACCACATACTAAGGGTGCCTTCTCTGAGGGGCATATTGTCACAGCTTAGACACTTTATGCCAAGCAAAATACTACTCAGTATTATTATTATTAGTATCATTATTTTTATGCACATTTATGGAACTACTTACAGTTTGGTAGACACACTGAGATAGTACTTTCCTCATTCACTTTATGGTATAGGTAACTATTAATAGATACATATAGGGTAGCGCCACTTCCCCATTTACTATACCCAATACTCAAATAGTCCCATCAGGGACTTACTAGGGAAGGCTGCACACCCTTTTCATTCCTAAGCGCGGACTTATTACATATAATAACCTTCTACAGGTAGCTTTAGGTGAACACTGTGCAGAGCTCGCAAAAAAATAACTTGTAGCTTATTTAGCTGCCTGCGGTAGTGATAGGATCAGGAAAACACCACCAAACTTCTACAGGTAGCTTTAGCTGAACACTGTGCAGAGCTCGCAAAAAACAAACTTGTAGTTTTAGCTGAACACTGTGAGGAAGACACACTACACTAACTTGTAGCTTTAGCTGAACACTGTTCAGAGGACGCACTACACTAACTTGTAGCTTTAGCTGAACACTGTGCAGAGGTCACACTACACTAACTTGTAGTTTTAGCTGAACACTGTGAAGAGGACGCACTACACTAACTTGTAGCTTTAGCTGAACACTGTGCAGAGGTTGCACTACACTAACTTGTAGTTTTAGCTGAACACAGGGAGGAGGATGCACTACACTAACTTGTAGCTTTAGCTGAACACTGTGAGGAGGACGCACTACCCTAACTTGTAGCTTTAGCTGAACACTGTGCAGAGCTCGCAAAAAACTATCTTTTAGCTTTAGCTGAACACTGTGAGGAGGACGCACTACACTAACTTGTAGCTTTAGCTGAACACTGTGCAGAGCTCGCACTACACTAACTTGTAGTTTTAGCTGAACAATGTGCAGAGCTCGCAAAAAACTAGCTTGTAGCTTATTTAGCTGCCTGCGGTAGTGATAGGATCAGGAAAACACCACCAACCTTCTACAGGTAGCTTTAGGTGAACACTGTGCAGAGCTCGCAAAAAACTAACTTGTAGCTTATTTAGCTGCCTGCAGTAGTGATAGGATCAGGAAAACACCACCAACCTTCTACAGGTAGCTTTAGCTGAACAATGTGCAGAGCTCGCACTACACTAACTTGTAGTTTTAGCTGAATACTGTGCAGAGCTTGCAAAAAACTAACTTGTAGCTTATTTAGCTGCCTGCAGTAGTGATAGGATCAGGAAAACACCACCAACCTTCTACAGGTAGCTTTAGATGAACACTGTGCAGAGCTCGCAAAAAAATAACTTGTAGCTTATTTAGCTGCCTGCAGTAGTGATAGGATCAGGAAAACACCACCAACCTTCTACAGGTAGCTTTAGGTGAACACTGTGCAGAGCTCGCAAAAAACTAACTTGTAGCTTATTTAGCTGCCGGCGGTAGTGAAAGGATCAGGAAAACACCACCAAACTTCTACAGGTAGCTTTAGCTGAACACTGTGCAGAGCTCGCAAAAAACGAACTTGCAGTTTAAGCTGAACACTGTGAGGAAGACACACTACACTAACTTGTAGCTTTAGCTGAACACTGTTCAGAGGACGCACTACACTAACTTGTAGCTTTAGCTGAACACTGTGCAGAGGTCGCACTACACTAACTTGTAGTTTTAGCTGAACACTGTGAAGAGGATGCACTACACTAACTTGTAGCTTTAGCTGAACACTGTGCAGAGGTCGCACTACACTAACTTGTAGTTTTAGCTGAACACTGTGAGGAGGATACACTACACTAACTTGTAGCTTCAGCTGAACACTGTGAGGAGGACGCACTACCCTAACTTGTAGCTTTAGCTGAACACTGTGCAGAGGTCACACTAAACTATCTTTTAGCTTTAGCTGAACACTGTGAGGAGGACGCACTACACTAACTTGTTGCTTTAGCTGAACACTGTGCAGAGGTCGCACTACACTAACTTGTCGTTTTAGCTGAACACTGTGAGGAGGACGCACTACACTAACTTGTAGCTTTAGCTGAACAATGTGCAGAGGTCACACTAAACTAACTTGTAGCTTTAGCTGAACACTGTGAGGAGGACGCATTACCCTAACTTGTAGCTTTAGCTGAACACTGTGCAGAGGTCACACTAAACTAACTTGTAGCTTTAGTTGAACACTGTGAGGAGGACGCACTACACTAACTGTAAATAGTCTAGCTGCCTTACTGTGGTACTAATAGGATCAAAAAAACACCAGCAATTTTCTTCAGGTAGCTGTAAATACTGTAACAAGACAAGCCTGCCTGTCAGTAGGAAGATAACAGGAACGGATCTAGTTAAACTCAATACAGTGTATATATATATATATATATATATATATATATATATATATATATATATACAACACCTGGGATGCATATATATACACAATTCACTGTAAGTGCAGCTAACTCACTGACTGTCCTGCCTAACCTAGCTAACTCAAATGAAATCACACTGTCTCTCTCTCTCACTAAGCATGCCGGAACACACTACACAGGGCCGCCGTGCAGGCGGCCTTATATAGTTTGGGGCGTGTTCTAAACCCCCTGAGCCATAATTGGCCAAAGCCACCCTGGCTTTGGTCAATTACAGCTCTCTCTACTGATGGTGCTGTGATTGTCCAAGCATGCAGGTCATAGTGCATGCTTGGCCAATCATCAGCCAGCAATGCACTGCGATGCCGCAGTGAATTATGGGCCATGATGCGCCACACGAATTTGGCGCGAACGGCCCATATCGTGCGCAATTCGGCGAACAGACGATGTTCAAGTCGAACATGGGTTCGACTTGAACACGAAGCTCATCCCTACTCTCGAGCCACATACAGCTTGTGTTCAGTGTGGTTCGGTCCCTGCCACTCACTACTAGCAGCTCTGCTGCTCTGCATAATCCAGCAGCTCTCCCTGCCAAACTCTACAAACTGGCTACTGGACAAACACAGCAAGGCTTACTAGACTGATATGCCTAACTTTCAGTAAATACACAATTGTTGTTTTAATGTTTATAATGTTAATACATTGCTGTACTTAGATGGTGGTGCCCTCTGTTTACAATCTGCACATTAAAGTATTTTCAAGACCTGGATATGGAGGAGCAACAACCACCTTTAAGTGACTTTTGGCTGAACTGTTATTTACTGGCAAGACCTTTTAGTCCTTCTAATTTTTTCCCAAAATAAATTAATACTTGATTTTGCGCCTTAGCCATTAATTCTTTCTCAAGAAAAACATAGGAGCTGGGGTGAAAGGAAAATGGCAACAGGTGCTCTGGACTGATGAGTCAAAATTTGAAATACCTGTCTATAGCAAAAGGCAGTTTGTTCATGAAGGGCTGGAGAGTGGTACAATATTCAGTGTCTGCAGGCAGTAGTGAAGCATTGTGGAGGTTCCTTGTTAGTTTGTGGCTGCATTTCTGAAAATGGAGTTGGAGATTTGGCCAATATCAATGTCATCCTAATGCTGAGAAATACAGACAGATATTTATCCATCATGCCAAAGGGAGGAATGTGCTTGGCCCCAAATGTATTCTGCAGTAGTAAAACTACCTTAAACATACACCCAACATCATTAGGAACTATCGTCAGTGTAAAGAAGAACGAGGAGTCCTGGAAGTGATGGTTTGGCCCCCACAGAGCCCTGATCTCAATAGCATCGAGTCTGCCTGGGATTACATGAAGAGACAGAATGACTTGAGGCAGCCTACATCCACAAAAGATCTGTGGGTAGTTCTCGAAGATGTTTGGAACAACTTACCTGCTGAGTTCCCTCAAAAACTGTGTGCAAGTGTACCTAGAAGAATTTAATTGTTTTGAAGGCAAAGGGTGGTCACACCAAATATTGATTTCATTTTGGATTTCTCTTCTGTTCATTTACTTTCCATTTTGCTAATTTAAAAAAATAAGCTCCTCTATTTCTGAAAGCCTTCCTATTTTACAAAATTTTTTCATACCTGCCTAAAACTGTTGCACAATAATATATATATATATATATATATATATATATATATATATATATATATATATATATATATATATATACATACTGTATTTATTGGCGTATAACACTCACTTTTTCACCATGAAAATTGGGTGCAAATAGTGTGTGCGTGTTATATGCCAATACTTCAATTTTAGCTGCCTCGGAGGGGACAGGGAGGGGGGCGGGACGAGCGCCATTAGATTAAATATTGTGAGAATCTCCTGCTTATTAGGCGGCCTCTGTAATAGGAAGCTGCTGCATTGATGACAACGGTGAGCCTGCTGCATTGATGACAACGGTGAGGCTGCTGCATTGATGACAACGGTGAGGCTGCTGCATTGATGACAACGGTGAGGCTTCTGCATTGATGACAACGTTGAGGCTGCTGCATTGATGGCACTTGTGAGGCTGCAGATGGGCATTAATCAGGCTGCATTGATGGCAATAGTGAGGCTGCAGATGGGCACTGACCCCTATGTTGCTTAAATATTAAATCCTTATTACATTTTAATTTTTTTCCTGAAACTTCCCTCTTAAAATTAATGTGCGTGTTATACACATGTGCGTGTTATACGCCGATAAATACGGTGTAGAGTTTTTGCAACTTTCATAGGTTAAATTCAAGGCTATAATTCTATATTTCATATCTAGGTGATGTGTTATTGCCTTGCCTACAAAATTGTATTTTGTTTGCTAGTAATTCTGCTTTATTTTGTGTTCTTACATGTAAGCACACACATTAAGTATACAATTAAGAATTTAACTTCTTGCTACTTCATTTTTAGCTATATCAATTGAAACAGCACAAAATTTATGGATATATCTAGAATAAATTATTGTGCAGGTTTTTTAAAAGCTAATTATTGATAAATGCATTTATGTTCAAGCAGGGTGGAACGTTTTGGTGCTAAAATAATGAGCACTATTGATTGCAATTACTGAAGAAAACAATGTGACTAATTTATCTTGATACAGCACAGAAAATTAAATCTTTTCCCCAATTGGTTATAGTATGGTGTGGTATAAACAATGAAAAGCAAATCCTAATTTCTAACCAGATATAGTTTTCCTTTAATTGTTGACCAGTCTTCTTCATCAATGATGCTGTTTGTTCTGCTGATTCTGCTGATGAAAAAAGATGATAATTTACTCCAGTGTCTTTAGAAAGATAGAATTTTCTTTGACTTATATTCTTCTGAAATCAAACAGTTATATGGAAAGGTTTTTCCATTCATTTTCTACCTATACAGTATGGTTTGAAAGAAAAATTCTACATCTTGGATGACTTCAGCTTGGCTCGCAGGGTAGACACATGAACTCCTTAAAACTGAATTCCAGATAAGACAGCTAAATGCACAGTTAAAATACATATAAGGTAGCTTTTTTACTTGTGAAAGGATTTGTATTTTTGTCCATACAACACCCTGAGGTTTACACATTCATATCAGATAAAGCAGCCAAATTGGTGACATCACACATCTCTACTGCAGTTAAAGGAGAAGTATATCTAAAGCTTGTTTTGGTTGCATTTCTCCAATGGATAACAGGAGTACAGTTCGTTCTGCACTCCTGTGACCCATTTTCAATGTTAAAGAGTCTATATGCCTGGACTTGCAGCTGGCTCAGCCCCTCAGTAAGCCGCTGAGAGTCTGAGACAGCTGCTCCCATTACCCGCACAGCTCAGTGATCCAGTGAGCACTGGAGGGGCAAAGAAAAGAGCTGACGACTGACAGTCACCAGCTCTCTGCAAGCTGAAGACAGAGAATTGAGTGATCAGCGATCTTTGATCACTGAATTTTCAGTCTTAGAGACAGTGGAGGACAGCTGCAGCTGGGATTGGTGCTGCAGCCGTCTAGATGAATATGACTGTTTTTTTTTTTTTTTTTTAAGCCATACTTTTCTTTTAAGAATCCCTAATGCGGATTGAACAAAAAAAAAACTGAGGAGCTCAGGAGGAGCTTACTGTACTAACTCTGCAATGTTAGAACAGCTGTCTTTCCACTGAGCTATTGTGTTGCGATAGGGGGACTGCCCCCCCCCCCCCAACAGAACACACCGGTCAGTGCTAACAGCCATGCTTGCCAGTGCTAATCAGATGCCAATCAGATTCTGGTTTTCTAGCATGCCTGTTCAGCCAGCTTCTGTGAAACGGGCTGGTGTACACACGGGCCAAACGTCGGCCAGTTTCTGTTGAACCGGCCAGGAACAACCAATATTCGGCCTGTGTGTATCAAGCCTAATCCTACACTATGATTACAGAATGAAGGAGCAGCAACATACTGATGAACTTATCTCCCTATTCACTCTGCTATCTAACCAAATGTTAGCATGGCTCTATATTTGCCAGCTTTTTTTAAGATTTGGCCACACAGAAACATGACTGCAGACTGCTTCTGCTGTATTCTCACTTAAAAAAAAACATAATGTTTCTTTCACTTGGAACATTGTAGTACACTTGAAAGGCCCCTAGCACTGCCCTCCTTTTCTCTGTGAAGGATATTACAAGAAGTTAATACCAGGTAAAATTCAAATACTTATACTAACTGCTTTTAAAGATATGTTACAATCAGACATTTAAACTAGCTGTGCCTAAAATGCACTTAAAGATTTGAATAAATTATTAACTGTATTCAATTTCTTTATATTTGCCCGAAGTTTAGAATTAGTGAGTTTTTTTACAATTTAACTCTGACAGGTAAATCTTCCACAGAGAAGATTAATATTGTAACTTACCACAAACAGTCTGCAAGAGACACTTTGCAGAGAGCTTTAAGTGATCAACATTACCGCATTTTCTGCTATGGCAACTAGGGAATACTTTGGACCTAGCTATAATTGTTGAACTACTTAAAATGTTGAGACAGTGACAAAGACTGTCACTAAAAAAATGAAAAATGGGCAACAACAAGAGATTTAGAGATGCTTCTAGAGACTTTGAAAAGTTATTGTAAAATCTAGTCTGATTCTAGTGAGAGAATCAGAACATGCTAACTGCAGGCAAGTATACTACTGGTAAATTAGTAGTAGATATAAGCTTAACCACTTCAGCCCCGGAAGAATTTACCCCCTTCCTGACAGCACTTTTTGCGATTCGGCACTGCGTCGCTTTAAGTGACAATTGCGCGGTCATGCGACGTTGTACCAAACAAAATTGACGTCCTTTTTTTCCCACAAATAGAGCTTTCTTTTAGTGGTATTTGATTACCTCTGCAGTTTTTATTTTTTGCGCTATAAACAACAAAAGTGCGACAATTTTGAAAAAAACGCATAATTTTGTACATTTTGATATAATAAATATCCCCATTTTTTTTTTTTTAAAAAGATAATTTTTTCTCAGTTTAGGCCGATATGTATTCTTCTACATATTTTTGGTAAAAAAAATCGCAATAAGCATATATTGATTGGTTTGCGCTTAAGTTATAGCATCTACAAAATAGGGGATAGTTTTATAGAATTTTTATTATTTTTTTTTTTTTTACTAGTAATGGCGGCAATCCACGATTTGTATTGTGACTGCGACATTATGGTGGATACATCGGACAATTTTGACACATTTTTGGGACCTTTGGCAAATAATACAGCAATTAATGCTATAAAAATGCATTGATTACTGTAAAAAAATGTCCCTGGTAGTGAAGGGGTTAACACTAGGAGGCGATCTAGGGGTTAACTGTGTTTCCTGGGAGGTGATTCTAACTGAAGGGGGAGGGGACTGACTAGATGAAGTGATGGATAACTAATAGGAACACACGATCTGTCACTCCTGTCAGAACAGAACAGGGAAGTGTGTGTTTACACATAATCGTCCCTGTTCTGTGTCTCCTGGTCATGATTGCTTGTGACCGGCGGTCATCGCGACCATTGGCCACGAGCATCGGCACCCCCGCTGTGCAGCATGCGCGCCTGCTATCCCGGCCCCCCAAGCCAACGTATAGTTATGAAGGCTCACGCAAGGGAGCCAACCTGCTGCAGTATAACTGCAGTGGTTGGTCGGGAAGCGGTTAAAGTGGTTGTAAAGCCTAAACATTTTTTTTTGCATAGAATACATTCTTTGCATTAAGGTAAAAAATGTTTAGGTGTCAGCATCCCCCCTCACCCCCTTTCACTCTCCTGAGCCCTCATATGATCCAGCGACATGTACATCTGCAGCTCTTCTATCCCCTCACTTCAGGGTCTCGCTGGCTTTGCTGGGGCAGCAGAAGCTATTGGCTTCCAGTGCTGTCAATCAAAGCCAGTGACAAAGGGGTGGGGGAAAGTCCCGCTGTCTGTATCAATGGACACAGCAGTGGGGCTCAGGTGCGAGCACGCACGAGTGCCCCCATGGGAAGCCGCCGGAGAGGGGCCAGGAGCGCCAGCGGGGGACCCGAAAAGAGGAGGTTTGTGGCCACTCTGTGAAATACTATGGCACAGAGCAGGTAAGTATATAAACACGCTTTGTTATTTATTTATTTTTGTTTAACCTTTACAATCACTTTAAGGTTTAGTCTGAACTGAAGTTTGGACCGAACCTCAGCTGTTCGGCGGTCAAACGCTCAAACAATTACCCATTTGGCAGGAACCAAACATCACGTACAATAGCAGTATTATTTAGATGGTTATGCATAACAGCTTGCCATTGTCAATAGTTGTTAAGGACACTGGCAAGCTGAGGCCAATAACGTCACCGGCCCCATTCACTTTCATGAATGGGAAACAACAAAATTAATTTTCATTTTTTCAGGCTAACCACATTTCAGCAAGTAGAGAGAATGCCTGTGGATCTTGCCAGAAATGCATTGTCCTTGCCACTTCTGGTGAGATGAACTTGCTCATTTACCAGTGTGAGAGTGGCTGTAGAGAAGCAAAGTAGTGAGTTCTTTGCTCTATATCTGCCAATTCTTTTAAGATTTGGTCATACAGAAAGCCTGAATCCAGCCTGCTCCTGCTGTATTTTCTCTTACAAAACATAATGCTCTATGAACCCATGTCATAGTTCACCTGTGTTAAATATTAATTTGTAAAATAAAGATTTTGTACTGAAAGAAAAAAAGGGGTAAAATATTTGTTTTAACAAAATTCTTTTATCACAAAATCAAATTTACCCAAAGCCATTACGCAGTAATTTTCCTTTGATACATGATATAGTAAACCAAAAACTTACCCTTGGGACTTTTTCAGACAACATTTTTAATGTGCCTACAAAGCATATCCATTTTTTTTAATGATTATTTCTTGCTGCATCCAGACTTAAAGTTAGTCATTTCTAACTAAGCTTAAATCTACTCCCACCCCCATTCTATTCTATATACTGTGTAAAAGAAAAGATGCCTACATTTACCTATTCTGAAGTTGCTCAGGTCCAGTCACATGATGGGGTCTCAGCACCAGCTTTAAATCATTGCCCAAGCTCTGCAGCCGTTGTCACTGCCTCTCTTTTATACTGAAGCCAGCACTGGGACCCAATCATGTGACTGAACCGGAGTGACTTCAGAATAGGTAAGTATAGACACCTTTCCTTTACATGATAAATATAATAGTCTTAGAATTGGGGGTGGGAGTAGAAGCAGGCTTCCACTTCGTCTGAAATTCCAGTTTAAACTGTACCATAAATGGCTTGCAAGGTGTTAACTGGTACACTTTGAACAAATGTCATCCTGTTTGTGTTGTATGAACACAGTCTGCCTCAACACATCAGCAAGCATGGCTTCCCTGCATATATTTCAGTAGTGAATGGTGAGCAGTAAAGTAAATAAGAGGGAGTATATAGCAGGCAGTAAGCTCAATTTACAAAGCTTTAGCATGGGGATTATCTCCAAATTAGTTATGTGACTTTATTTTCAAATCCCATTGGTCTCAGGCAAAAATAACTGTTGCTTTTTTAAACTACAGTGTACTTATTATGGCGTGTTAGCTTTGTAAATCGAGCCTATTATAAAGGATGCCTATTTTAAAGTATGTGCAGGACCTTAGGTGTACATTTGGCAGCAAAGGTATGAGGGCCCAAAGCTAAGCAGTCCGACAGGTAGCTATGACACTAATTCATCAATATTTGGCTTGTGCCCTTCCTTACACAAAAAAAAGCTTTTTTATAATGTGTTAATTAGGATTTATTGTTTCATCCAGAAATATGCAAAGAAAATGTGTGCTAACTTTCCTGCAGAAAATAGAGGAAGATTTTTAGTAAATATCTAAAATGCAGGGCCCCCTGATCCCTCTTGTATTGAAATGTATTGTAACTGTTCTGCCAACTTCCATTTTGCAAAGTTCTGCGCAAACTGTTGGTGCTATATATATCCTGTATAATAATAATAATATAATAATGTAGCGCTACCTCCACAGGAACTGCTGGTAATTTGGGTCCTCTGCTCTTGGTGTGTGAGGCCTCACTCCCCCTGACCCCATCAGTGTACCTTTCTGTAAACCTCAGCAGGCACACAAGAACTAGACTCACAACTTTATAAAAGATAAAGTAACTATATTGCCAGATTAAGGTCATTAAAGGATAACAAAATATATTGGAACTTGAAGTCAATCAGCATGAACACAATTTTAGAGATATAACTGACCTGTCAAGTCCTTTATTAAAATGGTTCATGCTCCAGCTTATACTGTGACTCCAAGCGCATCAACAATAGCTCTCCGTGTGAGAAGAAATGCCCCAAGTGGCCAACACAGAGTAAAACAAATGTAGACCAAACTATGCCACTTCAGAGCTCTCAAAACCCTAAATGCAGGGTTTAGGCCTGCAAGATGAAACTCAAAGTTAAACACAAACTGCCCTCAGGATAAAATGGTTGGAATAAGTCTTTATGGTAGGTTTTCTGTTGGCTATGTTGGGGCCCTTTAAGAACGTTGGCACGTAGGATAATGAGGATATGTCAATAAACTGAGTATTGCAGCAATATATCTGGAAGTTTGAACTCAATGACAGAGGAAACTCTTTGGTGTGGATGAATTTGTAAAAAGAGTGGGCCCAAGGGCAGCTGCCAGGTGGGAGAATGTGCGCAGGGCAATAGTTGGATGTAATAGTGGACACGGTTATAGCAGGTAAATGTAATAGCAAACACAACTCCAGCACTCTGGTGATCAGAACAAGAAATTAGGATACATTGGTTTTCATCTAGAATATCACAAGCAATTTCTAGAGCAGCAGTTATGAGGTCTGGGTCTGTCAGTTGTTTGAGAATAGATGCAACACTTAACAGTGGGTCTGTGACCCTCTCACCAGTTCCTTCCTTGGCAACAATCTCATGGTGGTTGGTTGAATGAATGGCGGGGGCCCCCTTTCCTGTAATTGCCTGAAAGTAGAAGCAGTTAGGATGGATTCTTCCTCTGGGCAGTAATGGATCAGTTAAAAGCGGGTGTCTCGGGTAAGTTTCAAAACAAATGATCAAAGAGTGGACCCAATCCAATCCAGACTCCTGGCTCTTGTAAGCAACAGCGTCCAGTGAATTCAGCACAGGAGCGGCTCGGCAAGCTCAGCCCAGCACTTCTTACTTGGTTAGTGCTCTCCCCCAACTGCCTGCTCTATCCCGGGCTCTTCCTTTTATGTGACCCCTTTTGCTTCCAGGTATTTGTGAGTATTCGTGTTGCTTTCCTGTAATGATTGTGGCTTGGATACTTTAGACTACATCTCCAAGAGAGCTCCTGAACAAAGTCAGTCACTAGCTGGACAAAGCACAGCGGTACTACTGTCTTGTGGAGGGAATTAGTAACATTTCCCTGTGTAATAATAATAATAATAATAAAACAATGTAATATTATCAATATTTATGTTAACTTTCGTTCCATAACCTTTCTATATATCACATAGTTTCCAAATGAGTTAATGTTAAGAAAGCAGAAATTAAAAAAAATGAAAAAACAGTTGAAACAGTTTACAAGCATTCAACAGCTTGTTATATCTGAAGATTTATTTAGAGGCCTTGAAGGAAACTCTGCTAATGTAAACATCAATTGCTGAATCTCTAAGGCCTTCTCTCTGTATTCAGCCTGCATTTGAATAATGATGTCCAGCCTAACTTTTTCTTGTGACTCCCTGACACCCGTCACCTCCCTGCTAGCCTGGTGTGGCTGATCAAGCTGTTCAAACAACTGGAAGACATCAGAAGTTAAACACTCATTATTTTAATTTGATGCTAATCATGTGTTAATGAGACTAATCCTTGCAATGATTCAGGTAATTTGCTTAATGGCTGCCCAGAGTACAGATTACAGCAATCACTCAAGACTGATAAGATGTCTGTTGCCGGAGAGGTTGTCAGGTGGATGGTGTAGGTAACAAGGACTCAGGGAATGATTTTGTTCTAGGTAGTAGAAGCCTACAAGGTTAAAACATTTTGGTATCTATACAATTTGTTTAAAGCAAAACAATAAGGTTTTTTTTTTTTTGGGATATTACATTTGGTTAGGAAATTGACATGGTTAGATGATCAGTGAACCTAGAAATCAGGTTGTTAATGGTTGCCCATGGTTTACTGAAATTTGTCAGGCTAGCTATGCATGTAGAATAGAAATGCAGCATGCACAGTCCAGCAAGTTATATAAGGTTCAGTCAAAAAGACAGTTCTTAACAACAATTTAGTAATTATTTTGTATAAAATAAATCAAAATACATATCAAATTAAGTTTAAACAATACACATAAATATAACATAGGGATAAAACCATAAAACTGTTCAGTGGCCATTAAAACAAATAGTTCAAAATAACACCTCAATATATCCACTCTCAGTGGTATAACATGCTAGTGCTTAACAAAATTCATATAAATTATAAAATCTATAAACTATATTGGTGTCCATTTGATGCAAAAATGTCTAAAAAATCCACTCCTATAAAGAGCTGGTGCTTCACACCTTTATACTTATGCCCCATACACATGGTCGGATTTTCCGACTGAAAATGTTCGATAGGAGCTTGTTGTCAGAAATTCCGACCGTGTGTAGGCTCCATCAGACATTTTCCATCGGAATTTCCGTCACACAAAATTTGAGATCTGGATCTCAAATGTTCCGATAACAAAATCCGTTGTCATAAATTCTGATCGTGTGTACACAATTCCGATGCACAAAGTATCACGCATGCTCGGAATCAAGCAGAAGAGTCGCACTGGCTATTGAACTTCCTTTTTCTCGGCTTGTCGTACGTGTTGTACGTCACCGTGTTCTTGACATTCGGGAATTTCCGAAAAGATTTCTGCGACCGTGTGTATGCAAGATAAGTTTGAGCCAACATCCGTCGGAAAAAATCCATGGATTTTGTTGTCGGAATGTCCGATTGTGTATACGGGGCATAAGTCTATTCCCATTGGATCAGATTTTTTTAAACCTATCTTTAAAAGATGATCAAACAGCACTGTGTAATGATGCTAGATAAACAGGGAGGTAGAAAGCCACTTGATTCTTTTAATATTCCCTTGCCAATACCCTAAGAAAGCTGGCATTCAAAAAAAAAAAAGAACGCTATTGCATTTCTGAAAGTGTCTGACAGACCAGTAGACTATGTGTATTGTTGGATGGCATCACAATCTAGACTACATATATTGTATATATATTATATACAAGTGACTAGCTAGGGGTGTGCTAAGGTCTGTTACAGTAGCACAGAATCATACAGAAAAACAGAAGACAGAGAAGAAGACGGCGAAGACCAGGCCACCGCTAGCAAAAGAGCGGCAAAAGAGCAGAAGATAGCGGAGGAGCCTGGCAGAAGAACCGGACACCGGGAGAAGAGGCCGGGGAGCGCGGAGAAGTTGGAAGAAGACCCCCGAAGTCGGAAGAAGACTCCGAAGTTGGAAGAAGACCCCCGGAGCTGCCTAATAAATTACTTTTAAAACATGTGTAGTGTGTTTTTTTATTGACACTTTTTGCCCTAGGTGAAGTACCATGTACCCCATACTCATTCACATAGGGTGGGGGGCCGGGATCTGGAGGCCCTCTTATTAAAGGGAGCTACCGGATTCCGATAAGCCCTCCGCCTGCAGACCTCGACAACCAACGGCCAGGGTTGTCGGGAAGAGGCCCTTGTCCTCATCAACATGGGGACAAGGTGCTTTGGGGTAGGGGGCCACAGGGCGCCCCCCCGCCCCAAAGCGTCCACCCCCCATGTTGAGGGCATGTGGCCTGGTACCGTTCAGGAAGGGGGGCACTCGCTCGTCCCCACCCCCTTTCCTGACCGGCCGGGCTGCATGCTCGGATAAGGGTCTGGTATGGATTTTGGGAGGACCCCCATGCCGATTTTTCAGCGTAGGGGGTTCCCCTTAAAATCCATACCAGACCTAAGGGCCTGGTATGTCCCTGGTGGGAACCCACACCGTTTTTTTAATTTAAAATTTGGAGCAGCGTTCCCCCTCATGATTCATACCAGACAGCTGTCAGCAATGCCTGTCGCTCATCGGGAAAGGAAAAAAAAGTTTTCCTTTCCCGATAAGCGAGCCAGCTCAGCCCTGGTTCCCGCGACGGGGCTCGCAGGTGTCAATTCACACCGATAACAGCGGCGAGATTGACACAATATCGCGATCACCTACTGTAGGTCCTACCATCAGAATGGACAACATAGCTGTTTGGTTGACAGACTCTTCCATGAACCATGGCCAGTTTGTCAAGCCCACGGGATGTCTCCATCCTTACCACCTGCCCAGGCTCCAGAGGAGAAAGGCGTCTGGCTGATTACTTTGTGCCTGAATGTAAATAAAGCAGTCTGAATATCAGTCTCAACTCTTGGCAGGAGCTGGGATGGGACCATCGGAATCAGAGTCCTGGTTCGTTGTGATAGTAAAGGTTGTGCCGGAAAAGGCATGCCATCCCTAGGTGTGATGCAGAGGTTGAGTAGGGCTGCATAAATGTCAGAACCATCATGTGCGCATTTCTCTAGGAGATGCTTGGCCAACTGTAAAGGAATATTGTAAGTTCTGTATAAAATTGTATTCTATTTTATACGTATTGCACACTACCCTCACTGTGCATACGACACTAGTAATGTTTTCATTACATGTTTGCATTCTTTCGAGTCCTGATTAGAATCAGCCTGCCTATGTTATGCCCCTTGTTACCATAAAAGTACAATTGTAATATTAATGTGATACCTACGTAATCGTGTATAAAAACTTTCAATTGCGTCATAATAAAGCAGAACAGTTATTTGGAAAGATTCTGAATGTATCTTTTGTGTCTGTTCCCTACTGCAGTAGTTATTATTAATTTGGAACCACTAATTAATATGAGAATAGGAGTTGCCTATCTATAAAATTCCATGTCACGACTTTACACTACGCTCTGCAAGACCATTGGATCTAGGATAATTGGCACTGCTACTAACATGCTGAAAATCCCATTGGTGAGCAAAGTTCTTGAATTCTCTACTTGAAAATGATGTTGCATTGTCAGTCATCAATCGATAGGGAATTCCATGTGTGGAGAATATCCGCTTTAATGTCCTGATCACTGTGTTACTGGAAGTGTTTGGGAGGACATAAAATTCTTACCAGCCAGAGTACGAATCTACCAAGACCAGATAATCCTTGTTTGACCACTCAAATATGTCAGCTGCTGTGATAGACCATGGTCTGTCAGGTATTTGGTGAAGAGTTAACCTCCCTAGCGGTATTCCCAAGTGTGGCTTGGGGTGAATTTTCAGTACCAAAAGCAGTAACCCCGAGTCACACTCAGGATCGCATCGCAGGATCCAGGCAAAGTTACTTACCCTGTCCCCAGGATCCTGCAATGTCGCCCTGCTGTGTGTGCGAGCTGTGTCTCCGCTCAATCTATCACAGTGCCAAGCTCCTTTCCCTGCTAGCATTGCGCCGCACGGGGACGGAGCACGCCACCAAATTCAAAAAGTTAAAAACACATTACACATACAGTACACTGTAATCTTACAGATTACATTATTGTATCACATTATTTCACAACCCTTTTGTCCCTAGTGGTTTGTCCAATGCCCTGCATGCAGTTTTATATTATATATACTGTTTTTTCTGCCTGGAAACTGGAGATTGTCCATAGCAACCAAAAAGTGTCCCTTTACATCAAAAGCGGTTTTAGACCAGCTAGAAAACAGCGATAATAAATTGGAATCACTTGCAGAATTGAGCGATAGTGGTTTGTGGGGAAATTTGTCATCAAACACTGAAAGTAATGACAGCGACAATTCTTCAACTGAGCAAATTTCAGTGTTTTTGATTTGATTACATTATTGAATATTTTTTATTATTATTATATTATTATTTGTTATAAATAATTATAGTTATTTATTATATTATAATTTATGATTTTGTGCTTCAAATTTTATCATACCCGGGCTGTCTACTAGACTCTTGTTTGGACAGATTTAAGTGTGTTTTCCCTAAGAATTGCAGGCCTACAATATAAAATGCCAAATTTCCATGCAAAACATTGTAGCACTTTGAGCATCAAAAATCTGACATAATACCGCCAGGGAGGTTAAAGGTTCTGTCATCTGGTGCTGTCATAGAGCATTGCAGGGGGTACATCTGGAAACTTCTCTTTCAATGTCAGTGTATATAGTGGGCCAAAACATGGTTTCACGTGCCCTTCGCTTAGTGGAATGAATGCCAAGATGACCTTGATGGAGCTGTGCCAAGTAGTATTTCTGGATAGAGTGAGGGATAACATATCTCTGACCACACAGGATTAATCCATCATCCACTGTCAATTCATTCCTCATAGAGTAGAATGGTCGGATATCATGTGGGATTTCCTTAAAGAAGCCAGGCCACCCATTAAGAATGATGTCCATAAGGCATTGACAGGTGACATCTGCCTGTGTTTCTTGCTTTAGTTCCTGAATCCTTCTGAATGACAACACCCCATCCAGAGCCAACACATTATAATCCTTAATAGCTTCAGAGTTATCAGAAGTAGGGAGGTGTGCACGTGAAAGAGCATCCGCAACAAACAGTTCACGGCCTCGTTTATAGATTACATTCAGGTGGTAGCATTGAAGCTTTAGCATCATTCGCTGGATGTGTGCAGATGGTGTGTGCAGGGGTTTTCTCAATATGGTTATGAGTCATAAATATAATCATGAAATTTTACACAGGCAAATACTATTCCGAATAATTCCTTCTCAATTTGATCATAGCATGCTTCAGTCTCAGTGAGGGCTCTTGATGCAAAAGCCACGGGCCTCCCATCCTGAAGACAGACTGCGCCAAGACCATGCTGGGAAGCATCAGCAGACAATACCACCGGCTTCTGCACATCAAAATACTGTAGGACAGGTGGATTGGTTAATAGTGCTTTCAATGTATCTACAACAGCATGTTGTTCAGTCCAACACCAGTCCGGCATCTTGACACAAAAGCTGACGGAGTGGAGATGTTATCTCACTGTAGTGATGAATGAACTTTGAGAGATAATTGGTCATGCCAAGAAACCTTTGCAATCCATGTTTGTCGTCTGGAGCTAGCATTTGATGGATGGCTTTGTTTTTTTCTGGGTCAGGCTTGACACCTTTATCCATGAGAAGGTGTCCAACATATGGCACTTCTGAGACCCTGAAGCGACATTTGGTAGGGTTGAGCTGCATATTGATGGCTCTGACATGGTTTAGTACGCATTTAAGTTTGTCATGTTCCTCAATGGAGGATCCCCAAATCAAGATATCGTCCATTGTCATGGAACGTCCCACACTCTGCTTGAGTGCTTCCGTCAGTATACCGCTTCCTAAGTTCTGGAACACGAGTCCAACGGATCTGGCTATAGGAACTCCCAAGAACTAGACAACACCAGTCTTGGAGTACATCAGGACTAACTCTTTATTTGAGATCTCACACAAATTTTTACAGCAGGATGACTCAAAGCTAACCTAATTAACATGAGCTAATTATCTAATCCTTTATACAGCCTAGGTGACTGAGACATGACCTTTTGCCCAGACTTGTGGTCACCGAGCTTCACACAGTAACAAAGTTAATTAACACAAACAACAATGGGTGAAAAGACTCTTAGAGCCACACTAGACTTATTTACAATATACACATTATAGCAGACAACAGACAGGTAGCTGGAATTAATGACATTAGCATTTAACAGTAGGAGTCCCAACGGTATGGATCAGTCACTATTCTAATATGGCATATAAAGGGTTCCCAGAGTCTTGTGTCTTAGGGGGACATGGAGCTGAATCCAAAGTAACACCAACCCCAGGGTCCCCAGGCATACAGCTCACAGAGCGCACCATTCCCCCAAATGCCAGGGCCCATAATCGGTGGGCAAGAGGCTTGCGTTCAGTCCCCTCCAAAAGCCTCTGTCCCGGGTGAGTCTGTCACATCCACTATTTCACATGTCTGTCCAGCAAAGAGCTGTTCCATACATCTCTTAAAGACTTTGCTTCCAGTTGAAATTCCATATGGCATCCATAAGCATTTGTATCTCCAATATGGGGTCATAAATGTTGTGAGTAATGATGATTCCTCATCCAGAGGGATTTGCCAGAATCCACATTTTGCATCTAGAATGCTGAAGAACTTTGCCTGTGGCATATCAGTGATCACTTGCTCTACAGTTTTTAATGGGTGATAAGGCCTCGGGACAGCCTTATTGAGGTGCAAAGGATCAATGCATATGCGGACAGTGCCATCTTTCTTGACTACTGCTGCCATGGCAGACACCCAGGGGGTAGCCTCCTGCACTGGTGCAATGATGCCCGGTCTAGTCATCCTTTCCAACTCTTGCAAGACTGTGGGGTTGATTTACTAAAGGCAAATCCACTCTGCACTACAAGTGCACTTGGAAGTGCAGTTGCTGTAAATGTGAGGGGGAGTTCTGAAATCAGGGGAAGCTTTGCTGATCTTATCATCCAATCATGTACAAGCAAAAATGCTGTTTTTTTATTTTCCTTGTATGCCCCCCTCGGTTCTACAGCGGCTGCACTTCCAAGTGCACTTGCAGTGCACTTGTGGTGCAAAGTGGATTTGGCTTTAGCAAATAAACCTCTTTGTCTTTTATAGTCAGTGGGATCCTTCGAGGGGCATACACAGTGGGCTGTACCATTTCATCTAAGCGCATGTGATTCATGACTGGAAGCTTACCAACAGTGTCAGTTCGAAATAAGTCCTCATAAGCGGTCATCTCAGGAGCCTGTTGTTGTACTGCATGTACTTCTGCACTGAGTTGGATTAGATTTCAATTCATGCTGTCTGGTAAGCCTAGCAGGATCTTAACATTTCTTTCCACAATTAAGAATAGCAGCTTGTCCCCTGATAGATCAAAGGTAGAAGTGCCCAGTGTCTGAATTGTTTGACCTCCGTAAGCTATCAGGTTTACTTTATTTGTGGACATTGGAGAGGTAGTCACATGGTGAGGGAAATAATTATTGGCATGAACATCGAGTGGGATATAAATGCATTTATCAACAATAGTTAGGTCTGCCCTTTGCTACTAATTTCCCCCTTTTTTTAGATTTGAATTTTTCTTATTCTTTATGGTTATTTAAACATTTTTTTTTTTTATTTAATCACTCACTCAGATTGACTTATTACATTTGTTTGGTGTTATTGGTGTTTAATATTACCATGAGATGTTGTTGCTCCTTGGCTCTCTACGATGCGTGTTTTCCTCTCCCACTAGCTCAATTACCACTCCTGCTATATTTTGTAGCCTTTGTGGTATTTTTTATTCCGTTGGGAATATATTGTTAAGGTCCTTTTATTTTTTATTTTTTTATAATAATTACTATATAGTCTTTTATTAATTATTAAAGGGCCTTTTTGGCGAGATTATTTTGCTATGGGAAGTTTTTATTAAATTTCCGTATAAAAAAAAAAAAAAAAATTACAGTAAACTTAATTTGTTTGCCTTCGTCTTTTGACATGCTTTTTGAGGTTATCAGATCATGGATATTTTTATCTATTTTCTATAACCTTTCATATAACACATTCTTTGTTATTTCCTGCCTGTGAAGCGCACATATTATTGTACTTTTGGGTCTGCTTCCGGCTATTGTGTTCCAAATATGAGAGGATCATCATTTCCGCCCCTCTGGAACGCATGTAATTTTCGTTTTCCTTGTATCTGTATCTTTATAAACTTCCGAACGTCACGCCCACGCCCCTGATGACGCACGCTGGTGATGAAATGTCGGGCGGAGCTTAGAGACGAGCGACACATCGGAGAGGATAGAGTAGCTGCGGCTATCTTAGTGGTAGGAAGCGCCGGTCACTTTCTTTATCTGCTTTAACCTTACTTCTCATGTGTGAATTTTGTTTTGTTTCTATTTGTAAGATTTTGCAAAATAAATTTGTTCTTACTTGGGATGTTTGCGCAATGAGTTTATCTTTTCTCATTCCCATGTATACTTAAATATCCTGCTGCATCTCTGGAGTGTACCCTTTTGGCATAACCATTCTGGTTAAAAGCATATACCGCAATTCTGGGTTTATTAATGGAGTGAGGAGCTCTGAGCAATGAGAGGAGCTTCTTCGATTTATGGGAAACGTGGACACCACCTAATAATGATATGCTGTTTAACCCACTTGCTGACGGTAAGGATCAGTGTGTTTGGGTGATGGTGATGGGCTCTTTCTCCTTTCACGTCTACAGAGATTTATTATGAACTGACTCAGATTGCCTAAACCTGGAATTCTTTCACAATTCAATATATGGACTTTTTGAATATGATCTTTTTATAGCGCTACACCTATACCCGTATGTTTTTTATTGCACCCAACAAAATTGTGTTAGCTGCTTATATTTACTATTTTTGTGACAGCGCAACAAATTAGATTTGTATATTTTGTTTCTTTGGTATTTTTTGTGTTGCTGCTTATTTTGTTGTTCTGCAAATGGATGTATTTGATTTTAGGGCTGCATATGTCATTGATACTGAGGGTATCTTCAATGAGACTAGCAGTTCCAATGATGATATTAGTGGCCAATTTATGAGACTTAAAAATGTAATGACCACTGAGCTTCATACTAAGTGGGACATTTCCTTTTTTGAAAAGTATCTGGAAAATAAAACGGTCCCTCGTAGCTTAAGATGGGATGTTACCCCATTGAGCGATGTTTCAGATACTGGTGAATGGTTTAAGTTTTTCAAGGATGCTGGCTTGAAATTTATTGAGCATCTATTGGGGAATAAATTGCAGAAACTGTTAAAGGTAGACACAGAGATCTGCGCCCTCAAAGAGAAACTTAACTCATTCAAAGGCAGTGAGGATTATGTTAAAAAATCAGAGCTCCTTAGGAAACACCTTGAGAAGGAGGAGACGGAGCAAAGAACTAAAAAAAGAAAACATTTCTTAGGGATGTTTCTGATTATCATAATAAAGAGGTTTTCAAATGACTAATTAAGGCTAATTTAGGCACTAACACTGCACAGGTGGATTTGGCCAATGGCGGAAGGCTATCCACCCAGGTTCAGAACTTAGACAATACTCAGGCCTCCTCATCATATCCAGCTTTTAGTCGCCCACAGCCACTGAGATCCTCCTTTAAAGGTGGACCTAGGGGGGTAGGAGTAAGAAAAAAGGAGGACAAATTAAGCCCCGGATTCCTCTTCCAACTACTGTTCATAATCGTTTTGAGCCTTTAGGAAGAAGGGGTAGCCCTCAGTCAAATAATAGGTACATCACTGAGTACCGTGATGATTGGGGCACCGACTATCACCAACAATATAACTATTCCCCAAGAACACCATCTAGAGGGAATTGGTGGCAGGAATCTAATCATCCTCCTGCGTTCAACCATTCTGAAAGAGATGGCCCCATTGGGAGAGACTTTGGTAGAAATTTTTTTCCCGGGGTCCAGAACATCAAAAGGGGCATAGACCCAAAAGGGGTTCCAGAGGGGGGGGGATCTGCACAAAAAAGGAGGCGGGTTTAAGGGACTCGGGCATTTTCAATCTTAGTAAGGCCACTTTAATCAATGAGGAGAAGCATGTTCTCAATCATGGGTTGAAGTCTGCCCCCTCTAAACCCTTGAATAAATTTGAAACATTCATTGATATTCAAAAATTCATCCGTAAAATCAATATTCAGCGCTATATGTTGGGTAATTCCTATTATTCTAGTGTTGCGAAACCAGGTAATATGAGAAATTCTGGTTTGGCTAATGCCTCACTGTTCAACCCCCCAGGCCCTGTGGCTCTGGCCATCAGTGTCTTTAGGGATCTTGGTAATGAGGACTTATATTCCCTAGAGGTAAAGAAAAATAGAAGTGAATATATGTTTAAGAAAGGCCTAGAAAGACTGAAGGACCGAGATGACATAGTAGTACGCCCCGCCGATAAGGGGGGGATAGTGGTTCTCGATAAAGAAGCTTATAATGCAGAGATGCTACGATTATTATCAGATCTTACCACTTACCTTCCCCTAAAAGGCAATCCCACTGCAAGCTACAGAAGGGAACTTGTTGGCTTGGTTGAGGATGGATTTGAGAAGAACATTATCTCAAAAAAAGAGAAAGCCTTTTTGATTCCTATAGTGCCAAGGGTTCCAGTGATTTACTATTTACCTAAGGTGCACAAGGATCCTGTTTGCCCCCCTGGAAGACCAATCGTTAGTGGCATTGATTTGGTTACTTCCAGGGTGGGCAAATATATTGATCACTTTTTACAGCCTTTGGTCACTAAAACTCCCTTGTATTTGAGAGATTCCACTCAGGTGATCAGTTTATTGCAACATATAGAATGGAAGGACACATATATATTCACAACTGCGGATGTTTCCTCTTTATACACTGTGATTTCTCATCAGCATGGGAGGGAGGCAGTGGACTATTTTTTACAGCAGGACCTTCTTCATGTCCGTCAAAAAAACTTCATTTTGAGATTTTTTGATTTTGCGATGGAGCGGAATTATTTTTGGTATAATGGCTCCTATTATGTTCAGTGTAGGGGGGTTGTCATGGGGGCAAAATTTGCCCCCAGTATGGCCAACCTTTTCATGGCCAAGTGGGAGGAGGATGTCATCTATGGAGAGCCCAGATCTGATTTGCTGCTCTGGGAAAGATACATAGACGACGTCCTCCTCCTGTGGGATGGCACCCTGGACACACTTCATTTTCAGTTTGAATCTGAATGACAGGGGCATTGTTCTGACTCACAAAGCAAGTAATGTGGAGATTAATTTCCTTGATTTGAAGATTAGAGTGATAGATGGGCAGATTATTACTTCTACTTACTTCAAGGAGACCGACCGGAATGGTTTTATAGATACCAAGAGTTGTCATCATAAATCCTGGTTGAAATCAATTCCCAAAAGCCAGTTTCTTAGGTTGAGGCGTAACTGTACGAATCATGATGATTTTGATAGTGAGGCCTCAATCCTTAGAAAGAGTTTTATGGAAAAGGGTTATAACTCGGCTGAGCTAGATGAAGCTCTTAGTCTAGCTAGAGCCAGAAATAGGGAAGAACTTCTGACGTTCAAGCCAAAGAAAACAGATGATTCAAATTAAATTTTCTTTTATTACTGGCTATTCCATTCAGCACTTTGCAATAAAAAAGATAATGCAAAAGCATTGGAAAGTGCTGAAGGTTGACCGACTTTTGGCCTCTGTTCTACCGGAACAACCACGGGTATTTTTTATTTAAGGGTGTCTAAGGGAATGTTTGACCATTCTTCCAGAAGCGCATTTGTGAGGTCGAGCACTGATGTGAACGAGAAGGTCTGGTTCACAGTCTCCACTCTGGTTCATCCCAAAGGTGTTCTATCAGATTGAGGTCAGGACGCCTTAGAACAGGAAGGGGTTATCCCCAAATGGTTCCTACAAAGTTGAGAGCATGAAATTGTCCAAAATGTATTGGTATGCTGACGCCTTAACAGTTCACTTCACTGGAACTAAGGGGCCAAGCCCAACCCCTGAAAAACAACCCACACCATAATCCTCCCTCCTTTGACCAGTGCACAAAGCAAGGTTCATAAAGACATGAAAGAGCGAGTTTGGGGTGGAGGAACGTGACTGGCCTGAACAGAATCTTCACCTCACCTTGAGGCGATTCAGTTAGCATTTGTAGCGCTTTACAAATCATTCATTCATTCATTCACTCAACCCGAAAGAACACCTTTGGGATGAATGCCTTCTCGTCCACATCATTGTCTGACCTCACAAATGCGCTTCTAGAGGAATGGTCAAACATTCCCATAGACACACTTCTAAACCTTGTGGACAGCCTTCCCAGAAGAGTTGAAGCTGTGATAGCTGCAAAGGGTGGGCCAACTCAATATTAAACCCTATGGACTAAGACTGGGATGCCATTAAAATTCATGTGTGTGTAAAGGCAGGCATCCCAATACTTTTGGTAATATAATATATATATATTGTACAGGACACTGGGAATGTGTCCTGGATGGCAGGTACATTCCCCCAATGTTCGAGTTGTGGTCCCTTTAAGGGGGACAGTTTCAGGGCTCTGTGGTACTCAGGGGTTCTAACCAATACAGGGTGAGGTGTCCCTGGTTAGGTTTGGCTGGAGAGGCCTGACTTCCAGGACTATCGGGAGCGCTACATTTATATTAGGGACCTGGGATTTCGAAGGTTCAAAGAAACTTGGGGGGGCCTTCAAACCCTGACTACCAGGACTTTGGTTCCAAAGGGGTTAAGTCCCAGGTGAAGGAGGCTTGAAAGGCAGCAGAGGGAAATCAGCACCGGTGTCAAGGAAGTGAGTGGAAGAGAGAGAGACTCATAAGCTGTGCAGCAAGTGTGAGCTCTAATCCAAACTAATCCAAACGGAGACATGGGCTGCTAACCCCCTGTGTGGCTTGTGTGGCTTGCACCGCTACTTGGAAGAGCCTAGCCCCTGCATGGGACCAAAGACTAGCAGTGAGCCTGCTGTTAAATTACCACTACCAGGATTTGGACTGTTTATTTAATTTGGCTGAAGTAAGCTGTCATTTTGTTTAACCGTGATTAGAATAAAAGAACTGTTTGCTTTCATCAACTGGCTAGTGGTTATTACAGATCTACCCCCAGGTTACAATATATATATATATATATATACATTATCCACTATACAGTATCTCACAAAATTAGTACACCCCTCACATTTTTGTAAATTTTTTATTATATGTTTTCATGTGGCAACACTGAAGAAATGACACTTTGCTACAATGTAAAGTAGTGAGTGTACAGCTTGGATAACAGTGTAAATGTGCTGCCCCTCATATTAACTCAACACACAGCCATTAATGTCTAAACTGCTGGCAACAAAAGTGAGTACACCCCTAAGTGAAAATGTCCAAATTGGGCCCAAAGTGTCAATATTTTGTGTGGCCACCATTATTTTCCAGTACTGCCTTAGCGCTCTTGGGCATGGAGTTCACCAGAGCTTCACAGGTTGCCACTGGAGTCCTCTTCCACTCCTCCATGACGACATCACGGAGCTGGTGGATGTTAGAGACCTTGCATTCCCCACCTTCCGTTTGAGGATGCCCCACAGATGCTCAATAGGGTTTAGGTCTGGAGACATGCTTGGCCAGTACATCACCTTTACCCTCAGCTACTTTAGCAAAGCAGTAGTGGTCTTGGAGGTGTGTTTGGGGTTGTTATCATGATGGAATACTGCCCAGTCTCTGAAGGGAGGGGATCATGCTCTGCTTCAGTATGTCACATTATATGTTGGCATTCATGGTTCCTTCAATGAACTGTAGCTCCCCAGTGCCGCCAGCACTCATGCAGCTCCAGACCATGACACTCTCACCACCATGCTTGACTGTAGGCAAGACACACTTGTCTTTGCACTCCTTACCTGGTTGCCACCATGCACATTTGACACCATCTGAACCAAATAAGTTTATCTTGGTGTCATCAGACCACAGGACATGGTTCCAATAATTTGTGTCCCTAGTCTGCTTGTCTTCAGCAAACTGTTTCCGGGCTTTCTTGTGCATCATCTTTAGAAGAGGCTTCCTTCTGGGAAGACAACTATGTAGATAAATTTGATGCAGTGTGTGGCGTATGACCTGAGCACTGACAGGCTGACCCCCCACCCCTTCAACCTCTGCAGCAATGCTGGCAGCAATCATACATCTATTTCCCAAAGTCAACCTCTGAATATGACGCTGAGCACGTGCACTCAACTTCTTTGGTCAACCATGGCGAGGCCTGTTCTGAGTGGAACCTGTCCTGTTAAACCGCTGTATGGTCTTGGCCAACATGCTGCAGCTCAGTTTCAGGGTCTTGGCAATCTTCTTATAGCCTAGGCCATCTTTATGTAGAGCAACAATTCATTTTTTCAGATTATCAGAGAGTTCTTTGCCACGAGGTGGCATTTTGAACTTACAGTGACCAGTATGAGAGAGTGAGAGCGATAACACCAAATTTCACACACCTGCTCCCCATTCACACCTGAGAACTTGTAACACTAACGAGTCACATTAAACCAGGGAGGAAAAATGGCTAATTGGGCCCAATTTCGATATTTTCACTTAGGGGTGTACTACTATCTATCTATCTATCTATCTATCTATCTATCTATCTATCTATCTATCTATCTATCTATCTATCTATCTATCTATCTATATAAAATAAACTTCAGCTAAACTAAACGTGCCAGAAATGTAATTGTTTGTGAAGCTGTTAAATTGATGGGTTTAGTTTGGCTTTAACTGGTTCCTTTTTCCTTTCACTGGGGAAAGGTAAGTAGCACATTAAACCACTCCCTATATTTCCAGTCCAAAGTGGGTCTGAGGCTAGATTTTAACACATCAAACTGAGAATTTGGATCTAGAATCTTTTTTTCTTACATAAATGGTTGTTTTGATCCAGTAGAAATTATGACGGTAAATATTTCCTTCCAGTCCTAGGCTGGCATGGAAGGTAGGTTTATTTGATTCCTGTAATTGAGAGCCATATTCTAGGCTTTATCATGAATAACAGATGCTTTTGCTTTTGATTCTCTGGCACCAATATGCACATTTTCTATTTACTTAATGGTATTATTCATATTCTTGGATTTACTGAAGTGCAGAATATGTTCAATCTCTGTGATAAAATCACTGATTCATTTTAAAGCATACGGCTTTGAGAGGTTGACATTGTCCTGGAATCCAGAATTAATGATTTAGATGAAGCAGATGTTTTTTCCAGTTGGTAGGGTGCAGCTTGAAACTGATTACACAAAGATACCTTTCTCTTTAATTAAAGACACCAAATATCTAGTAGCAATTAATTGCACTGCAAAGCAATGAACATGCCAGCAGCCCCCTGTTCATTA
This sequence comes from Aquarana catesbeiana, assembly GCF_042186555.1. Classification (NCBI taxonomy): domain Eukaryota; kingdom Metazoa; phylum Chordata; class Amphibia; order Anura; family Ranidae; genus Aquarana; species Aquarana catesbeiana. The sequence continues at coordinate 586,635,017 of NC_133324.1, read as the reverse complement.
TTTCTTTTGCTTTTGTATTGCAAGCTGTCGATTACAACTATTTGTGTTCTTCTCATGGATTGCAAACTTAAAAGAAACATATACTGTATATAAGCAGTAAATATAATGCTGTTGAGATGTAGCCAGCGTGAGCATTAATTGTTATAGTTCTGCTTTGGTAAGGTTTCCCCTACACTCAGTTTTGGTGTTTGCTTCTGCCTGCTGTTGGGGAGCATACCAATAGTGTGAAAAGACATAATTCTGAGTTATGAATATTTCTGTCTCCCTGGCTAACCACTAAGAGGTTTATTGCCGGTGGTGCATGCTGGGGAAGAATATAAATATTTGGTGTGACCTTCAGGAAGAGTATTGGGTACTGGTTTTGGCTTAAATGTTTTATCTTCTGTATTTACAGTACGTAGAGTAAAGAGTCTGCATTTCTAATCACTTCCCAGGTATCCTGTGTCCTAAACTCTCTAACGTGACGGGAGCCCAATGTCTTCCACCCCACAAAGAATGTCAGGAAAAGCATAACTGTCACTAAAGCTGGCATCAAATGGGCTATTTAATCAAAGCTGCTGCACTGGATCATTGCTGTTTGGTCTATAGCATTTCCTGCATAACATTTACTCATTCACGTGTCTGATCTCCTGCTGCTCATTGATCTGCCTTTGACTACACTGTACTGTAGTCCGCCTTCACTGGCCCTTGGCCTGTCTTTGGGTTGCACTTCTGACTACTCTTTATGCTGATCTGCATTACTGTTACCGACCCTGACCTTGGCCCCAACTACTCTTCTGTCTTGTGGCTACACTTAACCTGCTCACCTACTACCAACCCTGCCTGCCTGACTCTGCTAACAAGTTCACTGCTTAGTGCTTGTGCCTTCAACCCTGCACCTTGCTGCCTATTGTCTGCTGGTCATCTGCCTGTGACCAAGCCAGTTTCTGCTAGACATTCCCTGCATCCTGCTATCTCTGCTGTCCTGTATTCACAGTCTGGTCTGCTTCTGGGGACGCAGAGATGACTCATCAGCACCAGCTATTGCAAAAACTGTCAGGGGCTCCTGCCACTCTGTACCCTTGTGTTTCCTGTCACCTTACCAGGGTGCTTGGGACAGAGGTGTAAGAGAAGCCTACCTCTCCAAGTAAGACTCCACCACCAGATACATGACAGTAAATCAATGATTCCAACCTGAGGGTTAAAATGCTAGCCCACTGAGCTACCTGGGGTTCATTCACCACTGCCTAGCTTTAAGAGGGTACTATATAGATAGAGGGTGGTCAGCACCAATAGGTAAAGTAATCTATGCAGGAAACCAGGTGTGTCCTCAAAAACACCAAGATAGACAAATACATGCAGTCCTCTTTTGGGGAAAGATTGACAAATGGCCCTCCCAAACAGAATACTGCAGTAAACCTGTTGTTAAATAAGAGAACCTGAACCTTTGCTAGATGGAAGAGTGGGTTTGATAATAAAGTTGGCAGTGCCTCCACCCAGGGCAGGGCCTCTGTGCACAGAGGGGATTCCCCTCCTGGGAAATTAACCAGTAATCTAATCAAAGTAACTGGGAGAAGAAAATCTACTGCAGCCAGCACATAACATTAACCATGAATATATACAGTAGATGCACATCAGTATGAAAATAATGCAAGCTGTACATTGTTGGATAGCAACATGATCTAATGCCATATTTCTGGAGGTTTACTTCCTAGTTGATACAGCCAGGTGGCCTAAGTTGGAACTTGCAAGTTGACCCAGCAGGGTGTTGATTTATGCCCCCTGGAAGAGGAGTAGAGCCTGGCTCCAGGACACCTGGTGTGATAAAGATTGAAGTGCTTTATTAGCATGTCTGCAAACAAAGCTTCAAAGAGAACCACTGCTGCCAAGATGACTGATGGGTTAAGCTACAGAAGATCAAAGGCCAAGATGTCTATGAAGATTTGACCCAGGTCGGACAGTGGCGATTCCTGGACAAACGCTGCCCCCTAGTGGATGATACAGCAGGCTTCCTGGAAATTGGGATGATATTAGAAGAACTAGCGATTGGAAATGCCTCACTGGACAAGGAGGCAAGTGGGGGTGGCTACGAGTGGATGTGAATGTGAGTAAAAAAGGGCACACACAAGCAATTTGTTCCTTTTTCGCTGGTGACATAAGCCGGGTGGCTGCCTAAGCCACATGGATCCCTCTCTGCCATTTTGAGTCCAGCCGAGGAGACCTTGTGATAAGTATCTTTGATTCTTGTATTTGATATTCTGATATGATGGGTATTGTGGATATATGTTTGTAATATCTATTTAGGACTTTCTTGTTAGCATTTTCCTATTCTCTTGGGAAATGAATAAGATTTTGTTTTTTATTAAGCCGTGCGCTTGTTTTTTATAGCTAACCCTGTATTATTGTGATATAAACAGTAACATGTGCTCAAAGTTTCTATAGACTAGCTAATTATAGGGATAGACAAGTTAATACATAGGTACAATAATATTTATTGTACCATTTTTACTTCATATATAATAAAAGATCAGTAATAGTACATACTGTACATCCTTTGTACATACAGGTAATATCAGTAAAGGGTCAAGCAGGAGTCCTGGTGAAATTGTGCACATGTATTGGGATATTTTTAGGTAATAATAAAGATACCTCTGAATTAATTTTGCTGCAAAGTCTAGTTTCAGGGGGCCTTGAGGATGATCACGATGCAATGTCTGTCAAGGTATCAATGACCTGAGGAATCTATGGTATGATACTGGAATTTAGAGTCCACCTATCAACTCTAGCTTATGATTAGGGATGAGCCCGATGTGGACTCGAACATTGGGTGTTCGCCTGTTCGCTGAATAGCAAACAATTTGGGGCGTTCGCGGGAAATTCGAAAGCCGTGGAACACCCGTTAAAAAGCTATGGGAGAAATCAAAAGTGCTAATTTTAAAGGCTTATATGCTTGGTATTGTCATAAAAAGTGTTTGGGGACCTGGGTCCTGCCCCAGGGGACATGTATCAATGCAAAAAAAAGTTTTAAAAACGGCCATTTTTTCGGGAGCTGTGATTTTAATAATTCTTAAAGTGAAACAATAAAAGTGAAATATTCCTTTAAATTTTGTACCTGGGGGGTGTACATAGTATGCCTGTAAAGTGGTGCCTTTTTCCCATGTTTAGAATAGTCCCTGCACAAAATAGTCATTTAAAACTACTTGCGGCTATAATGAATTGTCTATGGGAGAAATCAAAAGTGCTAATTTTAAAGGCTTATATGCATGGTATTGTCTTAAAAAGTACGTGGGGACCTGGATCCTGCCCCAGGGGACATGTATCAATGCAAAAAAAGTTTTTAAAAGGGCCGTTTTTTCGGGAGCAGTGATTTTAATAATGCTTTAAGTGAAACAATAAAAGTCAAATATTCCTTTAAATTTCGTACCTGGGGATAAAAGTCATTGAAAAAAACAGCATGGGGGTCCTTTGGGTCTGTTATGAATAGTAAGGGGAATCCCAAACCAAAATTTTTTAAAAAATTGCGTCGGGGTACCCCCAAATTCCATACTAGGCCCTTCAGGTCTGGTATGGACATTAAGGGGAACCCTGCGCCAATTAAAAAAAAAATATATTGTAGGGGTCCCCCTCAAAATCCATACCAGACCCTTATCTGAGCATGCAACCTGGCAGGTCGCAGGAAAAAAGGGGAATGAGAGAGCGCCCCCCTCCTGAACCGTACCAGGCCACATGCCCTCAACATGGGGAGGGTGCTTTGGGGTGAGCCCACAAGGGCCTCATCCCCACAGCCCTTGCCCGGTGGTTGTGAGGGTCTGTGGGCCGGGGGCTTATCAGAATATGGGTGACCCCACCCCCTCTGATGCAAGGGGACTTCCCAATGGCTTTCCCGTGGTGTCAGAGGGGGCGGGGCCACCCGTTTATGTAAACGGGTGGCCCCGCCCCCTCTGACGCCACCGGGAAAGCCATTGGGAAGTCCCTGTGCATCAAAGGGGGGTGGGGTCACCCGCGTACATCAACGTGTGGCCCCTCCCTCAGTTATAAAAGAACTGTCACCTGAGAGGACGTTCATTACAGCAGGTGCCTCCCATGGAGGCGGATCGATGGCGGCATGTGGGGTTGTTTTTGGTCCGGCGGAGCGAGAGAAGAAGATGAATTGACTTGTAGGACATTTTTATTTTTTTATTTTTAAATAAAGGACTTGTCCCTAGATGTGTCTTGTGGTTTTTTAAAACTATGACACTTTTTTTGTGAAATGGTAGGGGTACAATGTACCCGTTACCATTTCAAACAGCCCTTTGAATCACTGACCTCCACTTTGAGGTGGAAATGAAGATTTGACTGTGCTCAGGTATTACATGGTTTCCATTCATATAGTGATTGGTATACTAAGGAGGTGTAACCACATGTTAACCCTTGCATACTCAAACCTCATTTTTGGTTAAAAAACAGGAATTCTTAGTTCATATACTGTATATTGCAATACATGTTCATGTTGGCCAACTGAATCAAAGTGATCATTGGTCAGTCCCACTCCCTACTCTTCCTTGCAGATTGCCAAATTTTTATTCTTAAATAGGAGCAAGATGAGCAAGAAATTATGCTTTCTGTGCTGTAACCCCTTTTTTAATTTGTGAGTTTTTTTGTATATATATATATATATATATATATATATATATATATATATATACAGTGGGGACAGAAAGTATTCAGACCCCCTTAAATTTTTCACTCTTTGTTATATTGCAGCCATTTGCTAAAATTATTTAAGTTCATTTTTTTTTCCTCATTAATGTACACACAGCACCCCATATTGACAGAAAAACACTGAATTGTTGACATTTTTGCAGATTTATTAAAAAAGAAAAACTGAAATATCACATGGCCCTAAGTATACAGACCCTTTGCTGTGACACTCATATATTTAACTCAGGTGCTGTCCATTTCTTCTGATCATCCTGGAGATGGTTCTGCACCTTCATTTGAGTCCAGCTGTGTTTGATTATACTGATTGGACTTGATTAGGAAAGCCACACACCTGTCTATATAAGACCTTACAGCTCACAGTGCACGTCAGAGCAAATGAGAATCATGAGGTCAAAGGAACTGCCTGAAGAGCTCAGAGACAGAATTGTGGCAAGGCACAGATCTGGCCAAGGTTACAAAAAATTTCTGCTGCACTTAAGGTTCCTAAGAGCACAGTGGCCTCCATAATACTTAAATGGAAGATGTTTGGGATGACCAGAACCCTTCCTAGAGCTGGCCATTCGGCCAAACTGAGCTATCAGGGGAGAAGAGCCTTGGTGAGAGAGGTAAGGAAGAACCCAAAGATCACTGTGGCTGAGCTCCAGAGATGCAGTTGGGAGATGAGAGAAAGTTTTAGAAAGTCAACCATCACTGCAGCCCTCCACCAGTCAGGGCTTTATGGCAGAGTGGCCCGACGAAAGCCTCTCCTCAGTGCAAGACACATGAAAGCCCGCATGGAGTCTGCTAAAAAACACCTGAAGGACTCCAAGATGGTGAGAAATAAGATTCTCTGGTCCAATGAGACCAAGATAGAACTTTTAGGTCTTAATTCTAAGCATTATGAAAACCAGGCATTGCTCATCACCTGTCCAATACAGTCCCAACAGTGAAGCATGGTGGTGGCAGCATCATGCTGTGGGGGTGTTTTTCAGCTGCAGGGACAGGACGACTGGTTGCAATAAAGGGAAAGATGAATGCGGCCAAGTACAGGGATATCCTGGATGAAAACCTTCTTCAGAGTGCTCAGGACCTCAGACTGGGCCGAAGGTTTACCTTCCAACAAGGCAATGACTCTAAGCACACAGTTAAAATAACAAAGGAGTGGCTTCACAACAACTCCGTGACTTTTCTTGAATGGCACAGCCAGAGCCCTGACTTAAACCCAATTGAGCATCTCTGGAGAGACCTCAAAATGGCTGTCCACCAACGTTTACCATCCAACCTGACAGAACTGGAGAGGATCTGCAAGTAGGATTGGCAGAGGATCTCCAAATCCAGGTGTGAAAAATTTGTTGCATCTTTCCCAAAAAGACTCATGCTGTATTAGATCAAAAGGGTTCTTCTACTAAATACTGAGCAAAGGGTCTGAATACTTAGGACCATGTGATATTTCAGTTTTTCTTTTTTAATAAATCTGCAAAAATGTCAACAATTCTATGCTTTTCTGTCAATATGGGGTGCTGTGTGTAAATTAATGAGGAAAAAAATGAACTTAAATGATTTTAGAAAATGGCTGCAATATAACAAAGAGTATAAAATTTAAGGGGGTCTGAATACTTTCCGTCCCCACTGTATATATATATATATATATATATATATATATAGATAGATATATAGATAGATATATCTATCTATCTATATATATATTGAACTAGCTAAGGCCTTGTACCGTAAAAAAATGCCACATAATTATACAACAAGAATGTATACTGTATGTACAGTATATCATACTAATTTTAGACTGCATGATTAGGTCTTGGTACAGTGTAATGCAGGTAGAATTGTGCAACTGCTTCAAATCCTTTTGAGTCTTTATGAATTAAAGATGGAAATGCTACAAGCACCTATAGTTGCCTGCACATATCTATAGTAGCCTCCAAAAACCTCTGACCACATTTCAGGCTGTTCTGGCAAAATTCCATTGGTTCCCAATAGTGCTGAAGTTTTTGCTTGCACCTTCCCTCATTATATACATTTCTTATAGTCATTTTCAATGGCAATGTGGCTGCCATTGAATTATTGAGCCAATGGGAATCTGGGGGCGATGGGAGTAGGGGTGGGGTGGGAAGTGAAGGTAGTCCCCAGCTCTGACACTGCCAGGAAGATTTGGAGCATTACATGTCAGAATGGTTTGGTATTTAGCTGGAATATGGGCTTTTTGAGTCTGCTGCAGGGGCAGTTTTTTTTTTTTTTAGAATACCACTTCTGCTGGATAAAAAGAATGCATAGATGTGGGACATTCATGTGAATAGGCCCTAAAATCATCACATAAGACCTATGTTTCCTAGCTTTCTGTTCACAGAAAAGGGTCTTTCCAAAGGCACAACACAACTACATTGTTGTGGGATTTCTCATATAGCATACACAGTAGATCTTTAGTATTTTCCCAGTTGCCAAGTACAGTGAATATTTTCAGGGTATTTTAAGAATCTTTTGGGAATATTTTAACTGGACTGCTACCCAACTGTATATTGAAACACAGAACATGACTAACATGACATGATACCGTAATATACATTTTACCATAAGCAAATTGAAAAAAACAAAAAAAACAAACATTACTTAAATGTACCACCATTTGTGTAATATAAATGCCCAAAATGTTAAGTCATTATGATTGATCAAAAGAAAACAGATTTGCTCATTTTGTCAGGATCTTATTAGCATGCAGTAAACAAATTAAAGACGCACAAGCAACTAAGGAAAAAAAAGACTTTTCATGTAAATGAAAAGTAATTAGGAATGCTTAACACTGTCCAAATATCAAACAACCAATCAAAAGGGTACTTTATGCCACCTGCTTACTAACTATGCATAGATTCTTTGTTCAGTTACTGGCCATATGGCAATATATCTATTAGGTAGCAGTTCACAAAGTTTTTTTCCTTACGATTAAAATCCAGCAAGTTAATCATCCATCTGCATGCAATCATCAATTCTATTAAGCCTTATGGTCTTGTCAGATTTTCAAATGTTTCAAAAATAGTTTATTTTGGTACTTCAGAGCTACATAATTTAAAACTATATAAGCATTTCTATAGGTTATTGGTTCTAGCAATAAGTAAAAAGTCACTGCCCATTAAAATGTATCTATGGTAAATATTTAAATTCATACAGTATATATACTTCAATATGGATTTTCAATTATTTCTAGCCTACACCTATTAACCGCTTGAGGACCAGCCGCCGCAGTTATACTGCAGCAGGTTGGCACGGCTGTGCAAATCACCGTAGCTATACGTCGACTCTTTAAGATGCTATAGCAGGCTCGCACGTGCCCGCAGCATGTCCTCCAAGTTGATGTGCATGCGCGGTGGGCGCGGTGGGCGCGATGTCCGCCGGGCACCCACAATCGCTCCTGACAGAATGAGAATGGGGATTTGTGTGTGTAACCACACAAATCCCGGTTCTGTCAGGGGAGTAGAGACAGATTGTGTGTTCCTACTAAGTAGGAAGAACGATATGTCTCCTCCCCCAGTCAGTCCCATTCCCCCACAGTTAGAAACACACCTAGGGAACACACTTAACCCCTTGATCGTCTCCTAGTGGTAACCCCTTCCCTGCCAGTGACATTTATACAGTAATCAGTGGCTATTTTTAGCTCCTTTCACTGTATAAGTGTTAATGGTCCCAAAAAAGTATCAAAAGTGTCCGATCTGTCCACCGCAATGTCGCAGTCCCAATAAAACTTGCAGATCGCCGCCATTACTAGTGAAAAAAAAAAATAATAAAAATGCCATAAATCTATCCCCTATTTTGTAGACGCTATAACTTTTGCGCAAACCAATCAATATACACTTATTGTGTTTTTTTTGTTTTACCAAAAATACGTGGAAGAATACATATCAGCCCAAACTGATGAAGAAATTATTATTATTTTTTTTTTTTTGAATATTTATTATAGCAAAAAGTACAAATATTGTGTTTTTCTCACTCTTTTTTGTTCATAGCGCAAAAAATAAAAAACGCAAAGCTGATCAAATACCACACCAAAAGAAAGCTCTATTTGTGGGCAAAAAAGGACATCAATCTTGTTTGTGTACAATGTCACACGACCGCGCAACTGTCAGTTAAAGTGACAGAGTGCCGTATCGCAAAAATTGGCCTGGTCAGGAAGGGGGCAAATCCTTCAGGGGCTGAAGTGGTTAATCTGAGGAATCACCAAGTTTGTAAACTTACTTTGTGAAGATCCCAGCACATTTACTCCTTTAAACTCTGTGACACATATTCATTAAACCCTGTTTGTAAGCATTGTAGTGTCACATAATTCACAGAGCCTGCCTTTTGAACTACAAAGGTGTTGAGCGAAGGGGTTTCAAGAGGTGGAGTCAGTGTAGCAATCACTTCTTGCAGGCAGCAAGTCCTTAGTCCTTAAGCATGCAGGGAATCCAGGAAGTTGTGGATAGAGATGGCCAGTAGACAGGCAGCAATATCAACACAATACAAGATTTTTAAGTAAGGTTGTATTAAATTGTCAAAAATAACTATTGTGTATTGCTATTACAATGCCAATGTTCAAAAATATTGTTTTTTTTTTCAAAATTGTTGCTCTTTTTTTGTTTATAACGCAAAAAATAAAAACTGCAGACGTGATCAAAGCTCTATTTGTGGAAAAAAAAGGAGTGTCCCTCAGAGAATGCGGGTGACAGTGCGGGCGGCTCCACGGGTGACAGTGAGGGCTGCATTTCAGGTGACAGTGTGGGCAGCTCCCCAGTTGACAGTGCGGGCGGCTCCCCAGTTGACAGTGCGGGCGGCTCCCCAGTTGACAGTGCGGGCGGCAGTGCGGGCGGCACCACGGTGAGAGCGCAGGCGGCTTGGTCGGTGAGTGGGTGGGTGAGAGAGGGGGGGTAGCTGGGTGGCTCCATGTGTGAGCAGGCTGCTGGCCAATCAGGGAGCCAGCGGGCAGGGGAGCAGAGAGATGACATCATCTCTCACCACCCTGCACCCGCCCTGCATCCCTGCAGTTCTGCCCTCACTGTGAAGGCAGCTGTGGACAGCAGAGAGATTACATCATCTCTCTGCTGCCTGACTGGTAATCTGCTGCCTGACTCTAGGACATAGCAAGAGACCACCTTAGCAGGAAAGGGACACAGAAGGTGATAATCTGCATCTGGTGACAGACAACGTGGCAAGTATCAATTCGCAAAGTGTGGCAAGTGACAATCGGCAATGTGTGGCAGGTAACGTGGCAAGTGACAATTCGCAGCGTGTGGCAGGCGACGTGGCAAGCGACAATTCGCAGCATGTGGCAGGTGAGGTGTCAAGTGACAATTCGCAGCGTGTGGCAGGTGATGTGGCAAGTGACAATTCACAGCGTGTGGCAGGTGATGTGGCAAGTGACAATTCGCAGTGTGTGGCAGGTGACGTGGCAAGTGACAATTTGCAGCGTGTGGCAGGTGACGTGGAAAGTGACAATCAGCATTTGGTGGCAGGTGATGTGGCAAGTGACAATTTGCAGCATGTGGCAGGTGACAATCCGCATTTGGTGGCAGGCGACGTGGAAAGTGACACGCTCAGGGCTCCCACTGATTCTGCATTATGGTGAGTTGAACTATTTCTTTTTATATTACAATGTAAGAATAGAAATAATGCGCTTCAATCATCCTGACACCATAATAACCATGGTGCCGTGATGATTGAAGCGCCAACACCAGCCATTTCTCCGATAAATTGCCCGCAAAAAAAAGGTATTTTCTGGCAGTCACCCTCTCGAGACTAGACTCTGGATCTGCCCCTGGTAGGAACATGGAATACATATATATATATATATATATATATATATATATATACTATCATATAATATATATATATATAATCAGAATACTTGGCAGGTAACTGGCCTCAGTTAGACCAGATGGGGCGGCGGGCCACCATCATCAAACTTGACTTCAGAACTTTCCAGTACTGCAGGTTGCTCAGGAATCACAGGTGCAGGGAGGTTATCAGGGTTAGACATAACACCCTCACCTAGGCTAGCAACAGTGTCTATGGAAGAGTCTGTGAGTTCAGTGAAATCTTCAACATGCTCCCATGGCCCGCAGCACTATTTGCTAAATTGCCAGTGGGAGTCCCTTCAGAGTGGACAGAGTCCACAGGCTCGATCTCTATAAGCAGCAGATTCAGTGGGAACCTCCTGGATGGGAGGAAAGTCCATGATATTTGTATCCTCCCAGTCTGTAGTAGATCAGGTGATAAAATCAGCTCTCAGCCCACAGGGCCTTAGGAGATTTTAAAGGAACTGCTCAACAGCCAGGTAAGCCATGGCAGTCTTCAGTGGAGCAAAGATAGCTTTGACTGCTGTTTGGGACCCCATAATGCAGTGCTTGGGTACCACATAGACATTTGTGAGGATCATGTGGTTTGCGAGTTGTACTGGGTGTCCCCATATTGATCAGGTGCACTAGCACTCCACTTTTATGGACTTTGGATAAGGTGTGGACTGCCAACCACTCTCCTGGAATGTTTGCATCCCAGTGAGGCTTCACCGTGACCCCTCTGAAATTTCTTGCGAGAATACACAGCCAGCGACCACAACTTCCTGGAGAGGGGCTAGCAACAATTTCTGCATCGGAGGGGTATGGGTCATGCCTACCTGTAAGGTCATTTATTTGCCCTCTGGGTAAATCTTGAAGGCCTGAATCATGTTAAGCCAAGCCACCTGCAGTCTACAACTCCATTTGGGCTGATTCAACTGCTCAACCTCAGACAGGAAAATGGTTAGGTATGAGTTTTTCAAGACTTTCATGCCAAAGACAATAGGTGCTGAGGTAACCATTGGGCTATGGGTGACCAAAACCCCCACTCACTCCACCACCTGGTCAAATACCCCCTACACCATGGTCAGAGAGTTGTTGGTGGCTTTCAGGGACTACCACTAGGGGTCTGACTGGTCCCAAGTCCCAAACCATTGGATCTAACAGTCATATTCCATAATGGTAACTTTGGATCCAGTGTTGATTAGGCAGGGGACCAGCTTACCATTCACCAGCGTGGTGACTACAGGTCTTGGTCTGACCATGGATTCTTGCTTGGGAGGACATTGACGGCCATTCTCAGGGTCATCTCTTCAACCCGGGAACCCCTAGTCTGTCTACTTTGGTGAAGTGCCCGTAGCACTCACACCACCAGCACCTCCAGTCCTTGTCCAGATTCTTCCACAAATTGTTTCTGCCTTTGGCCAATTCTTCTTTAACGGAGGACATTTTGCATAGATGACACATCCTGGGTTCATTCTTGGATAGTCACCTGCAGGGCCGACAGCGAGGAAGGAGCCAAGGCCTCCTCCCTCAAGTACATAGGTTCACTTTTCTTTGCCAAGCCAACTGTAGCTTTTGCTTCCTCCTGTTCCTGGGCCACCACTTCCACCATAATATCATTAAATGCGAGGAAAGGTTAAGCTCTCATTCATTCTTGCAGGGCACTCCCCCCTCCAATGAACTGATTGGTGAGCATCATCAGTTAATTTTGCAATCAATTTGGCAGGTACCTGATAGAGGGGGCAGCACTCTCCAATCTTTCCTCTCACTATGTCAATGAGCTATTGGGCCCATTAGAATTGGTACCAGAGCTACTGCAACCCTTGGAGACTAGTTGATGCAGCAAAGTATATTATCATAGCAATGTTGAGAAAGAACAAAAAACCCTGCTGAGACGGCCACAGTGGACTGGAAAGGTCATGTACCTTAGATGTGAGCCTGAAGTGCAGAGGGAGACCTCTCGTATACCCCGGCTCAGAGATCACTGGGGTTGAGACAATGGTGGTAACAGCACGGTGGGGTAAGAGTGCCTGCAGAGTTCTTTTGGCTGGACGTTGTGGTACCAGATGAGAAGCCGGAACAGCTGGTGCAGGAATGCTATGGATGCGGGGCAGTGGATGCAGGGCAGCGGGTGCAGGTATACTGCGGATGCAGAGCAGCAGATGCAGGTCAGCAGATGCAGGTATGCTGTGGATGCAGAGCAGCAGATGCAGGACAGCAGGTCGGAGCAGGGTCAGACAAGCCAGGTCATACACAGGAGAGCAATCAGCATAAAGAGCAAGCAAAGAGTAGTCAGAGTCCAGGCTGGGTCTTGGCAACAGGCGATCAGGCTGGCAGACAGGAGAAAACAGGGTCAAACAAGCCAAGGTCAGGACTGGAGATAGAAGCATGGTCAGGAAGCCGGGTCAAACACTGGAACAGGATACAAGCACAGAGTCAGGTTTCAGGGAACATATGCAGATCAAACCACAAGGACCTAGTGCCCCTGGAGTGTCTTTTATAGGCCACTAGGTGCCAAAGCGCATCTAATGCGTGCGCATGCGCACATTCATGCACTATGTCCATAGTTTTGGTACACGTTGGCGTGTGTTGGCACACGTCTTCTGATGCACCCAGTATGTCCCTGACAGGAACACTTAAAATGAACCATACAGAGAGTATGTTACATACTGGAGACACCTGACAGCATCCGGTATGGGAGGCAGCAGGAAGGCTGACTGGAAACCTGGTACAACAAAGGAAGGCTACTGATGGTGCACAGCAACCTGGAACCTGACCCTAAGCTACTTCTGAAGAAACTCAACGTTTATACCTTGCTTTACTTTTTGCCCCAGCTCAGAGAGTCAGATTTATCATCCTTATTTCTTTCAAATCTGATATAAGGATTGTTATCTCTTGTCATTAGTTGTGGGCTTAGGCCTCATACACCTGGGAAGCTAAGTCTGTACAGCTTAAAATTACGGCATTTTGGGAGACCAGCCAGAGGGTGACATATCAGTATCATACAGCCTGCTGTTCAACACTTTGGCTAAATTGCTATTTAAGCCTGGGAGACAGACCTGAACTCAGAGAACAGGGAGGAAGATTACACCTTATAAACCGCTGGGCCACACAAAGGAATTCTTAATTTTACTCTTGTGGGGGATAGCTACAAGGTCCTCTCCTGATGATATCTGGTACTTTCCATTATTGCCAGGATGTATCCTGAGGCCTCTCTGGCCTTTTATTGTAGAAAACATCTGTAGTAATTTCCTGAGGTGGCGAGCGGTCAGTGCACTGACTTGTACGGTCCTCCTAGCACTCAAGAAAATATGTGGATAAAGAAAAGCCAGCAGCTCGATCTTCCTCAATGATTACATTTATTAATCCAGGTGTGGTTCAGAATAATACAGGGCTTACGCGTTTTGGTGTGTAGCCTTAGTCATAGCCTGGTTTTACAGTTTTGGTGGACCTGCCTGAAAATAAATTGGTATTGGACAAGAATATACACATTGATATGTTACGAATATTCCCAAAACAGCTTGCATGATCCTCTTGAATGACTTGGTTGACGTCATCCCGAGACACTCTCAGACACTCATTTTCTAGATATTTCTGGTGGCAAAAATGTCCATTGCTTGGAAATTATCAATGATAAATATCTCTGCTACAAAAAATGCTACTCTTGGATCATGCTCCATGAAAAACTAATAGGAATACTAAGGGACAAACAGATAAGGTATGAGATGGTGTGGGGTTCATACACTATATATACAGTCCCCTAATTAAAGTGGTGGGAGTGAGGATAGTGTGGGATCTGGGCCAAGAGGAGAGCTGGTTCCCACTTTTCTTTCTTTATTTTCCAGTTTTCATTTTTCACTAATGTTGCCCCTCCTGTTTGAAACTCTTTTGCTTTTGTTACAATTAATGACTAATGCCCTGTACACACGGTCGGAGTTTCCGACAGAAAATGTTCAGTGGGAGCTTTTTGTCAGAAATTCCAAACGTGTGTAGGCTCCATCGGACGTTTTCCATCGGAATTGCCGACACACAAAATTTGAGATCTGGATCTCAAATTTTCCGGCAACAAAATCCGTTGTCAGAAATTCCGATCGTGTGTACACAATTCCGATGCACAAAGTTCCACGCATGCTTGGAATCAAGCAGAAGAGCTGTACTGGCTATTGAACTTAATTTTTCTCAGCTCATCCTACGTGTTGTACGTCACCGCGTTCTTAATGTCCGGAATTTCCGACAAGATTTGTGTGACCGTGTGAATGAATGAATGAATTAATGAATGATTTGTATAGCACTGCAAATGCAAACTGAATCGCCTCAAGGCGCTAGATCTGTCCTGTGTTGTCCAGCTTCTTAGAAGAGGTAGGTCTTGAGTTTTTTTCTGAAGGCCTGATGGCTTTCTTCCATGCGGATGTAAGTCGGTAGAGCGTTCCATAGCCGTGGTCCTTGGACTGCGAATCTTCGTTCTCCCTTTGTTTTGTAGCGGGGTTTGGGAATAAGGAGGAGGTTTTGGTTAGAAGATCGAAGACTGCGATTGGGTGTATAGCTTTTTATTTTCTCGCATAGGTATTGAGGAGCGTTTCCTTGTATGCAGTTGTGGGTGAGGCAGAGGGTCTTGAAAGTGATTCAATTCTTTACGGTTAGCCAACGTAGGCTCCTCAGGTAAGGATGAGTTGTAAGCGCACAAGCTGATATTGGGGCAGTCCTATGTAGAGGGAATTTGCTTAGTCGAGTCTGGAATTAATGATTGTTCGAACTACTGCTGCTTTGTCCTCTTCTGGAACGAAGGGGATGAGTCTACGTAGCAGGCGGAGGAGATGGTGAGATCCGCTTACTACTGATCCTATTTGTGCATCCATTGACATTTCTGAGTCATAAATGACTCCGAGATTCTTGGCTTTGGTGCTTGGAGAGATGGTCTGTCCAAAGATGGTGGGAGGTGTCCATGGGGTCTTAGTTTTGGAATTTTGGTTTGCGTGTAGGAGAAGAAGCTCTGTTTTTGATCCGTTGAGTTTGAGGGAGCTAGTGGTCATCCAGTCGTCTATCAAAGTGAGGCATTTTTCTAGTCGCTGATGATGGTCTTTTTGTCCGGTGATGCGAAAGTAGAGATGAGTGTCATCAGCGTATGAGTGGAAGCAGAGGTCCGATTTTCTGATGATTTTGAGGAGTGGGTGGATATAGATGTTGAAGAGCACTGATGACAAGGGTGAACCCAGAGAGACTCCACAAGAGATTGTGCGGGTTTCAGAGGTGAATGCTCCTGGTTTCACTGTCTGAGAACGATTTCCTAAGAAGGATGCGAACCATTGTAGATCTGAATCTGTGACTCCTGCTACTTCTGTGAGTCGGATGAGTAGAGTATTGTGGTCCACTGTATCGACCGCTGCACTGAGGTCCAACAGTACCAGGAGACATGATTCTCCGTCATCAGCTGCTTTAAGGGCGTCGTCCCATATTTTGAGAAGTGCCATTTCTGTGCCATGGCCTGGGCGGAAGCCTGATTGCAGAGGGTCCAAGAGTTTGTGTGTATCCAGGTGGTGTTGTAGAGAGGGTGAGGGTGTTAAGGCTTGTTATCAGTCTGCGGTAGTTAGGGTCCTTAGGGCCGAGGTTGGGTTTCTTTAGCAGGGGTTTGACGATGCCATGCTTGAGGGCGATCGGAACAGTCCCTTCTTTGAACGACTGATTTATGAGGTGTGTTATAGTAGGAGCCAAGATGTCGGAACATTCTTTCAGGAGTTTTGTGGGAATGATGTTGTTTGGTGATGTGCTGTCTCTGAGGCTTCTGATGATGTTTTTGGTGATGTCAGTGGTGATTGGGATCAGCAAAAAATTTGGTGATTGTATTGATCGTATTGATTTTTTCTTTTTGTTTTAGTTGAATGAGGTTGTTTTTTTTTCCTGTTGAATTGTTTTCCGGATGTTGTCGATTTTGTCGATAAGACAGTGTCAATGCAAGACAAGTTTAAGCCAACATCCGTCGGAAAAAAAACATGGATTTTGTTGTCGGAAAATCCTATCGCGTGTACAGGGCATAACACTCCAGTGGTATTGGAAAGCTGAAGGATTGGGATGGGACTCCAGATCTGTGGTGGCAGTTCTGGACCTAGCTTACCTTAATCTTTCTTCCATTAATTAGCCAACTGAAGTGCTGACAATTTTTATTATGATTTACACAGTACCTTTGTTGACCACACATCCTTTCCAAGTTGTGAAAAGTGAAGGTGTGGGATGGCTGTTTTGCAGCATATTTCAGCATGTCCTAAATTTTAAGAGGCGTCTGGCAGTAGGCTGTGTGGTGCACCTGTGCCTCTTAATGACAAATGGTAAATGGCAAAAGAGAAAGTTGGTGTTAATGAAGACAATCTACACCAGTTTACACCCAGAAAGATAGACACAAGAATGTTTCTAAAATAGGCAGATCTGGATCCAAATATGCGGGTTTAGTATGTCAATACTAAACTAGTTTCTGTATGCCAATACCAAAACGTAGTTCAACTATGGGGTAATACCTATCATAAATGTTTACAGATAAGCAAATAAATATTTAGCACAATATGCTGTGGCATAGACACTGGTTAATTGACCTATATAAGTCTTCCTTATACCATGTTACCAACAGTCTAGTTCCAAACTTCAAATCTGTTGCTTATGGTGGCCAATTTTCTCTTTTCTACCAATTCTACCTCTATGACAAAATTGAAAGGGGAGTAGTGGGAAGTACAAAAGATGTTAGGGAACAGTTTCTTAGCTCAGCTGCTATGCACAGCCAGTTTTGCTCCCAGCAGCATCGAAGGTTTCCCTCTTTTTGTAATCTTATGACCTGTAATAACCCTTCGTTCTTCACAGCTTGTCATAAGCGATGTTGTACCATCATCTTGGACTGTGCAAAAGTGATCAGACAGCTAAGTGTAAATGGCACTTGTCACATAACCCGAAATGCTGTATTTACTTTTTAAGGTATTTTGTATAGTGTGGGAAGAAACTTAAAAAACTTAATTTAAAAATAACAACAACAAAAAAATCATAATTTAGTAAATAACCTTTGTATTCAGCAAAGAGAAGGAAATTCCTAAATTTGATTTGAATCAGCCTTAAAGGGGTTGTAAAGGTAATTTTTTTTTTTTTTTAAATAACAAACATGTTATACTTACCTTCACTGTGCAGCTCGTTCTGCACAGAGTGGCCCCGAACCTGCTCTTCTGGGGTCCCTCGGCGGCTGTCTCAGCTCCTCCCCGCAATAACTAACCACCTTAATGCGAGCTCTCTCGCATGGTGGTTAGTTATTGCGGGCGCGCTCCCGTGATACAGCCGGCAGCTATAGCCACTCGCTGTATCACTCGGCCCCGCCCCCGGCGCGCCGCGTCATTGGCTGTGATTGACGAGCCAATGGCTGCGCTGCTTTCAATCCGTCCACTATAGCCAATCAGCGACCAGGCTGATCGGCTGAATGGAGGTCGGGAGCGAGCGGCCGAGTTTTGAGGTGTCAGGTAAGTAAAACGGGGGGGCTGGGGGCGGCGGTATTTTCAAAAGTTTTTTCACCTTAATGCATAGAATGCATTAAGGTGAAAAAATGTATACCTTTACAACCCCTTTAAAGTCCCTGCACAGCAGATCTCAGAATGTGAGTAAACAAACATCACAATACAATGGGTTTGTGTGCATGTTCATAGGGGGAGAAATCAGAGTGACAGAGAAATTAGGTCATGACTACACTTTGCCTTCTCTGTCCAGTCACAGGCTGGTGGGTAGGAAGTAGGTTGAATAATGCTGTCATTCAAGAAAGGAAACTAAGAGCATATAGTGACAGAAAAAAATCTGGGGGGGGGCAGCTCTTGAGTAATGGTATTGCAGCAAATAGTGTTTTCATTTTTCACAAGAAATTGTAGTTAATGGTAATGGCAATATTTTAATGCCAATACAAGGTTTATGCAAAATAAAAAAAATACAAGAGAAGTTTAAAATACGGGTGCTCTTTCAGTGTTCAAAATCTCTAACTATTTTCTATTTTGCCAGTTATCTCTTTGGGACATTTAGAAACTGATAAAATATTGCATGCAGTGCAATGTTTTTATCCTACTTAAAGTATATCTCAAGGCAAAAAAACAAAAAAAACAAAAAAGGGGGCGTGAACGGCAGCTGAGGATACAACTGCTCGATAGCTGAGCTCTGGCGCCATGGGATCCAAACAGCGCCTCACAGCTACTGGGAGCTTTTTTTTTTTTTTTTTTACCTCCCCACACATCCTACAAAATCCAGGATGTGGAGGTGAAATGATGAGAAAATGAAAAAATAGAGAAGGGCCCCTGCAAACTGACCGATTTCTGCAGTCTGGCGAGCCCCACAATTTCCAAAATGGCGCTTGCGCCTCAGCACCGGCACACAGAGGAGGCCGCTGCAGCTTCGAGGGGCTTACAGAGACACACTGATGACAAACAAGGATCAGGAGGGGAGTAGTGTGCATCTACATCCACAAGCCCAGCAAAGCAGAGCAGAAGGCTGGAAGCCAAAAACAATAATGTAAGTGCAAACCACTCTAACTCTATTAGCGATCCTAATGGATTTGGGGAGCAGCTGGACTCTTTCCCCACAGTGGGTCAAGCGATACTGGACATAACTCTTAAGGATATGTTGATTACCCTCAGGGGGGCCCCTTCAGCATGACATGGCCACGTTTATGAAACAAACTAAAGTGGACTGGGTGAGTTGACCATATAGTAAAACAGGATGGGAGATTACGCTTGGGCACATAATGAGGTGGTCAATGCTCATGGTGACCTAGCGGAAGAAATATGTAATATTAAAATCAAAATGGTGGATGTAAATTGCCATCACTCATGTCATCCAGTGCTAAAGATCCACATGCATCATGATGAGCGAATATTAAAAAAAAAACTTGACAACCACCGACATAATCTGCTCTGCACTTTTCACTGTGAATGACTCCCTGTCCCTGCCACAAAATGTAGATAAAAGTGCAGGGTATATTAAGAGACTTCATTGACCAAATATGGAAATTGGTCTGGCATGGCTCAAGAGGTGCAGAAGCACGCTCACCTCCCCCTCCCTTTCTGACCTGCCAGGCTGCATGTTTGGATAAGGGTTCAGTATGTATTGGGGGGGTTCTTTCTGCATTGTTTTTGTTAGTGAAGGGCAGGGTATGGATTTTGGAAGAACCCTAAAATTTACACAATCTCCTCGCCCTTTGTCTACATTCACCTGTCAGCCAGGAATCCCCCGGTGAAAGCTGAATAGGCCAGGCAGGTATGCTATGCTATTGGGGGGGCACTCGTGCGTACTCGCTCCCAAGCCCTGCTCTGTGTGTCCTTTGACACACAGAGCAGAATTTAGCACCCCCCACCACTCTCTCCTTACTATCTGTGATTGACAGAAATTGAAGCTAATGGGTCTCACTGCTGCGTCTGAGCCAATGAGGAGGGAGAGAACCGGGAGAGCAGCTGTTCTTGTGCACATTGCTGGATCGAGATTGGGCTCAGGTAAGTATTAGGGAGGGTCTTTAGGGGAGCTGCACACAGAAGGTTTTTTACCTTCATGCATAGAATGCATGATGGTAAAAAACCTTTAGCCTTTAGAACCACTTTAGGTTTGGCCCATTCACCTTACTGCCTAACAGCTTAAATTCTAGGTATGAGGTGCCTGGGTTAAACAGAACTGGCAGTTCATCCCAGGTATTTTTAACAGATATAGCAAATACTTCCAACAGTATATTTAACAGACCATGAAAAGAAACAAATAAGAGAAGTTCAGTGTTCGGGTTTACGTACATGTTCAAGGTGTAAGTATTGAGTGTGGTATGGCTGAAACCCCTGTTAGATTTTTAATGCTATCTATATCTCTGCTGCTGAGATTCACCCTTTTTATTTATCCAGATGACCACTGTCTCCAATGCAGAATGTTATGGGAAATTCCAAATGTTTGCATTGCTATAGGAACAGATATTGAGGGATTATCTTCCAGTTGGGAAACCTGATCTGATGACAATTGTAAAGATCTCCTCTCACATTCTGTTGATTGTTCTGGCAAAATAAATCTTCTAAATGGAAATACTGACAGGGGTTTTAATCATTCTGTACGCCGTAATTTAACAAGGAACACTTGCATTGTGTGATCCCAAGAGCATACTGAACATACAGTGGGGACGGAAAGTATTCAGACCCCCTTAAATTTTTCACTCTTTGTTATATTGCAGCTATTTGCTAAAATCATTTAAGTTCATTTTTTTCCTCATTATGGTACACTCAGCACCCCATATTGAAAGAAAAACACAGAATTGTTGACATTTTTGCAGATTAATTAAAAAAGAAAAACTGAAATATCACTTGGTCCTAAGTATTCAGACCCTTTGCTCAGTATTTAGTAGAAGAACCCTTTTGATCTAATACAGCCATGAGTCTTTTTGGGAAAGATACAACAAGTTTTTCACACCTGGATTTGGAGATCCTCTGCCATTCCTCCTTGCAGATCCTCTCCAGTTCTGTCAGGTTGGATGGTAAACGTTGGTGGACAGCCATTTTTAGGTCTCTCCAAAGATGCTCAATTGGGTTTAAGTCAGGGCTCTGGCTGAGCCATTCAAGAACAGTCACAGAGTTGTTGTGAAGCCACTTCTTTGTTATTTTAGCTGTGTGCTTAGGGTCATTGCCTTGTTGGAAGGTAAACCTTCGGCCCAGTCTGAGGTCTTGAGCACTCTGGAGAAGGTTTTCATCCAGGATATCCCTGTACTTGGCCGCATTCATCTTTCCCTCGATTGCAACCAGTCATCCTGTCCCTGCAGCTGAAAAACACCCCACAGCATGATGCTGCCACCACCATCATGCTTCACTGTTGGGACTGTATTAGACAGGTGATGAGCAGTGCCTGGTTTTCTCCACACATACCGCTTAGAATTAAGGCCAAAAAGTTCTATCTTGGTCTCATCAGACCAGAGAATCTTATTTCTCACCATCTTGGAGTCCTTCAGGTGTTTTTTTAGCAAACTCCATGCGGGCTTTCATGTGTCTTGCACTGAGGAGAGGTTTCCATCAGGCCACTCTGCCATAAAGCCCTGACTGATGAAGGGCTGCAGTGATGGATGACTTTCTACAACTTTCTCCCATCTCCCAACTGCATCTCTGGAGCTCAGCCACAGTGATCTTTGGGTTCTTCTTTACCTCTCTCACCAAGGCTCTTCTCCTCTGATAGCTCAGTTTGGCCGGACGGCCAGCTCTAGGAAGGGTTCTGGTCGTCCCAAACGTCTTCCATTTAAGGATTATGAAGGCCACTGTGCTCTTAGGGACCTTAAGTGCAGCAGACATTTTTTGTAACCTTGGCCAGATCTGTGCCTTGCCACAATTCTGTCTCTGAGCTCTTCAGGCAGTTCCTTTGACCTCATGATTCTCATTTGCTCTGACATGCACTTTGAGCTGTAAGGTCTTATATAGAAAGATGTGTGGCTTTCCTAATCAAGTTCAATCAGTATAATCAAACACAGCTGGACTCAAATGAAGGTGTAGAACCATCTCAAGGATGATCAGAAGAAATGGACAGCACCTGATTTAAATATATAAGTGTCACAGCAAAGGATCTGAATACTTAGGACCATGTGATATTTCAGTTTTTCTTTTTTAATAAATCTGCAAAAATGTCAACAATTCTGTGTTTTTCTCTCAATATGGGGTGCTGTGTGTACATTAATGAGGAAAAAATGAACTTAAATAATTTTAGCAAATGGCTGCAATATAACAAAGAGTATAAAATTTAAGGGGGTCTGAATATTTTCCATCCTCACTGTATTTTGTTTTATTGCTTTTGTGGCCACTGCAGCATTTTTATACATGTCCACTGAGATACATCAGTACAGCAAGCATGTAACATGGCTTTTTTTTTTTTTAAGTTTTCTTACAGGCATCTTTATTAACCACTTCAGCCCCGGAAGGTTTTACCCCCTTAATGACCAGTGCATTTTTTGCAATACGGCACTGTGCCAGTTTAACTGACAATTGTGCGGTCCTGCAATGCTGTACCCAAACAAAATTGACGTCCTTTTTTCCCCACAAATAGAGCTTTCTTTTGGTGGTGTTTGGTCACCTGCGGTTTTTATTTTTTGCGCTATAAACAAAAAAAGACAGACAATTTTGCTTTTACTTTTTACTGTAATATATATTCAAAAAAAAATATATAAAAAAAACTAATTTATTCATCAGTTTAGGCATATATATTTTCTTCTACATATTTTTGGTAAAAAAAAAATCACAATAGGAGTATATTGATTGGTTTGTGCAAAAGTTATCGCATCTACAAACTACGAGGTTTAGGGACTTTTATTTATTTATTTATTTATTTTACTGGTAATGGCAGCGATCTGCGATTTTTAGCAGGACTGCAACATTGCGGCAGACAAATCTGACACTTTTTGGGGACCAGTGACATTATTACATTGATCAGTGCTAAAAAAAAATGCACTGATCAATGTAAAAATGACACTGGCAGGGAAGGGGTTAACACTAGGGAGCAATCAAGGGGATAAGTGTGTTCCCTCAGCGTGTTCTAACTGTAGGGGGGATGGGCTTATTGAAACATGACAGAGATCACTGTTCCCCATGACAGGGAACAGAAGATCTCTGTCATGTCACTAAGCAGAACAGGAAAATGCCTTGTTTACATAGGTAGTTCCCCGTTCTGCCTCTCCATGCCACAATCTCGGACCACTGGCGGACATCGAGTCGGTGGGACCTGCGCGCCCGCTATCAGTTTTTTGGGCAGGAGAGCCATTCTGCCGACGTATATCTGTGCGAGTAGGTCAGTAAATGGTTAATATCAATATGCACTTCATCCAACTTAATTGTAATATAAGATGCACATGTAAAATATGACTGTGGAATGCATGGCGAAACCCATTGAATCAAATATATATTCATTATTTACTAGGCAAATTTGCTATAGAATCTTTGATAAATAGTTCCAATAAAGGTATAAGTTCTACATTTCTGTTATGTAATTTATAAATAACATACAGTGTATATTCAAAGTCATAACAAAGCTTCAATGACAGCCCATAGGAGATAACTAAAATAAGACTGCTCCACTGCAACAGTTTGTTCTGATGTTAGTAAAAGGTCTTACCCCTGCCATTGTTTGCGTGCTGGATTTACTCTTTCTATACCTTTTTGTGCTTTGGGTTTTTGTGCTTTGGGTTAATGCACACATGTTAATGCACCCCGTGTCATGCGTTAACATACGTTTCAGGCAGAGGAGTGGATCAAAAAATAGTTATGTAGCATTTTTGTGATGTGTTGCACCACAATGCATGGTACTGCAATACCACGCTTTGTACTGTGCCACAACACATGTGTCAGAACTGCATTGCCTAAGTGTACAGGAGTACCAATCACAATGAATGCTAACAATATGTGTGTTAATCTGCACAGTAGTAACACACTTACATTACCACAGTGAAAAACCCATGTATTTCAATGGTCCTCATTCTAATTGGTGCGACTCAAGTCACAGCGACTCCAAAAAAGGTTCTTGCACTACTTTGTTCCTACTTTGGTGCGACTTGTTCTCACATGGCTTTCACCGGTCGCATGACATCGAATCAAAATCGCATTGCAAAGTCGCATTGGGGTTGCAATAGTGGAAACAGAGCTTTAATGTCTTGTACTGAATATTACTTGATGACTGCTCTGGATGTGGTTGGATAAAAAGAAAACTAACCATTTACTTATTGGGAGGCCTCTAACATTCCAGCTATAAGATAAACTGATAATAAAGGACTTAAATGAAATTATGAAAATAAAGGTCTTATATGTATTTGATGGAAAAAGCATTGGTTTCTCTTTCTCTGCTTCCACAAAACATGAATACGTGTAGTGATAACATTTGTTCTTCAGCATGCAAATGCATGTCCCCAAATGATGCCTTGTGTCTTTAATGTAAACCAGTGGGAGGGATGATCCACTGTGAGTTCAGGATTCCTGCAATTATGAAACATCCTTTATTCCAATAGGTATTAGTGAAATGAATTGGAGTAATTAAAACTAATTTAGTCATGAAAATTAGTTTAATTAAGGGAAAACATACACTGTGAAAACTTCAGAGGAAAATACAGTTCCTTACGGAGCTTTATATTTTGTTAACCTAATGCTGCACAAGAGGTGAATTAAAAACCCCATAACAAATAAATCATTTAAATATTCTAACACAAAGGGAACATTTTTTTAAATTGTTACATTTGCATTATTTTAATTGTTATCATTTCTAAAAACAAATGTTTCTGTGGAATATTTTATTACACCTTAACATTTAAGCAGGACCACTGCTAACTTGTTGGTATAGGCAATAGTTGTAAACAGGTTATAAACATGCATATAAAACTTCAAATAAACCATGCATATCACAAAACACACAATGTAAGATAAATCTTACATGAAATGTAAAACATTTTTAAATAAACAATAGTCCCAATTTTCAATGTGAAACTTCAATTTAAAGTGACAGTGCTTCTATGAACCTCTAGTGATATGATAAAGTGCTAGTCCTCCTTTTGGACATAACAAGGTGCTCCGTTCCACAGTGCTTTATTGTGCCCTACATAGACTCACACTCACCAGATCTATCTGACAACTATCTCTAGCATGGTCAATGGTGCTTGTGGGGCAGTCCCCTAGTTGATCTGTACCACTTGTGTTCTTTCAATGCTTGTCTGCTATACTCGACAATAGCGACAGGGAAAAAGAGTCAAAGCGTAAAACCATTCTGGTATGTTTATTAATAAAATGGGGTATACAGAATTGCACTCACTTGCTGCCGTGCCCTATAATCCGCCACCTGGTATGTACAGTGTTGTGTGTGTAAGAGGATGATGGCCACCACTCGTTATGATACTGGAAGCCAGTTGCAGGTCACCCCCTGACGTCATTTACGGGCGGTCCCTAGTGGTGGTTAGGTTAAGAAGTCCATGCAACAAAGTCCATACACGTGGATGGTCTAAGAAAAGGATTTCATTGGAGGGGAATGCTGTCAGGAAAGTGGACCACATAGTACACGGGTCCTCACAGCTTCCACACCGGTATATATGCTCTAAAAAATGGCAAATGACACACATACAGGAGAAACTATGTTGCAAAATACATTAACATACATCAGCCAAAACATAAAGCAGCAGAACACATTGTGTAATATAATGTAAGCATCTACCTACACACTGTTATGTTCCAAGCTGAGTGTAAATATAGTCAGATATCAAGTCCCTCAGCCTGGTACAGGTCCTGAATCTTCTAATATTAGTTGGTTTAAATGATTGTGTCTGTATACTTTACATTTAAGGTAGACATAG
This sequence comes from Aquarana catesbeiana, assembly GCF_042186555.1. Classification (NCBI taxonomy): domain Eukaryota; kingdom Metazoa; phylum Chordata; class Amphibia; order Anura; family Ranidae; genus Aquarana; species Aquarana catesbeiana. The sequence continues at coordinate 586,609,214 of NC_133324.1, read as the reverse complement.
TAACTGAAAAAGTATATTACAGTTGTAAAAACTGTAGTAACATGCAACACACCCCACATTGCTGACTGCCATAAAAGGAGGAGCAATGGAAAACTGAGTCATCATCAATCTGTTCCCTCTTTGTTCTTCTCCTGTGAGCACACTGTCATTTAACACAGACCTAGTGCTGCAGAATAGAGATTTAAAGAACGCTGATAACAAAATTAGACATGTGCGGTTAGTTTTTGTTCTGAATCGAAATTCGGACATATTTTTATTTTTCATTATTCGGACTTTTGGATTTATCCAAATTTCCGAAAAAAAGAATAGTAATGAATTTAAACAAATTCCGAAAAATAACAAAACAACATTTCAGACAAAATTTGAATTCAAATAATTTTTGAATGGAATTTGAATCATTTTCAAATGAAATTTGAATAGTTTTCAAAACGAATTGAATTTCCAAAATAAATAAAACACAATAGAATATAATAGAATAGAAAAGAATAGAAAATAAAATAATAGAATATAATTGAGTAAAACAGAACAGAATAAAAAAAAATAGAAAAAAACTGAATAGAAATTAAAGGGATAGAATAGAAAATAAAGGAATATAATAGAATAGAAAAGAATAGAATAGAAAATAATAGATGTTGAAAACTGGAGATAACCAGGTGCAAATTACGCCACCCCTGACCTGTATTACCACCTCCGCGCTATGTTAATAAATGTCAAAACCCTTCCAAAGCTGCCACTTAACAATAAAATGTATATAAACCAATTTCACCAAAGGAAAATTATTGATGAAATAGTGGCGCTTAACCCCAGGTGGGGAGATGTCAGACACTCTTATCCAGCCAGTGAGCTGAATACAGACGTGACTAGAGAAAAAGTAAAAAAATATATATTGCTAAATATCCCAAAAAGTAAAAATTAATATTAAATAAAATAAATTTTTCAATAAATTCAATATGAGCTAATATAAATTATAACACTCAGTGAAAGTGATATACAAATATATAAATCCAAGAAAAAATATATAATGAAAATTGAACACAGTAAATATCTATAAAGTCCATAAACCAATCAATCGTGAAAAATAATCGTGAAAATATTTGAAGAAAGTCCAAAAAAAGAGTGAGGGTGACTCCAAAACTGCTCAGCTGTGTTTTCAAACATCCACCACTCACTCTCATGTTTGGCCTGACAGAGCCTCTAACCCACTTACATGGGGGTTAACATGCGAGCATACACCTCCACTGCTCCATAGGAACACCGCTTTTCTCAGGTTGGTAGTATGACATAAAAATATAAGAAGCTCCAATAGTGTAATCTTGTTTAAAAGATTTAATCACATATAAAACAACTTGTAATGAACTCACATTTAAAATAAAATAACAGGCAGGTCACTTCACGGCAAATGGAGAACTCCCACAGCACAGTAAGCAATAGCAACTGAAATAACAACAGGCAGGCCACGGCGGACCCAGGAGGTGTGTGTGCTCATGTTCGTCTCACCCGTCCGCAGCACTCGTCTCTTCACTGGAGCTCCGCTCTGTCCCCCTTCACTCCCTCCTCTAGTACTCGTGTAAGATCGCCGTGTAGGCGCCGTGTAAGATCGCCGGACGAGTGCTGCGGACGGGTGAGATGAACGTGAGCACACACACCTCCTGGGTCCGCCGTGGCCTGCCTGTTGTTATTTCAGTTGCTATTGCTTGCTGTGCTGTGGGAGTTCTCCATTTGCCGTGAAGTGACTTCCCTGTTATTTTATTTTAAATGTGAGTTCATTACAAGTTGTTTTATATGTGATTAAATCTTTTAAACAAGATTAGACTATTGGAGCTTCTTTTATTTTTATGTCATACTACCAACCTGAGAAAAGCGGTGTTCCTATGGAGCAGTGGAGGTGTATACTCGCATGTTAACCCCCATGTAAGTGGGTTAGAGGCTCTGTCAGGCCAAACACGAGAGTGAGAGGCCTTAACAGCTGGTGAGTTTGAATTTCAGCAGGGAGTGGATTCACGTCACAGAGGTGTGGTGAATGTTTGAAAACACAGCTGAGCAGTTTTGGAGTCACCCTCATTCTTTTTTTGGACTTTCTTCAAATATTTTCACGATTATTTTTCACGATTGATTGGTTTATGGACTTTATAGTTATTTACTGTGTTCAATTTTCACTATATATTTTTTCTTGGATTTATATATTTGTATATCACTTTCATTGAGTGTTATAATTTATATTAGCTCATATTGAATTTATTGAATAATTTATTTTATTTAATATTAATTTTTACTTTTTGGGATATTTAGCAATATATGTTTTTTCACTTTTTCTCTAGTCACGTCTGCATTCAGCTCACTGGCTGGATAAGAGTGTCTGGCATCTCCCCACCTGGGAATAAGCGCCACTATTTCATATATAATTTTCCTTTGGTGAATTCGGTTTATAATAGAAAAAAATAGTGTAAAACAGAGCAAAATAGAACAGAAAATAAAAGAACAGAATACAATAGAAAATAAAATAAAGGAATAGAATAGAATAGAATAGAATAGAATAGAATAGAAAATGAATAGAAAATGAATAGAATGGAATAAAATAGAAAGAATATAACCACCTTCCTAAATTTGAATTTTAAATAGGATAAATTCAAATTCAAATAGAATAGAAAAGAATAGAATAAAAAAGAATAGAATATAAAATAATAGAATTAATAAAGAATGGAATAGAAATATTATAGCCATTTCCCAAAATTCGAATAGAATAAATTGGAATAGAGATAAACTAATAGAATAGAAAATAAAATAATAGTATAGAAAAAAATAGAATAAAATAGAAAAAAAGAATAGAATCGAAAGAATATAACAATATAACCATTTTCTGAAATTCGAATTTTGAATAGAAAAGAATAGAATATAATAAGAAAGAATAGATTAGAAAATAAAAGAATAGAATAAAATAGATAAAAAAAAATTGAATAGAATAGAATAGATAGAATAGAAAGAATATAACCATCTTCCAAAATTCAAAATTTGAATAGAATACATTTGATTTCAAATGGAATTTAAATGGAATACAAATTGAAATCGATTTGAATTCAAATAAACAAAACGAATTCTGAATACCAATTAAAAAAATTGAACTAAACAAATTGTTATATATAAAGAATCGAAATTATACGAAACACATTTTTTCGCTCTGTACATGTCTAAAGAAAATAAATTCCACTAGTTTATTTAAAATGGAGGTCAGCTTTAAAGTGAATGTTTTAATTTTACATACATGTAAATATAATTTTACCGTCATAATGTGTTCCATGTTTGAAAGTAACTAACTAGACCAAGCAGACTAACGATGTTTAATTGTTATCAAAAGTCAACATCTAAATTCTCAACTTCTTCTCTTTTAAACCCCCAAAGCTGCTGAAATATTCTTACCACCCTGTGGAAATCAGCGTCATTGACTGTTACAGGAAAGGTGGATATGCCACGCCCCCTTCATCCTGCTTGTAAAAAACTACAGGAGGGGGTTGGAGACAGTACCATTCACCATGCACAAGGAAAGAGCAGCATTGACCGGCTTTTATAATAGGGAGTTTCTGCAAAGCTTCACACTGGATTACTGCCCAGATCTGGAAAACATATGCAAAACACACCAAAACACACCAAGTTTCAAGTAAGAAAATACATGCCTCTTGTAGCTAAACAATATTTGCGTATCAATTCATTTTTAAATTCTGTTCCTGAGATGGATAAAGGAGCCCAAAAAATGACAAACTGAGCAGAGGTTCTGTACACTCAGAGCCATGCAAAATTGGTAAAATGAGGCAGCACCTATGGAGGCAAGGTGGGAGGTAGCGATGAGGCTGTCCGTAATGGACACTCTCTCCTCAGTGCAGTATCAGCCCTGTGTACGTTTAGTCTTTGGGCCACACCATAACAACCAATGATGCTCTACAACTCGGCTGCCTGGATCCAAGCAACAAATGACAATGCACGTCTGGGGAAGGGAGGGCAAAAATATTAGCCTCTACCCCCAGAATGCCCCTGTAAATGTATTGTTTAAAGCAGGGGTGTCCAAACTTTTTTCAAAGAGGGCCAGATTTCATGAAGTGAACATGCGTGAGGGCCAACGATTTTGCCTGAATTTCTTTGAACCATTAAAATTAAATGCAAATGAAATATTGTATGCAAAGTTTTTGCAAACGGCTTTACCACCGGTTTCATAACGTGGCCATATTTGAGATGTTTAGCATAGAGAACTGGTTGATGAATGATACAAAGGAGTTTAATAGCTTTGCCTACTTCTTCGATCACCTTGTTACAGATTAGGGTTGCTAATCCACTTCGTTCACCAGCCATGGCAGGTGCCCCATCAGTAATAATCCCAGCAAGTTTGCTCCAAGGCAGTTTCATGTCATCTATGGGGGAACTAAGAGAAACAAATAAATCTTTTCCTCTTGTTTGGTTCGTAAGGCTCTGGAGGTTAAGTAGCTCTTCAGTCACATTCATTTCATCGTCCACCCCTCTCATAAAAATAAGCAACTGAGCAGTGTCAGATAGGTCCGTGCTTTCATCACAGGCTATTGAAAAGAAGTCAAAATCCACTCATTTGTATGTCAACTGTCTCTTAATAACTGATGAAATCTCTTCAATTCTCTGTGCTACAGTGTTACGATCCAGGCAAATGTTGGCAAACTCTTGCTTCTTCTCGGGACAGATATTCTCAACCACTTTCATAACGCATTCTTTGATAAAGTCACCCTCAGCAAAAGATTTGCAATTTTTAGCAATTAACGTTGCCACCTCATAGCTCCCTTTGTGGCATTTTCATTTGACTCACGGCTCTTGTGAAAAATCACTGTTGTGACATTAAAACAGGTTCAGGTTGCTTCAACTTTTCACTGAGGTCGCGCCCTGTTAGCTTGTCGTATGTGCTATGTCGTGACTGGTAGTGTCTCTTGACATTAAATACAGCCACAGTCTCTTGGCATATCAGACCAACAGTGATTTCGTATTTCAATGAAGAAATATTCCACTTTCCACTTATCCTGGAAGCCGGCCCTCACTGTCAAATTTCCTTTTCTTGTTTACAGTCGCCATTTTAGAAACTGACCAGAAGGGGAAGGGATCGTGTGAGCGCAGTGCTAGAGGTTTTGGTCTAAGTGTGTTTGTCCGATACACTAATACGCTGCCCAACAAGAATTCTCCTACCTTTGTGGCTGTGTGTGGTGAAGAGGCTGAGGATGAGCTGTAATTTGGATATATATATCTCCTCTTTGGCCCCCAACAAATCCCAGAGCTCTGCTCAGGGTAAGGATGAGCTCAGTTTTTACAAAATATTTATTTTCTCTTCTTTATCCCCTGAGAAATCTGGCCTTTATCACTTCTGTGGCCCCAAGCTCCGATCAGGGCAAGGATGAGCTAGTTTTTTTATTTTTTATATATATTCTCTCTGGCCCCCGCTTGTAATTTGCCCTTATCTCTTCTGTGGCCCCCAGGCTTCGATCAGGGCAAGGATGAGCTAGTTTTTTTTTATATATTTTATATTCTCTCTGGCCCCCACTTGTAATTTTCCCTTATCTCTTCTGTAATTTGCCCTTATCTCCTCAAGCTCCAATCAGAACAAGGATGAGCTTTGTTTTTTACATTATTATATATATTTACATTTTCTCTTTATATCTGTTACTTTAACTTATTTTATCCCCTGAGAAATCCCCGAGCGCCTCTCTCTCTGAGGATGACCTTGGGCGTGTTCGCAAGTTGATGTGCCTGAGCCTGCGAAGGCACTGACAGCGGGCAACGCCGCAGCCAATCATCGCCGCCAATCACTGCCACCAATCACAGGCACTGAGACACTGAGAGATCTGCACCTGTGGACCGGGAAATGACTTGGTGTCTGTTATTGGCGCTATGCGCTGTCAGCTTCCCAACAGGCTTTGGAAAACACCCCAGCAACACGCCCCCAGTTTATCAGTGAGAGGCGCTCAGGGATTTGTCAGGGGATAAGAGAATATATATATATTTTAAAATAACAAGCTCATCTTTACCCTGTGTGAAGCTTGGGGGCCACAAAAGTGATAAGAGCAAATTGCAAGTGGGAGCCGTATAAAATCGGACCGCGGACCGCAACTGGCCCATGGGCCAGAATTTGGACATGCCTGGTTTAAAGGCTAATTGATTCTGTTTGGCAGCAATTTCTGTAAACATTGGAAAGGGCTACTTTAAAGGGTAACTCCGCTTTTATGGGAAATTTCATAGGAAATGGCAAATAAAAACATATATATATTTTAGTGTATACAATTGTGACCCAATTCATATTGTAATTGAATGTTATTAAAATGTATTTCTTCCTTTTCAATCTGCAGCTCTGTAATTTTCTGTAATGCAATATGGCTACCTGGAGGTGTTCTGTGCACTAATTGTGTACAGAACGCCCCCCAGAAATGTCATTTCCTGCTTGTGTGATTGGCTCACTGATTTTCTCAGTAGTCTACACTCTAATAAAAGTCAGATTTCAGGCATCCCCTGCAACAAAAAAATCATTTTGGTAAGATTAGAGCCCTACAGCTGCAGCAGCTGATTGATAACTATGAAACCACTCCCATTAGACTCACGCAGCCCAGGGGCACAGTGGCACGAACAGTGATTTCTTCAGAATAACAAAAGGTAGGAATCTGCAACAAAGTTTGTAAAATCCCTGCAATGTACATAGATCACCCAGAGGGGAATGTTTAATTTCTCAACAAAAGTGGAGTTACGCTTTTAGGTTATTTTAGTCACTGGTTTATATCATGCTTTTTTTTCAATGATTTTCATTAAGGTTTAATTAAAGATGCACAGAAATATATAAAACACTTTGGCATAACTTCATGAAAGAATTGACCATAATAAAGAGCCCAGAACACATTTCCATGTATCAAAATACATGCAGTGATGGATATATCAGCTGTGTAGGCCATGTGGGGCCACACGGGCCCCTGAGCTACTTGGGCATATTATAGATAGGGGCTTTCCTGCTAGTAATGGGTCCCAGACTTTCAGTGGCCAGGTTATGTTTTAAGTAATTTCAATTGAATAAATGTACTATGGCCAGGTTTTGTGTCTGTGGGGGGTATTTGATGTTATTTCAATCAGCATGTTCAGAGAAGGTCCTGTTTAAAGGAGAAGTATGTTTTTTTTTTTTTCTCTAATCATACTTACCTAGGTGGATGCAGCATCGGTCCGATGCTGCACCTGCCCCTATGCGTCCCTTCACTGAGAACCAAGCCATCGAACATTGCCGATGGCTCGGTTCTCTCGGCTCCCCGAGAGGAGAGCTGCTGACTGTTAATCAGCAGCTTTCCTGCTCTGCTCCTCCACGCTCACTGGAGCGCTGAGCTGTGGAGCTGTGGAGTCACTGGGAGAGGCTGTCTCGGCTTTTCAGCAAGTCACTAAGAGGCTGAGACTGCCATCAGTCCAGACACCTGGCGGATCCAAATTTTCAAAGTCGGGAAGATGTGGTGCCTGGACTGAACTTGGTGACATCAGCAGAGAGCGAACTTCAGACCGCACTCTGCTGAAAATGGGTCATAGGAGTGCAAAACAAATTGCACTCCTGTGACCCTTAGGAGAAGTCCAGCTGAATGAGCCCAGGCTGGACTTCTCCTTTAAGTAACCACTAACCATCACTGAATGGGTGCCCCTTTTCCCATAGACACCAATGAATTGGGTCCCTTCCACTGAACATCAATAATTATGGGCACTTCACTAAACACTCATGTAATAGGGCCCATCTGCTGCCAAATGCCAATGCCATGAAAGCATTTGATAAACCCCTTCAAACTGAACACAAATATAATTTCAGAATGACTATATTCCATAAGAAATATGATAACTTTTGACAAGTATAATGTTTCCGACATACTGCATGAATTAAACATGGATAAAAGTGGGTTTTGTTTGCAGATTTTTTTGTACTTTTTTTGTACCATTTTCTACTGTGGCAATGTCCTGGTAAAATCTTTCACCATGTTCGTCACCTAGATTTTTGGGAAAGAAGTCCAAGTGTGAATGCAGAAAACTATTCTTCAGTGACATGTTGCACTTCAAGGTCTAGTATGCTGTAACAGGTTTTTCAGTTTCTGTCCTGATCTAAGTTCTGGATGTCTCTGTAGTTACTATTGAACAGGTCAGCTTTCATTATGACCACCAAATTGTAACTGGTTACAAAGTTACCACAGTTACAAAAGTACCGTCAAATTAGAAAATCAGCTGTCCGTAAAACTTTTTCTGCAAATACTAATTGTTGTTTCACATTGCGCTAACTATCATAATTCTGAAATATAATAAATCTTGATACATTTCTCCAAATTATAATGTAATCAACTTCAGTTCTTTAATTGTAATTTTTTCCATAAAACTCTTTTAATTTAGTCTAATGTAATGGCTGTGTTAAATTGACTAATGAGCTTAGTACTGGTTTTATGACACAATCAAATATTCAAATGCATTAACTCATGTCAATCAGTTAATAAAATTAGGCAAGAAACATTTTTTTCTCTTCACTTTTGCATACAGATCCTGCAAGAACTGCAAAGCACAGACCATTTAACATTGCTTTATTTACGCATTTTAGTTTGGTAATAATGATTACATGTTTGGGTTGCTTATATTACTTTGTGGTTGATGAATAGAGATACAGAATGTGAAATTGATAAAAATAAAATAAATATTTAAATGTGTTGAAAGTATATTAATACATTACAAACCAAAAGTCATAGATTAGAACTTCTGTGTTCTACTAATGCTGTCTAACAATGAGTTCATTACTGTGCTGCGTCTACTTTACCATCCAGTCACAGGCTGGGGTGGGTACAGGACAACCTGGGCTCATAGGTAATGAGTTGAATTATGCTGGCTTTAAGACTGAGGATGTCTAGTGGCAGAAAATAGAACTGTGGGGGAAATGTCTGGATTAACGATGGGTGAATTTGCAGTGGACTATTCATTTTTATTTTTATGGTAGTGAGTGTCTACCATTAACAAACACACACTGTATATATATATATATATATATATATATATATATATATATATATATATATATATACGTGTCATAGGGGTTAGAAATAAAAGTTTATACATGTACTATATACAGTCTAAAAATACGCCATATTGTTTAAGAATTTTCTTTTTCCATCCATTTCACAAGGGCAACATATAATAACATATTTTTGTGTCCGCTAAGATTTAATTGACATATCTAATTCTATATTCAAAGAAATATGTAATTTACTCAAAATACAGAACTTCTTTCTGATTTGACAATGCATGGGCACCCTTCCTTTTTTTTTCTGCAGGACGTTGATAAATGAGGTACTTAATGTTTAGCACTGGCTGAGGACAGCACAACTATTAAAAATGTTAAGCGCTGTCCCCTCTGTAATTGACAGCTTGATACTGTTATCCCCTCATGCTTGTCATTGCATTATAATAATACCAGTGATTAGCAACCCAGCATCATTTCCCAGAAGATGCCTAACCCACTGAGAGTATGTGGCAGAGTGTGTGTTACTAGTGACACATATTTCTTTACTCCTAAATAGATACATTATTAAGATATTAAGGTCTATTTTGTTCTATATTAAAAAGGGGATATAAGATCTTGTTAACTGACCCCCACCAACCATATGAAGAAATTTACTTACATTGTGGAAAGTGCAAATTGTCCTTTATTATTCAGCTAGAATATAAAACAAGAGACACTCCTTGTTGGCAGTGAAGGCAATGCCCCATAGTAAAAATAACCATGCTTAGCCCCCTTAATTGGTCATTGTGATAAAAAAAATGATATAACAATATATTCAGCTGAATATATTCAAGCATGGTAAAACCAACCATACAGTAGTTTACTTATATGGCCACCATTCAGTGACAAGTTACCATATATTACTGTATTGTGTCACTAAGAATATATTGCAAAAAGCTGCTAAATGATGTTGCAATTGGCAGAACTATGCCACAAGGCAAAAAGCTGTGTAAGCAAAAGACAAATACTGCCAATAACAACAGATAAGTAACTAGAGCCATACTGAAAGAGTCATTGTTGAGTAATGAGAACATAGCTATTTTAATGGCACTTTATATTAAAAAAGCCACATAAATGTTGAAATCATGCAGTCTAATGTCCTTCAGCAATGTAGATCTCTACTGGTTAATCATCATGTGGGGAAGGCATAAAGTGTTTGAATTTAAATGAGTTGGACCTTGGGTCAGGTTGCAATGCAGTAGTGTAGCAGTCCACTTTGAGAGCTGTGCTGGTTTTAGATAAGAACACAAAGTTTAGCACTGTGTCATTTTCTCATGCAACCCCTCTGTTTGGTCATGTTAACTGGTATGTCATGTGAAAAACACATGGGAAAGCATCAATGAAGTGCTTATTGACCCTTAAACAGAAATATACCTGGGCAGTATGACAAAACACTGCAATGCTAAGCATACTTTAAATATGAGTAAGTGGCAAGTCATACTACATACTCACTGGGAAGTTTCTCACAAAAAACAAGCAGCCTGCAGACTCTCTGTATCTAGGCAGCCATTCTCCATAGCTGAGCAGTTTTTAAGCACTTTATTTCTGTATTTGGGCAGTGGTAAGATATCTTGCCTGCACAAATGATGATACTCTGACCAGATAGTAGTTACTGTAGAAACCAGATGCAGTTCCCAGCACACAAAGGCTTTACTCAATGGAAATGTATTTTAGCATCAAGAAAATATTGTTACTTTGTAATTGAGCAGTGTTACTCTATAAATTGATGGCCTGAACAACTTTTATCTAACACTAGGTAGTTTATGGTTAATCTCCCTTAAAAAGGACAGTTTTTTGTAGCTTGCCCTCTGTAATTGACCTGCCAATCTGAATCATCTTTCTCTCAACTGCATTCTCTCTCTCAAACTGGCCATAGATGGATTGAAATAAACAATATTGTCTGGGATGCTATGAAGTCTCACCATTTCTCTAATGAAAACATATGCTGAGGCTGAAGCTAAAGGGGTACCTTGCATTGGGAGGAAGCAAGCTTCTTCCAAGGATGAGGTGGTAAAGACAAGAGTCTGAGATATAACTCTACATTCCTTAACAAGATCAGAACACCAGAAGGTACCTTTGTAGAAATGTAGTAAATCTCATGTCATGGTAATGCCATTGTGCCTAGCCAGTAGGAGATCATGGCAAGCACTAAGGGCATTTGTCCAAAAAATCTCTAGTAACAAAAATCATGTCCTCATGCAGCAGAAGACCATTGGAGTGGCAAGGGCCTGAATTGGGAGAAGCTGGGTAAGTCCTGGAAGTTTATCTGATCTTAGATAACAGGTTATATTGAATCATCAAGAAGCTCTTGTCTGAGAAGATGGTATAAGGCAGACTGTAGACAGACTCTTCAGAAAATATACATGATTGGGTGTCAGGTTTGGTATTTTTGGACCAAGATCATAAAGGCAGGTGGGAATTGAACTTTGAAAAAGAGAGATCACATCTATTCTGAGAAGGTCTATTCTATTCCAAGTTCTAATGGACAGTCAAGATAAGAATGGGATTGGCTTCCTCTTCTACCATTCCTCAAAGACCTACTTGATTGCCAGCAACTTCTTGTCATCAAAGTTGTAGTTTCTTTCTGCTGGGCTTATTTTCTGAGAAAAGTAAGTGACAGAGTGCAAGAGTGTCTTAGGTGGAGAACACTGGGAGAGTATTGCTCCCAATGCTTGGTGGATATTGTGGCAGACCAGAGACTCTTGTAGTAAACACCTGGGTGTCTTTTTTTTCTTACACCTGAAAGGCAATGTAATAGTGTGCTTGCATGTTCGCACTATTTTTACTGCACTTACATAATGTAAAATAAATGTAAAATCCATCAAAGGGAGTGATGTCCCCTTGATTTAGTTACATCAGCTATGCTAAGCTAGGGAATTGGCACCAATATCTTACTACTAGACTAGTGGGTATATAAGATAGATAGCCCTTTAACTTTTCTACAAACCTGAAATGGCAACATTGGGCTTGTTGACCCTGTTAAGGAATTGGAGAAAGCAAATCAGTTTTCTCCCTAGTCAGGAAGCATGGCATGAGTGGCATAAATGGCTTAAATTGGACCCAAAGTGTTTGGAATATGCCTAGCAGTTTGGTAAGATTATCCAGGTGACTTGGAAATGCATTTTGGTCATTTTAGTGAAATAAGTATGCCAATTTATATTGCTCAGCATGTATCTTCAAAGATTCCAGCAATATTTTGAATAGACAGTGTATTAAAATTGTGCACCTTGATAGATCTGCTAGGAGCAGTATCAGTGTACCATTAAACATTATTTCATATGATGCCAGAGCTGTAGACCTAATCAAGTCCTTTACTTTAGAGAAATGTATCCAACATAATATGCCTCTTGGTCTTCTTGGGTCTGAGGTACAAGGTCTTAAAGAGGAGCTCCAGGCTCCTTCAGAAAGCATTGAAAGTCAGCAGCTACAAATACTGCCTATTTCCTACTGCGCATACATGAGTTGTGCTGCACCTTGTGAATGGTGCCACAGTCTTCTGGGACCTGTGATGCATCGCAGAACACTGCGGGGGAAGGAGGGGGGCCAAACTTGCAGCTCAGTTCGCCACAGCGATCTGAGGCGGAAGTGGGAGTGGCAACCTGTCAAGACAAGGTACCCGCTCCCTCCACCCCCCTAAAAAGTGTCAAATGTGGCAGTGGAGGGGGGGGGTGAAAACAAGGGGAGCTTTCCCTTTTGGGCAGAGCTCCATTTTAAGGCTCTTTAACTCAATTTGTTTTCCAGCTCTGCATCTTTGTCCTTGTTGAGGATTGACTGAAGATTCATTTAAGCATGGGGATAAGGTCATTATGCTCCAGAGACTCAGGGATTCAAGGTATCCTGATGTTATTTTATCAAGAGTAGGGATGAGCTTCGTGTTCGAGTCGAACCCATGTTCGACTCGAACATCGGCTGTTCGATCGTTCACCGAATTGCGAACGATATGGGCCGTTCGCGCCAAATTCGTGTGGCGCGTCACGGCCCATAATTCACTGCGGCATCGCAGTGCATTGCTTGCTGATGATTGGCCAAGCATGCACTATGACCCGCATGCTTGGCCAATCACAGCGCCGCCTTAACAGAGAGCCATAATTGGCCAAAGCCAAGGAGGCTTTGGCCAATTATGGCTCAGGGGATTTAGTACACGCCCCACACTATATAAGGCCGCCTGCACGGCGGCCCTGTGCAGTGTGTTCCGGTGTGCTTAGAGAGAGAGAGAGAGACAGTGTCATTTCATTTGAGTTAGCTAGATTAGGCAGGACAGTCAGTCAGTTAGCTGCACTTAAAGTGTATTGTGTATATATATGCATCCCAGGTGTTGCATATATATATATATATACACTGTATTCAGTTTAGCTAGATCCGTTCCTGTTATCTTCTAGACTATTTTGATCCTATTAGTACCACAGTCAGGCAGCTAGACTATTTACATTTAGTGCAGTGTGTCCTGCTCACAGTGTTCAGCTAGATCCGTTCCTGTTATCTTCTTACTGACAGGCATTCTTGTCTTGTTACAGTATTTTAAAGAAAATTACTGGTGTTCTTTTGATCCTATTAGTACCACAGTCAGGCAGCTAGACTATTTACAGTTAGTGCAGTGCGTCCTGCCCACAGTGTTCTGCTAAACCTACAAGTAAGTGGGGTGTGTCCTGCTCACAGTGTTCAGCTAAACCTACAAGTTAGTGGGGTGCGTCCACCTCACAGTGTTCAGCTAAACCTACAAGCTAGTGGGGTGCGTCCTGCTCACAGTGTTCAGCTAGATCCGTTTCTGTTATCTTCTTACTGACAGGCAGGCTTGTCTTGTTACAGTAAATACAGCTACCTGAAGAAAATTGCTGGTGTTCTTTTGATCCTATTAGTACCACAGTCAGGCAGCTAGACTATTTACAGTTAGTGCAGTGCGTCCTGCTCACAGTGTTCTGCTAAACTTACAAGTTAGTGGGGTGCGTCCTGCTCACAGTGTTCAGCTAAACCTACAAGTTAGTGGGGTGCGTCCACCTCACAGTGTTCAGCTAAACCTACAAGCTAGTGGGGTGCGTCCTGCTCACAGTGTTCAGCTAGATCCGTTTCTGTTATCTTCTTACTGACAGGCAGGCTTGTCTTGTTACAGTAAATACAGCTACCTGAAGAAAATTGCTGGTGTTCTTTTGATCCTATTAGTACCACAGTCAGGCAGCTAGACTATTTACAGTTAGTGCAGTGCGTCCTGCTCACAGTGTTCTGCTAAACCTACAAGTTAGTGGGGTGCGTCCTGCTCACAGTGTTCAGCTAAACCTACAAGTTAGTGGGATGCGTCCACCTCACAGTGTTCAGCTAAACCTACAAGCTAGTGGGGTGCGTCCTGCTCACAGTGTTCAGCTAGATCCGTTCCTGTTATCTTCTTACTGACAGGCAGGCTTGTCTTGTTACAGTAAATACAGCTACCTGAAGAAAATTGCTGGTGTTCTTTTGATCCTATTAGTACCACAGTCAGGCAGCTAGACTATTTACAGTTAGTGCAGTGCGTCCTGCTCACAGTGTTCTGCTACACCTACAAGTTAGTGGGGTGCGTCCTGCTCACAGTGTTCATCTAAACCTACAAGTTAGTGGGGTGCGTCCACCTCACAGTGTTCAGCTAAACCTACAAGCTAGTGGGGTGCGTCCTGCTCACAGTGTTCAGCTAGATCCGTTCCTGTTATCTTCTTACTGACAGGCAGGCTTGTCTTGTTACAGTATTTTAAAGAAAATTGCTGGTGTTCTTTTGATCCTATTAGTACCACAGTCAGGCAGCTAGACTATTTACAGTTAGTGCAGTGCGTCCTGCTCACAGTGTTCTGCTAAACCTACAAGTTAGTGGGGTGCGTCCTGCTCACAGTGTTCAGCTAAACCTACAAGTTAGTGGGGTGCGTCCACCTCACAGTGTTCAGCTAAACCTACAAGCTAGTGGGGTGCGTCCTGCTCACAGTGTTCAGCTAGATCCGTTCCTGTTATCTTCTTACTGACAGGCAGGCTTGTCTTGTTACAGTAAATACAGCTACCTGAAGAAAATTGCTGGTGTTCTTTTGATCCTATTAGTACCACAGTCAGGCAGCTAGACTATTTACAGTTAGTGCAGTGCGTCCTGCTCACAGTGTTCTGCTAAACCTACAAGTTAGTGGGGTGCGTCCACCTCACAGTGTTCAGCTAAAGCTACCTGTAGAAGGTTGGTGGTGTTCTCATACTACAGGCAGGCAGTTGATTTTGCTAGCTGCAGTATCAGAACATATATATATATATATATATCCCAGCTTAGTGCAGCTACAGGCCATTAGTATGTCTGGAAGGCCAAGAAGGAGAGGCAGACAGTCACAAGCCAATAAGAGAGGGCAAGCAGGCTCTGTGTCTAATGCTGGTCGTGGAGACGGTGCATCCTCATCAGCACGTGGCCATGGGACACGCTTGGCCTTTTTTTCGGCAGCTGGCCATGTTGAGCCGCAACATGCGGAAGACTTGGTCGAGTGGATGACCAAGCCGTCCTCATCCTCCTCATCCTCTCTCACCCATGCCCAGGGTACTTTGTCTGGCAAAGCAGCGGCCTCTTCCCTCGGCTCAATGTCATCAGTGACTCCTTCCCTAGCCCCACCATGTCCTCCTGAGGAGTCCCTCGAACTGTTTGACCACAGTGTTGGGTACATGCTCCAGGAGGATGCCCAGCGTTTGGAAGGCTCTGATGATGATACTGAGCTCGATGAAGGCAGTAACACGAGCACGGACAGAGGGGGTGCCCAAGAAGGACAGCAATCTGGCAGTCATGCTCCCCCTGCTGCAGCATACTGCCAGGTTTGCTCCAGTGATGAGGAGGAAGGGGATGATGAGGTCACTGACTCAACGTGGGTGCCTGATAGGAGAGAGGAGGAGGAGGCGGCACATCACCAACGAGGCAGGATGCCCTCCAGGGGCCAGCCTAAGGGCAGCACATTGACTGCATCACACCCCAAAGCTCCACATGTGCAGGGCGCTGCAGTCTCTGCGCGTTATTCAAAAAGTTCTTTGGTGTGGGCCTTTTTTGAGACGAGTGCATCAGATCGCACCGCTGCTATTTGCAACATATGTCTCAAGCGTATCTCGCGTGGCCAAAACATCTCCCGCTTGGGTACCACATGCTTGACCAGACATATGTTGACCTGCCATGCAGTTCGTTGGCAAGCGTATCTAAAAGACCCACACCAAAGAACAAAGAGGACCTCTGCTTGCTCCTCATCGGCTGAGATTTCCAACCCCACTAGACCTTCAGTCCTCTCTGAGACCTGCACTGAGAGGAATGAAGGTGTAGAATTAGGTGTGTCACAGCCACGTACTTGTGGGCAATCTGATTTTGGTACACCGACGTCAGATTGTACCAGGCAAATTTCCCTGCCCCAGCTGCTGCACCGCCGAAAGAAGTTTGCTCCCAGCCATCCACATGCCCAACGGTTGAATGCTAGCTTGGCAAAATTGCTAGCACTTCAACTGCTGCCTTTTCAGTTGGTAGACTCTGCCCCCTTCCGTGAGTTTGTGGAATGTGCGGTTCCTCAGTGGCAGGTACCCAAACGCCACTTTTTCTCACGGAAGGCGATTCCGGCTCTCTACCAGCATGTGGAAGGCAATGTCCATGCCTCGCTGGACAGGGCGGTCAGCGGTAAGGTGCATATTACCGCTGACTCATGGTCCAGCAGGCATGGACAGGGACGTTACCTAAGTTTCACGGCGCATTGGGTGACTCTGCTGGCAGCTGGGAAGGATGCAGGACAAGGTGCAGTAGTGTTGGAGGTTGTTCCGCCACCACGCCTCCAAAATGCTAATGATTGTGACACACCTCTCTCCTCCACCCCCTCCTCTTCTTCTTCCTCCATGGCCTCTTCCTCGGAACCAGCGGTGCTCCGTAGTCGTTCAAGGGGCTACGCAAGTACGCAGGCCAAAAGATGCCATGTGGTGCTTGAGCTGGTGTGCTTGGGGGACAGGAGCCACACTGGGGCAGAGGTTCTGTCAGCTCTGCAGGGGCAGGTTCAGAGGTGGTTGACGCCACGCCAACTTAAGGCAGGAATGGTGGTTTGCGACAATGGCACCAACCTCCTCTCTGCCCTCCGACAGGGACAAATGACCCATGTGCCCTGTTTGGCTCACGTCTTTAACTTGGTGGTGCAGCGGTTCTTGGGCAGGTACCCGGGCTTACAGGATGTCCTGAGGCAGGCCAGGAAAGTCTGTGTGCATTTCCGCCGGTCATATAATGCCAGTGCTCGGCTGACGGACCTCCAAAAGGAGTTTAACCTGCCCAAGAACCGCCTAATCTGTGACATGCCCACCAGGTGGAACTCAACATTGGCCATGCTGCAGCGGCTGCACACGCAGCAGAGGGCCATCAATGAGTACCTGTGCGACTATGGCACCAGGACAGGGTCAGGGGAGCTTGGTTTTTTTTTTCCCCACGCCAGTGGGCCATGATCAGGGATGCATGCACTGTCCTGTCACCATTTTAGGAGGCCACGAGGATGGTGAGCAGTGACAGTGCATGCATCAGTGACACTGTCCCCCTTGTCCACCTGTTGGAGCACACACTGCGTGGAATAATGGACAGGGCACTTGAGGCAGAACAGAGGCAGGAAGAGGAGGACTTCCTTAGCTCTCAAGGCCCCCTTTATCCAGACAGTGTTCCTGCGTGCCCGCCGATCACACAGGAAGAGGACGAGGAGGAAGAGGAGGAGGAGGAGGAGGAAGATTGTGTCAGTATGGAGGTGGAGCCTGGCACTCAGCATCAGCAGCAGTCTTTAAGGGATCAGTCCCAAGAAACACATGGACTTGTACGTGGCTGGGAGGAGGTGGCTGCGGACCATGTCGTCCTTAGTGACCCAGAGGACTCCGGACCGAATGCCTCAGCAAACCTACGCTGCATGCCCTCCCTGATCCTGCAAAGCCTGCGTAAGGATCCTCGTATTCGTGGTATCAAGGAGAAGGACCAATACTGGCTGGCAACCCTCCTTGATCCACGTTACAAGGGTAAGGTTGCGGACCTTATCTTGCCATCGCAGAGGGAGCAGAGGATGAAACATCTTCGGGAGGCCTTGCAGAAAGGTCTGTGCAACGCGTTCCCAGAGACTGGGAGGTTACAAACTCCTGTTTCTGGACAACGTGTTGCTGAGGCTTCGGTCAGTCAAAGAAGGAGCGGTGGAGAAGGTGGCCGTCTGACCGATGCGTTCAGACAATTTTTTGGTCCGCAGCCCCAAGGTATGATCGGTTCCAGCAACCATCGCCAGCGTCTGTTTTACATGGTGCAGGAATACCTAGGGGCAAGATCAGACTTGGACACCTTTCCCACCGAAAATCCTCTGGGTTACTGGGTCTTGAGGATGGATCACTGGCCAGAGCTTGCACAGTATGCAATTGAGCTACTGGCCTGTCCTGCATCCAGCGTTCTTTCGGAACGCACATTCAGTGCTGCTGGAGGCGTGGTAACCGATCACAGGGTGCGTCTGTCCACTGACTCGGTCGATCGACTGACCTTCATAAAAATGAATGAGTCTTGGATCACCACCAGCTACCAAGCACCTGATGCTGATGTAACCGAATAATTTTTTTTGAAATCTCAGATCCCTTCAAAGACTGCCTATGCTGATGCTGAGTGACTATCCCTGAGTAATTATCCTCTTCCTCCTCAATCATCACGCTGATAGCTTGTAAGAACATTTTTGGTTCTGGGTGCCACCACCAGTGCCTAAGGCACAATTTTTCAACCCCTGTTTAACAGGGGCGTGTAATTACGATTTTTGATGTAATACTTTGCAGCAGGGCTCGTTCCTGCATTCCAACTAGAGTGTCTGTGAGGGGTTGCAGTGTTGTGGCACCAGCACCAGTGCCTAAGGCCCAATTTTTCAGCCCTTGTTTAACAGGGGCGTGTAATTACAATTTTTGATGCAATACTTTGCAGCAGGGCTCGTTCCTGCATTCCAACTAGAGTGTCTGTGAGGGGTTGCAGTGTTGTGGCACCAGCACCAGTGCCTAAGGCCTAATTTTTCAGCTCCTGTTCAACAGGGGCATGTAATTACAATTCTTGATCTAATATTTCACAGCAGAGCCCTGTGAGGGCTTACAGTGTTGTGGCCACAGCAACACCTAAGGCCCAAATTTCTGCTGAGTATATAGGGCAGGACCCTACTTTCAAACAACTAACTTACAAACGACTCCTACTTGCAAACGGAAGGAGACAACAGGAAGTGAGAATAAATCTACCCCTAGGAAGGGAAATTCTCTCCTGTAAGAGTTAATATGGGAAAAACATTTCTCCTTTCCACTGATGCTTTCCAATCCATTGGGACAAAAAGTGAGGTGAAATCTTCTGAAGAGGAGGAAAGACAGCAAAACAAATGTCACAGGGGTGATAACCCTTCCCTATGTTTTCCAAAAAGCTTAAAAAAGATTTTTTGGCTGGAGCTAAACACGTTAAAAATGTACCCGTTCAAAATTACAAAGAGATTCTACTTAACAACAAACTTACAGCCTGTATACTGCTGTTCAGAGTATATAGGGCCTGGTGGCCCCACACCTTTCCTTATTTTAATTTGGGTGCGGGGTTCCCCTTAATATCCATACAAGACCCAAAGGGCCTGGTAATGGACTGGGGGGTACCCATGCCGTTTGTCTCACTGATTTTCATCCATATTGCCAGGACCCGACATTACATTAAACCCGCAAGCAGTTTTAAATGAGATTTTTTCCTTTAAAAATGACATTTGGTGCAGGGACTGTTCTAAACACGGGAAACACGCGTCACTTTACAAGCATACTATAGACACCCCTCAGGTACGATATTTAAAGGAATATTTCACTTTTTTTTTTTTTACTTTAAGCATCATTAAAATCACTGCTCCCAAAAAAACGGCCGTTTTTAAAAGTTTTTTTGCATTGATACATGTCCCCTGGGGTAGGACCCGGTTCCCCAAACCCTTTTTAGGACAATACCATGCAAATTAGCCTTTAAAATGAGCACTTTTGATTTCGAACGTTCGAGTCCCATAGACGTCAATGGGGTTCTAACATTCGTGCGAACTTTTGGTCCGTTCGCAGGTTCTGGTGCGAACCGAACCGGGGGGTGTTCGGCTCATCCCTAATCAAGAGTTATTCTCCTGATCATTGAGCTGATAGATGAGATCTTATAATTTGAAAGTATGGTATTTAAGGACCTCGTGGTGAGTATCTAGTCTGTCCAGAACATTCTCTTTAGCATTCTGCAAGTCTTCCAGGTGAGAGCTGATGTGGTCAACCTTGGCTTTAAAGGATAAGTTCACCTTTGTTCCCTTTTTTTTCTTCAAAATTCCAGCTCCCTATTATACCAATATAGCATTCATGTACTTTTTTAGCAAAAATATCAAAGCTTTCCATAAAATTTACAGACACTTACCTTACTGTCCTCCATCCATGTTTCCAAATGTATCTATTGCTTCTGTCTTACTTCCTTACAGAGTGTAGGTCCTGCCACAGGAAGGAGTTGATCTCATTAGCACACACCCTGCATCATCCACCCTCCCACTCCCAGCTGCACGTTTTTTAAATGAAATGCAATCAATCAGTGATCACCCTTCTAACTAAATACACAATATACAATCAGATTGCATAGTGTATGGCCATCATTATAAAAGTTTATAGGAGGGAGTGGACACAAACACTCAGCTGTCAAGCCCCGAACTCTGGAAGGAAGTGCTACCCCGTGAGCAGCGAAACCAGGGAAAAGTTCTCCCCTCCATCCATGTAAGGTACTGGTCGCAGTATGAAGTGCGAATGCTGTTATTGGGGGAACAGCCGAACCAGGAGTGGACAGCTGAGTTAAGCTGATCTGGGCAGAAATGCAGTTGGACGAGAGCTACAGAGCCCTCCAATGGTATGTAGCCCAAGTGTGCCCGTGGACAGCGGATGACAGCCCCACGGAAGGCTTTGACTACGATGGCCTGGGATTGTTGTACTGGAGGCTGTCCAGGGACCCTGACTTTGGGAGTGGCGTTTGGAGGAAACAATGGAGCACAGAGAGCGAAGACTGAATGTCTCAGAAATGCACTGGGCACAGGAAGATTTGGAGTTTCTGGCCGTTCAGGAATGGGAGCTTCAGATTGCCTACAAACAGCTGTAAGACTCTGCTCAGCAGCATGGTGGGGCTCCCTTTGCCTGGAACTATCAGGAAATACCAGTTGACAACTCTGAAATCCTGGCTGAAGAGTTGACAATGTGGCAGAGTAACAGTGTGCTTTGCCAACCTGCCCCCACAGCTAGGGAGGTGGAGGTCTTATGGCGGATGCAGCAAGTGCTGACTGACCTGGATGAACCTGTTTCTGCATTGGACGATCTTGGATGGAGGAATGTGCCTGTCCAGCAGAATGCCAGAGAATCGGTAGTGGAAAATCTAAAGATTGCCATCCCCAAACCTGAAGTGCTGACAACAGGGCAGAGCTCTGCTAACCTCTTCCCAGCACTGATAGCATCTTCTGGGTTCCACGGAGAGGAGATGGTGAACCTTTATCCCCAGACACCAGTTGCAGAGACAGGGGATTTTATAGACTTTTCTGCTGAGGAAGAACAACCTGGTGAGCCTCCAGCAGAAGAAGAGCTGTTATTAGGGCCAAACTTCACTGTGCTCTGCCCAGCACTGATAGCATCTTCTGGGTTCCACGGAGAGGAGATGGTGAACCTTTATCCCCAGACACCAGTTGCAGAGACAAGGGATTTGATAGACTTTTCTGCTGAGGAAGAACAACCTGGTGAGCCTCCAGCAGAACAGGAGCTGTTATTAGGGCCAAACTTCACTGTGCTCTGCCCAGCACCAACAGAAGTATCTGTGAAGTTACAAGGAACTTCCCCAGCTGAAGCGCTGGCAACCGGACAGAGGGTCCAAGACCTCTGCCCCACACCTGTGGCAGTTTCGGAGGCTCAGGGTGAGAAGGTGGCAATCACTTCCCAGCAGCAGATACAGAGGGAGAAGGGAGAGGAGGTGTGTGTTGTTCCTCCCCAACAGTTAGCCAGAGCAGATGGTGTGGGGTTTCCAGCAGAAGGGCTGGCAACAGGGCCGAGTACTGCTGGCCTCTGCCCTCAACTAACAGAGGATGGATTTCCTGTGAAGGTGGATGGGACTTCAGTCTCCACCTGTATACCCCAGGGATGCTGGGCAGTTGGCCCAGATCCCCAACAGCATGACGGAGTGAGCCCAGACACCCTGTCTTCTCTCCAGCGGCAGAAAGGACTCCAGGGAGAAGGGCCAGTCCAGGCCTCTCCCCAGCAGCAGATATGTTCTCTGAGAGATGCAGAGGTTGGCTGGGTGAGTAATGCTTTGTTTGGAACAATTTGTTTGGGGTACTGTGTGGGTACAGGCATTAGAGGACTGGAACTACTGACTAACTTTGGAGTCAACCCGTCTGGGGTCTCCTCCTGTGTTAGTCTCCTGCCGAAAGGGGAGAAATGTGACAGACCTAGCCGGGAGAGAGACTTTTGAAGGGGACTGTATGCTAGCCTCTTGCTGATCGATCGTGTGCCCTGGCATTTTGGGGAACGGTGTTCTTTGTGACCTGTATGCCTGGGGACCCTTGAGGTGGTATTACTGTGGATTGGGGTCCTGGTCCCCCAGGACACACAGACTCTGGGGACCCTGGATTTGCCATATTGGAATAGTGACTGATTCATACCGTTGGGACTCCTACTGTTAAATGCTAATGTCATCAATTCCAGCTACCTGTCTGTTGTCTGCTAAAATGTGTATTGTAAATAAGTCTCTAGTATGGGATCTAAGAGTCATTAGATCCCCATTGTTGTTTGTGTTAATTAACTCTGCTATTGTGATAATGTTGATTGGGGGTTCTAAGCTACAAGACTGCCAGTTTGGCCTAAAGGTCATATCTGAGTCATCTAGGTTGTGTAAAGGGTAAGTGTAATTGTAATTAGTTAATTAGCCCAGTTATTTAGGTTAATTAGGTTACAGGTGTATTGTTAGAGTAATATGAGTCGGAGATATGCACCTCCACTTTTAGTGTATAAAAGAGCCTGTATTTTTGAATAAAAGAGAATCCTGGTTGAACTTACATACAGCCTGCCTGGTGTTTGTTCTGAGCTATCACAACTGGGTTAGAACGGCACATAGCTGTAGTTCTAATCCCGGAGCATTGGATGACCGAACAATCAGATGTTGCGATCTGCAATCTGATTCTATAGCTGCAGAGGAGTGTCGGGAGAGTGGAACTGAGTGAGCAGAGGGGCTCGTTACAAGCTTGGTGCATTTTTTACTGTGATTTTTGGTGCAGGGCATTTCCGAGAATTGCAAAGAAACGCACAGATGTGAATGGAGCCTCATTGTTCTTGTGTTAATGCACCAATTTCACCCAGTCACATCTAGCATAGTGGGAGTGAGTGTTTTGTGGCTCATTTTTCCTGTGACACACATAGGGCAGCCGGTTGATTTCAATGGGCTGTGCTATATATGTAGTCAATGGGACATTTTGGCATTTTGTGGGTTGCATGTTTTTTACTGTGCGTATTGCAGCATTTGCCCCTCGTTTTTTTCACATGGCAAAATGTGTGTTTGCTTCTGGGTTTGGTGTGCCTTTATATAATGGCACCGAAAGCGCAACTTGTAATTTTAGGTGTATAAAGGTGGCCATACACTATACAATCTGATTGTGCAATCTCCTTTAGATTTACCAAATTTATATAAAAGGAGCAGGGATGAGCCGAACACCCCCCCTGTTCGGTTCGCACCAGAACATGCGAACAGGCAAAAAATTAGTTTGAACACGCGAACACCGTTAAAGTCTGGGATTCGAACATGATTAATCAAAAGTGCTAATTTTAAAGGCTTATATGCAAGTTATTGTCATAAAAAGTGTTTGGGGACCTGGGTCCAGCCCCAGGGGACATGGATCAATGCAAAAAAAAGTTTTAAAAACGGCCGTTTTTTCGGAAGCAGTGATTTTAATAATGCTTAAAGTGAAACAATAAAAGTGTAATATTCCTTTAAATTTCGTACCTGGGGGGTGTCTATAGTATGCCTGTAAAGGGGCGCATGTTTCCCGTGTTTAGAACAGTCTGACAGCAAAATGACATTTCAAAGGAAAAAAGTCATTTAAAAGTACTCGCGGCAATACACATAAAAGTTCATTGATAAAAATGGCATGGGATTTCCCCACAGGGGAACCCCGAACCAAAATTTGAAAAAAAATGGCGTGGGGGTCCCCCTAAATTCCATACCAGGTCCTTCAGGTCTGGTATAGATATTAAGGGGAACCCCATGCCAAAATTTAAAAAAAAAGGTGTGGGGGTCCCCCTCATAATCCATACCAGACCTTTCAGGTCTGGTATGGATTTTAAGGGGAACCCTGCGCCAATTTTTTTTTTTTTTAATGGCGTGGGGTCCCCCCAAAAATCCATACCAGACCCTTATCCGAGCGCGCAACCTGGCAGGCCGCAGGAAAAGAGGGGGGACAAGAGAGCGCCCCCCTCCTGAACCATACCAGGCCACATGCCCTCAACATTGGGAGGGTGCTTTGGGGTCCCCCCCAAAGCACCTTGTCCTCATGTTGTTGAGGACAAGGGCCTCATCCCCACAACCCTTGCCCGGTGGTTGTGGGGGTCTGTGGGTGGGGGGCTTATCAGAATCTAGAAGCCCCCTTTAACAAGGGGACCCCCAGATCCCGCTCCCCCCAGTGTGAAATGGTAAGGGGGTACAAAAGTACCCCTACCATTTCACAAAAAAAGTGTCAAAAATGTTAAAAATGACAAGAGACAGTTTTTGACAATTCCTTTATTTAAATGCTTCTTTTTTCCATCTTCTTCCATCCCCGTGCATTAGAGGGGGCGGGGTCACCGGGTGGCCTTGCCCTCCGTTATTTAAGAACCGTCAGAAAATGAGAAGCGTCACACAGCGGGAGATTCCCATCATGGATGCGGAGCGGTCTGAGAACGAAGAAGGAAAGAAGACGCCACGGAGGAAGATGCCGGATGAGAACACCGGAGCAAGAAGCAGAGGATCGGAGGAAGAAGAAGATGGAGGAAGAAACCGAAGGAAGATAGAAGATAGAAGAAAGAAGATAGAAGAAAGAAGATAGAAAGAAGAAGCCTTTAAATAAAGAAATTGTCAAAAAATTGTCTCTTACTTCCGGTTCCGGCGCCGTATGTGAGGGACAGGGAGACCGGTGGCTCAGCTCAGCCCACAGGAGATTCGGCATATAAAATCCCGGCGCTGCTCTAGATTAGCCTGAAATAGAACCACATACCTTCCCCACACTGCCGCGGATGGAGCGGTACCTTCCCCAGCTGCGATCATGCTCAGGCTCCAGATCAAGGGACACGTCTCCCTCTCTCTCCGGAGCTCCTGTGTCATCTAAGATGGCTGCCGCAGCACGAGTCTCTTCCCCCACACAGAGCACCCAGCAGCCTCACATTCACGGCAGCCCCAGTGAGAGGGAGACACCACACTAGGCAATGGAAACCAGCCTGCTGAGGAGCCAGGAATCACATAGCTCCCATGACAAAATAGCTCAGGCGGTAGCTGCACTGCTTATACCCACCATTACTGCTGCAGTGGACAGAGCAGTGTCTGAGGGCATACTGCAGCTGCGGAAGGAGCTGGGAGAACACTCTCAGAGACTGACCAAAGCTGAACAGCGCATATCCTCGTGGAGAATGATCATTATCACATGAGCGCAGAAATGGAAAAATTCATACAAGACCAACAACATCTGCACGAACGCATGGAAGACCTAGAGAATCGTTCCAGGAGGAACAATCTGAGGATAATTGGCCTCCCTGAATCTTACAAACAGGGTAACTTACTAGACCTATGTACCTCCATCCTCCCAGAGGCCCTCGGCATAAACCGCCGCTGCACAGTGGAAAGAGCTCACCGGATCGGAGCCCCAGCAAACGATCGTAAGCACCCAAGACCAGTCATAGCGAAGTATCTTAACTACGCCGACCGCACGGACATACTGCAGAGCTTCTGAAAAGCACGGTCCGTGGTGATAGAGGGTCACAAACTTCTACTTTTTGTGGATTATTCGGCGGAGGTATCCCGCAAACGCAAAGAATTCCAACCAATTTGTGCAGAGCTTTACAAAAGAAGCATCCGATCCGCTTCACATACCGTACCCTGCTATCCTACGTTTACAAGCCCTGTACGGGGAACAACTCACCTTCCAGTCTCTGGAAAAAGCAAACGCATTTCTACGAGCACTCCCTCCCGGACAAGCCACATCCGATACCTACGCGGATAAAGTGAAACATGGGCTAAGGGAACAAAGGAGCCCGAGGAAAGACCCTCCTAAACATCTAAAACCCACCTCCCCACTCGACCAATCTGAGTACCGTAACTATGTCTTGGGAAACACCACCCCCAAGAACCTACAGCCTACAAGTTGGGCTACACTAACAGGCCTTATGACAGTAGGTTCTTTCAGATGGACATATGGCCATATATGTCATTTTCTTTGAAGTTTGTTCAGATATCAGTTACGGTTATTCATTTTGTTTTTAGAGTCTCTAACGTTTTCTTTTCTCCAATGGAGACGGTATATGCAATTCCATCACAGGATACTCCCATTGAGTCAAAACCCTGCATAGGAATGCTGGAGTTATACCTCCTGCACGCCCTCTCCACCTACAGAGCAGTGCCTGACCTTCTACATACATACTCCTGCCCTGCGGGCTAACGGTTCATCAGGTGATGAAATTGCATACGGAAAAAAGTGAAGTCACGAAAAGTTCTATTCCTTAAGGTTAACCTTCCCTCTTTCTGTTTTCCCTCTCTTCCTTTCATGCCCTCCTATCTTGAGAAGGGAAGGTTCCTCCAACCACACAGACGGAATCCAGAATTGTCTCAACCCAATTTGACCTTGGTCTATTCCTCACAGGTAAAACCCACATACAACCCCTTACAATCTATCACCCATACCTGACCAATCCAATCCATTCAAATAACCGATAGCTTCAAACAAATGCTAACCGAAGCATGGTCAGACTATGCCCATAACAATAGATATCACGTAGATAACCCTAATTTGTTCTGGGAGGCAGGCAAATCCTTTTTGCGAGGAAAGATTATTTCCTTTGCGTTGGCTTATAAAAAAGACTCACAAAAACAACATCTAAAAGCCAGCAACAGACTTCGAATGGCCCAAGAGCAGCTTACTGTTCAGAACAACGCAGAAAACCGTAAATCTTGGCTGGAAGCTAAGGATCTTTTCGATACTTGGGCGAACAATTTAGAACTTATGAAATTGTCTTATACTCAATTACAGTTTCATAACTATGGGAATAAGGCAGGGAAATTATTGGCCAGACTCACTAAGGACACATATCACCCCACGCATATCACTGCCTTACATAATCCAGACGGCACTATCTCCATATCTCCCAAAGACATTAATAAAACACTAGAAAAGTTCCACACCAACCTATATGCCCAGGAACCGATAGACCCTACTGTAGCGACTACCTGGCTAGACTCTACCCCCTTCCTCAATTCACCCAAGACCAATTGAAAATGTTAAACACCCCTATCACTGAAGAGGAAATTATGGTTACCATTGGCAGCCTAACTAACGGCAAAGCTCCAGGCCCGGATGGGTATACGCCTGAAATTTACAAATTGTTAAGAGAGGAAATTACCCCATCCTTACTAGTGGTTTACAACTCAAACTGGGACAGAGGAACCTATCTCCCGACAGGGCAACAAGCCATCATTAAACTTATCACTAAAAAAAGGAAAGGACCCAAAGGATCCAGGATCCTATCGCCCCATTTCCCTACTTAACATAGACTCCAAAATCCTTTCCAAGATAGTGGCCTTTCGCTTAGCAAATATCATGCCTTCTCTCATCCACCACGCACAATCATGTTTTGCCAAAGGCAGGTCAGCCTCCTCCAATCTGAGAAAAGTTCTAGCCGCACTAGAATACACAAAACAACACCCATTAGAAGATGTAGCAGTAATCACCCTAGACGCCGAAAAGGCTTTTGATAACGTAAGTTTTCAATGGCTATCCTTGGTGATGCAAAAATTAGGAATTTCTGTCCCATTCTACCACTTTATTCATAGCCTCTATTCTGCTCCCTCAGCCACGGTAATAGTTGCAGGCATACAATCCAACCCCATACGGCTACATAAGGGCACGAGACAGGGCTGCCCCCTCTCCCCTTTACACTTTAATTTGGCCATAGAACCTCTGTCAAGATATCTCAGCACCACATCCTCCATTCAGGGAATCCCATTCGGGCAAGTCAACATGCGGGTCGCTCTTTTCGCGGATGATATACTGATTTTTACTACCTCCCCCCAAACTGATATCCCCATCATCCAAACAGTATTTGAATCCTTTCGCAAATGCTCGGGCTTGAAAATAAACATCGCCAAGAGTTAAATTCTCCCCCTCAGTACAAAGCCTCCACGATCTTGGTTATCTTCTTCACCCTTCCACATAAATAAGAAACACATTGGGCATAAAAATAGGCAAGGAACCTTCCTCTCTTTATTATCGAAACTATCCTCCCCTGATATCGCTTGGCTTGGTCCGACCTACTGCTTTCACTCTTTGGAAGATGTGCACTATTCAAAATGGTCAGTTTTGCCCGCCTCTTACACCCCCTACAAACTTTACCTTTGCTATTAAAACATAAAGATATACAGATTCTAAACAAGGCAATTACAAACTTTTTATGTAAAAAAGGCAAACCGAGAATAGCTTTGACCAAACTCTTCCTCCCAAAGAGTGAGGGCGGAGCCAATCTCCCAAACATTAGAGTGTATAACCTAGCTTGCTTACTCAGAACGGGCATGGACTGGATCTTACAATCGTCTAAATACTCTAACTATGGTCTAGAATCAGACATGGTACATCCATTCAACTTAGCCGCTCTCTTGCATAGCTCGCTACAGATAACTCCAAGACATATCAAACAAAACTTGCTTTTCAGGGACACAATAATTGCTTGGCGGGAAGTGAGAAAAAAATTGGGTTTGTCACCCAATGTATCCAAGTTTCTTCCAATCCAAGGTAACCCAATGTTCTCCCCTGGACTCCAATACGAACCATTTTCCAAATGGAGGGATAAAGGGCTAACCAATGCATATGCTCTTTACCATGGAGCGAACAATACCCTCAAACCATTCCAACTTCTAGCAAAAGAATTCAATCTACCTCCTCACCACTTTCTGCATGTTATGCAATACGCGGATTTCATCAGTAAAACTTGTCCGAAGAGAATTCTAAGATTCCAACCTTCATTCATTGATAAGGTAATTGCAGACAAATGACACTCCATATCGGACATATACCGCCATCTAAACGGGAAATTCACAAAATCTCTGCACAGCACCTCTATGGTATCCTGGTTGACAGACCTTCCAGGTCAAGTAGACTTAGACAACATCCTAACGGGCTACAAGATAACCAGACACATTACATCCTGGAGAGAAACTCAGTTCAAATTGATGCATAGGGCCTACTATCCGTTTTCAACAAAACATCCTTCCACCTCGGGAAATACCTGCCCATGGTGCTCACTTCCCAAACCATCTCTAATTCACCGTCTCTGGCACTGTCCACGGATAGACAATTACTGGTTAACAATCCTCCAATTCATACAAAGGGTGACTAAGTTTATGCCAGACAAGGACCCTATGCTCTTGCTATCCGGTTTCCCACCACAAAGAAAGGATTCCCCAGTGACCACCAATGTACTACCACAGGATCACTCACAATGGATTCTTCTCACGCTACTCTTAGCCCGCAGAAACATCTTCAACCACTGGATATCTACTGCACCTCCGACCTTGTCCGAAACAATAAAAAATCTCAAAGTCCTGCTATGCCAAGAAAAATTAAATACCGTAACCCATCGTACAAGATCCAAGAAAATTTTTGATAAGAGATGGTCCTCCTTCATCGTCAACTGCCTAACAGCATCAGAAAAAAAGACTTACTTGGAATCTTCTCCTTTCTCATTCACAGAAACGGGTCTATTACCTAGCAAATGTCACCTCCTCATTTAACTTTACATATACATCTTTTCAAACCTCTCTTCGGAGATGACTCTTTATCCTATACCCTATGGTTACTGTCAGGATGTTTACATTACTTTCATAGTTGTCACTCGCATAATTCCCTTATCGCTGTGAGGTTATATTCCTGAGTTGTTGTTATCATTGTCACTTAGTCTTCAGGGCATGGTTGGAGTTGCCGAGGGGAGACAATCTTCAAACGTTTCCTATCGGTCCCCCCCTCCACTTCCCCTCTTTACTCTGTATTTCCTGTTCTTCTTCTATCATCCCCTCTCTTCCCCACTTTTAAAACTTTCCCCTCTCTTATTTTCAATACCTTCTCACTCCACCTCTCTCTTATTACAATACATTCGATGAGTTTGTAAATCTTATAGGATGACAATGTTTGTAATCTTTACTCTCGAATGGTGTCAATAAAATATATTTGAAAAAAAAAACTGTCTCTTGTCATTTTTAACATTTTTGACACTTTTTTTGTGACATGGTAGGGGTACTTTTGTACCCCTTTACCATTTCACACAGGGGGAGCCGGGATCTGGGGGTCCCCTTGTTAAAGGGGGCTTCCAGATTCTGATAAGCCCCCCACCCACAGACCCCCACAACCACCGGGCAAGGGTTGTGGGGATGAGGCCCTTGTCCTCATCAACATGGGGACAAGGTGCTTTGGGGGGGACCCCAAAGCACCCTGCAAATGTTGAGGGCATGTGGCCTGGTATGGTTCAGGAGGGGGGGTGTTCTCTCGCCCCCCCTCTTTTCCTGCAGCCTGCCAGGTTGTGTGCTCGGATAAGGGTCTGGTATGGATTTTTGCCATTTCTTTTTTTAATTTTGGCGCGGGGTTCCCCTTAAAATCCATACCAGACCTGAAGGATCTGGTATGGATTTTGAGGGGGACCCCCACTCCATTTTTTTAAAAATTTTGGTTCGGGGTTCCCCGTGGGGAAATCCCATGCCGTTTTTATCAATGAACTTTTATGTGTATTGTCAGACCGACAATTCATATAGCCGCGAGTACTTTTGAATAACTTTTTTCCTTTGAAATGTCATTTTTCTGTCAGACTGTTCTAAACACGGGAAACATGCGCCCCTTTACAGGCATACTATAGACACCCCCAAGATATGAAATTTAAAGGAATATTACACTTTTATTGTTTCACTTTAAGCATTATTAAAATCACTGCTCCCGAAAAAACGGCCATTTTTAAAACTTTTTTGCATTGATCCATGTCCCCTGGGGCAGGACCCAGGTCCGCCAAACACTTTTTATGACAATACCATGCATATAAGCCTTTAAAATTAGCACTTTTGATTTCTCCCATAGACTTTTAAAGGGTGTTCCGCGGCTTTCGAATTTGCCGCGAACACCCCAAATTGTTCGCTGTTCGGTGAACTTGCGAACAGCCGATGTTCGAGTCAAACGTGAGTTCGACTCGAACTCGAAGCTCATCCCTAAACCTATCTAGCCAATCACACTTTATCCAATCAGGCAGGCCCTTGCACTACATAATTGATGGCAGATCTAAAGGAGATTGTACACAAGTAAAAAACATGCAACGCACAAAACGCAAAAATGTCCCATTAACTACATATAGCAAAGCCCATTGAAATCAACATGCCTCCCTATACGCGTCAAAGGAAAAACGAGCCACAAAACATTCGCTCCCACTATGCTAGATGTGAATGGGGCCTGACAGTGAAATTGGTGCGGTAACACAAGAACAATGAGGCTCCATTCATATCTGTGCGTTTCCTTCCATTTCAGAAATGCGCTGCACGAAAAATCGCAGTAAAAATGCACAAAGTTCCACTCTAAAAATACGTTCTAAAGCTTCTTTGGGGAGATTTCTGTGTGTGGGGCAGCCCATCCAGGTGAATGGACTGCCCTATGTGTGATGAGTGAAAATGCTCCAAAACACCTCCCAACCTCGTTAAAAAAAAAAAAAAAACGCATGTGGGAATGTGAGTTCCCGCTATGCAGAGATGTGAATGGGGCTTGACTGCTGAGTGTTTCTGTCCACTTCCTCCTATGTACTTGTATAAAGATGGCCATACACTATGCAATCTGATTGTATATTGTGTATTTAGGGAGAAGGGTGATCACTGATTGTTTACTTTTCATTTAAAAAATGTGCAGCTGGGAGTGGGAGGGTGGATGATGCAGGGTGTATGCTAATGAGGTCAGCAGGTCAACTTCTTTCTGTGTCATGACCTACAGTCTGTAAGGAAGTAAGACAGAAGCAATAGATACGTTTGGAAACATGGATGGAAGACAGTAAGGTAAGTGTCAGTAAATTTTATGGAAAGCTTTGATATTTTTGCAAAAAAACAAGTACATGAATGCTGTATTGGTACATAGGGGTGCTGGAATTTAGGGGGAAAAAATAGGTGAACAAAGGTGAACTTAGCCTTTAAGTCTGCCATCTCTGATTTGTAGGTCTTTGCAAGTGACATACCACTAAGGATCTAACATCATGATTAAGATGTATATGTAGAGGGAGAGATCTGCAGCATTTTTTGCCAAACTCAGGGGACTGTTAGCGTGGATGGGGATTTCAGTAGGAAGGCAAGCAGGTGAATGTGGGGATACTGTTTTCTTTGTTTGGAGCATGCTGGGATAATTGACAGTTATACTGAGGTGTTGCAATGCCAAAAAAACCCCCGGTAAAGCACCTTATCTCCATCTTAACATGGGCAAGGGTCTTTTCCCCCCAACCCTGGCCTGGCCTGGTGGTTGTGGGGGTCTGTGAGTGGGGTTCTTATTGTAATTTTAAAGCCCCCTTTAGCAATAAATGGTCACCCAGATACCACCCCCCCATGTGAAAGTGTAAGGGGTACATAGCAATCCTGCTCATTCGCACAAAAATATAAAAAGGTAAATGTCACGGAACGTCCCACACTCCGCTTGAGTGCTTCCGTCATATACCACTTCCTCCCAGTCTGTATACAGATATCCCAACCTCTCTGAGCGCAAAACAAGGCGACACTTGCTTGTTGCTACCAAGAACTCACTTATTTTAGAATCAAAATTACAAGACTTTATATGCCGTTGGAACCTCCTCTAACAATAGAACTGTAACCTAATTAACATAATTGACATGAGCTAATTAACTAATCCTTTATACAGCCTAGGTGACTGAGACATGACCTATTGCCCAGACTGAGTTAATTATCACAGGACATTTCTCACAATAGCAGCTCCAATAGGAGTCGTCCCGTCTCCTACATTGTATAGAGGACAGTGTCATCAGCTCATTCAATTAACATAAACACAGGTAGTTGGAATTGATGACACCAGCATCTCCTCACAGGATGTGTCCCAACAGAATGAATCAGTCTTATCAGCAGGGGGCTGCTGGAGGAATCCCCCCTCCCTCTTCAGGGACACAAATCTACAGTAAGGAGTCCCCATACAATATATACATATATACACGACTGAGTCCGATTAGTACAGTTCAGCCTGGATTTCTCATTCACCTCACAAAGAGTATTGTTCCATTGAAAATTCAGGGCCCATAATCAAAAGGCAACAGGCTTGCATACAGTCCTCTCCAACAGCCTCTGTTCTGGCTAGGTCTGTCACATTTCTCCCCTTTCGGCAGGAGACTAACACAGGAGGAGACCCCAGACGGGTTGACTCCGAAGTTAGTCAGTAGTTCCAGTCCTCTACTGCCTGTACCCACACAGTACCCCAAATAAATTGTTCCAAACAGAGTATTACTCACCCAGCCAACCTCTGCCTCTCTCAGAGAACATATCTGCCGCTGGGGAGAGGCCTGGACTGGCCCTTCTCCCTGGAGTCCTTTCTGCCACTGGAGAGAAGACAGGGGGACTGGGCTCACTCTGTCATGCTGTTGGGGATCTGGGCCCACTGCCCAGCATCCCTGGGGTATACAGGTGGAGACTGAAGTTCCATCCACCTTCACAGGAAATCCATCCTCTGTTAGTTGAGGGCAGAGTCCAGCAGTCCTTGGCCCTGTTGCCAGCCCTTCTGCTGGAAACCCCACACCATCTGTTCCAGCTAACTGTTGGGGAGGGAGGCCGACTGCCCCGCCTCTCTGGAACTCTGTAGTTGTTGCCGGTGCTGGGCAGAGGTTGGTAGCACTCTGCCCTGTTGCCAGCACTTCTGCTGGGGACTCCGCATCCTCCGCTCCGGCTAACCGTTGGGGCAGGAGGCTGGCTTCCTCCACTCCCAAACTGTGTAGCTGCCATTGGGGAGGTGAGCCAGCTGCTTCCTTTTCCATTCCCTCATCTGGCTGCTGGGACGACATGTCGATGGTACTGTCTCCCAGGTGCACTGATCTTTGCTGGGGAGGGAAGGCTGCTTCCTCCACCCTGGCCAACTGTTGGGAAGGGACAACACACACCTCCTCTCCCTTCTCCCCCTGTATCTGCTGCTGGGAAGTGATTGCCACCTTCTCACCCTGAGCCTCCAAAACTGCCACAGGTGTGGGGCAGAGGTCTTGGACCCTCTGTCTGGTTGCCAGCACTTCTGCTGGGGGTTTGCTAGGTGGTTCCTCCTCTACAGAAATGTCTATTAAATCCCCAGTCTCTGGAAGTGGTAAAAGTGTGGGACAGAGGTCTTGGACCCTCTGTTCAGTTACCAGATCTTCAGCTGGAGAAGTTTGTTTTAACTCCATAGATGCTGCTGGCAGAAAATCACATGTCCCTGTCAGTGTTGTGGGAGAAAGGCCGACTACCTCTTCTCTCAAGAAGGCCGAAGCCACTGTTGGTGTTGGGCAGAACACAGTGAACTTTGGCCCTGATAGCAGCTCTTCTGCTGGAGGCTCATCAGGTTGTTTTTCCTCAGCAGAAAAGTCTATCAAATCCCATGTCTCTGCAACTGATGTCTGGGGATAGAGGTTCACCATCTCCTGTCCACGGAACCCAGAAGATGCTATCATTTCTGGGCAGAGGTTAGCAGAGCTCTGCCCTGTTGTCAGCACTTCAGGTTTGGGGACGGCAATCTTCAGATTTTCCACTGCCGATTCTCTGGCATGCTGCTGAACTTGTTCTAGCAGTTTCCTGTATGCCCTTTCCAGATGCTGTTCCTTCCTTAGCAAATGGTCCAGATCAGGTTTGAGCTCTGAGACCCCTGCAAGACCGAGCATAGACTCTCTATATTCTCTCAGGTCCTCAAGGTCAGGTTCCCCTTCATCGCCAAACATAAAAAGATCTGTAAGGTTCTCCCACAGCAATCCAGGGCCGGCAAAGTCATATCCCTCTGGAGAGCATTCTGTCGTTTCCCCTAAATATCGCTCCTCTGCGTGCCATTGCAGAGCCCGATAACGATTGTCCAGCTCTATCTCCTGCTGGACCAACCTGTCCTACTCAGTCACCCATTGCTCCTGGGGCTGCTCTCCCAGGAATGCCATCCGCAATGCCCGTTGGTCACTGGCCCATTGCTCTTGGGTTGGAAAGCATTTGCCCTGTTTTATACCAGCGAGACGGAGGGCTGCAATCCAGAGCTCCACCCGAATTTGCTGCCTAAGCTCCAGGTATTCATCCTCAGACACAGTCCTGGTGTATGTTGAAAGGATGATTCGCAGCAGCCCCGGGAATTCTGATGCCAGGTCCATATCTCCGCTGGGGTGACTGAAGTCTGTTATCCTGATCTTGGAATCAGGTGGAGGTTTAAATTTCCCAGACTGCAGGAAGCTTTCCCGCTGCTTGCCACCAATGTCAGGGAACGTCCCACACTCCGCTTGAGTGCTTCCGTCATATACCACTTCCTCCCAGTCTGTATACAGATATCCCAACCTCTCTGAGCACAAAACAAGGCGACACTTGCTTGTTGCTACCAAGAACTCACTTATTTTAGAATCAAAATTACAAGACTTTATATGCCGTTGGAACCTCCTCTAACAATAGAACTGTAACCTAATTAACATAATTGACATGAGCTAATTAACTAATCCTTTATACAGCCTAGGTGACTGAGACATGACCTATTGCCCAGACTGAGTTAATTATCACAGGGCATTTCTCACAATAGCAGCTCCAATAGGAGTTGTCCCGTCTCCTACATTGTATAGAGGACAGTGTCATCAGCTCATTCAATTAACATAAACACAGGGAGTTGGAATTGATGACACCAGCATCTCCTCACAGGATGTGTCCCAACAGAATGAATCAGTCTTATCAGCAGGGGGCTGCTGGAGGAATCCGCCCTCCCTCTTCAGGGACACAAATCTACAGTAAGGAGTCCCCATACAATATATACATATATACACGACTGAGTCCGATTAGTACAGTTCAGCCTGGATTTCTCATTCACCTCACAAAGAGTATTGTTCCATTGAAAATCCAGGGCCCATAATCAAAAGGCAACAGGCTTGCATACAGTCCTCTCCAACAGCCTCTGTTCTGGCTAGGTCTGTCACAGTAAATAAAGGCAATTACACACTTTTTGACAAGTCTTGTACATCTATTGTGAATTATGATGAACAAATGAAAAAAATCTCACCAACAAATAGGCATTGCTGATCCCATAGCTGACTCTGCTGAATAACATTTCCCGGGGTTCCACTGTTAAAGGTAAACAAAGGAATGGGGTCTCGATGTGACATCATTTACCAAATATGGACAGTTTAGTCAGTGATATCATGCTATGCTCCCCTTTGTTTACATGGCTAGGAATTTCCAGCCAGTAAATTAGTTAGTCATTATTGGTTTCTAAGCATGGGGCAGGTTCCAGCACCTGCCATTTCCTTAGCAACTATTTACAGAAGATCTACCGCTACTATATATGATGTTAGGGTCCTGCTGAATGGGAAAACACCCGAAAAGTCAAAGTTTGGTCTGAAGCTTGTGCTCATTCCTGCTGAAAGATTCAGTGGGTTACTCTGTCCATGAGTTATTGATAGACTTAAGACCCCGTCTTTTGCTTGTGCAGATTATTGTCAGGAAAAAAGGAAGTCTACTATGTCATTGAATTTTGTTTGTTTGTTTGTTTGTTTGAATTTTTTGGGTAATTATTTTTAGTTTTCTCCTCTTGAGCTCTCCTATGATAGGATAACTATTTCATAAGGAGGCAAGTATGGAGTGCCCTCTAAGTCATACCTTAGGTCAATGGGTGCTGTTTGCATCTCTTTCCTAAAGTTATAGCTGAGAGCAGCGCACTAGTGGGAATAGGAGGCTCTACTGGGATTCCCTTCATCTCCTGTACTTTGGATTTGGATAATTTATCCTTTTTTATCCAATGAGGCACTCTCAACAAAATTTCTTGATGTAAAATCTCAATGTAAAAATAAAAGAAATGGTAATATCTATTCAAGCTCTGAGAGTGGTGCATATACGCTGCCTGGGGATCACAGGTTCACTGGTGGTCTGGACGTTGCTGTCACATTGGCTAACTATGACATGTTTAAAGTAAAATTGCGGACCTGATACTCTACAAAAATAAGTATTTTATGAACTACTGCACAAACAATTTCACGTTTCTCATGTCCTCATGCATGTATCCTATTCCCCTACTGGCAATGCTGACTACTATCCAAATTAGGAAAGGAACCCCTTAAATGCAAACCTTATTGTCAAAACTCTGCTTAATCAAGATGTTAAATTCTTATAGAAAACAATGGCTGATCATCTGGCAAATTTGTTACCAAAGTTAATTGGTGTAGTTATTGAAGATAGAATGTGTAGAACCTGGATCTGTAGGATCCGGTAGATAAGGATTTATCAATATTGGTAAGCTTTGACCATGTTGTGAAGCATTGTGTATTGCATGGTTCTTCTCCATCATCTTTGGCCTTATTAGCTTTGGATGCGGAGAAGGCTTTAAAAATGTATCATGATCTTGGTTAACAACAGTACTGCTCTATATACTGCTCCTTCAGCCCAAATGAATACTTCCAGTACATTATCATAATTATTTATGCTCTGTAAGGGGACAAGGCAGGGATGCCCCTTGTCTCCATCTTTATTTAATAAATCCCTCAAAACTCTCTCCAGGCTCCTTGCCTGGCTGCACATATTTGGAGGGTGGGTGGCGGGAGGGGAACAGTAAGTCAAGGCAACACTTTTTGCAAAATGATATTATCCTTTTCCTACTAGATCCTAAGATGCCAGTGTCTAGGCTGAATTAACACATAGATAACTTTGAATCATCCTCTGGGCTCCATATTAACTATGATAAAATTGAACTTATGTTTTTATTCAAAACACTGACTGGGGTTTGCAGGGAATGGCTAACAAACTGCAGCTTCAAGGTTCAAGGTTCAGTTTGACGCATTTACTTATTTAGGAATAAACACTAGTAATTTTCTTCCCATTATTAACAATTATTGTTAGTGATGTCACCACAGGATTGCACAGTGGACAGCATGGCAAGGTATAATATGCCACATCCTACAACTTATTCAAGACATTGGATTTGGAAAGAATGGACTTTATAGGCATACTTTAAAGCAATATCACAAAATGTATATTATTTATAACAAATTCATAGACAGACAATTGGTAAAACACATATACATAGGTGAAAGTGAAGAAAAACTTCTCACAGGTCGCCGTCTATCCAAAGTCCATGGGCTCAATGGATAAAACTGTTCAGCCTGAATGAACCTGAGTAAGGCAGTCAGCCCAAAACAATAGCATGTAAGATAACCTGAACTGGTCAAATCCTAAAGTGGTTTAAATGGGTAATGGTAGCCAGCTCAGGAAGTGTCAGTTCTGCTTTTCAAGGTGCAGATAGCATGCTCGACTAGTTTTGCGCCTATATATGCGCTTCTTCTTATAGGAAGAGTAGAGTAACTTAAGTGAATATAATTGTTATACAAGGACAACACAAATACAACAGTTATGCCCCGTACACACGGTCGGACTTTGTTCGGACATTCCGACAACAAAATCCTAGGATTTTTTCCGACGGATGTTGGCTCAACCTTGTTTTGCCTACACACGGTCGCACAAAGTTGTCGGAATTTCTGATCGACAACCACGCGGTCACGTACACCACGTACGACGAGACTAGAAAAGGCTGGTTCAGAACCAAGCGCGGCACCCTTTGGGCTCCTTTTGCTAATCTCGTGTTAGTAAAAGTTTGGTGAGAGACGATTTGCGCTTTTTCAGACTCGTGGCTTTCAGATCGTTTTCTGCCGTTCAGTTTGTGCTTGTGGGTTTGTATCTGCTCTTCAGTGCGTGCAAGCAAGTTCCGCGTGACTTTAAGTAGTCATTGTATTCTTGTTCGTTCGTTACTGGTTTTCAGGTCGCTCTTCACAGGCCTTGCTGTTCTTCAGTGCGTTCTGTTACTTCGTTCTGAGCAGCCGACCGTTTTCTAGCCATGTTTCGTATGTGTACTCCTCGTAGAGTTCGTGCTGTGCGGGGGCTTGGTGTTGGGGTCCTGACCTTGACACAAGTCCAGTCCATGAACAGGGTGGGGAGGAGTTCATGGACCAAGAATTGGTTGCTTCAGCGTGACCAGTTCTGTCATATGCCTTTGCTCCGTGAGATCCGTGAGAATAATCCTGATGATTTCAGGAACTTTCTCCGGATGATGGACCCCGTGTTTCACCATTTGTTGGCTTCACTGACCCCCTATATCAGCAGGCAGGATACCTGCATGAGGCAAGCCATCACTGCGGAGCAGAGGTTGGTCGCTACCTTGCGGTATTTGGCCACAGGGAGAAGCCTGCAGGACCTCAAGTTCTCGACAGGCACCTCCCCCCAGGCTCTGGGTATCATTATCCCAGAGACCTGTTCTGCCATCATCCAGGTCCTGCAGAAGGAGTATATGAAGGTAAGATTTTTTTCCTTTTATATCACATTTTATTGTATTGAATGTTTGCTAATATCTTGTATTTCTTTCCTCATTCCCTAATTACCATGATTGTAATATGCAGTGAATGTCCCCTTTGTCCTCATGCATGCTGGATTTTTATGTAATTATTATTTTATGTCCTTCATACATATTTGCCCTTCAATAACCTCTCCAGCATGGTGTCTCCTGCCCTATATTCACCTCATGTAGTCACTTAACAATGTATTTTATCTGCTCCATAGTAGTGCTTTACCCCAAACACCCCCTAAAATGTTTGGTAATGTTATTTTTTATTTAAATTCAGGCAGAGTGCCAGAGGCTTTTTTTTGTGGTGTCCCCAAATTTTTTGTAACCCTCCCTCCCCCCAACTGCTAAGTCAGCTGATCCCAATTCTCTATCCTCAATCATCTATCTGCTGACTTTGCCAAACCCATACACACTATACCCATCTCTTTACTGGTCAGATTTATGGATGAATTCCCCAAAGCATGTAGTGCAAGGGCCTGCCTGTATACTTTCCAATGGTACTGTTTAAAGTTTTTGTATCCTATTATTATCTTGATAGGTAATAGTAGAATGTTCAAATGTGCTCAAATGTGTACAGTGTGTATTTATATCTTTGTATTATGACACTTCTTACCTGTCCAGTGGTCTGCCAATAGTGTAACTAAGGAGGGGCTGTTCCAAGTAATACCCATTATTTAGGCATTCATCTCTAAATGAAGTGAAGAGGGTTACCTGTCCAAGAGTTCCCCCCTATAATGTTAGAAATGGCCCATGAGGGGGGAGGGGGAATATGATAGGTGTACCTTATACTTTGTTGTTGTTAAATTCCCCTTAATAAATGCTATCTGGAGGTTGCCCCATAATGTTTGTGTATAATCTGCTTGCCATGTTTCTGTGAAAAAATAGTAATGTGTATTGTTTTTTCCTCAACAGTTTCCTTCCACGCCACAGGAATGGCAGACTGTGGCCTCCCACTTTGCCCAGCGGTGGGACTTTCCTAACTGCAGAGGGGCAATTGATGGGAAACACGTCCACATCGTCCCACCACCCAACTCGGGGTCGTACTATTATAATTACAAGGGGTTTAATAGTATAGTGATGTTGGCGGTGGTGTCGGCTAATTACGAGTTCTTGTATGTGGACGTGGGGAAGAATGGCCGGATGTCCGATGGTGGAGTAATCGCCCAGACGGAGTTCTACAGGCGTCTCCAGAATGGCAGCTTGGACTTGCCACCTCCAGAGGACAATGTTGAAGGTCTCCCATTTGTGTTCGTTGCTGATGAAGCATTTGCGCTGGGGGACCACCTGATGCGGCCATTCCCGATGAGGACCCTCACCCTGGAACAGAGGGTTTTTAATTACCGGCTGGCCAGAGCCCGAAGAGTGGTGGAGAACACATTTGGAATCCTGGCCAGCCGGTTCCAATTATTTCTGACACCCATCCATATGGCGGAGTATAAACTGAACCATATAATACTTGCCTGCTGTGTTCTCCATAATTTTTTACGAAAACATTCAGCCAACTATGCTGGCTCAGTTGGGCCTGAGGCCGGAATCCCAAATCCATCAACACTGACGGCGCTTGAAAGTGGCCGTCCTGGCTTGCCCTCCCTGAATGCCCGTGATGTCCGGTTACGATACCTGGAGTTCTTTGCGGGTAGGGGGTCTATCAATATGGCAGACAATCTGTGACACCTTTTTCAAATAAAAAACAACCAAAAGAAATTCTTTGTGGACATTTACTGCTTGTGTTTGTTTTAGCTGACCCTGACAGAAATGTGTTGAGTGCAGAAAATGTCGTGATTGGGTAACCTTATAAAAAACAGTGTTGGCTGGTACTTCCTAAATGCAAAAACACATTTCACTACAAGTGCACTTGCAACTGCACTGAACCTGCACTTGTAGTGCAAAGTGGATTTGCCCTTAGGAAATAACCCCCATTTTTGCATAAAACAGCAATTACATCACCCCAAAAGTGTTGTAGTGTTGAGACAATAATCCACACATTCTTGAGTAAGGCACTTTTTTATACCTGCACAATCACATGTGCATTTATGAAAGGTTTTTAAAACAAACCAACATGTTTGTTGTATAACAATGTTTGCAGTAGCATTATCAAAAATCGAAATATCCATTTCAGATCAAACAGGCCTGTGTAAAACCAACAAGAAAGCCAAAAAACTTGAACTTACAAAGTTCACATTAGTTAAAACCTGAAGGCTATATCAGACATCAGTATTTAGGAACTGGGTTTGATATAGCGTTCAGATGGGGGGAAATCACCCCTGGAAAAGCCAAATTTGGAAGATGCACACCAATTTACGAATGTCAACATGTGCTATATGCCATCAGGGGGGATCAAGGGACGTGTTTTGGGGGAGCAAGCCCTTCCTCAACGCGACTTTATAATTGAGGAAGGAGTTGCACCCCCAAAACGCGTCCATTGATCTCCCGTGATGGCAGATAGCACATGTTGGCACACTGTGTGCATCCTCCAAATTTGGCTTTTCTAAACATTGAAAAAATTTTGGTAAGATTGGACCACGATAAAACAGGTGATTTTGTGGGGTTTAAATTCGCCCCAAAACATCAATGATGTTATTATTTTTTTTAATAACATCACTGATTTGTTGCTGGATGTTTTGCAATTGGAGATTACACCCCATGATCTCCCCGATCAGTATCTGGGCACTTTCAGATGTGAAACGTTCTCTCTCCCTCACATCACGATCACCTAAAAAGAGATAAAGAACAAAAAAAAGGTCTCAAAAATCTGCCACCATCCATCTCTTTTACCTGAGCCTGTGGTCGCAGACACTCACCTGTTGTGGTGCCAATCTCCACCACATCTTCTTCTTCCTCCTGCTCAGCTTCTTGTGTTGGTATTTCCCCTTCTTCCAGAGGTGGGGGGTCTCTTGTCTCCTCGGATGAGGGGTGTCCTC
Organism: Aquarana catesbeiana; assembly: GCF_042186555.1. Lineage (NCBI taxonomy): Eukaryota > Metazoa > Chordata > Amphibia > Anura > Ranidae > Aquarana > Aquarana catesbeiana. The sequence goes on along the minus strand of NC_133324.1, from coordinate 586,566,447 downwards.
CGAGTCTTTTCTCCCCTATGTAAAACAAAAATGGTATAATTAGCACACAGATATTTGATGGCAGAACTAGAAATAGGAAACATTGCTTGGAAGTGGGGTACAATTATCTATTTTAGCAGAGTTCCAAGATGTATATTTTTTAGTGGCCTTTGTCAAGCTGCAATACTTTACCTGTTTAGTACAAGCTTCACAGATGTAGCCCCCCCCTATAGTATACACTGGAGCATCAGTGTGCCCCCCCTAATAAAAATGGTGTTCTTGTGTCCCACACTAGTGCTCCAGTGTCCAGATGTGAAAACAGCTGCTCAGTGTCCTCTCCTTACACACAATCTAGTTTGCATTTCATTCTAGTAACAAACCCATCTACACAAACAAATATTTGGCATCCAAGTAGGCCCCAAAAAATGTGTGAAAATGCATATGGCCTAAACAATGGTGTTCTAGAGGCCGAAAGAAAAATGTTTGATACGAACGAATAATGGGCCCATGAACATTAAAGTTGCCCTTTTAAACGTTACAATTAATAAAAGCATATGGAGCAGAACGAATGGAATAAAGACAGAAAGAATAGGAACACAGCACAACTACTTACTTTTTTGCAGCACTCTCCGGATCTTTCGGTACTGCTCTGGCTCTCTCAACTTCAGGTCCGACCACCGCTTCCTGAGCTGATCTTTAGATCTTCGTACCCCGAAATTCCTCTCAAGACTCCTGACCACTTTCGCCATGATCTTGGCCTTTCGGATATTGGGGTTGGGGTAAGGCCCATATTTTCCGTCATAGTCGGACTTCCTCATGATGTCGACCATCTCCAACATCTCCCCAAACGACATATTTGTGGCCTTAAAACGTCTCCTTCTGGATCGGGACGTGCCTGGATCCGGGCTTTCCTCCTCCTCCTCCTCGTTGCTAGAAGGGGCGGGGAATAGACTAGAAAGAACGTCAGGGGCGGGCGGAGTTACACGCATGCGCAGTGTGTATAAAGCGTAACACGCGTGCGTATTACGTACGATCTGTGAGCGGAGGAAGGAGCATTGGATGCGCCGATCGTAAGAACGAAGGTAAGAGACAAACTTGTGCCTATACTGCTTCTAGATTGAGGCCTATATTGTAACAAGATTAGGAGAGTTTTGTCTGACATTAGGCTTTGTCTTGTGTTGTGTCTTGCAGTGAACATGGATATCTTAATGAAAGACAATGACTTCATGTCAGTATTCATAGAGATGCTAAGTGAGCTGCCCTGTCTGTGGGAGATTACCCACCCCCATTTCAAGAACCAAGCAAAGAGGAAGGCAGCACTGGAGCAATTGTGTGAAATTGTGAAGCAGGTGATCCCCACGGCAGACATCACCTATTTAAAGATTTTCATTGGTGGCCTGAGGAGCACATATCTGAGGGAGCGCAAGAAAGTCCTGGATTCACAGAGATCCGGAGCAGCAGATGACATCTATGTCCCCAGGATGTTGTACTACGACAGGCTGCACTTTCTGGCAGGCCAGACTGAACCCAGGCCATCCCTCTCAAGTCTTCCTTCCACGCTTCCTTCCCCCCTGGCTGAGGCTTCTGACGCCCAACCTGGGCCTTCCAGGCAATATGTGGAGGAGCCCAGCTTGAGCCAGGTATAGCATTCCTCTAAATATTTCTGCTTGTCCAATCAATGATGTTACCTAGATGTTAGTTGGGAGTACTAATTTAGGATTGTGATTGATGATGCAAAAACTAAAACCATGTCCCTTTTTCATACACAGGGAAGTCTCAGCCAGGAGTTGGCCGGGCCGAGCCGGCTGGCTGATATCAAGGTCCCTCCACCCCCCCTGAAAATAGAAAGTGGCAGTAGGAGGAGTACCCTAGAGGAGGCTGCTATAGCATTCTTTTGGAGGGCTACAGAGGTCCTGGGAGCACCCCACACCATGCAGGAGAACATTGCTGCCTTCATAGCCTATAAAATGCAGAGGATGGAGGAGGGCCAAAAAGCCATGTGTGAGGCCCTCATATCGGAGGCTCTGGAGAAAGGTATGAGGGGCCAAATTACACCTCACACACATCTTTGGGATGGTCCTCCTCCTCCTCCTGCAGGTCCTCCTCCTCCTCCTCCCTCTCCTCCAGGTCCCCCCAGTCCTCCTCCAGGTCCCCCCAGTCCTCCTCCTCCTCCAGGTCCTACTCCTCCTCCTGCCACATCTCCAACTGCACAGCCACAGCCCGGAAGGAAGCGTGGAAGGAAGACCAGACAGTGATTGCCCTGGATCCAGTCTGGTCGGCCAAAAGATGCAGCCTCTTGTGGTACCACAGCCTGGGGACACACATGTCATCTGCTGCTTTCCAGATCTCTGTGAATCCCGGACCAGACTGCCCTCCCTTACATTTGGACTCCTCAGGCCACCAATTTTGATGTTGAAGAATTGATGTCTGCCGTTGGGGTTCCCAGGCTTCGCTAATTTCTCATGTTGATCCAGTGTTGCCTTCCTCTTTGTTTGGTTCTGATCCCTTAATAAAGGATTTTTGTTTTGAATTATACTCTCCTATGTGTTTTACTTCAAAAAGGACAGTTGGTTTGTGAGGATTCAGGTACATTGCAAATATACAATGTGAAATGAACAAGGGACACCAACAACAAACAATCTGCTTGAGATTAAATAATAAAAGATATCAATGGTGTTGGGGTAACTTGACACACAAAACACACCCAAAAATATTCTGGAGTAAAAATAAAAATAACATTGAACAAAGATCAGCCTTGGAAAAAATCCAAACATTAAAGAAAAAAAAAGGCTTAAAATCCAAAAAAAAAAAAAAAAAAAATATAAAACTGTCAGATGTGACAACTAATAACAATATATTCAGGGAATCCCACTAAAAAAACACAAATAAAAGTTTGTGAGAAGTGTGTGTGAATATGAGCAGCAAAACTACTTAATTCTTGTCACATTATAAAGAAGAAGAGAGTGCGCTGTATTAAACCATTTTTAACATTGCAGCGTGACGAAAGTGCTGTATCCATTGTGAACGCTAAGTTTACCAGAACGAGCTGTCCCGTCTCGGAATTTCTTCTGAGCATGCGTGGCACTTTGTGCGTCGGAACAGGCCACACACGGTCGGAATTGACGCGATCGGATTTTGTTGTCGGAAAATTTTATCTCCTGCTCTCCAACTTTGTGTGTCGGAAAATCCGATGGAAAATGTCCGATGGCGCCCACACACGGTCGGAATTTCCGACAACACGCTCCGATCGGACATTGTCCATCGGAAAATCCGACCGTGTGTACGGGGCATTACAGTTTTCTGAGATATGGTAAGTGATAAAACAATGTTTGGGGAAAAGTACTTACACATATAAAACAAAGTTCGCTGTCAAGTCGGCAGAACAGGCTTCTAAAGAGAGGGACATCAACTTTAATAGGATAATCTTGTGCTCTCAAAGACTTGGCGCACTCACCCCAATAAATCATATATTAGGGCAACTGGTGGGTCTATAGGTGTTCCAAGATATTATCATACATGAGGTATAATGATTCAGAAGAATTAAAAAAATCCTGATGATACTAATAACACCAAACCACCAGGGGGCTTTGTGCAGAGCATGCATAGGAATCAGTCACCATTTATAACCTCCAACAGAGATCCAACAGAAAAAACTTTCTATAGGGAAGTAATTCACAGGGATCACTCACCAGTCAAAGGAGCCTGTGGGTTAAGGTTTTTCCTGAGAAAACAGAAGAGTATGTCCTTCTTTTCCCCATGGCCAATAACCCTCTTAAAGCGTGTCTTAACCAGGACATCCGCGAACACCACGGGGGGGTAGCGTGTGATGTCACCGACCCCACATACACAACCGTGTCCCTAGAGCACACAGGTCTAAGGTGGAGTGGCCACACTAAGGGAATATGGGAGGCAGACAGGGGCATGGAGCACTCCCTGGCAGCACCAACCAATGCCGCACATGCATGGCAACCCCCAGGAAGGAAGAAAACAAAACATGGGTGGCAATACCAGCCTCGGGAGGGTGGAGCCCAGAATCATGGTCCTGACTCTAATATCAGGCCCACACACACACCTGAACAATCAGTGTGCCGGTGAGTCTCAAAGGACTGGGGATTTCATCCCACTCGGATCTCTAATAAATCCCCAGGCTACAGGTCCACTTTAGGATTTGACCGGGTCAGATGATCTTACATGCTGTTGTATTGGGCTGACTGCCTTACTCAGGTTCATTCAGGCCGACCAGTTGTATCCATTGAGCCGACAGAAGTGCGAGAAGTTTTTAATCACTTTCACGTATATGTGTTTTACCAATTGTCTGTCTATGAATTTGCTATAAATAATATACATTTTGTGATATTGCTTTTAAAGTGGAAGTCCCGTCAAAAATGACAATTTTTCTATTAATTATATGTAAAATATCTTTATCTTTGACATTATTCATTTTCTGTATAGTGGTTTGTGTCACTTAGAAAGTCTAATCAAAGCCAGACAATCAGCTTCTTCCTCTTCTTCAGGGTTCACCTTACTTCCTAATTTCTGAATTCTGCATGGGGGCCTCTCACTTCCTGAAAACGCTGTCCTTCTCTTCTACACGCCCCGCCCCATCCCTCCTCTCCTTTTTAGACAGACATGCCTAGACCTCCTCTCCTTTTTAGACAGACCTGCCCAGCCCCGCCCCCCTCTTCTCCTTCTCAGATCTCCTCCTGTCTTCATAACTTTGTTTTGGCCAGCAGTTTCCCCCAAGAGAGAGAGGGGTAGGGGGCAGGCTGTGGAAGTCTGTTCTGTTTGTTAGAAACACAAACAGATTACAATGCAAAATGCTGCAGATTTTCTACAGTGTACAACCACGTGGTTGTTTCTGCATGGCACTATGATGGGCACTGTGTGCATAGTGTGGCACACGTCCAGCTGAGGAAGCTACATGTGAGTAAGTTAGCTACAAATGAGTTTAAGGCTCCGTTTCCACTAGTGTGACTTGTCATGCGACTTTGGACATATAAAGTCGCATGACAAGCCACTGCCCATTGATTTCAATGGCAAACGTTCCCATCTATGTGACTTTGAAAAGGTGCCTGCACTACATTGATGCGACTTTTGATGTGACTTTGATACAGAGTGTAAAATTGGATCAAAAGCTGCACTCAAATTCGCACTTTAAATCGCATAGCTTTGGAGTCACAATATTGGAAATGTAGCCTAAGGCTAGAGTGCGACTTTGGAGTGTGACTTTGATGCAACTTTACACTCTCTGGATAAAAGTTGCATCAAAACATTGCAGGTACCTTTTCAAAGTCGCTGATTTTCAAAGTCGCATAGATGGGATTGGGTGCCATTGAAATCAATGGGTTGTGACTTGTCATGCGACTTTATGTGTCCAAAGTCGCATGACAATTCATACTAGTGGAAACAGAGCCTTAGTCTACGTTTCCACTATTGCGACCACACAGTTGCATGATTTAGAGTGTCACTTTGATGCAAATTTGATCCAACTTTACACTCTCTGGATCAAAGTTGCACCAAAAGTCGCATAAATGCATTGCAGGTACCTTTTCAAAGTCACTGATTTTTAAAGTTGCATAGATTGGAATGGGTGCCATTGAAATCATGTGACTTTGTGTCCACACTTGAATGACAATTCATACTAGTGGAGCCTTAGTCTAAGTTTCCATTATTGCAACCACAAAGTTGCACGATTTAGAGTGCAGCTTTGATCCAACTTTACACTGTCTGGAGCAAAGTCGCATCAAAGCATTGCAGCTACTTTTCAGTCACTGATTTTCAAAGTCACATAGATGGGAACGGGTACCATTAAAATCAATGGGCTGTGACTTGTCATGAGACTTTATGTGTCCAAAGTCGCATGACAATTCATACTAGTGGAAACAGAGCCTTAGTCTACGTTTCCACTATTGCAACCACAAAGTTGCATGATTTAGAGTGCAGCTTTGATCCAACTTTACACTGTCTGGATCAAAGTCGCATCAAAGCATTGCAGCTACTTTTCAAAGTCACTGATTTTCAAAGTCACATAGATGGGAACGGGTACCATTAAAATCAATGGGCTGTGACTTGTCATGCGACTTTGGACACAGTTGCATGACAAGTCGCGTTTCCACTATTGCAACCACAAAGCTGCATGCTTTAGATGCAACTTTGATGCGACTTTGAGTGCAGCTTTGATCCAACTTTACACTCTCTGAACCAAAGTCGCATCAAAGCATTGCAGGTACCTTTTCAAAGTTGCTGATTTGTAAAGTTGCATAGATCTGTGCCCCCCCTCTGTCCAGCTCCCTTCTCCTGTGCACAGCTATACTGTATATGTGCCCGCACCTCCCCCCCTTGTGTGGACGGGGCTTTTTATTTCTCCATTTTCTTATGAATTAAGATGTACAATGACAGAACACTGAGCTGGAACTTAATGTGAGCTAAGTTCAGCCTCATTTCTCAAAAAGAAAAAATACCAGCTTTTCTACCTTTCTTTTGCAGTATCCAGTGCCGTCACAATGCTTCAATTCTACTTCCTTCTGAGAGTAAAATCAGCCAGTGGGTGTAGATGCTGAAAGTGAGTGGCATCACTTCCTGGGAGGGACAATGTTCCTGTGTAGCCAGTGGGCGTATACAGGATGGGAGGAGCAGATCTTAATGATTGCAGGGTGAGAATTTAAGTGTTATGCCCCGTACACACGGTCGGACTTTGTTCGGACATTCCAACAACAAAATCCTAGGATTTTTTCCGACGGATGTTGGCTCAAACTTGTCTTGCATACACACGGTCACACAAAGTTGTTGGAAAATCCGATCATTCTGAACGCGGTGACGTAAAACATGTATGTCGGGACTATAAACGGGGCAGTAGCCAATAGCTTTCATCTCTTTATTTATTCTGAGCATGCGTGGCACTTTGTCCCTCGGATTTGTGTACACACGATCGGAATTTCCGACAACGGATTTTGTTGTCGGAAAATTTTATCTCCTGCTCTCCAACTTTGTGTGTCGGAAAATCCGATGGAAAATGTCCGATGGCGCCCACACACGGTCGGAATTTCCGACAACACGCTCCGATCGGACATTGTCCATCGGAAAATCCGACCGTGTGTACAGGGCATTAGGGTGGACTTCCACTTTAAGTATGCCTGTAAAGTCCATTCTTTCCAAATCCAATGTCTTTCCATTATTAAGGTAAAGAAACCACAACGGTGGAAGGATCTTACGTTATCCACTCTTGGTAGATGTCACATATTCATAATGATCAATTTTCCCTGCTTATTATAGAACTTACCCATCCTGATTAAACATACAGATAAACGGAAATCACCATCGGCTTTTCATACATTTATCTGGAAGAGGAAAAAAGCATGAATTTTGTTCCACTCTGAATCACTAGGTAGAGGTAATTGGAGTTAATTTTCCTGACATCAGACTATATAATTTAGCTAGCCTGGCCTGTCATCTTCCAGAATGAATAAGTGAAACATCTTACTATACTGTACATACTGTATATACTGTAGCATTTAAGACTCAGTTAGTGTTATCCTGGTTGCAGAAAGGGGTGGTTCATACTCCTCTGTCTCGACTTCCTGAACATGTTTAGAAAAACATAACACGTTTAAAGTGTGTGTAAACCTCTGAAGTGAAAAATGAACCAAGCATAACCTTCTATTGTGTGTGCTTGCCTCAATCCAAAGCAGCTAATTGATGTCTAACTTTTCTTTCACACACAGAAGGTGATTGACAGCCTCAGCTGTGCATGTTTTCCAATGAGACCGTGTAGAGGGCGGTGTGTCCTTTTCCTCCACTCAGGTTTCAGATTACACTCAGCTCTCTTCTCTGTGCTTTGCTGTGTGTACTGCATGGTATAGCACAGACAAACTCAAAGGTACACTTGAGCAGCTGAAGAGGTTTTGGAGGCTTTTTGGGGGTAAACCACATATTCTATCTCAACACCTGCACCTGTTGTCCTTGTTGTAAAGATCACAGTTGTTGAAGTTTGTTTAATTGGAGAGATTTCATTCATTCACTCTTTGATGGGTGGAAGACCAAAACCCTACATCTTTGTGTGGAGCTCACAAAGAATGGAAAACTATTACCTAATGGTTATGTGGGGACCACTGCTAAGAGGGGAAATGCTATGGCATGTTTTATAGGTTATATTTTACTATTGTTTTCTTTCAAATAATAGATATATAACTTATGTCAAACACCATTGTAAGAAGTCGGCCTTTATATGAAAAAGTGGAATAGTGGTGTGGAAATAGAAAGAGAGATAGGGTGATCTTTTTAAAATTAAAATATAAACTGGACAAAAGTAATTTTTAGAATACATTCTATAATGGAATGATCTTTTTGGTCACCTATTGGGCAAAGATGCATTGTGAGCATCTTATTTTTTTAATTTTACTTTCACCAATTTTCAATTATAATTGATTGGACCGTAAGTGAATGCAGTCCTACTGATCTGTATGAGGTTTATCTGTATGAGACTGCATGAAAACTAATGGTGCTGCAGGCTTTCTATTTAGTTTGCTTGTGAAGTACATGAAAGGGTTCCCTCTGCTGGATATAAGTAACACTGTACTATTTAAAGTAATAGTCACAAAACAATAATACTGTATCTGCAGCTTGTGAGCTATTTTAATTAGAATTTACTTTAACTATATTTCTTTAAGTTTTTAAGTAAATAATAATGGTTCAATACGGAGTATTAGACTCTATTTGAAACCATTACAAAGATATATATACTGAATTTGCTGTATGTATTATAAATAATATTTTACTAAACAGATCATTGTTTACCTTGGTGGCTTACATCAATTTTAGATTAATAAAGGTAAATACATTTCAGGTGGCATACACTTGATCATGGCTTACATAAGCAAATATAGGAACACCTTTCAGTCTGTATTCACTTAAAAATCATTAAAGCAGAGCTCCAGCCAAAAAAAGCAAAATAAAAATGAATAGAAGTTAAAAATATCACAATATAACAATATCACACCTAAATATCCCTGATAGACCTTATGATATATCTATATATCTATATATCTATATATAGATATATAGATATATATATATCTATATATCTATATATAGATATATAGATATATATATCTATATGTATAGATATATATATTGAATATGCTGTATGCATTATAAATAATATTTATAATAATAATAATAATATAATATATAATAATAATTTACGAAACAAGTCATTTACCTTGGTGGCTTATATCAATTTTACATTAACAAAGATAAATACATTTCATTTACTTGATTGTGTATGCTGAACTCTAAGCAAATATAAGAACACCTTTTAGTCTAATTATGCATTAAAAATCATTAAAGCAGAGCTCCAGCCAAAAAAAGCAAAATGAAAATGAATAGAAGTTAAAAAGATAAACAATATCACAACTAAATATCCCTGGTGGACCTTATGATATCTATCTATCTATATCTATATCTATATCTATATCTATATCTATATCTATATCTATATCTATATCTATATATATATATATATATATCTCTCTCGCTCTCTCTCTCTCTCTCTCTATATATATATATATATATGTATATATATATATATATATATATATAGATCTATATATATATATATATATATATATAGATATATATATATATATATATATATATCTATATATATATATCTATATATATATATATATATATATATATATATATCTATATATATATATATATATATATATATAAATATATATATATATATATATATATATATATATATATATATATATATATATATATATATATATATATAAATATATATATATATATATATTGTCCTCCAATATATTTCCCCTTTTTTCCTTTTATATGCAAAAAAACTAATAATCCATTTAAAGATAAAAAATAGCAGCTTTTGTGACAATATTCATTTTTAATCCAGAAATTTCCCCCACAGTACATTTTTCTGCCACTAGATGTCCTCAGTTTGATGGCCAGCATCATTCAACATATTTTGTCTGAGCCCAGATTTTCCTGCACGTGCCCCAGCCTGTGCTTGGACAGTGAATAGACAATAAATACAGTGATGAGCTCACTATGCTTTCTATTTCTATCTACTACATGAACTGGTTGGCTGCTTGTATTGCTTCTTCATCTTACACCCCATCCCTGCTATACAGAAACTGCAAGACCTTTAGCTAAAAGTTTGGTGGGTAAGGTTTGTCTTTTTCCTAATGACAAGGTGTGCCATAAGGTTGATATCGCTGGAGGTGTCTATAACATTGAACAGGATCTGACATTGCTGGAAGATTGGTCAAAGCATTGGAAACTGCAGTTCAAGGTTTCTAAATGTATCTAGGAAAACAATCCCCTCAGTACAATATTAGGGATACAGTGTTGGCCTGAACTGTAGAGGAAAAAGTTTTGGGGTTACTTATTTCAGATGATTGCATAATGAGCAAACAAAGTGGATATGCAATGGAAAAGCAAATATAATTCTAGAATGTTTCACTAGAGGGGTTACCAGTAGCAGGAAGGAGATCCTGGTTCTCCTTTATAGATATTTTAACCTCATTTACAACACTGTGTGCAGTTCTGGAGACCTCACTTACAAAAAGGTATTGATAAGATAGAACAAGTCCAGAGACAGCCAACAAAAATTAGTGAAAGGTCTGAGGGATAAAACATATTAGAAGAGACTTCAGGAACTTAAAGAGGTTGTAAAACTCCCTGTGTAAGGCATACCTATAGGTACTGTAAATATCTCCTAACAATGCGCTGTTTAGGAGATATTTACTGTATACTGCGCCAATGATGTCATTGGCGCATGCATTCTGAAGGAAAGGCCCCCCGTGCTGTTTCTTCAGGAGCGTGTGCCATGACCGGCGGCTCCCACACACATGTGCATGAGTGATATCACGAGGGTCCAGCCAGTCACAGAGTCGGAGTCCGCGGCTCCAGAAGGAAGATGGGCGAAGATGGATGCGGCCTGCAGCAGGGATGACGCGGGCTTCATTTGCAGGTAAGTGTCACATAATGTGCTAGTATGTGATGCATACTAGCACATTATGCCTTTACTTTGCAGGGAAGAAGAAAGGAAGAAAAACCCACCAGGGTTTACTTCCTTTTTAATATGTACCATTTAGAGGAAAGAAGGGAAAGAGGAGACATGACTGAAACCTTGAAATACATAAAATGGGTGAGTAAGGTTCAGGAAGGCAGTATTTTCAATATGAAGCCAAAATCAAGAACACAGGGACACAGAACATAACCTCAAACTAGCAGGTGGAAAGTTCAAGACTAATCTTAGAACGTATTATTTTAACAAAAGAGTAGTTGCTTGGAATAGACTTCCAGCAGTGATAGTAAGCCAGTCAACAGTAAGTAGATTCAAACATGCTTGGGGCTAACATAGCTTTATAGCAAAAAAAAGTTGCTGTCACTCTTCTATGTTTCAAGAGGATGATTTTAGGTCAAATATAGGTACTTACACTGCCTGCATTTAAAAATGTATTTTTGATTACAGAGTTGCTTAAAGTGGTTGTAAAGTCAGGAGATGTTCTATCTTAATGAATTCTATGCATTAAGATAAAAAGCCTTCTGTGTGCAGCAGCCTCCCTCAGCCCCCCTAATACTTACCTGACCTGAATGGCAGGGATGGCAGAGCGGGGCCATTGGCTCCTGCTGCTGTCAGTCAAATTCAGTTAGCCAATAAGGAGAGAAAGGGAATGGGGCTGGGTCACGGCTCTGTGTCTGAATGGACACAATGAGCTGCTGCTCAAGTCGGGTGCCCCATAGCAAGCTGCTTGCCGTGGGGGCACTCAATAGGAGGGAGGGGCCAAAAGCTCCAGCCAGGGACCCGAGAAGAGGAGGATCTGAACTGGTCTGTGCAAATCCACTTCACAGAGCAGGTAAGTATAATATGCTTGTTACTTTTACCCCCAAAAAAACAAGACTTAACAATCACCTTAATTTGCTTCTTGTATATCTGTCTAGAGTTCAGCAGTAAACCTTCTTTTATAACCCTGCTAACATATTAACTAAGATCTGTTTAGACAGCAAAAATCAGACTCAAATTGGGATCTTATGGACTGTAAGATTGGATATTGAACAATGCTGATGATTTTACATGTATTTAGAATTAACCACTTCCTGACCAGCCGCTGCAGTTTTACTGCGGCAGCATGGCACGGGTGGACGAAACGACGTAGCTGTACGTCGGCTCCTTTAAGTGGGATAGCAGGGCAACACCCGCTGCATTTCGGGGGTGCAGATGCTCATGGCCGGCGGTCATAATGAACGCCGGCCGCATGCGATCATGGGCACGAGAGGCAGAACAGGGACTTGTGTGTGTAAACACACAAATCCCTGTTCTGTAAGCTGAGGAGAGGCAGATTGTGAGTTCCTAATAGCTAGGAACCATGATCTGTCATCTCCTATAGTCAGTCCCCTCCCCCACAGTTAGAACACACAGTCAGGGAACACAGTTAACCCCTTGATCACCCCCTACTGTTAACCCCTTCCCTGCCAGTGACATTTACACAATCGCTGTATAATTGTCAATGGTTTCAAAAATGTGTCAAAAGTGTCCAATGTGCAATAAGGACAGCTAAGATAGAACATGAAAGACACATAGCGGAGGAAAGCAAAAAAAATCCCAAGAAATTCTTTAAATATGTAAACAGTAAAAAAGGGAGGACAGACCATATTGGCCCCATAAAGAATGAGGAAGGACATCAGGTTACAAAGGATGGGGAGATGTCGAAAGTATTGAATTTATACTTTTCCTCAATCACGAGGGAATTAGGGGGCATCAGTAACCAAAACTGCGGTGTTTGTCCTCATGACACATCCCAGGAATCACCTCCATGGTTAACAGAGGACAGAATTAAAATTAGACTTGGGGAACTTAACATTAATAAATCACCGGGACCAGATGGCTTGCACCCGAAGGTACTTAGGGAACTCAGTCAAGTAATTGCCAGACCATTGTTCCTAATTTTTACTGACAGTCTACTGACTGGAATGGTACCAGCTGACTGGAGAAAAGCCAATGTAGCACCAATATTTAAAAAGGGCCCAAAATACATACCTGGGAATTACAGACCAGTTAGCCTAACATCAATAGTATGTAAACTCTTGGAGGGGATGATAAGGGACTATATACAAAATTTTAGTAATGAGAACGGTATCAGTAGAAGTAATCAGCATGGATTCATGAAGAATCGTACTTGCCAAACCAATCTATTAACCTTCTATGAGGAGGTGAGTTGCCATCTAGATAAAAGAAGGCCCGTAGACGTGGTGTATCTGAATTTTGCAAAAGCATTTGACACAGTTCCCCATAAACGTTTACTGTACAAAATAAGGTCAGTTAGTATGGACCATAGGGTGAGTACATGGATTAAAAATTGGCTACAAGGGCGAGTTCAGACGGTGGTAATAAATGGGGAGTACTCGGAATGGTCAGGGGTGGGTAGGGTGGTCCCCCAGGGTTCTGTGCTGGGACTAATCCTATTTAATTTGTTCATAAACGACCTGGAGAATGGGGTAAACAGTTCAATCTCTGTATTTGCGGACAATAGTAAGCTAAGCAGGGAAATAACTTCTCTGCAGGATGTGGAAACCTTGCAAAAAGATCTGAACAAATTAATGGGGTGGGCAACTACATGGCAAATGAGGTTCAATGTAGAAAAATGTAAAATAATGCATTTGGGTGGCAAAAATATGAATTCAATCTATACACGGGGGGAGAACCTCTGGGGGAATCTAGTGTCCTAGTATATGATAGGCTCAGCAATGGCATGCAATGCCAAGCTGCTGCCAACAAAGTAAACAGAATATTGGCATGCATTAAAAAGGGGATCAACTCCAGAGATAATACGATAATTCTCCCGCTCTACAAGACTCTGGTCCGCACCTAGAGTATGCTGTCCAGTTCTGGGCACCAGTCCTCAGGAAGGATGTACGGGAAATGGAGCGAGTACAAAGAAGGGCAACAAAGCTAATAAAGGGTCTGGAGGATATTAGTTATGAGGAAAGGTCGGAAGCACTGAACCTATTCTCTCTGGAGAAGAGACGCTTGAGAGGGGATATGATTTCAATATACAAATACCATATTGGCAACCCCACAATAGGGATAAAACTTTTTTGCAGAAGGGAATTTAACAAGACTCGTGGCCACTCATTAAAATTAGAAGAAAAGAGGTTTAACCTTAAACTACGTAGAACGTTCTTTACTGTAAGAGCGGCAAGGATGTGGAATTCCCTAACACAGGCGGTGGTCTCAGCGGGGGGCATTGATAGTTTCAAGAAACTATTAGACAAGCACCTGAATGACCGCAACATACAGGGATATACAATGTAATACTGACATATAATTACACAAATAGGTTGGACTTGATGGACTTGTGTCTTTTTTCAACCTCACCAATAGGGATGAGCCGAACACCCCCCGGTTCGGTTCGCACCAGAACCCGCGAACGGACCGAAAGTTCGCACGAACGTTAGAACCCCATTGACGTCTATGGGACTCGAACGTTCGAAATCAAAAGTGCTCATTTTAAAGGCTAATTTGCATGGTATTGTCCTAAAAAGGGTTTGGGGACCCGGGTCCTACCCCAGGGGACATGTATCAATGCAAAAAAAACTTTTAAAAACGGCCGTTTTTTCGGGAGCAGTGATTTTAATGATGCTTAAAGTAAAAAAAAAAAGTGAAATATTCCTTTAAATATCGTACCTGGGGGGTGTCTATAGTATGCCTGTAAAGTGACGCGTGTTTCCCATGTTTAGAACAGTCCCTGCACCAAATGTCATTTTTAAAGGAAAAAATCTCATTTAAAACTGCTTGCGGGTTTAATGTCATGTCGGGTCATGGCAATATGGATGAAAATCAGTGAGACAAACGGCATGGGTACCCCCCAGTCCATTACCAGGCCCTTTGGGTCTTGTATGGATATTAAGGGGAACCCCGCACCCAAATTAAAATAAGGAAAGGTGTGGGGCCACCAGGCCCTATATACTCTGAACAGCAGTATACAGGCGGTGCAAACAAGACAGGGACTGTAGGTTTGTTGTTAAGTAGAATCTGTTTGTAATTTTGAACATTTTTAACGTGTTTAGCTCCAGCCAAAAAATCTTTTCTAAGCTTTTTGGAAAACATAGGGAAGGGTTATCACCCCTGTGACATTTGTTTTGCTGTCTTTCCTCCTCTTCAGAAGATTTCACCTCACTTTTTTGTCCCAATGAAAAATGTTTTTTGAAAATTTGGGTTTTTTTGTGGAACAAGGATTGGAAAGCATCAGTGGAAAGGAGAAATTGTTTTCCCATATTAACTCTTACAGGAGAGAATTTCCCTTCCTAGGGGTAGATTTCATCTCACTTCCTGTTGTCTCCTTCCGTTTGCAAGTAGGAGTCGTTTGTAAGTTAGATGTTTGAAAGTAGGGTCCTGCCCTATATACTCAGCAGAAATTTGGGCCTTAGGTGTTGCTGTGGCCACAACACTGTAAGCCCTCACAGGGCCCTGCTGTGAAATATTAGATCAAGAATTGTAATTACATGCCCCTGTTGAACAGGAGCTGAAAAATTAGGCCTTAGGCACTGGTGCTGGTGCCACAACACTGCAACCCCTCACAGACACTCTAGTTGGAACGCAGGGACGAGCCCTGCTGCAAATTATTGCTTCAAAAATTGTAATTACACGCCCCTGTTAGACAGGGGCAGAAAAATTGGGCCTTAGGCACTGGTGCTGGTGCCACAACACTGCAACCCCTCACAGACACTCTAGTTGGAACGCAGGAACGAGCCCTGCTGCAAAGTATTGCATCAAAAATTGTAATTACACACCCCTGTTAGACAGGGGCAGAAAAATTGGGCCTTAGGCACTGGTGCTGGTGCCACAACACTGCAACCCCTCACAGACACTCTAGTTGGAACGCAGGAACGAGCCCTGCTGCAAAGTATTGCATCAAAAATTGTAATTACACGCCCCTGTTAGACAGGGGCAGAAAAATTGGGCCTTAGGCACTGGTGCTGGTGCCACAACACTGCAACCCCTCACAGACACTCTAGTTGGAACGCAGGAACGAGCCCTGCTGCAAAGTATTGCATCAAAAATTGTAATTACACGCCCCTGTTAGACAGGGGCAGAAAAATTGGGCCTTAGGCACTGGTGCTGGTGCCACAACACTGCAACCCCTCACAGACACTCTAGTTGGAACGCAGGAACGAGCCCTGCTGCAAAGTATTGCATCAAAAATTGTAATTACACGCCCCTGTTAGACAGGGGCAGAAAAATTGGGCCTTAGGCACTGGTGCTGGTGCCACAACACTGCAACCCCTCACAGACACTCTAGTTGGAACGCAGGAACGAGCCCTGCTGCAAAGTATTGCATCAAAAATTGTAATTACACGCCCCTGTTAGACAGGGGCAGAAAAATTGGGCCCTAGGCACTGGTGCTGGTGCCACAACACTGCAACCCCTCACAGACACTCTAGTTGGAATGCAGGAACGAGCCCTGCTGCAAAGTATTACATCAAAAATTGTAATTACACGCCCCTGTTAAACAGGGGCTGAAAAATTGTGCCTTAGGCACTGGTGGTGGCGCCCAGAACCAAAAATGTTCTTACAAGCTATCAGCGTGATGATTGAGGAGGAAGAGGATAATTACTCAGGGATAGTCACTCAGCATCAGCATAGGCAGTCTTTGAAGGGATCTGAGATTTCAAAAAAAATTATTCGGTTACATCAGCATCAGGTGCTTGGTAGCTGGTGGTGATCCAAGACTCATTCATTTTTATGAAGGTCAGCCGATCGACCGAGTCGGTGGACAGACGCACCCTGTGATCGGTTACCACGCCTCCAGCAGCACTGAATGTGCGTTCCGAAAGAACGCTGGATGCAGGACAGGCCAGTAGCTCAATTGCATACTGTGCAAGCTCTGGCCAGTGATCCATCCTCAAGACCCAGTAACCCAGAGGATTTTCGGTGGGAAAGGTGTCCAAGTCTGATCTTGCCCCTAGGTATTCCTGCACCATGTAAAACAGACGCTGGCGATGGTTGCTGGAACCGATCATACCTTGGGGCTGCGGACCAAAAAATTGTCTGAACGCATCGGTCAGACGGCCACCTTCTCCACCGCTCCTTCTTTGACTGACCGAAGCCTCAGCAACACGTTGTCCAGAAACAGGAGTTTGTAACCTCCCAGTCTCTGGGAACGCGTTGCACAGACCTTTCTGCAAGGCCTCCCGAAGATGTTTCATCCTCTGCTCCCTCTGCGATGGCAAGATAAGGTCCGCAACCTTACCCTTGTAACGTGGATCAAGGAGGGTTGCCAGCCAGTATTGGTCCTTCTCCTTGATACCACGAATACGAGGATCCTTACGCAGGCTTTGCAGGATCAGGGAGGCCATGCAGCGTAGGTTTGCTGAGGCATTCGGTCCGGAGTCCTCTGGGTCACTAAGAACGACATGGTCCGCAGCCACCTCCTCCCAGCCACGTACAAGTCCATGTGTTTCTTGGGACTGATCCCTTAAAGACTGCTGCTGATGCTGAGTGCCAGGCTCCACCTCCATACTGACACAATCTTCCTCCTCCTCCTCTTCCTCCTCGTCCTCTTCCTGTGTGATCGGCGGGCACGCAGGAACACTGTCTGGATAAAGGGGGCCTTGAGAGCTAAGGAAGTCCTCCTCTTCCTGCCTCTGTTCTGCCTCAAGTGCCCTGTCCATTATTCCACGCAGCGTGTGCTCCAACAGGTGGACAAGGGGGACAGTGTCACTGATGCATGCACTGTCACTGCTCACCATCCTCGTGGCCTCCTCAAATGGTGACAGGACAGTGCATGCATCCCTGATCATGGCCCACTGGCGTGGGGAAAAAAAAAACAAGCTCCCCTGACCCTGTCCTGGTGCCATAGTCGCACAGGTACTCATTGATGGCCCTCTGCTGCGTGTGCAGCCGCTGCAGCATGGCCAATGTTGAGTTCCACCTGGTGGGCATGTCACAGATTAGGCGGTTCTTGGGCAGGTTAAACTCCTTTTGGAGGTCCGTCAGCCGAGCACTGGCATTATATGACCGGCGGAAATGCACACAGACTTTCCTGGCCTGCCTCAGGACATCCTGTAAGCCCGGGTACCTGCCCAAGAACCGCTGCACCACCAAGTTAAAGACGTGAGCCAAACAGGGCACATGGGTCATTTGTCCCTGTCGGAGGGCAGAGAGGAGGTTGGTGCCATTGTCGCAAACCACCATTCCTGCCTTAAGTTGGCGTGGCGTCAACCACCTCTGAACCTGCCCCTGCAGAGCTGACAGAACCTCTGCCCCAGTGTGGCTCCTGTCCCCCAAGCACACCAGCTCAAGCACCGCATGGCATCTTTTGGCCTGCGTACTTGCGTAGCCCCTTGAACGACTACGGAGCACCGCTGGTTCCGAGGAAGAGGCCATGGAGGAAGAAGAAGAGGAGGGGGTGGAGGAGAGAGGTGTGTCACAATCAGCATTTTGGAGGCGTGGTGGCGGAACAACCTCCAACACTACTGCACCTTGTCCTGCATCCTTCCCAGCTGCCAGCAGAGTCACCCAATGCGCCGTGAAACTTAGGTAACGTCCCTGTCCATGCCTGCTGGACCATGAGTCAGCGGTAATATGCACCTTACCGCTGACCGCCCTGTCCAGCGAGGCATGGACATTGCCTTCCACATGCCGGTAGAGAGCCGGAATCGCCTTCCGTGAGAAAAAGTGGCGTTTGGGTACCTGCCACTGAGGAACCGCACATTCCACAAACTCACGGAAGGGGGCAGAGTCTACCAACTGAAAAGGCAGCAGTTGAAGTGCTAGCAATTTTGCCAAGCTAGCATTCAACCGCTGGGCATGTGGATGGCTGGGAGCAAACTTCTTTCGGCGGTGCAGCAGCTGGGGCAGGGAAATTTGCCTGGTACAATCTGACGTCGGTGTACCAAAAGCAGATTGCCCACAAGTACTTGGCTGTGACACACCTAATTCTACACCTTCATTCCTCTCACTGCAGGTCTCAGAGAGGACTGAAGGTCTAGTGGGGTTGGAAATCTCAGCCGATGAGGAGCAAGCAGAGGTCCTCTTTGTTCTTTGGTGTGGGTCTTTTAGATACGCTTGCCAACGAACTGCATGGCAGGTCAACATATGTCTGGTCAAGCATGTGGTACCCAAGCGGGAGATGTTTTGGCCACGCGAGATACGCTTGAGACATATGTTGCAAATAGCAGCGGTGCGATCTGATGCACTTGTCTCAAAAAAGGCCCACACCAAAGAACTTTTTGAATAACGTGCAGAGACTGCAGCGCCCTGCACATGTGGAGCTTTGGGGTGTGATGCAGTCAATGTGCTGCCCTTAGGCTGGCCCCTGGAGGGCATCCTGCCTCGTTGGTGATGTGCTGCCGCCTCCTCCTCCTCCTCCTCCTCCTCCTCTCTCCTATCAGGCACCCACGTTGAGTCAGTGACCTCATCATCCCCTCCCTCCTCATCACTGGAGCAAACCTGGCAGTATGCTGCAGCAGGGGGAGCATGACTGCCAGATTGCTGTCCTTCTTGGGCACCCCCTCTGTCCGCGCTCATGTTACTGCCTTCATCGAGCTCAGTATCGTCATCAGAGCCTTCCAAACGCTGGGCATCCTCCTGGAGCATGTACCCAACACTGTGGTCAAACAGTTCGAGGGAATCCTCATGAGGACATGGTGGAGCTAGGGAAGGAGTCACTGATGACATTGAGCTGAGGGAAGAGGCCGCTGCTTTGCCAGACAAAGCACCCTGGGCATGGGTGAGAGAGGATGAGGAGGATGAGGACGGCTTGGTCATCCACTCGACCAAGTCTTCCGCATGTTGCGGCTCAACACGGCCAGCTGCCGAAAAAAAGGCCAAGCGTGTCCCATGGCCACGTGCTGATGAGGATGCACCGTCTCCACGACCAGCACTAGACACAGAGCCTGCTTGCCCTCTCTTATTGGCTTGTGACTGTCTGCCTCTCCTTCTTGGCCTTCCAGACATACTAATGGCCTGTAGCTGCACTAAGCTGGGATAGAACACCTGTAATTTTCTTCAAGTAGCTTTATATACTGTAACCAGACAAGCCTGCCTGTCAGTAGGAAGATAACAGGAACGGATCTAGCTGAACACTGTGAGCAGGACGCACTGTACTAAATGTAAATAGTCTAGCTGCCTGACCGTGGTACTAATAGGATCAAATAGAACACCTGTAATTTTCTTCAGGTAGCTTTATATACTGTAACCAGACAAGCCTGCCTGTCAGTAGGAAGATAACAGGAACGGATCTAGCTGTACACTGTGAGCAGGACGCACTGTACTAAATGTAAATAGTCTAGCTGCCTGACCGTGGTACTAATAGGATCAAATAGAACACCTGTAATTTTCTTCAGGTAGCTTTATATACTGTAACCAGACAAGCCTGCCTGTCAGTAGGAAGATAACAGGAACGGATCTAGCTGAACACTGTGAGCAGGACGCACTGTACTAAATGTAAATAGTCTAGCTGCCTGACCGTGGTACTAATAGGATCAAATAGAACACCTGTAATTTTCTTCAGGTAGCTTTATATACTGTAACCAGACAAGCCTGCCTGTCAGTAGGAAGATAACAGGAACGGATCTAGCTGTACACTGTGAGCAGGACGCACTGTACTAAATGTAAATAGTCTAGCTGCCTGACCGTGGTACTAATAGGATCAAATAGAACACCTGTAATTTTCTTCAGGTAGCTTTATATACTGTAACCAGACAAGCCTGCCTGTCAGTAGGAAGATAACAGGAACGGATCTAGCTGAACACTGTGAGCAGGACGCACTGTACTAAATGTAAATAGTCTAGCTGCCTGACCGTGGTACTAATAGGATCAAATAGAACACCTGTAATTTTCTTCAGGTAGCTTTATATACTGTAACCAGACAAGCCTGCCTGTCAGTAGGAATTTAACAGGAACGGATCTAGCTGAACACTGTGAGCAGGACGCACTGCACTAAATGTAAATAGTCTAGAAGATAACAGGAACGGATCTAGCTGAACACTGTGAGCAGGACGCACTGCACTAAATGTAAATAGTCTAGAAGATAACAGGAACGGATCTAGCTGAACACTGTGAGCAGGACGCACTGCACTAAATGTAAATAGTCTAGAAGATAACAGGAACGGATCTAGCTGAACACTGTGAGCAGGACGCACTGCACTAAATGTAAATAGCAGGAACGGATCTAGCTGAACACTGTGAGCAGGACGCACTGCACTAAATGTAAATAGTCTAGAAGATAACAGGAACGGATCTAGCTGAACACTGTGAGCAGGACGCACTGCACTAAATGTAAATAGTCTAGAAGATAACAGGAACGGATCTAGCTGAACACTGTGAGCAGGACGCACTGCACTAAATGTAAATAGCAGGAACGGATCTAGCTGAACACTGTGAGCAGGACGCACTGCACTAAATGTAAATAGTCTAGAAGATAACAGGAACGGATCTAGCTGAACACTGTGAGCAGGACGCACTGCACTAAATGTAAATAGCAGGAACGGCTCTAGCTGAACACTGTGCGCAGGACGCACTGCACTAAATGTAAATAGCAGGAACGGATCTAGCTGAACACTGTGAGCAGGACGCACTGCACTAAATGTAAATAGCAGGAACGGATCTAGCTGAACACTGTGAGCAGGACGCACTGCACTAAATGTAAATAGCAGGAACGGATCTAGCTGAACACTGTGAGCAGGACGCACTGCACTAAATGTAAATAGCAGGAACGGATCTAGCTGAACACTGTGAGCAGGACGCACTGCACTAAATGTAAATTGCAGGAACGGATCTAGCTGAACACTGTGAGCAGGACGCACTGCACTAAATGTAAATAGCAGGAACGGATCTAGCTGAACACTGTGAGCAGGACGCACTGCACTAAATGTAAATAGCAGGAACGGATCTAGCTGAACACTGTGAGCAGGACGCACTGCACTAAATGTAAATTGCAGGAACGAATCTAGCTGAACACTGTGAGCAGGACGCACTGCACTAAATGTAACTAGTCTAGAAGATAACAGGAACGGATCTAGCTGAACACTGTGAGCAGGACGCACTGCACTAAATGTAAATAGCAGGAACGGATCTAGCTGAACACTGTGAGCAGGACGCACTGCATTAAATGTAAATAGTCTAGATAGAAGATAACAGGAACGGATCTAGCTAAACTGAATACAGTGTATATATATATATGCAACACCTGGGATGCATATATATACACAATACACTGTAAGTGCAGCTAACTGACTGACTGTTCTGCCTAATCTATCTAACTCAAATCAAATGACACTGTCTCTCTCTCTCTCTATCTCTCAGCACACCGGAACACACACTACACAGGGCCGCCGTGCAGGCGGCCTTATATAGTGTGGGGTGTGTACTAAATCCCCTGAGCCATAATTGGCCAAAGCCACCCTGGCTTTGGCCAATTACAGCTCTCTCTACTGACGGCGCTGTGATTGGCCAAGCATGCGGGTCATAGTGCATGCTTGGCCAATCATCAGCCAGCAATGCACTGCGATGCCGCAGTGAATTATGGGCCGTGACGCGCCACACGAATTTAGCGCGAACGGCCCATAACGTTCGCAATTCGGCGAACGATCGAACAGCCGATGTTCGAGTCGAACATGGGCTCGACTCGAACACGAAGCTCATCCCTACTCACCAACTATGTAACTATATGTAACTGTAGTACTGAGCACTAATACAGTTTTAGTTATGATCCCGTGGGTCCTGCTAAGGTTCTATGCAACCTGCTGTCCCACTGACCAACAATGGGCACTCACTTGGCACTGCCACCATTCATAAAATGCCTTGTATTTTTTTAAATAAATATAAAGCATTCTATGATTGGAGAAAGTGGACAATGGGGGCAGTGACATCACAATATCTACCTTGTCCAATCAGAGAATCCCTTGTATTTACTGAAAAAAATACAAGGAATTCTATGGATTGTTAAACACAGTGGCAAGCAAGTGACCATTGGTAGTCAGTGTGCAGTGGGTCAGTTGCTTGCATAGAACCTGAGCAGGACCTGGAAAATTATGGATTTTACTGTAGTGGCACTGACTGCTACAGTGCTTTCTAGCTTCCCCAGTGGTCCATCAGGTATGAGTAGTACACACTTATATTGTTTCAAGCTGGACAAATGTAGGTACGCAATGCAAACAATTCCTGGAGTTCAACTAAGTTGGGGGACCAATGTAACTTTCAGTTATAGAATGAATAATCTATCGGGGATTCCCTGCAGCTTATCACAGCCTGGAATTCTGAGAGATTCCAACAACCCTTTTATTCATTTAGAGAAAAGGCTGTAACATGAATTTAGAAGAAACAATAACAGTCCTTGGCAGGCATAAAGACTGGTATAAATCTGCCTGTTTGTCAACCTTTACTGTAGGAATACTACATTGTAAACCTGAGACGAACCACTGCACATTTCTGATCTACGCGTACCAAGCCTACTAGTACTATATTTGTTGTCTTACAAGGACATCATTATGGTCCTTTCAAGAATTATTGTTGGTACATGGCTTTGTGCTGATATAGTATATTAGGCAATTTTATACTTTGCATAGCCTATTATTAATCACCGTTTGTCTGGTTATCTTCTGTAATGAATTGTTAATAAAATGTATAATTTTTTAAATACCTTGAATCTCAGTGCCTATAAGGTCCAGTACAAATCTTTGCAATATTTCTACATTGTAAACTTGGTGTGCTGGGTATGCTAGATGGGATTCTGTTTATTAATGATTTAACTTCTCTTAAAATCCATTAAATTGAAAAACCATGGACTAATGCTGGTGAATATTTATTTATTTATCCTGTTAAGATCTAGATCCAGGTAGCCCAGTTAATTAACCGTTTCCAAAGTCATGGGATGGATTTGGCCTGCAATTTTCAGTGGATTAGTAGAATTAATTAGATTTTCCTTAAAGTTTGCTAAAACTAAAAACATAATGATATACAGAATGGAATAAACATTTCACAGTGTGTTTTTGGCTGCTGACTTATACCATCAATTTCCCAAAAGTACTTTATGCACAAATGCAACTGCAACTTTTATCAATTGTACATACACTAAAGGATGGCTATGTGTCAAATGGTGTCCAGCACATAGTTTTATGTTCTATGGTGCTCTAGAGTGAAAAGAAGGGGCTTGAAAGAAAAAGTGGAGTAAAAACAGGAAACCTGGGCAACCAGCCCCAACCTTCTGTTGCACCCCTTTATGATATTATCTAAACAGGTGAAAGTGTGACATTAAACAAATAAAAAAGTAAAAGTGGGAGGCCCCAACGCCAACATTCTTCACCTCTCTAGCGTGAAAACTCCTATCATACAAGTCTCACCCACTAGTTATCTGTGGAGACTTTAACAAGGTTCCTGACCCATCACTTGATTCAACGAATCCCTCTCGTAAGAAATCACTTACATTATATTTCTTCCCATACTCTGGAAGATCTATATGAGTTCTGGAGCTGTGCACATGGTGACAAAAGGGATTACACCTTTTATTCCCCTGCCCATGGGGTATACTCCAGAATCAACTTTTTTCTCTCAGACAAATACACCTTACAAAAAGTCTTGGCATCTTCTATTGGGGTGCCCACAAGCTCTGATTATGCATCTCTATTGACCTAATCCTGTCCAATGCACCAAGCTCCCCTTCACCCCAGAGAATCAATTCCTCCCTACTTTCTAACCAAACACATTAGTACACACTTATATTGTTTCAAGCTGGACAAATGTAGGTACGCAATGCAAACAATTCCTGGAGTTCAACTAAGTTGGGGGACCAATGTAACTTTCAGTTATAGAATGAATAATCTATCGGGGATTCCCTGCAGCTTATCACAGCCTGGAATTCTGAGAGATTCCAACAACTCTTTTATTCATTTAGAGAAAAGGCTGTAACATGAATTTAGAAGAAACAATAACAGTCCTTGGCAGGCATAAAGACTGGTATAAATCTGCCTGTTTGTCAACCTTTACTGTAGGAATACTACATTGTAAACCTGAGACGAGCCACTGCACATTTCTGATCTACGCGTACCAAGCCTACTAGTACTATATTTGTTGTCTTACAAGGACATCATTATGGTCCTTTCAAGAATTATTGTTGGTACATGGGTTTGTGCCCATGGGTTTGTGCCCCAAGGGACTTCTTTTTTCATACTAATGCCAATCCTGATATAGACCCAACTCTCTTATGGAATACGCACAAAGCTTATCTTAGAGATATTCTCATCAAACTCTCTGCCTATTAGAAGAAGCGTTGCATTCAACAGATAACCTCTCTGGTTGATCAAATTAAAACCTTGGAATCCCGTAACAAAAGCCACCATGACCCACAAATTTCCGAGGAAATCTCAGCGCACCGAAACCAGCTTTGCCCTCTACTGCAGAAGAGCTACGACTTCTATATTAAACGCCTCAAACTAACCTTGTACATCTCCGGCAATAAACTGGGTGCGTTCCTGGCTAAACAATTTAAAAGGCGAGCTGCAGCATCTAAAATTACATTTCTAAGACCCCTTTCACGCTGGGGCTTTTCAGGCATTTTAGTGATAAAAATAGCACCTGTAAAGCACCTGTAAAGCGCCTCTCAAGCCTCCTCAGTGTGAAAGCCCGAGTGCTTTCACACTGTGTGCTTACAGGATGGGAAAAAAAATTCTGCAAGCAGCATCTTTGGGGCGGTGGGGGAGCAATGTTTACACCGCTTCTCCACTGCCCCTGCCCATTGAAATGAATGGGCACCGCTGCCGAAGCGCCCGCAAAGTGCTTTGGCAGCACTGCAACACTATCAACCCTTTCCTCGGCCACTAGCGGGGGTTAAAAGTGCCCCTCTAGCATCTGAAAAGCACTGCTATAACAACGGTTAAGCACAGCTAAAACTAGCAGCACTTTACCGCTAATGCTCGCACCGCCCCAGTGTGAAATGGGTCTAAAGGATTTCACTTGGGCACTAAGATCACTAACCCAGCTGACGTAGCAGAACAGTCCCGTAAGTATTATAACTCTCTATACAACCTTAAACACTCCACCTGCTCCCTCTCCCCAAGTACAAGATTTTCAACAATTCCTTCACTCAGTTAGCCTCCCTTCTCTTAATGAAGACCAACTCGATACTCTCTCTGCCCTATTTACTGTTGAGGAACTTGCCAAAGTTGTAAAACCACTCCCTTCCATAAATCCCCAGGTCCAGACGGCTTTTCCAATGACTATTATAAAGTGTTCTCTACGCATCTCACTAACGCTCTAAACAACAAAGGTGTGTGCCCTCCTGAATTCCTTGAATCCATCATTGTCCCAAAACCTGGGAAACCCACGAAAGACCCAGCCAACTTCCTACCCATTGCTCTGCTGAACACAGACACCAAAATATATGTCAAATATATGCCACTTCACCTTGCTAGTATTACGCCTAACCTAGTTCATCCACATCAAGTCAGGTTTGTATATGGGCGTCAAACGTCGGGTTACACTAGATGCTTTATGAATTTAATACAGTGGGCTGAATACCATAAAACTCCCTCTATACTCCTCTCACTGAACGCAGAAAAAACCTTTGACCGGGTACACTGGTCATACATGTGAGCGCTACTCTCTAAATTTGGATTCTCAGGCCGCATACTTTCAGGGTCTTGACCTTGGGATTCATGTCACCCCCCTTCCCTATCACAAATGGAACACGGCAGAGGTGCCCACTCTCCCCAATAATTTTTTCCTTAGTCATGGAACCCCCTCACCAAACACATTAGATCCCATCCTTCGATTTCTGGCCTAACTATAGATGCGATGCAACACAAAATCGCCCTATACGCAGAAGATATCCTTATCTTCTTAACAAACCCAGAAAAGTCCCTTACACCTCTTTGTGCCCTATTAGGTCACTTTAGCTTAATCTCCTTATACAAATTCAACCATTTCAAATTCCATATGCTAGCCATTGGGCTCTCACCACAAATTAAGACCAAGCTCACTAGTGCCGCTCCCTTCACGTGGGCTCCTCAAGATAAGCTTTCATTCCTAGGCATTCAACTTACTTCTCAAGCCTCTAAGATACAGGCTCATAACTTTACAAATCTAACCAATACCCTTCTAAAACAATGCTCTACTCTAGGATCCGGAGTTACCTCATGGGCAGGTCGCATTTCCCTATAGAAAATGTTTTTGTTACCAAATGTTCTGTACCACTTTTGCACCCTGCCACTCCCATACTCTCAAGTACAGCTCAGAAGGATCCAAACTATTCTACAGAACTTCATTTGGGACTCTAAAAAACCTTGCCTCAAAAAAGAGACTCTGCATGTCACCTAAGTTTAAAAAAAATGTAAAATGGAGACAATCAGTGCACACAAATAAAAACAGATAGTTAGACTGACAATTGCAAGCTGAACACCAAAAGGCAAACCACAACACCTGAAAACATGAATAAAATAAGTAAAAAGGTGCAGCACAATAAAATAAGTCCATACACTTAACATAAGAAATGTTAAATCCACCACGTGATGATAGAGGGTTTTCAAATGTTGTAACAAATGTTCATAGTGACAAATCCTCCACCGTCAATAATATGCACTCTTACCAGATCAGATGGACCATTTGAGTGAACAAATGGTCATACACACTTGTTACCCACATGTGGGGTGAGGAAGGTGAATCAATCCAGCCGCATAGACGGAGTACATGAACTGCAAATCAAGAGTGGGTGATTGGGGAAACTTTCTTGTCACCTGAATTTTCCAGAATGAGTACCCAGCAGCCCACACTGGAACATTCCCTGCAACTCCACTCTTCTTCCAATCAATCACCACTGATTGGGAGAAGAGTGGAGTTGCAGGGAATTAGTTAGTGTGCTATACTGTTAGTGTTACATTAGTTAGTGTGCTATACTGTGCTATTTTGCTTCAATTGTCAGTGTAGAATATTAGTTTAGTGTTAGTCTAGGGATAGTGTGAGTGTAGCGAGGAGGACCATCATTCAACTTTTCATAGCGTGCAGCTAGAGTAGGGACAGCTCAAATAGTTTCAGTGTAGTGTCAGTAATCTTGACATAAGTATATAGCAAGAGTAGGGACCATTCAGATAGCGTCAGTGTAGTGACTGTTGATTGCGTTACTGCCAGTTTAACGCCATATCATATTGCATGCGTTACTGCCAGTTTAAGGACATATAGTTTTGCGCGCATTACTGCCAGTTTAACGCCATATTGTATTGCGTGCGTTACTGCCAGTTTAACGCCATATAGTTTGCGTGCGTTACTGCCAGTTTAATGCCATGTAGTTTTGCGTGTGTTACTGTCAGTTTAACGCCATATGGTTTTGCGTGCGTTACTGCCTGTTTAACGCCATATAGTTTTGCGTGTGTTACTGGCAGTTTAACACCATATCGTTTTGCTTGCGTTACTGCCAGTTTAACGCCATATCGTTTTTCGTGCGTTACTGCCAGTTTAACGCCATATTGTTTTGCGTTCGTTACTGCCTGTTTAACGCCATATAGTTCTGTGTGCATTACTACAAGTTTAACGATATATAGTTTTGTGCGTTACTGCCAGTTTAATGCTATATCATTTTGCGTGTGTTACTGACAGTTTACCGCCATATAGTTTTGCGTGCTTTACTACAAATTTAACGCCATATAGTTTTGTGCGTTACTGGTAGTTTAAGGCCATATCGTTTTGCGTGCGTTACTGCCAGTTTAATGCCATATAGCTTTGCGTGCATTACTGCATGTTTAATGCCATATCGTTTTGCGTGCGTTACTGCCAGTTTAACACCATATTGTTTTGCGTGCGTTACTGCCAGTTTAACCCCATATAGTTCTGTGTGCGTTACTACAAGTTTAACACCATATAGTTTTGTGTGTTACTGCCAGCTTAACGCCATATACCTCTGTGTGCGTTACTGTCAGTTTAACGCCATATAGTTCTGTGGATCACTGTACGTTTGGCGCATTATATTGCAGTATATTATATTGTATCCGTGGAGTGTGTCTGTGTAGTGTGAGTACTCAAATTAAAGGGCACCAAACACCTCTTTACATTGATTAAAGTGCATCTACGTTCTGATTTCAACTTCTCCTTTACATTTGCTTATAAGCACCGCCCCCTACCTCCCAATAATGTCTGGGAGAACAACAAGGAGAGGCAGACGTTCCCTTGGCACTGTAAGGGGGCCAGCAACAAATGTGTCCACAGGCAAAGGTGGACGTGGTGGTCAGCCCTCAGGCAGGGCATCATTTCCTCTGTTTAGTGAGTTTACCCATGCTATCCAGCCACAGCATGCAGAAGAGGTGGTGGACTGGCTTACTAAACCTTCCTCATCCTCCTCATCCTCTGTCACACAAGCCCTAACATCAGGCATTGTGGAGTCAGCTGAGTTATTTGACTACAGCTTAATCCACTTGCCCCTTGATGATGCCCAGCCATTGCTGGATTCAGATGCTGGTTCTGAGGATGACAGGAACATGAGCATAGAGAGAGAGGGAGGAACACTGGTAGACAAATTGGCATTCATGTTCCCCAAGCCGCAGCGTATTGCCAAGTTGTCTCCAGTGGTAATGATGAAGATGGAGGAGATGGAGATGATGATGATGAGGTCACTGATGGGTGCCAGATAGAGCAGAGGAGGAAACTGAAGGTGAGGCGGCACAACCCCAAGGAGTAGAGAGTAGCCACCCTATTCCATGACATTCCATGACATTCTGCAGCTGTTATCTCCCAGCCCACTCCCCACAGTTCAGCTGTCTGGGCCTTTTTCAGCACATCTGCAGCAGATTGCACTGTTGCTATCTGCAAACTGTGTCACAGGCACATCAAATGTGGCAAAAACACCAACCATTTGGGTACCACATGCCTAACAAGGCATTTAATGTCCAACCACTCAGCCCGTTGGCAAGAGCACCTAAAAGCCACACAAAAGGGGCACATATCTGTCCCTCCTCCTCCTTACCCACTTCAGTTTGCCCCTTCGATACCGAGTCATTACCTTTCAGCAGCCTCCACTGACAGAGATGATGGTATAGCACAGGTTGTACAAGGTCCTAGCAGCTCATCTATCAGCAGCACACCACCGACTGTAGCCGGCAAATTTCTCTGCCCCATCTTCTGCAGTGGAAAAAAAAATACAGTCCCTGCCACCCACATGCCCAGTGCCTGAATGCAAACTTGTCAAAGCTGTTGGCTCTCCAACTTCTGCCTTTCAGCCTGGTGGATTCTGCCCCCTTCTGTGAATTCGCACAATGCACTGTACCACAATGGCAGGTTACCAGTCGATACTACTTTTCACGTAAGGCCGTTCCATCTCCCTACCATCACGTGGAAGGGAATGTTCTGGCATTGTTGGGCAAGGCAGTCAGCCGTAAAATCCACCTTACTCTGACACGTGGTCCAGCAAACATGGGCAGGGAAGATATATTTAGTTCACAGCACACTGGGTAACGCTGCTTGCAACTCGAAAGGATGCAGGTCAGGGATCAGTGCTGCAGCTTGTTGTGCCCCCATGTCTCCATACAGCTGGTGGTGATGATGCCAGACCTGTTAGCTCTACCCCCTCCTCCTCCTCCACCGCCTCCATGCCCTCCTCTGCAGAATTTTCCTATGAACATCAGGTACCCTCTAAGCGTTCAAAGGGCTTTTCCCAGAGTCAGGCTAAAAGATGCCATGCAGTGCTACAGCTGGTGTGTTTAGGGGACAGGAACCACACCGGAGCAGAGATTCTTGCAGCTCTGCAAGGACAAGCCCAGAGGTGATTTACACCATGCCATCTGGAGCCAGGAATGGTGGTGTCCGATAATGGCTCAAACCTCCTGTCCGCCCTTAGACAGGAAAATTTGACACATGTGCCATGCCTGGCACATGTCCTCAATTTGGTGGTGCAGAATTTCCTAAGTACGTACCCAGGGTTGCAAGATTTACTGAAGCACGCCAGAAGAGTCTGTAGCCATTTCAGGTGGTCATACACATCCAGTGCTCGGTTGGCTGAAATTCAGCGGGAATTCCACCTGCCCATAAACTGCCTGATTTGTGACATGCCCATCAGGTGGAACTCAACTTTGGGAATGCTGCAGCGGCTATACATGCAGCAGAGGGCCATCAACGAGTACTTGTGTCAGTATGGCACAGGCTTTTTTTCCCCACGCAAATGGCTGATCATCAAGGATGCATGCACTGTATTGTCACCATTTGAGGAGGCCACAAGGATGGTGAGCAGTGACAGTGCATGCATTAGTGACACAATCCCTGTTGTGTTCCTGCTGGAGCAGACTCTGCATGGCATTATGGACCGGGCACTCGAGGCAGAGCAGCAGAAGGAAGAGGAGGACTTCCTTTCCTCTCAAGGCCCACTTTGTGCAGACACCATCATTCATATGTCACAGAACACACAGGAGGAGAGAGGGGAGGAGGATGAGGAGGAAGATTCTGGCACTTTCATAGGCTTTGAAAAAGAGGAAGACATGCGTCAATCTGTAAGCAATGGCTTTCCAACCCCAGGACCCTTGGGAGTAGTATGTAGCTGGGAGGAGGAAGTTCCATATGCTGTCATCCTGAGTGACCCCGAGGAGTCTGCTTCTCAAGCCTTTGCAAATTTGAGGCGCATGGGCAACCTCATGCTTCAAAGCCTGCAAAAGGACCCAAGAATATTTGGCATAAAGGAGAAGGATGATTACTGGTTGGCAACCCTCCTTGACCACCGTTATAAGTGGAAGGTCTCTGAATTCATCCCGTCCCCACAGAGAATGCAGAGGATAAAATCTCATGAGGACACATTAAAGAGGATTTTATTGAACGTTTTTCCTGATTCTAGCAGGTTACAGTGTGGTAGAAAATGTCATTTTGAGTCTTCCGTTGGTCAAGAAAGGAGCGTTGGAGAAGGCATCCGCCTAAGTGAGGCATTTCGGAATTTTTTTAGTCTTCGCCACCCAGGGCTGTCAGCTTCCACATTCCATCGGCAGCATCTGCATCACATGGTGGACGATTACCTCGGGGCCAAAACAGAGACTTAGAGCTTTCCAGCTGATGATCCACTGGCTTACTGGGTCATGAGAATAGACCACTGGCCAGAACTTTCCCAGTATGCTATTGAGTGGTTGGGCTGCCCTGCATCCAGTGTGCTTTCAGAACGGGCATTCAGTGCTGCAGGAGGTTTTGTTACTGATCATAGAACGCATCTGTCCACAGACTCTGTGGACCGTTTGACTTTTATAAAAATGAATCAGTCCTGGATTACCAGCTATGAAGCCCCTGATGCCGATGTCACTGATTACGTCTTTTAGGGATGTGGAATCTCTGCAGGACTTCGAGGCTGCCTAGCATTGAGGATGTTCAATCATTTCATCTGGAAGAATGTTTTTGGTATAGGTTTCATGGGCACAATTAACACCCAAAGACAATTTTTCTGCACCTGTCTGACAAGTGCATATCATTGCAATTTTTTACAGCAAGGCAAATTCTTGCTTTCATCAAGAATACCTCTATAGGGTTACAGTGGGAAGGCACCACCAACACCCAAAGACCAATTTTTCTGCACCTGTTTGACAGGTGCATATCATTGCAATTTTTTACAGCAAGGCAAATTCTTGCTTACATCAAGAGTACCTCTATAGGGTTATGGTGTGAAAGCACCACCGACACCCAAAGACCAATTTTTCTGCACCTGTTTGACAGGTGCATATCATTGCAATTTTTTACAGCAAGGCAAATTCTTGCTTGCATCAAGAGTACCTCTATAAGGCTACAGTGGGAAGGCACCACCGACACCCAAAGACCAATTTTTCTACACCTGTTTGACAGGTGCATATCATTGCAATTTTTTACAGCAAGGCAAATTCTTGCTTTCATCAAGAGTACCTCTATAGGGTTACAGTGGGAAGGGACCACCGACACCCAAAGACCAATTTTTCTGCACCTGTTTGACAGGTGCATATCATTGCAATTTTATAACAGCAAGGCAAATTCTTGCTTACATCAAGAGTTCCTCTATAGGGTTACGGTGGGAAGGTGCCACCGACACCCAAAGACCAATTTTAACGCACCCGTTACTTCTATCCAAAGTCAAATTGACACCAGTATGTATCCAAAAAAATCTCTATTCTTGTTCCTAGTGCACTACATTGTGGCCTCATCATACACATTGGCTCCCCAGCTGTTGCTGAGCAAAATAAAGGCAGCTTGCAGGAAAAATGTCATTTTTTTTTGCTTTATAAATTCAATTATTGCTGCAGCAGATTCTAGACATGGTACAGTCTGCCACTTTACAGTTAGACTAAGGGGACCCCCCTGGCACTATATTGGAAGGAATTTTTCATTTTTAGGATTTCACTTTAAAAATCAAAAAATCACTGCTCATTTAAAAATGAAGTTTTTCAAAAACTTTTTTTTTATTGATCCATGTACCCCAGGGCAGGACCCAGACCTATATAGCCATTGTATGCCTAATTACTTGCATTTAAACCTTCAAAATTGGCACTTTTGGTATTTAACATTCGGGTCCCATTGACTTTAATGGGGTTCGGTGTTCAGGTCCGAACGTTCGCGGTGTTCGAAAGTTCTGGTCCGAACCAAACAGGGGTCCATTTGGCCCATCCCTACTGCAGAGGGAGGAAGGTGCTTTCTTGCTGATCAAACGGTACAGCAATGTGCAGTCACACATGATGCACATTCAGAAGACTGGCTCTGTATACAACTAAGGCCCCTTTCACATGGGCCAGACTCTGTTAACTCCGGGTTCCTTCATTGAGCAGAGAAGGGAGCGCAGATGACAGGTTTGTGTCTGCATAATTTATGCAGAGCAGACATGGACACAGCCCACTAGGCTCTATGGGCAGCCGGGTATAAACAGACCAGCTGTCCATTTACACCTGGCTGCCCTCCTATCTGATCCACCCAGACGAGGGGGAATGGATCCCTTTCCATTTGTTTTTGGTGGATTGGATCTGATTGGATGCAGGCGGGTATAAACAGACACAAGTCTGTTTTCATCTGCCGCTTCATATAGGAGAATAAGGGGTCCAATTGGGTCTGCCTGAAAAACAGGCGGACCTGATTGGACTGCTAATGTGAAAGGAGCCTTAGACAGACATACAGTATTGTAGAGTTCCAACTCTGAAATACTTTGTAAGGAAAATAAATGTCTGACTTTGCTTTTTCTTATCTTAAAGCCCCAGACAAAAGAAAAGTTTTCTCATGCAATGGGGCTGTGCCCACACTACACAGGATAACTGCCCATTTTTGTCTAGGGGAGAGGAGTAAGGAGATTTACTTACCTAATCCTCTGATCCTCCCATCACAAAACCAAGCCAGCAACCCCCACGCTCCAGAGGTCTTGAATTGTGGACTGTTCCTGATGACATAAAGCCCAGAGCAGGCTCCATAGACCAGGAACAGTCAACCACTGTTCTGTGGAGGAGCACAGTTTTCCAGTGAAATTAAGGATTGGGTGAATATAAGCTTTCTCCTCACTCCTAGACAAAAAGAACAGCTGACCCGTGCAGGCGGGCACAGCCCCATTGCATTGCAAAACTTTTTTTGCCCAGAGTTGGGCCTTTAAGATTTAGAGTAAGTATTGTTCAATTGCCGATGCTTGCTTCACAGCACCTAATTTTGTACTTCCACCCCATCAGTGTTTGTTGTAGAACATACTTGGAATTACTTACTGAAGAGTGAAGACCTTTATTGCAGGCAAAAAAGAGAGGTTGAGGGTTAAGGCATAATGGGATCAAAATAAATTGCCATAAGTACCACAGGAATGTCTATGATATGCAAAAGAAAAATTGGCATATCTATACAGTAATTTAACACAGAGAACCATGAACTACTTTACACTGAAGTAACCAGTAGCAACTAATCAGTTTTTGATTTTATGAAGTTAAATTACTGAAAAAGAATTATGACTGATTGTTTTCATGTGAACAATAGCTGTGATGCTATTGGTTAAAGACATTTCAGTCTTTTGTTAAGAGTCTAAAAAAAAAAATCAAGATAGGGATGTGGCTGAGAATTTTCATAGATTTGAGGGATTTTATTAGAAATCTGGTTAAAGCGGCATGTATTTTTTCTACTGTTTGATGGTTCTAGGATCTTGAAAGTTACAATTCTTCTCGTAGCAACTTTGGATGATGTCAGCAAAGCAGTTTGTCACAGAAGACTTAAAAGAAAGCTTTGACAGTAAATGTAGGCTTCTTACTTGGATTTTTTTTATACTTGCAGAGAAACTACAAATCCCCATGAGGTAGAGTGTATAGTGATTGGCAACTGTATGTATGCAATCCTGTCTCAACTGGACTGTAGCTTTTTATAGTTGCCCTGCAAGAGCGCCTTAGATGTTAAATATCTGCTAGGAAATACTTATTACTCTTGGGGAACATACCTCTACTGCTGAAGCTGGATTGAATTTTCAGTAAAGGCATGAGTTTATATATAGTAAAGAAAAAAAATATTTAGCAGCATGTGATTTGTAAATTTTTTGTTGCTAATGTGCAGTGGTATCTTGGCATGGCAAGCATGATATACAAAAACTTAAAGGATAAGTTCACCATTCTGAACATGTTACACCCATATTTAGGGTGTAACATGTTCAGCATTTACCTGCTTTTCCCCTGATCTCCCCGTTCCTGTGATAGCGAGCCGGGGATCTTCTCCCCATACTCACTGTCACATTTCAAAAAGAGCACGGCTGTGTGGGGCTCCACCCATGCTGCCACATCATCTATTCACAGAGTTCCATGAATCCGTGAACTACAAGTATTGTCAGCCTTTGTGGCTTGTAGTTCTCAATGAACTATCAGGGTGCTAATGAGTGCTCTAGGTAGTTCATTGAACTTCCAATCATTTACTAACTGCCTGCCCGTATCAGAGGTATGGACAGACAGCTGCCCTGACAGCCTGCAGGAGCCTGGCATTATCTGCTGATTATGGGTGCAATGCTTTACAGGTTCCTAAGAAATAATAAATGCACATTTTATTGCTTAAAAAAATGTGCATTTATTTTTTTTTTCTTTAAAAAGGTGAACTTATCCTTTAAGCAAGCAATCTAACTAATTTACCTGAAACCTAATCCCAATCTCTACATAACCCCTTGTTATGGACTGCCTGGCACCCCACCTGGGTGCTTCCGCCAAGATGCAGATTCCTCCACTCTGGAACTAGGAACCAGGTATTACAGCTGAGCATTGCACCCGAAAACTAGACAACACTAGCTTAGGTGCAAACTGGAATTTCCTTGTAAACTCACACATAATATATACTACACAAAATCAGGTAAGAGCTTGATCACATTATTCTAAACAATGCAAACTGTAAACAGTAATACCAGCACATCTAATGAACAGCTAACATAAACATAAACACATAAACATCCCAGAATAGTTTGGTAATGAAGTGAAGTGGACACAAAACCAGCTGATGAACAGAAACAAAAGGTGATTCAATTAACAATGGGGATTCACACCTAGGAGGCATACAATGGGGAATTATACAATGAGAGAATTAATTAATAAACAGATAACACAGAACAGCAGGAGACACCAGCAGATTGTTTTGAGCTGAATATATTAACATCTACTCTGAGTCTCTGAGTCTAGGAGGGTGGGTAAAGTCATTGCTGAAAAATAAATAAATGATAAGCTCCGCGCTCAGGACAATACGGGTTGCAGCCCCCCGTGTGGGTTCCCAAGAGAACTTAAAATGTATAAAAGTGTGAGGATGGGGTGGTTGGCGCTACCCTAAAAGTGTGTGTTTACCAGGAGGGTATGTGAACAGAAGAGAAAAAGATGTGTATTATATATAATTGTGTGACAAACAAGTATCTAAACTATACAACTACATATTATTGTGCTACCCAAAATAGGTAAAAGTGAGTGTACCATCCAGGGATAAGTGTAACCGTAACTTATACACAAATGTATTATAACAAATAGCAGTACATATAAACCACATGTGAAGAAAGTGCTGTGCGTGGTCATGCAGACTTCACCACACACATCCCTTCGGATATATATAAGTGTATAACATGAGAAAATTAGATATCACAACACAAGCTAGATTATCCAGCCCTAAATTAAAGTCCATAAATAAATTCCATGTGCATATAAAAATAGATGGAAATAATAATATATATCCAAAAAACAAAAAATTCCCACAGTGTAGAAAAAATAATGCAACCAGTTATAATTGCAATGGAGTAGTGTCCAGTTGTAATTCTTCAAAGTGACTTCAGTGCTCAGCAACAAAATTTGGTCTGGAGGGGGTTTGGCTTTGCCTGTCTGTGTTCTGCTATGAATGGGAACCTGCAGAAGACACCAGATCAGGTGTGAAGGACCGAACTGTGGAGTGACGGCTTGGTAAGAACTGACTGAAGCATTCACCCTTGAATGAATGGAGACAGCTGAGACAGCCTGATCGAGCGGAGTCAGCTGCGGGAGATCGTTAGACCTATAGACGGGACACTGATAAGAGTGGAGGAAGACTTCCATCTACGGTCATCCATAAACGCCCATTACCCCGGCAAGGGGTTCCGTTTTCTGGTGAGTGGGGACCTGATGGGGGGAGCACTACCAGTCACTTTTTGCTGCTGAGCACTGAAGTCACTTTGAACAATTACAACTGGACACTACTCCATTGCAATTATAACTGGTTGCCTTATTTTTTCTACACTGTGGGACTTTTTTGTTTTTTGGATATATATTATTATTTCCATCTATTTTTATATGCACATGGAATTTATTTATGGACTTTAATTTAGGGCTGGATATTCTAGTTGTGTTGTGATATCAAATTTGCTCATGGTATACACTTATATATATCCGAAGGGATGTGTATGGTGAATTCTGTATGACCACGCACAGCACTTTCTTCACATGTGGTTTATATATACTGCTAGTTGTTATACTACATTTGTGTATAAGTTACGGTTACACTTATCCCTGGATGGTACACTCACTTTTACCTATCTGGGGTAGCACAATAATGTGTAGTTGTATAGTTTAGATACTTCTTTGTCACACAATTATATATAATACACATCTTTTTGTGTATTATATCGGGAAGCTGTCTTATCATCTGTCATTAGCTTACAAGGCTGTTATCGTTCAGCCGTGAGTCAACAAGCTCTACGAAGATTCAATCCACATCTAAAGATCATCTGCACCATTTTTGGAGAACACCGAACGGCTGCAAAAACTGTTCTCGTTCCTTTCATAGCTGACAAGAGCTTTTGTATTGTTAAGAGTTTGGCGGGCTCTGCTCTGTATGCTGACCATCCTGAGGGGTTTGTCTGGATACCGTCCTTTTGGTCCTCCATTGGATAAAGGCCCTGGCCGGGTATAGGTCGCAGGCTTACAGAGCTTGCCCTCCGGTAAGCGAGCATTTTGTGTGGTGTATCACTGGTGTTGCAGTGGAGGATGGAATCAATCAATTGAACTACACTCACTTTCCGGTTAATTGTTTGAGCACTGTCTATTTATGAAGATGGACTTTTATTTTTCTATTTAGCGTTCTAATTTTTTTATACTGCACATTGTTAAACACTATTGGTATATGTTTCTCATTTTTTAGTAGGCTTAGCGCTGCTACTTATTGTCCTATTTACGTTTGTGTGTATCCCACTTCTAGCAGCGGCTTTTTTGAGGTTTATTCATAATATATGTAACAATTTGCAATTTAATTTTTTTCACTTTAAATTTATTCACAGCGTGGTAATTTTTGTATAATTATTCTGTATAGTTGATTTGATTTGGATTTATCTCCTGTTCATTTACTCTCCCTTTTTCTTTATTGATAAAAATAAACTACTAGCACTCATATTTCTGAAACCATTCCTAATTTACAGCATTTTTTTCCATACCTCCCCAAAACCCAAAACCTTTGCATATTAATCTGTGTGTGTGTATATATAGATATATATAGATATATATATATACATACATACACAGTATCTCACAAAAGTGAGTACACCCCTCACATTTTTGTAAATATTTTATTGTATCTTTTCATGTGACAACACACGGCCATTAATGTCCAAACCACTGGCAACAAAATTGAGTACACCCCTAAGTGAAACCGTCCAAAATGGGCCCAATTAGCCATTTTCCCTCCCTGGTGTCATGTGACTCATTAGTGTTACAAGGTCTCAAGTGTGAATGGGGAACGGGTGTGTTAAATTTGGTTTTATCGCTCTCACTCTCTCATACTAGTCACTGGAAGTTCAACATGGCACCTCATGGCAAAGAACTCTCTGAGGATCTGAAAAAAAGAATTGTTGCTCTACATAAAGATGGCCTAGGCTATAAGAAGATTGCCAAGACCCTGAAACTGAGCTGCAGCATGGTGGCCAAGACCATACAGCGGGTTAACAGGACAGGTTCCACTCAGAACAGGCAGAACAGTTGTTTTTGGGAAATAGATGTATGAGTGCTTCCAGCATTGCTGCAGAGATTGAAGGGGTGGGGGGTCAGCCTGTCAGTGCTCAGACCATACGCTGCACACTGCATCAAATTGGTCTGCATGGCTGTCCTCCCAGAAGGAAGCCTCTTCTAAAGATGATGCACAAGAAAGCCTGCAAACAGTTTGCTGAAGACAAGCAGACTAAGGACATGGATTACTGGAAGCATGTCCTGTGGTCTGATGAGACCAAGATAAACTTATTTGGTTCAGATGGTGTCAAGCGGCAACCAGGTGAGGAGTACAAAGACAAGTGTGTCTTGCCTACAGTCAAGCATGGTGGTGGGAGTGTCATGGTCTCCAGACCTAAACCCTGTTTAGCATCTGTGGAGCATCCTCAAATGGGAGGTGAAGGAGCGCAAGGTCTCTGACATCCACCAGCTCTGTAATGTCGTCATGGAGAAGTGGAAGAGGACTCTAGTGGCAACCTGTGAAGCTCTGGTGAACTCCATGCCCAAGAGGGTTAAGGCAATGCTGGAACAAAATGGTGACCACACAAAATATTGACACTTTGGACCCAATTTGGACATTTTCACTTAGGGGTGTATTTACTTTTGTTGCCAGCGGTTTAAACATTAATGGCTGTGTGTTGAGTTAATTTGAGGGGACAGCAAATTTACACTGGTATACAAGCTGTACACTCACTACTTTACATTGTAGCAAAATGTAATTTCTTCAGTGTTATCACATGAAAAGATATAAAAAATATTTACAAAAATGTGAGGGGTGTACTCACTTTTGTGAGATACTGTATATACAGTATATGTATATATATATATATATATATATATATATATATACACACAGTATAACACATTAAATAGTGTCACAAAAGGAGTTTGCAATGATGTTGTTACAATATATTGGATGTTTATGAATGACCCTGGCTGCTGTGTAATAACAAATGGGAGAGGCAAGCTGTAAAAATTTGGTTTTTATTCATGGAAAATGTTCTGTTAAATTGAAATCCCTAATAATTTGGGGACCATCTGTTAATTCTTGGAACAAATAGTTTGAGCTCATGTATTGGAGACAATCCATCTAAAGGTTTATAAACCTCTTTTGGTCTACACTATTATACTTGAAAGTCACAATATAGTCTAAATAATATTTTTCTTTTCTGAAATGTTGATTTAAAAAAAAGGTTAATGATGTTAAAGATATTTATCAAAGCAAGGTATTTTTTTCTTTCTATAAGAAAATGTGAAACAACTAGAAACTCAAAATATTCTGGATCCCTAGCAGATAACTTAAAGATAAACAGTTATATGGTGAAAGTACTGTAAGTTAAAGAGGTTGTAAACCTCGGAAAAAAAAACTAAAAAAAAACCCTGCAAGACAAAGGCATAATGAGCTAGTATCCATTGCATACTAGTTCATTATGAAATACTTACCTTAGAACGATGCTCTGGATCGTCGTCGGCCCTCCAAATACAGTGCAGACATCTTCCACCGGAGTCACTTACAGGTTTGCAGCTCCGGCACTGTGATTGGCTGTAGCTGCAATGACATCACTCCCACGCATGCGCATGGCAGCCGCCGGTTTGCGGCATGATTCCTGGAGAAACAGCACCAGCGGCCCTTTTTTCAGTGCGCATGCACCGATGATGTTGTGACAGACTCACCCAGGATAGAGGCTTTTGGAGGGGACTGAATGCTAGCCTCTTGCCTATTGAATATGGGTCCTGGCATTTGGGGGAACTGTGCACTTTGTGAGCTGTATGCCTGGGGACCCTTGAGATGGTGTTACTTTGGATTCGGGTCCTTGTCCCCCAGGACACACAGACTCTGGGAACCCTGTGTATGCCATAATGGAAATGGTGACTGGGAGGGTATGTCTTGGATTGCTTAAAAAGGGACAGCAATATTTATCCACAATATCTCCCAGAATATATGTAAAGACTATTCTTGGTTTGTTTTATTCTGAACTCAACCTGTTAGTTGAGAGTGCTGATCACACTGGCCTCTAGAACTGGGTAGGAGCCGGACAGTCTACTCCTACTATAGTTTGTTGCCTACTAGGATGAGGAGGGGGGGAGATCACTGTTTGTATTGGTAATTGTAATTGTAGCTCCTGCTATTGTGAGAAGGTGTCCTGTGTTTATATTACTGTGTGAAGCTCAGTGACCACAAGTCTGACCTATAGTGAAATCCTGATTAATCATAACAGTGCTCAGGAGGGCACGGAGTCACATTGGCTGCTTTAAGGGATTAGTTAATTCGTTCATGTTAATTCTGTTTCTGGTTACAGATGTTTGTTAGAGTAATATGAGCAGGAGGGGGGACCTCCTCTTCTACTGTATATAAGACTTGTAATTTTGGTTCTAAAAAAGAGTCCATGTTCAGCAATCAAACAAGTATCGTCTTGTTTTATGCTTGTGAGCGGTTGGAATATCTGATATCTACAGTCAGGTCCATACATATTGGGACATGGACACAATTCTAATCTTTTTGGCTCTATACACCACCACAATGGATTTGAAATGAAATGAACAAGATATGCTTTAACTGCAGACTTTCAGCTTTAA
This sequence comes from Aquarana catesbeiana, assembly GCF_042186555.1. Classification (NCBI taxonomy): domain Eukaryota; kingdom Metazoa; phylum Chordata; class Amphibia; order Anura; family Ranidae; genus Aquarana; species Aquarana catesbeiana. Next base: position 586,524,468 of record NC_133324.1, on the reverse strand, counting down.
TTTGAGGGTATTTACATCCAAATCAGGTGAACGGTGTAGGAATTACAACAGTTTGTATATGTGCCTCCAACTTTTTAAGGGACCAAAAGTAATGGGACAATTGGCTGCTCAGCTGTTCCATGGCCAGGTGTGTGTTATTCCCTCATTATCCCATTTACAAGGAGCAGATAAAAGGTCCAGAGTTAATTTCAAGTGTGCTATTTGCATTTGGAATCTGTTGCTGTCAACTCTCAATATGAGATCCAAAGGGCTGTCACTATCAGTGAAGCAAGCCATCATTAGGCTGAAAAAAACAAAACAAACCCATCAGAGAGATAGCAAAAACATTAGATGTGGCCAAATCAACTGTTTGGAACATCCTTAAAAAGAAAGAACGCACCGGTGAGCTCAGCAACACCAAAAGACCCGGAAGACCACGGAAAACAGCTGTGGTGGATGACCGAAGAATTCTTTCCCTGGTGAAGAAAACACCCTTCAAAACAGTTGGCCAGATGAAGAACACTCTCCAGGAGGTAGGTGTATGTGTGTCAAAGTCAACAATCAAGAGAAGACTTCACCAGAGGGAATACAGAGGGTTCACCACAAGATGTAAACCATTTTTTGAGCCTCGAAAACAGGAAGGCCAGATTAGAGTTTGCCGAACAACATCTAAAAAAGCCTTTACAGTTCTGGAACAACATCCTATGGACAGATGAGACCAAGATCAACTTGTACCAGAGTGATGGGAAGAGAAGAGTATGGAGAAGGAAAGGAACTGCTCATGATCCAAAGCATACCACCTCATCAGTGAAGCATGGTGGTGGTAGTGTCATGGCGTGGGCATGTATGGCTGCCAATGGAACTGGTTCTCCTGTATTTATTGATGATGTGACTGCTGACAAAAGCAGCAGGATGAATTCTGAAGTGTTTCGAGCAATATTATCTGCTTATATTCAGCAAAATGCTTCAAAACTCGTTGGACGGTGCTTCACAGTGCAGATGGACAATGACCCGAAGCATACTGCGAAAGCAACCAAAGACTTTTTTAAGGGAAAGAAGTGGAATGTTATGCAATGGCCAAGTCAATCACCTGACCTGAATCCGATTGAGCATGCATTTCACTTGCTGAAGACAAAACTGAAGGGAAAATGCCCCAAGAACAAGCAGGAACTGAAGACAGTTGCAGTAGAGGCCTAGCAGAGCATCACCAGGGATGAAACCCAGTGTCTGGTGATGTCTATGCGTTCCAGACTTCAGGCTGTAATTGACTACAAAGGATTTGCAACCAAGTATTAAAAAGTGAAAGTTTGATGGTTGATTGTTAATCTGTCCCATTACTTTTGGTCGCTTAAAAAGTGGGAGGCATATATACAAACTGTTGTAAATCCTACACCGTTCACCTGATTTGGATGTAAATACCCTCAAATTAAAGCTGAAAGTCTGCAGTTAAAGCACATCTTGTTTGTTTCATTTCAAATCCATTATGGTGGTGTATAGAGCCAAAAAGATTAGAATAGTGTCGATGTCCCAATATTTATGGACCTGACTGTATATTCAGACTGGGAGGAAGTGGTATATGACAAAAGCACTCAAGCAGAGTGTGGGGACATTCCGTTACAGGCACCAGCGGCCCTTTTTTCAGTGCGCATGCACCGATGATGTCAGTAGCAGCACATATACTGAATATCTCCCAAACTGTGCAAGTTTAGAAGATATTTAAGGTACCTGCAGGTAAACCTTGTTATAGGCTTACCTGTAGGTAAAAGTGGTGTAACAGGGTTTACAACCACTTTAAATTAAGTAACTTAACCAAAATGATGGCAGAATGGCAAGGAGCTTATATAGTTATTTCACAAAGGCTAACAGCAATGCTTGTTGCCTGTGCAAATACATGATTCTCACAGGTTAACATTTTTTTGCCTGCGCAGTGGATTTCCAGTCCAAAATATTCTAGCAGACCTCAGTGAGAATCTAATGGGGCGTACACACGGTCGGACTTTTCATCTACAAAAGTCCGACAGCCTGTCCGACAGACTTCCGGCGGACTTTCGGCGGACTTGCAGCAGACTTTCTAACGAACGGACTTGCCTACACACGACCACACAAAAGTCCGACGGATTCGTACGTGATGACGTACACCGGACTAAAATAAGGAAGTTCATAGCCAGTAGCCAATAGCTGCCCTAGCGTGGGTTTTTGTCCGTCGGACTAGCACACAGACGAGCGGATTTCGGGGTCCGTCGTAGTTACGACGTAAAGATTTGAAGCATGTTTCAAATCTAAAGTCCGTCGGATTTGAGGCTGAAAAAGTCTGCTGAAAGTCCGGAGAAGCCCACACACGATCGGATTACCAGCCAGCTTTAGTCCGTCGGCGTCCGTTGGACTTTTGTAGACGAAAAGTCCGACCGTGTGTACGCCCCATAAGACACAAAAAAACTCAACAGATCTACACATCTTTTCTTATGCCTTTACATGGAACACCTGATTTGGAATACTTGGGTTTTCAACTCAGCAAATGCTTGTAGCGAATGAGCAGGTGATAGAGGGAAGTCTGCTGCTGCTGACTTAGATGATGTTTGAGGAAGACCCTAATTACTACGTTTTAGCTATTCCGGAAATCTATTCCGCAGTGTTTAACCCATTCATTAAACTGGCAATACAGTATGTGAAAGAAAAAGATTAATAATGTTGGTGGTCTCCAGTCTGTAATTTATGGGTGTTCACTAGGGATGGGCGATTCGGCCTGAGCATGAGTTCGGGACGAACACTGGCTGTTCACCCATTCGATGAACACCCAAATTATCGGGGCGTTCGACCGCTTGTTTGGCCCACCGAATGATCACAATGCACTGCACCGCCGCATAGTACATTGGAATTCCTGATTGGCTGAAGCAAAGAAACCTTTCCCAATCAGGGCACAGAGCACTGTCAGAGCCATGATTAGACACTGTCATGATGACTCTATCCAATCATGGCTTTTTGCTCTTAGTCCCGCCCTGCTTTTTAAAAGTGTGCTTTCAATAGCGGCCATTTGTAGTGTGATATCGGCATGGAGAGAGATAGAACAGGGCTCTGTTCAGTGTTACTAGAGAGTTAGTGTGCTATAGTATCAGTTTAGTCTGAATCTAAATCTGAATCTGAATCTAGTGATAGTTCAGTCAGTGTGAGTGTAGTGACCATTCATTTTTACATTAGTGTCAGATTATTTTGTCAGGGCAGGTTTAATGCAGTATAGTTTAGTGCATTAGTGTATGTTTAACACAGTATATTTTAGTGTGTTACTGCAATTTTAACGCCGTAAATTTCAGTGCATTACGTGCCATTTAACGCAGTATATTTCAGTGCATTACTGCAAGTTTAATGCCGTACATTTCAGTGCATTACGTGCTGTTTAACACAGTATTTTTTTGTGCGTTAGTGCACATTTAACGCAGTATATTTCAGTGCATTACTGCAAGTTTAATTACGTATATTTCAGTGCGTTACATGCTGTTTAACGCAGTGTAAATCAGTGTTTTACTGCAAGTTTAACGCCGTATATTTCAGTGCATTACATGCCATTTAACGCAGCATATTTCTGTGCATTAGTGCATGTTTAACGCATTATATTTTAGTGCATTACTGCAAGTTTAATTTTGTATATTTCAGTGCGTTATGTGCTGTTTAATGCAATATATTTCAGTGCGTCACTGCAAGTTTAACGCCGTATATTTCAGTGCGTTATGTGCTGTTTAACGCAGTATTATTCAGTGTGTTACTGCAAGTTTAACGCTGTATATTTCAGTGCATTAGTGCACATTTAACGCAGTATATTTCTGTGCATTACTGCACATTTGACACAGTATATTGCAGTGCGTCAGTGCAGTATTACTGCAGTATATTATAGTGTATCAGTGGAGTATGTCTGTGTAGTGCGTACTTAAGTTAAAGTGCACCAAACACCACTTTCCATTGATTAAAGTGCATCCACGTACACATTTCCACATCTTTGTTACATTTTTTTAATTCGCCCCCCCATCATGTCTAGGAGGACAACAAGGTGAGGCAAATGTTTCCATGGCACTGTAAGGGGGCCAGCAGCGTATATGTGTCCACAGGTAAAGGTGGACATAGTCAGTCCTCAGGCAGGGCATCATTTCATTTCATTTTGATGTTGCCCGTGCTATCCAGCCACAGCATGCAGTGGAGGTAGTGGACTGGCTTACTAAACCCTTCTCATCCTTCTCATCCTCCATCACCCAAGCAGAGACTATTGTACAGTCCACTGCAGCTGCCAGAGTGGCTAAACCTGCCTCCTTGTCCACAGCTATTCCTGCCATAGCCCCAGCATCAGGCATGGAGGAGTCAGCTGAGTTATTAGAACACAGCTTCAGCCACTTGCTCCTTGATGATGCACAGCCATTACTTGATTCAGATGTTGGTTCTGAGGTTGAGGAAGGCAGGAACAAGAGCCTACAGAGAGGGGAAAACACTGGTACACAAATTGGTAGTCATGTTCCCCCAGCCACTGCGTCTTGCCAGGTTGTCTCCAGTGGTAATGAGGATGGAGGGGATAATGATGATGAGATCACTGACATGATTTGGGTGCCGGACAGAGCAGAGGAGGAAAGTGAGAGGGAGGCACAACCCCAACGAGGCAGCCATCATGGAAAAGTAGAGAGCAGCCATCCTGTTCCATCAGATTGTGAAGCTGTAATCTCCCAGCCCACTTCAAACAGCTCAGCTGTCTGGGCCTTTTTTAGGATATGTGCAGCCGATCGCACTGTTGCAATTTGCAAACTTTGTCTCAAGCACATCAAGCATGGCAAAAACAACAGCCATTTGGGTACCACATGCTTGACAAGGCATTTAACCTCTCACCACTCAGCCCGCTTGCAAGAGCACCTGAAAGCCACACAAAAGGGGCACAATTCTCCAGGCACTATATTGAAAGTAATTTTTCATTTTTATGCTTTCACTTTAAGCATCAATAAATCACTGCTCATTTAGAAATTAAGGTTTTTACAAACTTTTTTTATTGATACATATCCCCTAGGGCAACACCCAGACCCCCATAACCATCGTAGGCCCAATTACTTGCATATAAGCCTTCAAAATGGGCACTTTTGATTTTTCCAGTTCGGGTCCCATAGACTTCAATGGGGTTTGTTATTCGGTTCCAAACTTTTGCAATGTTCGAAAGATCTGGTGCAAACCAAACAGGGGGTCATTTGGCCCATCCCTAGTGTTCACAAAAAGAAGAAAAATCAGGAATAAGGAAGTTCAGATGTAGGTGCATGTATATACATACACGTACAAATGTGTAGCGCTATCCCTTTAAAAGATATTCAAATTAAAAAAAATGTGCAACACTATCTAACTAATGTCCTTTGTATGAAAAAAGTCCAACATAAATTGTCAGGAAATTATGTGCAACTGCTTCCAAAAATGGGAAAACAGTTCTGACCGGTGCTAAGACCTCGAGGCGGCTGACACCTTCAGTGTACCAGATTAAGGAGAGGGATGGTCGGCACTCAGGATGCCTTCCAAAAAATAGTATTCCTTTATTGAAAAGACATGTACAATGCTGTATAAACAGCCTACGTGTTTCAGGCATTAGTCCTTAGTCATGGCAAAAATACAGTGTATGCTGCAGCAAGGCAACACTCTAATCCACCACCACCATAGATCGTGCGCCTATATGTTTATGGGACTGAGATAAGCTCTAATTGTGACTATCCCAGCTTATCTCCACTGTACAGCAGTTCAATAAGCTGCGATGAAAGCGGAAAGTGGCCACAATGTGAGAAAGAAGTTTTTGTCCCCTGTATCCTCTGTCACTGTGAAAGTTAGAACAGGTTTTATGTATATATATATATATATATATATATATATATATATATATATACAATGCTGTGAAAAAGTATTTGCCCCTTTCTGATTTAGTTTTTATTTTTGCATACTTGTCACACTTAAATGACTCAGATCATCAAACAAATTTTATTATTACACAGATAACCCGAGTAAATCCAAAATGCAGTTTTTAAATGATGGTTTCATTTATTAAGGCAAAAAAGTTGTCCAAACCTGCCTGGCTTTATGTGAAAAAGTAATTGCCCCCTAAACCTAATAACTGGTTGTGCCACCCTTGGCGGCAACAACTGCAATCAAGCATTTGCGATAACTGTCAATGAGTCTTTCACATTGCTGTGGAGCAATTTTGGTCCACTCTTCGTTGCAGAATTGTTTTAATTCAGCCACATTGGAGGGTTTTCCAGCATGAACGGCCTGTGTAAGGTCATGATACAGCATCTCAATTGGATTTAACTCCAGGCTTTGACTAGGCCACTCGAAAACCTACATTTTACTTTGTTTGAACCATTTGGAAGTGGACATGCTTTTGTGTTTTGGATCATTGTCCTGCTGCATAACCCAAGTGCATTTGAGCTTGAGGTCACAAACTGATGGCTGGACATTCTCCTTTAGGATTTTCTGGTAGAGCTAAGAATTCATGGTTCCATCAATTATAGTAAGTCGTCCAGGTCCTGAAGCTGCAAAGCAGCCCCAGATCATCATGCTACCACTACCATGTCTGACTGTTGGTATGATGTTATGAAATGCTGTATTAGATTTATGCCAGGTATAACGGGATGCACACCTTCAAAAAAGGGAAATTTATGTCTCCTCAGTCCACAGAATATTTGCCCCAAAGTCTTGGGGATAATCAAGATGTTTTTTGGTAAATGTGAGATGAGCTTTTGTGTTCTTTTTGGTCAGCAGTGGCTTTGGCCTTGGAACTCTACCATGGATGCCATTTTTGCCCAGTCTCTTTCTTATTGTTGAATCATAAAGACTGATCTTACCTGAGGAAAGTGAGGCCTGCAGTTTTTTAGATGTTGTTCTGGGTTCTTTTATGACCTCCTGGATGAGTCGTTGTTATGCTCTTGGAGTAATTTTTGTAGGTAGGGTACTCCTGGGAAGGTTCACCACTGTTCCAAGTTATCTCTATTTGTGTATAATGGCTCTCCCCATGGTTCACTGGAGTTCCAATGCCTTAGAAATGGCTTTGAAACCCTTCCTAGACCAATACATGTACATTACTGTGTTTATGATCTGTTCTTGAATTTTTTTAGATTGTGGCATGATGTGTGTTTTTTTTGTGATCTGTTAGCGTGCTTCACTTTGTCAAACAGCTTCTAATTATGTGATTTCTTGATGCAACAGGCCTGGGTGTGGCAAGTGAAATCTAACTCAGCTTTCAAAAAAAATTGTGGTTAATCGCAGTTCATTCATGATTCAGCATGGGAGGGGGCAATTACTTTTTCACATAGGGCCAGGCAGGTTTGAACAGCTTTTTCCCTTAATAAATGAAATAATAATTTAAAAAACTGCATCTTGGATTTACTTGGGTTATCTTTGTGTAATATTAAAATTTGTTTGATGATCTGAATCATTTAAGTGTGACAAATATGCAAAAAAACAGGAAGGGGGCAAATACTTTTTCACAGCACTGTATATACAGTATCTCACAAAAGTGAGTACACCCCTAACATTTTTGTAAATATTTTATAATATCTCTTCATGTGACAGCACTGAAGAAATGACACTTTGCTACAATGTGAAGTAGTGAGTGTACAGCTTGTATAATAGTGTAAATTTGCTGTCCCCTCAAAACAACTCAACACACAGCCATTAATGTCTAAACCTCTGGCAACAAAAGTGAGTACACCCCTAAGTGAAAATGTCCAAATTGGGCCCAATTAGCCATTTTCCCTCCCCGGTGTCATGTGACTCATTAGTGTTACAAGGTCTCAATGTGAATGGGGAGCAGGTGTGTTACATTTGGTGCAATAGCAAGTGTACATAAACTGATGCAAAAGATTGAATAGAACAGTTAGTGTGTTAGACTAAGGCAATGCTAAGCATAAGATTGAGTGTACAAAGTTAGTGTTCCCAATGAAATAAATTAACAACTATTTTTTTGTTTTTCTTTTCTTAGTAACATAAATAAACAACAAATAATAACAACAAAAATAATAAAAAGAAAAGACCTCAACCTAACATTAAGCAGCTACTTTTTATTAAAGCATACAGTATATAGCATAGACTGTATGATTTCTTATATGAATAAATCAGTAAAGAGAAAGCATATATTCTGTTTAAAATAGGAGTACATGTCTCAGTGCTAAAGTAATGAAGTAGAGATAAATGCAAAAGCCTTAAAATAGGCTATCTCAAAATTATAATACTAATATGGTACACAGGTAATCCGCCCCTTCCTATGTGCCAAACACTGCGCTCATGGGACTCAAGCCTCACTCTCAGCAGCCACTTAAATACTCAAAACTGTGCAAAAAAATAATAAATGATTCACTATAAACTCGCCCTCACCAATAGTGAAATCAAATAGTGGCGCTAAAAAAACTAAAATTACCTAAAAAAAAGCGTGTATAGACACTTAAATGTGACAACCTAATTAACAGCTATTTTTAACAGCACAATGTGATCTTGTGTTTATAATAAACAAACATTATGTAAACCATCTGTGTAATAAACTTATAGCAAACATGTAAAGTCCAATAATCAGTGAGACGTAGTGATGTAAGTGATGGTACATAACATCATATGATAAATCTTCAGTGATAATATCTTCTCCCACACCGCTGTGATTTGTGACTTCTACTCCCCTTCAGCGAGCACACTCACCAGCTCTTTTTGCCTTAAACTCTTGTGTTCGGCTCACAGGCTTTTCCCACACAGTAGGGGGCAAAGTAATAACCTCCAATCAATCCCGTTTAGTATCCAGAGTATATATGCAAACGCTCTCTCCACATGAAAAAAAGGAAAAGCAATCCAATAGTGCAGTAACGCAATAAACTTTAATAAAAATAACACTCTCCTCCACCATTGAACTCAAATTTCACAAATTTCAATCAAGTGAATAGGCACAGCAATCATGGTCATCACCAAACAAAACTCTCCAAACGATAAACTGGAGGTATGGTGGTCACGGCGGACCCAGGTAGTCTAATGGTCGGTGACACTCTCACCCGTTCCCTGGAGTCTCCTAAAGCTGCTTCCCCGCTTACTCGTATGGCGCTCCCTGTCACAGCGTCCTACGTCAAGCACGTTCGATTGCCGTATAGCCACTCCCTGACATGTTTCGTCACGGAGGACTTATTCATGGGATTGGCTAAACGGACTGGCAATCTTCCTTATATACCCTCCCACCGTATGACGAGCGGTGTTGGTGACACTGCGCTTGCGCGCTCCCTGTGTCTCCGTTCGCACCATACGTGTACATTGCTTTATGCAGCAGAGACAGAGAGCATTTAAAATCCATTAATACTGAAAATGCTACAACATATCACTGTCAGGCAACAATAACTGGTTGGTAGTCGCACAATCCACCCATAGAGAGCGCATATCACCAATCCTCCTAGCAAGCTATATATTGCCTGTATACAGTGACACCCGTAGATTAACAATTATAAAATATATAACATTTTATAAAATAAAAAGCATAAAATTAAAATTACTAATTTAAATTAAAATTAAATGGTTGGAAATATAAAAACTTAACTCATTAAAGTCCACACCAGATCATTCCATCTCATGGACCCCCTTCATCTACCACATGAAACACATTTCCTATCTCAAATGACACCTCCTACGCTCCTTAGGAACAAAAGGTTATCATATACCTATGGTCTCCTCTACCCGTCACCCTCCCCCATAGGTGATCTCATAATTGCGTTGGTGTTACAGATTCTCAACCTATCAACATTTCAGGGTCAGGGTGGCATGAACCACTGGACCTCAACTGTTCACTCAATAATCATTAATAAAACAGTTGAGGTCCAGCTCTATATTTAAACCCCCGGGAAAAAGACATCTCAAAAGGTATATCCATCGAGTTTCTCACAAGATTTTTTAGGCTATGGTAAATAAGCCAAAGGCAAAAAAAACCTTCCAAAAATAAGAAATTACTGATTTCCATTATTATGTAAGACAATGCAATATTTCTTTGATCAGGAGACATTTTGAAAGAGATTCTCTGAAATTCAAAATGTAAGTCTTGATGTATTAAAAAAAAAAAATCTTACTAAATGCAATTTTACTATGCCAATTTCTTTCTACCCGAAGAGTTACCTTTAATGAATCTCTTTCTCATTAGTATAAGCAAAATCAGGTTAAAATTAAGTTAAGCTGTCTTTTATATGCAGTTTTTGCTGCTGTCAAAATGGTAGTGATTTGAATAAAATGTGAATTATAACTGGTATTTTATAGACCAAAATGAAATTAATATACATAAAGAATGTAGCCTTGTAACTCAAGATTTTTCGACATTGAAGCAATAATTTATCTCTTTATACAAGTCTTATAACTGCAGAGGGATGGCAATCAACTTGAAGTTCTAGAAGCGGTTTAACTTTGCCTTATTAGCAGTGAAGCTATAGTCACAACACGTTACCACGGGCTAATAAATTTATTTTTTGAGTAATGAAATTGTCATCAACCCATAGTTAATCAGAATGAGGTTATAATTGGAGCCCTTTGTGCATGAAGAATATAAAGTGCACCATACTGTAGATTGACAGAACACTTAAATTTTTTTAAAATGTAGAATCTTGAAGGAAATGTAGTACAGAAAAGCAATAGTGGGAGCGGATCACGAAGACAAAGAAGTTGGACTTGTGTCCCCTAATGAACTCCAAGAAAAGGATTTTATTATAGTATCATAGTAGGAAAGGTCTAATAAAGACAATAGCTGATTCAGTTCAACCTGTTTAGGTGCACGTGTTTCAGTAAAAGGGGGGGGGGGGGGAGAAACTGCGCATAGGTGAAGTATAACAATGTGAAATATAAAGCTGCAATTCCTCTATGTAACACAAACACAGTAGAAGTCAAAATTGGAAATAATGGAATCGCGCTGAAAGGGACTAGTAACCATACATGTGATCACTGGTCCGCAGTGATATTCAATATGTGAATAAACACAATGTGATAAAAATAAACACAATTGGAAAAACTAAAACAAATTGGCAATTGATAATCCATCAAATGTGCATTCCATGGGTTTTGTTGTCGGAATGTCCGTTCGTGTGTATGGGGCATTACCCTCTGGACTCTTTCTAGCGTTAATGATTCTGATACTGGTCAGTCCATTAATGGGTTAGGCATGTTCTTTATTGTGACTGTTAGAGCTTCCCCTTGAGCTTCCTCTGGAATGCCACGGATCCACAAATTATTGCATCTTAAGGAATGTAACACACAGGGATATGGGAAATATAGACACTGAAACACATGCAGTCAAAATTGGAAATAACGGAATCGCGCTGAAAGGGACTCGTAACCATACATGTGATCACTGGACCGCAGTGATATTCAATATGTGAATAAACACAATGTGATAAAAATAAACACAATTGAAAAAACTAAAACAAATTGCCAATTGATAATCCATCAAATGTGCATTTCTGATATGCAACAGTGAAAACAAGAGTTCACATTGGCTTTTCTCCAATCAGCTGGTACCAATCCTGTCAGTATACTGTTCACAAAGATTAGGAACAATGGTCTGGCTGTAACCTGGCTGAGTTCTCTGAGGACTCTTGGGTGTAAGCCATCTGGTCCTGGTGATTTATTTGTATTGTTTATCTAGTCTTTCCTTCTAGGGATGAGCTTCGTGTTCGAGTCGAACCCATGTTCGACTCGAACATCGTCTGTTCGATCGTTCGCCGAATTGCAAACGACATGGGCCGTTTGCTCCAAATTCGAGTGGCGCGTCACGGCCCATAAATCACTGCGGCATCGCAGTGCATTGCTGGCTGAGGATTTGTCAAGCATGTACTATGACCCGCATGCTTGGCCAATCACAGCGCTGTCTGTACAGAGAGCTGTAATTGGCCAAAGCCTGGGTGGCTTTGGCCAATTATGGCTCAGGGGGTTTAGTACATGCCCCACACTATATAAGGCTGCCTGCACGTCGGCCCTGTGTAGAGTGTTCCAGCGTTGAGAGACAGAGAAACAGTGTCATTTGAATTAAGTTAGATAGATTAGGCAGGACAGTCAGTCAGTTAGCTGCACTTACAGTGTACTGCTGTGTATATATATATATATGCATTCCAGGTGTTGTGTATATATTTATATATATATATATATATATATATATATATATATATATATATATATATACACTGTATTCAGTTTAGCTAGATCCGTTTCTGTTATTATCTTCCTACTGACAGGCAGGCAGGTGTTGTTACAGTATTTGAAGAAAATTGCTGGTGTTCTTCTGATCCTTTTAGTCCTATTAGCTACAGTATTTACAGTTAGTGTAGTGCGTCCTCTGCACAGTGTGCACCTAAAGCTACCTGTAGAAGATTGGTGGTGTTTTTCTGATGCAGGCAGCTACAGTATTTTTTTAGTGTAGTGCGACCTCTGCACAGCGTTCAGCTAAAGCTACAAGTTAGTGTAGTGCGACCTCTGCACAGTGTTCAGCTAAAGCTCCAAGTTAGTGTACTGCGACCTCTGCACAGTGTTCAGTTAAAGCTACAAGTTAATGTAGTGCGACCCCTGCACAGTGTTCAGCTAAAGTTCCAAGTTAGTGTAGTGCGACCTCTGCACAGTGTTCAGCTAAAGCTCCAAGTTAGTGTAGTGCGACCTCTGCACAGTGTTCAGCTAAAGCTCCAAGTTAGTGTAGTGCGACCTCTGCACAGTGTTCAGCTAAAGCTCCAAGTTAGTGTAGTGCGACCTCTGCACAGTGTTCAGCTAAAGCTACCTGTAGAAGGTTGGTGTTTTTTTTTCCCTGATCCTTTCACTATCGCAGGCAGCTACATTATTTACACGTTAGTGTAGTGCGACCTCTGCACAGTGTTCAGCTAAAGCTACCTGTAGAAGGTTGGTGTTGTTTTCCTGATCCTATCACTAGCACAGCAGCTACATTATTTACACGTTAGTGTAGTGCGACAACTGCACAGTGTTCAGCTAAAGCTACCTGTAGAAGGTTGGTGTTGTTTTCCTTATCCTATCGCTACCACAGGCAGCTACATTATTTACACGTTAGTGTAGTGCGACCTCTGCACAGTATGCAGCTAAAGCTACCTGTAGAAAGTTGGTGGTGTTTTCCTGATCCTATCACTACCGCAGGCAGCTACATTATTTACACGTTAGTGTAGTGCGACCTCTGCACAGTGTTCAGCTAAAGCTACCTGTAGAAGGTTGGTGGTGTTTTCCTGATCCTATCACTACTGCAGGCAGCTACATTATTTACACGTTAGTGTAGTGCGACCTCTGCACAGTGTTCAGCTAAAGCTACCTGTAGAAGGTTGGTGGTGTTTTCCTGATCCTATCACTACTGCAGGCAGCTACATTATTTAAACGTTAGTGTAGTGCGTCCTCTGCACAGTGTTCAGTTAAAGCTACAAGTTAGTGTAGTGCAACCTCTGCACAGTGTTCAGCTAAAGCTACAAGTTAGTGTAGTGCGACCTCTGCATAGTATTCAGCTAAAGCTACCTGTAGAAGATTGGTGGTGTTCTCATACTAATAATACTACAGGCAGGCAGTTGATTTTGCTAGCTGCAGTATCAGGATATATATATATATATATATATATATATATATATATATATATATATATATATATATATATATATCCCAGCTTAGTGCTGCAGCTACATCTCACTGCAGGCCATTACATTAGTATGTCTGGAAGGCCAACAAGGAGAGGCAGACAGTCACAAGCCAATAAAAGAGGGCAAGCAGGCTCTGTGTCTAGAGGCAACAGTGCTGGTCATGGACATGGTGCATCCTCATCAGCACGTGTCCATGGGACGCGCTTGGCCTTTTTTTCGGCAGCTGGCCATGTTGAGCCGCAACATGTGGAAGACTTGGTCTAGTGGATGACCAAGCCATCATCATCCTCCTCATTCTCTCTCACCCATGCTCAGGGTACTTTGTCTGGCAAAGCAGCTGCTAACGCGGCCTCTATCCTCGGCTCAATGGCATCAGTGACTCCGTCCCTAGCTCCACCATGTCCTCCTGAGGAGTCCCTCGAACTGTTTGACCACAGTGTTGGGTACATGCTCCAGGAGGATGCCCAGTGTTTAGAAGGCTCTGATGATGATACTGAGCTAGATGAAGGCAGTAACGTGAGCATGGACAGAGGGGGTGCCCAAGAAGAACAGCAATCTGGCATTCATGTTCCCCCTGCTGCAGCATACTGCCAGGTTTGCTCCAGTGATGAGGAGGAAGGGGATGATAAGGTCACTGACTCAACGTGGGTGCCTGATAGGAGGGAGGAGGAGGAGGCACATCACCGACGAGGCAGGATGCCCTCCAGGGGCCAGCCTAAGGGCAGCACACTGACTGCATCACACCTCAGAGCTCCGCATGTGCAGGCCACTGCTGTCTCTGCGCGTTATTCCAAAAGTTCTTTTGTGTGAGCCTTTTTTAAGATGAGTGCATCAGATGGCACCGCTGCTATTTGCAAAATATGTCTCAAGCGCATCTTGCGTGGCCAAAACATCTCCCGCTTGGGCACCACATGCTTGACCAGACATATGTTGACCTGCCATGCAGTTCGTTGGCAAGCGTACCTAAAAGACCCACACCAAAAAACAAAGAGGACCTCTCCTTACGCCTCATCAGCTGGGATCTCCAACCCCACTATACCTTCAGTCCTCTCTGAGACCTGCACTAAGAGGAATGAAGGTGTAGAATTAGGTGTGTCACAGCCAAGTACATGTGGGCAATCTGCTATCGGTACACCAACGTCAGATTGTACCAGGCAAATTTCCCTGCCCCATCTGCTGCACCGCAAAAAGAAGTTCGCTCCCAGCCATCCACATGCCCAGCTGTTGAATGCTAGCTTGGCAAAATTGCTAGCACTTCAACTGCTACCTTTTCAGTTGGTAGACTCAGCCCCCTTCCGTGAGTTTGTGGAATGTGCGGTTCCTCAGTGAAGGTTCCCAAACGCCCGTTTTTCTCATGGAAGGCAATTCCGGCTCTCTACTGGCATGTGGTAGGCAATGCCTTGGCCTCGATGGACAGGGCGGTCAGCGGTAAGGTGCATATTACCGCTGATTCATGGTCCAGCAGGCATGGCCAGGGACGTTACCTAAGTTTCACGGCCCATTTGGTGACTCTTCTGGCAGCTGGGAAGGATGCAGGACAAGGTGCAGTAGTGTTGGAGGTTGTTCTGCCACCACGCCTCCAAAATGCCACTACTAGTGATTCTGACACACCTCTCTCCTCCACCCCTCCTCTTCTTCTTCCTCCATGGCCTCTACCTGTGCTTTGTCCTCGGAACCAGTGGTGCTCCGTAGGCGTTCAAGGGGCTACGCAAGTACACAGGCCAAAAGATGCCATGCGGTGCTTGAGCTGGTGTGCTTGTGGGACAGGAGCCACACTGGGGCAGAGGTTCTGTCAGCTCTGCATGGGCAGGTTCAGAGGTGGTTGATGCCACGCCAACTTAAGGCAGGAATGGTGGTTTGTGACAATGGCACCAACCTCCTCTCCGCCCTCCGACAGGGACAACTGACCCATGTGCCCTGTTCGGCTCACGTCCTTAACTTGGTGATGCAGCAGTTCTTGGGCAGGTACCCGGGCTTACAGGATGTCCTGAGGCAGGCCAGGAAAGTCTGTGCATTTCTGCCGGTCACATAATGCCAGTGCTCGGCTGGCAGACCTCCAAAAGGAATTTAACCTGCCCAAGAACCGCCTAATCTGTGACATGCCCACCAGGTTGAACTTAACGTTGGCCATGCTGCAGCGGCTGCACATGCAGCCGAGGGCCATCAATGAGTACCTGTGCGACTATGGCACCAGGACAGGGTCAGGGGAGCTTGTTTTTTTTCCCCACGCCAGTGGGCCATGATCAGGGATGCATGCAATGTCCTGTCACCATTTGAGGAGGCCATGAGGATGGTGAGCAGTGACAGTGCATGCATCAGTGACACTGTCCCCCTTGTCCATCTGTTGGAGCACACGCTGTGTGGAATAATGGACAGGGCACTTGAGGCAGAACGGAAGCAGGAAGAGGAGGACTTCCTTAGCTCTCAAGGCTCCCTTTATCCAGACAGTGTTCCTGCGTGCCCGCCGATCACACAGGAAGAGGATGAGGAGGAGGAGGAGGATTGGGTCAGTATGGAGGTGGAGCCTGGCACTCAGCATCAGCAGCAGTCTTTAAGGGATCATTTACAGTCCCAAGAAACACATGGACTTGTACGTAGCTGGGAGGAGGTGGCTGCGGATCATGTCGTCCTTAGTGACCCAGAGGACTCCGGACCAAATGCCTCAGCAAACTTATGCTGCATGGCCTCCCTGATCCTGCAAAGCCTGCGTAAGGATCCTCGTATTTGTGGTATCAAGGAGAAGGAACAATACTGGCTGGCAACCCTCTTTGATCCACGTTACAAGGGTAAGGTTGCAGATCTTATCTTGCCGTCACAGAGGGAGCAGAGGATGAAACATCTTCGGGAGACCTTGCAGAAAGGTCTGTGCAACGCGTTCCCAGAGACTGGGAGGATACAAACTCCTGTTTCTGGACAACGTGTTGCTGAAGCTTCAGTCAGTCAAAGTGGAGAAGGTGGCCATCTGACCGTTGCGTTCAGACAATTTTTTAGTCCGCAGCCCCAAGGTATGATCAGTTCCAGCAACCATCGCCAGCGTCTGTATTACATGGTGCAAGAATACCTAGGGGCAAGATCTGACTTGGACACTTTAACCACCGAAAATCCTCTGGGTTACTGGGTCTTGAGGATGGATCACTGGCCAGAGCTTGCACAGTATGCAATTGAGCTACTGGCCTGTCCTGCATCCAGCGTTCTTTCGGAACGCACATTCAGTACTGCTAGAGGCTTTACAACCGATCACAGGGTGTGTCTGTCCACCAACTCAGTCGATCGACTGACCTTCATAAAAATGAATCAGTCTTGGATCACCACCAGCTACCAAGCACCTGATGCTGATGTAACCGAATATTTTTTTTTGAAATGTCAGATCCCTTCAAAGGCTGCCTATGCTGATGCTGAGTGACTATCCTGTTATGCTGAGTAATTATCCTCTTCCTCCTCAATGATCATGCTGATAGCTTGTAGGAACATTTTTGGTTCTGGGTGCTGCCACCAGTGCTTAAGGGCCAATTTTTCAGCCCCTGTTTAACAGGGGCGTGTAATTACAATTTTTGATGCAATTCTTTGCAGCAGGGCTAGTTCCTGTGCTCCAACTAGAGTATCTGTGAGGGGTTGCAGTGTTGTGGCACCAGCACCAGTGCCTAAGGCCCAATTTTTCAGCCCCTGTTTAACAGGGACGTGTAATTACAATTTTTGTTGCAATTCTTTGCAGCAGGGCTAGTTCCTGTGCTCCAACTAGAGTATCTGTGAGGGGTCGCAGTGTTGTGGCACCAGAATCCAGTGCCTAAGGTCCAATTTTTTAGCCCCTGTTCAACAGGGACATGTAATTAGAATTCTTGATCTAATATTTCACAGCAGGGCCCATTTCTGCACCCACCAAGAGTAACTTTGAGGACTCACAGTGTTGTGACACCAGCACCACCACCACGACCACCACCAAAGGCCCAATTTTTCTGCCCCTCTTCAACAGGGGCATGTAATTACAATTCTTGATCTAATATTTCACAGCAGGGCCCTGTGAGGGCTTACAGTGTTGTGGCCACAACAACACCTAAGGCCCAAATTTCTGCTGAGTATATAGGGCAGGCCCCTACTTTCAAACATCCAACTTACAAACGACTCCAACTTGCAAATGGAAGGAGACAACAGGAAGTGAGATGAAATACCTAGGAAGGGAAATTCTCTCCTGTAAGAGTTAATATGAGAAAAATGTTTCTCCTTTACACTGATGCTTTATCACCAATCCTTGTTTCACTAAAAACCCCAAATTTTCAAAAAACATTTGTCATTGGGACAAAAAGTGAGATGAAATCTTCTGAAAAGGAGCACAGACAGCAAAACAAATGTCACAGGGGTGATAACCCTTCCCTATGTTTTCCAAAAAGCTTAAAATTGATTTTTTGGCTGGAGCTAAACACGTTAAAAATGTACCAATTCCAATTCAAAACAGATTCTACTTAACAACAAACCTACAGTCCCTGTCTTGTTTGCAACGCCTGTATACTACTGTTCAGCGTATATAGGGCCTGGGGGCCCCACACCTTTCCTTTTTTAATTTGGGTGCGGGGTTCCCCTTAATATCCATACAAGACCCAAAGGGCCTGGTAATGGACTGGGGGGTACCCATGCCGTTTGTCTCACTGATTTTCATCCATATTGCCAGGACCCGACATTACATTAAAGTCGCAAGCAGTTTTAAATGACTTTTATTCCTTTAAAAATGTCATTTTGTGCAGGGACTGTTCTAAGCATGGGAAACACGTGCCACTTTACAGGCATACTATAGACACCCCCAGGTACGATATTTAAAGGAATATTTCACTTTTTTTTTTTTTTTTTACTTTAAGCATCATTAAAATCACTGCTCCCAGAAAAACGGCCGTTTTTAAAACTTTTTTTTGCATTGATACATGTCCCCTGGGGCAGGACCTGGGTCCCCAAACCCTTTTTAGGACAATACCATGCAAATTAGCCTTTAAAATGAGCACTTTTGATTTCGAACATTCGAGTCCCATAGACGCCAATGGGGTTCTAACGTTCGCGCAAATTTTCGGTCCGTTCGCAGGTTCTGGTGCGAACCGAACCGGGGGGGGGGGGGGGGGTTCGGGTCAACCCTATTTCCTTTTCTCTGGCCTCTGTTATCCACAAGGGTACGTCCTGTTATGTGTCACCACCAGTACTCCCACGGTCATTATACCCCTCCCTTTCCTGCGTAAAAACTGAGGAGAAGAAGGCATTTAGTACAGTTGCCTTCTCTATTTTATCCGTACCCATCCTCCTTTACTCGTCCATTATGTCTGCAATATTCTATGATTTTGCCTTTTTGCTGTTAATGTATCTAAAAGATTTCTTTGGATTTTTTTTTACTCTCCTCTGCAATGTGTTCCTCGTAATCTTTTTTGGCCGCCCTTATTGCATTCTTGCACTTCTTATTGCATTCCTTATAGTGTTTGAATGCTGAAGATGACCCATCCCTTTTATATTGTTTGAAGGCTATTTTTTTCTCTTTAATGAGACTTTTAACATTACGGTTTAGCCACCCAAGTTTAACCTTCGCTCTTCTATATTTATTGCCCATTGGAATGCACTGTGTGATACCTTTGTTTAATATGCTCCTAAAGAATTCCCATTTTTCTTTTGTGTTCAATGTTCCCAGGATTTGGTCACAATTAATGTCATGTAGTAATGATCGCAGTTCAGAAAAATTGGCTTGTTTGAAATTTAGTGTTCTTGTGCTACCCTCATGCTACCTTTTTCTATGGTTTACCTTAAATGTGATAATCCTAGGATCGCTAGATCCCAAGTTGTCCCGTATTTCCATATCTGAGATTAGACTTGGATCGTTCGTAATTAATAAATCTAGCAGGGCATTCTTCCTAGTTGGGGAATCCACCAATCGGGACATGAATTATAAATTAGCCTCAATCATTATCAGAGCTCAATTAAAATTTGAAGGGTACCATCATCTAGAACAGTAAATATAGAGGGAGAGGAAGGAGGGAAATAGGGACAGTTGCTTAAGCTGTCTACTATGGCCTCCAAAAAAAATGGACAACCACAGAGTTTGATTAACATAAAATATTAATTTATTACATATAAAAACATAAATCACAACATTAATTATCAAAGCAATAGAGGCTGGTCAATACAGCAATACAATACTTGTACACTTCCAGATTGATAACTGGTTAAAGAGTATGTTCACAGATTTATACAATCCTCAACAGTTTCGTGATCATTGGACTGCTTCTTCAGGAGGATAAATCTATAAAGATAAATGATATAGATCAACGGTCATAAGAAATATATACATCTGAATGATATAACAAACAGCATATACAATGGATATAACAAAACAGCAAAACAAAATAAAGGGCATACCTGCTTATCAATGACTCCATTACCAAACAAATACATCAGCCACCAAAGGTTCCCCCCGTGGCAGACATGGGGGATTAATGCGGAAGGTGATAAATCTGGATAATATATATATATATATATATATATATATACAGTATCTCACAAAAGTGAGTACACTTTCACATTTTTGTAAAAATTTTATTATATCTTTTCATGTGACAACATGGCATTTTTCTTTAGTAGTGAGTGTACAGCTTGCATAACAGTGTAAGTTTGCCGTCCCCTCAAAATAACTCAACACACAGCTATTAATGTTTAAACCGCTGGCAACAAAAGTAAGTACACGCCTAAGTGAAAATGTCCAAATTGGGCCCAAAGTGTCAATATTTTGTGTGGCCACCATTATTTTCCAGCACTGCCTTAACCCTCTTGGGCATGGAGTTCACCAGGGCTTCACAGGTTGCCACTGGAGTCCTCTTCCACTCCTCCATGATGACATCAAAAAGCTGGTGAATGTTAGAGACCTTGTGCTCCTCCACCTTCCATTTGATGATGCCCCACACAGGGGCTCAATAGGGTTTAGGTCTGGAGACATGATTGGCCAGTCCATCACCTTTATCCTCAGCTTCTTTACCAAGGCAGTGGTCATCTTGGAGGTGTGTTTGGGCTCGTTATCATGTTGAAATACTGCCCCACGGCCCTGTCTCCAGAGGGAGGAGATCATGCTCTGCTTCATTATGTCACAGTACATGTTGGCATTCATGGTTCCCTCAATGAACTGTAGCTCCCTAGTGCCGGCAGCACTCATGCATCCCCAGACCATAACACTCCCACCACCATGCTTGACTGTAGGCAAGATACCCTTGTCTTTGTACTCCTCACCTGGTTGCCGCCACACACGCTTGACACCATCTGAACCAAATAAGTTTATCTTGGTCTCATCAGACCACAGGACATGGTTCCAGTAATCCATGTCCTTAGTCTGCTTGTCTTCAGCAAACTGTTTGCGTGCTTTCTTGTGCATCATCTTTAGAAGAGGCTTCCTTCTGGGACAACCGCCATGCAGGCCAATTTGATGCAGTGTGCAGCATATAGTCTGAGCACTGACATGCTGACCTCCACCCTTTCAACCTCTGCAGCAATGTTGGCAGCACTCCTATGTCTATTTCCCAAAGACAACCTCTGGATATGATGCAGAGCACGTGCACTCAACTTCTTTGGTCGACCATGGCGAGGCCTGTTCTGAGTGGAACCTGTCCTGTTAAACCACTGTATGGTCTTGGCCACTGTGCTGCAGCTCAATTTCAGGGTCTTGGCAATCTTCTTATAACCTAGGCCATCTTTATGTAGAGAAACAATTCTTTTTTTCAGATCCTCAGAGAGTTCTTTGCCATGAGGTGCCATGTTGAACTTCCAGTGACCAGTGTGAGAGAGTGAGAGCAATAACACCAAATTAAACACACCTGCCCCTGTTGAAGACCCCTAGGTCGAAATGCGTCAGCCCATATACTATCCTCTATGTTGCCCTACTTGTTTTGTATATTGTGATCACCTTTTTATTTGTTTATGGTTGTTTTATGAATAAAAACACAGTTTTTACCTGCACCATGTGGAGGCATGTTTTTTCTCTCTCCACATCTCTTGTATGAGGTCAAGTGCCCCCAATAGCTTTTCAAGTGACGTCTTTGCCCACCCGATCCATCCCTCGGTGGTTTACTGTGAGGACCTGCCTGCTGGCCCCCGGAGATCCATGCAGACTACAGCCTAGAGGATCTGAGCGTCAGGACTTCCTTTTCCCTGCCTTTGGTGGCACACTGCTCATGCGATTCCCTGTCGCTGACATGGGAATCTACAGGATCTGGTAAGAGTCTTTACACACTACTTCTGCCTTGATTGGTCCATCCAGTTGAAATGTTGGTTTATGATGAAATTTGACTTCTGACAACCATTTGAATACCACCACCCTTTGGAATATACTCACCTTTGGTGCAGTGGGACATTCACATTCACCTATTGATTTTATGTTCATTTTTTCACTTTTGTTTTAGCACTAATTCAGAACCTGGTAAGTTCTGTTTTCTCACATATTCATTATGCGCTGCATTTTTTTCTATATGTAGGCTCACTGTTTTTGTCAGACTGTATGCAGCAGTTCCTTCATAGTCGCATTTGTTAGCGCGGTGTTTCATATCTACTTTGTATACCAAATTAAACACACCTGCTAGCCATTCACACCTGAGACCTTGTAACACTAATGAGTCACATAGCACCGGGGAGGGAAAATGACTCATTGGTCCCAATTTAAACAATTTTTAATTAGGTGTGTGTGACAGACTTACCCGGGACAGAGGCTATTTGAGGGGACTGAACACAAGCCTCTTGCCCACCGATTATGGGCCCTAGCATTTGGGGGAATGGTGCTCTCTGTGAGCTGTATGCCTGGGGACCCTGGGGTTGGTGTTACTTTGGATTCAGCTCCATGTCCCCCCAAAACACACAGACTCTGGGAACCCTTTATATGCCATATTAAAATGATAAGACTGAATTATACTGTTGGGACACATCCTGTGAGGACATGCTGGTGTCATCAACTCCAACTACCTGTGTTTATGTTAATTGAGTGAGCTGATCACATTAGCCACCAGCACTGGCTAGGAGACGAACTGTTGATAAATAGGCTGAGGAGGGGGGAGATTGTTGTTTGTATTGTTAATTGTAATTAGCTCCAGCTATTGTGTTTATACTACTGTGTGAAGCTCAGTGCCCACAAGTCTGTCATCTGGTCTGGGTAAATGTTTTAGTAAATTAGCTCATGTTAATCAGGTTAGCCTTGAGTCAGCCTGCTGTATAAATGTGTGTGATATCTCGAATAAAGAGTTAGTTCTGATGTACTCCAAGACTGGTGTTGTCTAGTTCTTGGGAGTTCCTATAGCCACATCCATTGGACTCGTGTTCCAGAACTTAGGAAGCGGTATACTGACGGAAGAACTCAAGCGGAGTGTGGGACATTCCGTGACATTGGTGGCAAGCAGCGGGAAAGCTTCCTGCAGTCTGGGACATCCAAACCTCCAACTGGATCCAAGATCAGCATAGCAGACTTCAGTCACCCCAGCGGAAATATGGACCTGGCATCAGATTTCCCGGGGCTGCTGCGGATCATCCTTTCAACATACACCAGGACTGTGTCTAAGGATGAATACCTGGAGCTCAGGCAGCAGATTCGGGTGGGGCTCTGGATCGGAGCCCTCCAGCTCGCTGGTATAAAACAGGGCAAGTGCTTTCCAACCCAAGAGCAACAGGCCAGTGACCAACGGGCAATGCGGATGGTATTCCGGGGAGAGCGGCCCCAGGAGCAATGGGTGACTGAGTTGGACAGGCTGGTCCAGCAGGAGATAGAGCTGGACAATCGTTATTGGGCTCTGCAATGGCACGAAGAGGAGGGATATTTAGGGGAGACAACAGAATGCTCTCCAGAGGGATATGACTTTGGCGGCCCTGGATTGCTGTGGGAGAGCCTTACAGATCATTTTATGTTTGGCGATGAAGGGGAACCTGACCTTGAGGACCTGAGAGAATATAGAGAGTCTATGCTCGGTCTTGCAGGGGTCTCAGAGCTCAAACCTGATCTGGACCATTTGCTAAGGAAGGAACAGCATCTGGAAAGGGCATACAGGAAACTGCTAGAACAAGTTCAGCAGCATGCCAGAGAATCGGCAGTGGAAAATTCGGAGATTGCTGTCCCCAAACCTGAAGTGCTGACAACAGGGCAGAGCTCTGCTAACCTCTGCCCAGAAATGATAGCATCTTCTGGGTTCCATGGACAGGAGATGGTGAACCTCTATCCCCAGACATCAGTTGCAGAGACATGGGATTTGATAGACTTTTCTGCTGAGGAAGAACAACCTGATGAGCCTCCAGCAGAAGAGCTGCTATCAGGGCCAAAGTTCACGTTCACTGTGTTCTGCCCAGCACCAACAGTGGCTTCGGCCTTCTTGAGAGAAGAGGTAGTCGGCCTTTCTCCCACAACACTGACAGGGACATGTGATTTTCTGCCAGCAGCACCTATGGAGTTAAAACAAACTTCTCCACCTGAAGATCTGGTAACTGAACAGAGGGTCCAAGACCTCTGTCCCACACTTTTACCAATTCCAGAGACTGGGGATTTAATAGACGTTTCTGTAGAGGAGGAACCACCTAGCAAACCCCCAGCAGAAGTGCTGGCAACCAGACAGAGGGTCCAAGACCTCTGCCCCACACCTGTGGCAGTTTCGGAGGCTCAGGGTGAGAAGGTGGCAATCACTTCCCAGCAGCAGATACAGGGGGAGAAGGGAGAGGAGGTGTGTGTTGTCCCTCCCCAACAGTTGGCCAGGGTGGAGGAAGCAGACTTTCCTCCCCAGCAAAGATCCGTGCACCTGGGAGACAGTACCATCGACATGTCGTCCCAGCAGCCAGATGAGGGAATGGAAAAGGAAGCAGCCGGCTCCCTTTTCCAATGGCAATTACACAGTTTGGGAGTGGAGGAAGCCAGCCTCCTGCCCAAACGGTTAGCTGGAGCGGAGGATGCGGAGTCCCCAGCAGAAGTGCTGGCAACAGAGCAGAGTGCTACCAACCTCTTCCCAGCACCGGCAACAACTGTGGAGTTCCAGGGAGCCGGGGCAGTTGGCCCCTCTCTCTGACGACAGGCTGATGTAGTGGAGCTGCTACTCCCAGGTGAATCACTGGCAACAGGGCAGAGCACCGCTGGTCTCTGCCTAGCACCTAGTGTCTCTCTACAGCTTCAGGAAGCTGGGGTGATCGGCCCCTTTGCCCAGCAGCAGACCGAGCCCAGGAATGTTAAAAACAATCCAGCTGAAGCCCTGGCAGCCAGACAGAGAGTAAATGACCTCTGCCCCACACCTACTGAGGTCAACTATTCCGTGCAGCCAAGAAAGGAGATCATGCGGGAAGACTATGTGAGTTCACTCTGCCTGACTAACACATGTCCAGACCAGGTGGAGGTCTGGGACCTTGTTAGTCAACCTTTGATGGGGAGAAATGTGACAGACTCACCCAGGACAGAGGCTATTGGAGGGGACTGAACGCAAGCCTCTTGCCCACCGATTATGGGCCCTAGTATTTGGGGGAATGGTGCTCTCTGTGAGCTGTATGCCTGGGGACCCTGGGGACCCTGGGGTTGGTGTTACTTTGGATTCAGCTCCATGTCCCCCCAAAACACACAGACTCTGGGAACCCT
This sequence comes from Aquarana catesbeiana, assembly GCF_042186555.1. Classification (NCBI taxonomy): domain Eukaryota; kingdom Metazoa; phylum Chordata; class Amphibia; order Anura; family Ranidae; genus Aquarana; species Aquarana catesbeiana. The sequence continues at coordinate 586,499,280 of NC_133324.1, read as the reverse complement.
TTATATGCCATATTAGAATGATAAGACTGAATTATACTGTTGGGACACATCCTGTGAGGAGATGCTGGTGTCATCAACTCCAACTACCTGTGTTTATGTTAATTGAGTGAGCTGATCACATTAGCCACCAGCACTGGCTAGGAGACGAACTGTTGATGAATAGGCTGAGGAGGGGGGAGATTGTTGTTTGTATTGTTAATTGTAATTAGCTCCAGCTATTGAGTTTATACTACTGTGTGAAGCTCAGTGCCCACAAGTCTGTCATCTGGTCTGGGTAAATGTTTTAGTAAATTAGCTCATGTTAATTAGGTTAGCGTTGAGTCAGTCTGCTGTATAAATGTGTGTGATATCTCGAATAAAGAGTTGTCCTGATGTACTCCAAGACTGGTGTTGTCTAGTTCTTGGGGGTTCCTATAGCTAGATCCATTGGACTCGTGTTCCAGAACTTAGGAAGCGGTATACTGACGGAAGCACTCAAGCGGAGTGTGGGACGTTCTGTGACAGTGTGTACTCACTTTTGTTGCCAGCAGTTTAGACATTAATGGCTGTGTGTTGAGTTATTTTGAGGGGACAGCAAATTTACACTGTTATACAAGCTGTACACTCACTACTTTACATCGTAGCAAATTGTAATTTCTTCAGAGTTGTCACATAAAAAGATATAATAAAATATTTACAAACATGTGAGGGGTTTACTCACTTATGTGTGATACTGTATATATATATATATATATATATATATATATATATATATATATACATATATATATATATATATATATATATATATATATATATATATATATATATATATGTATATATGTATATATACATATATATATATATATATATATGTATATATATATATATATATATATATATATATATATATATATATATATATATATATATATATGTAAACAGGTGTATATAAGTAAGGACTAGTAAAAGAAGGGAGTCACGTGTCTTCATCATCATATCCCCCTGATGAAGACACGTGACTCCCTGTGTCGAACACGCGTAGGGGAGGGGCCAGGACGGAGTGAGCAGCGAACAGCTGAGCAGTGAGCAGCTGAGCTGGGAGAAGCGCATACCCCGCGGCAGACCATCCGATATACCCTTTAAAGCTTTGGATTGTTTGGTGCACAATAGCACCAAGGAAATGTGAGTAACCCATTTGTGGGAGAGTTGCCTGGTAAATAAATTTTTGAAATTGGATCACACTATGTAGTCTTTTTTCGTTTTCATGAACGATGCCTATGGAGCCAAACTGACCCAAAGTGGAGACTGATCTAGCTAACCATATATAGCCCAGGGGGTGGCTACATAGCGTGTTTTGACACAATTTAAACACTGTGTCACACGCTCCAAGGTGAGCGCAACCACTGTGGGGGGGCACTGAGGCGCATCACAGTTGTTTTTTGGCACTGGAATTCAGCACATTGGAGGATTTGGACGTTTTTCTTGATTCTTATGGATATGGAAGCACTTTTCATTTTGGGACACTAATATCAAAATTGTTGATTGCATTTTTTTAAACGCATTCAGCGGTTTATGTTCTATATTTCAATAGATTTCTGCATGTTGCACGTTATTAGAGCATTACATGTTTTATGTAAGTTTGTCACTATATATTTTTTTCACGCACAATTATATTTGGCACCATTTAGGTGCATGTGTGCACTTTATATTTTTAATGTTTACAAGTTTATATATATACTATATGTATGTGGGTGATATAAATTATTTTTATTTTGTTTTTTAATTTTATAAGAGAAATTGGATATTATCTCGTATGACATTTTAATTAAGCACAACGCAAACCTTTTTTATATATATATATATATTTTTTTTTTTTTTTTTTTATATATATATTTTTTCATATATATATTTTTTGCACAATTATGCACATTATACATGAGCACTGATTTTTTTCATTAGTGATTCTGGACATTTCCCTGTATGATATACAATCAAGCGCAACGCAAATCTTTCTATGTTATATCCTTTGCACGGTTATGAGTACGTGAACTGCGTCTGCTGCTAGACATTTATTTCTTTATGGTACTGTTCGCATACTGAGCATAGGATTATTGTGACTCGCAAGACTTCTATCTTTTGTTCCCCTCTTCTACCTTCCCTGTCTTTCCGATACAAGGAATATACCTGTATCCCTTACCATAAAACCATATTTTATGGTAAGAAAAATCATGTATACTTCATTGTTCATTAGGGATGAGCCTACCCCCCCCCCTGGTTTGGTTCGCAGCAGAACATGCAAACAGGCAAAAAATTAGTTTGAACACGCGAACACCCTTAAAGTCTATGGGACACAAACATGAATAATCAAAAGTGCTCATTTTAAAGGCTTATATGCATGGTATTGTCATAAAAAGTGTTTGGGGACCTGGGTCCTGCCCCAGGGGACATGTATCAATGCAAAAAAAAGTTTTAAAAACTGACGTTTTTTCGGGAGCAGTGATTTTATTAATGCTTAAAGTGAAACAATAAAAGTGAAATATTCCTTTAAATTTCGTACCTGGGGGGTGTCTCTAGCATGCCTGTAAAGTAGCACATGTTTCCCGTGTTTAGAACTGTCTGAGAGCAAAATGACATTTCTAAAGGAAAAAAGTCATTTAAAAGTACTCGCGGCTATTAATGAATTGTCAGGTCTCTGCAATACACATAAAACCTTTAAAATTAGCACTTTTGATTTCTCCCATAGACTTTTAAAGGGTCTTTCGAATTTGCTGCAAACATCCAAAATTGTTCGCTATTTGGCGAACGGGCGAACAGCCAATGTTCGAGTTGAACTTATGTTCGACCCGAACATAAAGCCCATCCCTATTGTTTATTAAAAAAGAAAGGTATTTATCTCCTCACTTAGCTCGGCTCAAAGCCATTTTCAGGTTTCTGTACAAAAACAAAAAACAACCCCATCTACCTCCCATCCCTATATACTTGATTCCCCTGGGTAATTTTGTCTAATGTGTGACAATAAAACATGGGCCTGAAATCAGCCTTCAAATCTATTGTGGGCATGTTTCCTCTTGTATCCCTCCACATATTGATTTCTTAAATGGGAGTGGACTCTCTCCACATACACTAGCAGAGATCACCTTCCCATACCCATTTAGGACCCAGTCCAGGAGCATGTGTCTCTGCTACTTTCATTCTACAATATGCAGCACAGCAAAACTCAAATAAAATAGAGCTAAATATACATTTATTATGTACCATTTCATGCCTTAGCCTGCCACTCAACCAAGCGTTTTACCATTAAGTTCCTCTTTGTCCCACTACAATATATCAATCTATTACTCTATTCGACTCCTCTATCTCCTGTCATGACACCGATACATAGGAGTCTTCCCAGATGTAGCTGTCCAAAGTTTCTAATACATGGAACGAATCATGAAAGTAAGTCGGGATGGACTGTACAATGGGTTGAAGGGATGAATCTATATATGTAGATAACCCATGGGTAAGGCCCTACATAGAGGCAATAATGGGCCTACCCGGCAGATCCGCTGGGTCTTTGTGGATTTAGGTATTATATAAAAGTAAGGTGTTTTAAAAATGTCTCTAAATAAAAATTCCAATTTATCTTTTGGATGATCTAATTTGCTCTGGCTTTATCTAGTAGGGATTTTAGCTCCAGTCTGTAATGATCCAATGGGTCCTGAGGGAGTGTATGATATGCTGTGGAATCATTCAACAGCCTATGGGCTTTTGCAATGTAATTGGAATTGTTTAAATTGCCAGAGAGAGGCCGGTACAGATGTCGTTTGTGGCATGGCTTTCTGACGGGTCTGGCTCTCCATCACCTTTAATGATTTCCTAAATGGGGGTGGACTCTGTCCATATACACTGGCAGAGATAACCTCCCCATACCTATTTACGGCCCAGTTCAGAAGCATGCGACCTACAATATACAGCACAGAAAAACTCAAATAAAATAAAGCTAAAAATACATATATAATGTACCATTATAAGCCTTAGCTTGCCACCAAACCAAGCATTTTACCATTGAGTTCCTCTTTGCCCCACTATCTTACCATTTTCTTATAATAATGCAAAAGTATAAATTTATTGGAACACGGGAATCAATCTATTACTCTATACGCCTCTAGCTCCTGTAATGTATTAAACTAGTAACTATAGTCCATGCCATTAGTCCTTTTATATAACACAAAACAGCATCATACCAATATCTTTCCAAACTGATAGATAGTCCTTACCCATATGCTGATCCTAGTAGTGTCCTTGTAGACCCATTTTCCTGATGTTGTCATATATTATCACTCACAAAGTGCCACGCATGCTCAGAAGAAATTCCGAGTTGGAACAGCTCGGTCTGGTAAACTTAGCATTCACAATGGATACAACGCTTTCATCACGCTGCAATGTTAAAAATGGTTTAATACAGCGCACTCTCTTCTTCTTTATAATGTGAGAAGAATGAAGTAGGTTTGCTGCTCATATTCACACAGACTTCTCACAAACTTCATTCTTTACTATTTATCGGGATTCCCTCAATATATTTTGATTTGTCACATCTGACAACATTATTTTTGTGTTGTTTTTTTTTTTTTTTGTTTGGCATCAAATATGTCCTTTGGGGAGATGTTGGAGATGGTCGACATCCTGAAGAAGGCCGACTATGATGGAAAGTATGGACCTTACCCCAACCCCAATGTCAGAAAGGCCAAGATCATGGCGAAAGTGGTCAAAAGTCTGCACCGGAATTTCGGGGTACGTCGATCGAAAGATCAGCTCAAGAAACGGTGGTCGGACCTCAAATTAGGAGAACATGAGCAGTACAGAAAGATCCGGAGAGTGCTGCAAAAAAGTAAGTAGTTGTGCTGTGTTCCTCTTCTTTTTGTCTTTATTACGTTCGTGCTGCTCCATGTGCTTTTCTTAAAAGTGTACATTTTAAAATGGCAACTTTCATGTTCATGGGCACATTATTCGTTCGTATCAAACATTTTTCTTTCGGCCTATAAAACACTATTGTTTTGGCCATATGCATTTGGCCACATTTTTTATGCCCTACTTGTATGAAACTAATTTGGTTGTGTAGATGGCTTTGTTACTAGAATGAAATGCAAACTAGATTCTGTGTAAGGAGAGGACACTGAGCAGCTGTTTAGACATCTGGACGCTGGAGCACTAGTGTGGGACACCAGAACACCATTTTTATAAGGGGGGCCACACAGGTGCTCCAGTGTATACTATAGGGGGGTCTCCATCTGTGAAGCTTGTACCAAACAGGTAAAGTATTGCAGCTTGACAAAGGACACTGAAAATGTTACATTTTGGAACTCTGCCAAAATAGACAATCGTACCCCACTTCCAAGCAATGTTTCCTATTTATAGTTCTGCCATCAAATATCTGTGTGCTAAGTATACCATTTTTGTTTTACATAGGGGAGAAAAGACTCGGAGCACACCCCTCATCCTAGGAGACCAGAGCCCCCCCTCTGGAAGAAGGGGAAATCCACCCAGAACAAGAAGAGCAGGAGGAAGAAGATGTGGTTGAACTAGTCACCACAACAGGTGAGTGTCTGCGACCACAGGCTCAGGTAAGAGATGGATGCCGGCATATATTTTATACCTGTTTTTGTTTGGTTTCTCTCTTTTTAGGTGATCGTGATGTTGTGGATCCAGATCGTTTCACATCAGAAAGTGCACAGATCCTGATTGGGGAGATCATGGAGTGTAATTTAGCTTTGGAAAACCTCCAGAAAAACATCCATGATGTTATTAAAAAACATAAGAACATCATTGATGGGTAGAGTTTAAAACCCCTCCAAATCACTTTCTTTTTTTGTGTGCTACAATATTCAAAATGTTTTAGCGATTTTTAGAAAAGCCAAATTTGGAGGATGCACACAGTGTGCCAACATGTGCTATCTGCCATCACGGGAGAATAATGGATGCGTTTTGGGGGTGCAACCCCTTCCTCAATAATAAAGTAGCTGAGAGGAAGGGGTTTCTCCCCCAAAACACATCCCTTGATCCCCCGTGATGGCAGCTAGCACATGTTGACATTGGGAAATTTGTGTTATTCTTCCAAATTTGGCTTTTCTTGGGGTGACTTCACCCCATCTGAACGCAATATCAAACACAGTTCCTAAATACCCATGTCTGATATTGCCTTCAAGTTCTACCAAATGTGAACTTTGTAAGTTCAAGATTTGTGTCTTTCTTGTTGGTTTTAACATGCCTGTTTTATCTTAAATGGACATTTCTATTTTTGATAATGCCACCTCAAAAATTGTTATACAACAAACATGTTGGTTTGTTTTAAAAACCTTTTCTAAATGCGCATGTGATTGTGCAGGTATTAAAAAGATTGTTAATCAAGAATGTGTGGATTATTGTCTCAACGCTACAACACTTTTGTGGTGATGTAATTGCTGTTTTCTGTGACAATGGGGGTTATTTCCTAAGGGCAAATCCTCTTTGCACTACAAGTGCAGTTTCAGTGCAGTTTCAGGTGCACTTGTAGTGCAAAGTGTCTTTAGTAAATAACACCCAACAGTGCTTTGTAAGGTTACACAATCACGCCATTTTCTGGACTCACCACATTTCTGTCAGGGTCAGCTAAAACAAACACAAGCAGTAAATGTCACCAAAGATTTGTGATTTTTTTTTTATTATTGGATCAAGGTTTCACAAATTGTCTGGCATATTGATGGCCCCCCTACCCGCAAAGAACTCAAGGTATCTTAACCGGACATCACGGGCACTCAGGGAGGGCAAGCCAGGACAGTCACTTTCAAGCACCGTCAGGGTTGTTTCATTTATCATTCTGGCCTCAGGCCCAACTGAGCTAGCATAGTTGGCAGAATGTTGATGTAAAAAGTTATGTAGAACACAGCACGCCAGGATTATATGATTCAGTTTATACTCCGCCATATGGATGGGTGTAAGAAATAAGCGGAACCGGCTGGCCATGATTCCAAATGTGTTCTCCACCACTCTTCTGGCTCTGGCCAGCTGGTAATTAAAGACCCTCTGTTCCGGGGTGAGGGTCCTCATCGGGAATGGCCACATAAGATGGTCCCCCAGCGCAAATGCTTCATCCGCAACGAAAATGAATGGGAGTCCTTCCACATTCTCTTCTGGAGGTGGCAAGTCCAAGCTGCCATTCTGGAGATGCCTGTAAAACTCCGTCTGGGCGATGACTCCACCATCGGACATCCAGCCATTCTTCCCCACGTCCACATACAGGAACTCGTAATTAGCCGACACCACCGCCAACATCACAATACTATTGAACCCCTTGTAATTATAATAGTATGAAAGTATTGAGGAGAAGGAGAAAATCCATGTTTAGAACTCATTGCATCTGCGAAGCAGATGCGTTCCCATAGAAGATAAGGGGCTCGTAATTCGCACCGCAATGCCCAGAATACGCACACGTTTTTTGTGCAATGCGCAGTGCGAATGCAACGCACATATGTGAACCAGATGCATTCATATGAATGTATTTTAAAATGTCCTGCGAATTAGATGCGGTGTAAGCCGCATCTAATTCGCATTGGTGTGAACCAGGGCTAATAAATATCCCCAAAAAATATATAAAAAAACAATTTTCTTTCTCAGTTTAGGCCGATATGTACATTCTAGATATTTTTGGTAAAATAAATCGCAATAAGCATATATTGATTGGTTTGCGCAAGTTATAGCGTCTACAAAATAGGGAATAGTTTTATGGCATTTTTATTATTTTTATTAGTAATGGCGGCGATCTGTGATTTTTATCATGACTGCGACATTATGGCGGACACATCGGAGTGTGTCCTAGGGAGTGATTCTAACTGTGGGGGGATGGGCTACCACTCACATGACAGAGATCACAGGGAGCAGTGGATCTCTGTCATGTCACGAGGCAGAACAGGGAAATGCCTTGTTTACAAAGGCATCTCCCCTTTCTTCTGCTCCGTGACATAATCACTAGCACCTGACGGACATCGAGTCCATGAGACCCACGGGCATGGTCACAGAGCACGTGGTTAGCGCGCACCCACAATGCCGCATATTAAATGGGACATACCTGTACGCCCATTTGCCCAGCCATGCCATTGTGCCGACGTATATCGTCGCGCTCTGGTTGGCATGTGGTTAATCTCCCCAAGTTTGAAGTTAAGAAACATAAAAATAAAAAGTCTGGTGTCACTCCAACATCACCATCATCCCCAATACAATACACATATACAAAGGATTCACCCTGGGACTTTAAATGAGGTGAGTATGGTTAACCAAGAAACATATCATGAGTATATAAAAAGTAAATTTATTGCAAATTGTTGTGCATGTGCAACACAACAGCAGTAGATGCAGGCCGATGAGGTGTACAAAATATTAACGGTAGTACCCGATGCGTTTCACGAGGCCATGCTCACTCTTCAGGGGTAGATACTTTAATATATCTTCAATACAAGTAGAAAACTAAATAAATGTATGTTGCACAACATTTGCAGAGAGGTGAGTGATCATAGAGGTCTGGATGTGGGACCCCATACTCACCAATGGGCTGGGCCAGGTCAACAATCACTGACCCCACAGGCGGTGGCAGTAACAGACATCCAGCATGGGAGCTGGGGAGCAACTGGCAACCCCAATAGGGGAACAACCGGAGAACCTACATGGCTTTCATGGGTGCAAGTGTCCCTAAAAGTCTCACATTGTCCATGATGAAGGACTGCTGAAAAGTATTCAAAGTATATGTGTGTCAAAAAGACCCTGCAAGTGCAGATAAACTTAATGTAGTAAATTGGTATGCATATGAATATACATAAACCAGCATGAGGTAAATGCTGGTATGGACTAGGGGGACTGAAGGGACAGTAAAGTATCTTGTTACAAAAATGTGAAAGGATATTGGCAAGTAGTGTAAAGGTGCAATGTGGATGAAAATTGCTGTACTGAACACACATGGGCAGGAGGTGTTCTTGGTTTGGCCTTTAATGGGGTACAGTTTACAGTGCAATTATGATGCAATTGCGGCATATTTTCCAAGTGTAAAAAAATTATATTGGAGGAATATAATATCCCAGAATGCACTGTAATTATTGAGGAGATTATAGAGTGTACAGCAGTCACTTGCTAGCAGTCATTGCCTGTGTATAGTGTGATAAGATGTTTGACATAAATCTGGCTTTATTGATTCAGGAAGTGGAAAACCATCCTAAATTATATGATCCCACCGTCCCAAGTTATTGTGATGCTTATAGTAACAGGGAGTGGTAAATAGAAATAGCTAAGCTTGTATTTGCAAAGAATTCAGAAAGCATGTCTCCAAAGAAGAGGGAGAGGCAAAGTGAGTACTGACAATTTTCCTTCAGTATGATCTTATGACATAATGTTCTTTACCCCTTGTATTATTTATTTAATAACAATAGTATAATGGAATCCAATTTTCATAATCTAGTAAGTAGATTTTTCAGCCTACCTGCTGGATTAACCTGGCTGCCATGAGCTCCTTTCAATAGTGGTCTGCCAGCCTCCTGTGCCTCAATCTAGCACCATCCTTACACCTGCTGGCCCGTTGAGCATTCCTGCGTGCACAGATGGTACAGCAGCATCCCCTGCTCTGGTCCTGCTCTATATTTTTGAGTCTGCCTGAGTGATTGCTGGATTAATCTGGCTGTTGCCATCTTACGGCCTCCTGTGCTGACGGCGGCCATCTTGCTACACCCGGACCAGCCAAAAGGACATAGAAAGTGTCGGTGGCCATCTTGCTACACTCTGGACAGAAAAAAGGACATAGAATTCTACTAGCTTTAAAACTTTAAAACTTTTTTCTAAACCTTTTTTTACTTTAACTTTTTAACTTTTCAATGGACATCTTCTCCTGATGTTACCCGGGTTGCCCCAGCCTGCAGCACCCGCTGCCGCTACCCCTTCCGCCACCACACAACCGATCACCGCCATCGCCAACTCTGCTCTGTGACATAGCCGGAGTGGCGCCATGGCACCTCGAGCCACTCACTCCATAACACGCACCCCAGAGCACTCTCCCATCAGGTGCACCATCAATTATTCAGTTGACACCCTCTGCAGCCTAAGGAATACTGCTACAACATTACCAACCACCACCCAAACAATATTACGAAAAGCTTTAAGAACAAATTTGAAACCAACCGTCCAAAACAGGAATACATCACATCCAGGACAACACCTATCATGCGCCCTGATCAACACTAGATCAGCAGTCAAGCACAAACACGAAATTCATGATTTTATCACTCAACACAACGCAGACTGTCTCTTTATCATGAAAAGCTGGCTAACACCTGACTGTAACACCATTCTAGCAGATTTAGTGCCTGAGAACTACCACATCCTAACTAAGCACAGAGTCGGTCAAAGAGGAGGTGGCCTAGCAGTGGTCTACAAATCTCATCTCACGTTCACAAAACCAACTTTACAGAGCTCACTGTCATTCATGGAAACACTCACACTTCAATGTCAAACAACACCCCTGGACACCATTCACATACTACTGTGCTACAGACCACCAGGACCAAAGACACACTTCCTTGCACCTTTTATTGAATTAATTTCTACATACACCTTGAAAAGCAAAAATCTCCTGCTACTTGAGGGCTTTAATCTCTGGGCAAACTCCTCCCAGGACTCCATTGCTACCGCTTGCATCAACCAACTGGAAGCACTAGGTCTGCAGCAACTGATAAATGCTCCCACACATGCTTCGGGTCATACCCTCAAACTCATCGTCAAACAAAACATTGATATTAACACACTTGATAACATGCCACTGTCATGGACTGACCACCACGTGATAAAATTCAGAATAAACATCACTTACCAAATACCAACACACTCAACGACAATAAACTGGACAAGATCACAGAAGAAACTATACTCACAACTCTTCAAAACTACACTATCCAACAAAATAGCGGTGTTAACCCAAAACTACTCAACTGAAGACACACTGAAAACTCCCTTAACACAGCATTATTACAGACAGCAAACATAGTCACACCAATACGCAGAGCACCCACACGCAAAAACAATTCGGGCTGGTTCAATGACTCTCTTACATCACTGAAACAAGAACGCAGCAGAGCTGAAGGAGCATGGAGAAGGAACCCAACAATGGAAAACCACACAAATTACAAATTACTCACCACAAGATACCACAAAGCCATCTTCATAGCAAAAAAAGAACATTTCTCTAAAACCATCTCAAAAGCCATAAACCGCCCTCGAGCACTCTTCAAATTAGTCGCCCAGACTATGAACCCCACCTGTTTAGAGTCTCCAGCAAACGAAACACAAGAATTCTGCAATGAGTTATCTGATTTTTTCATTGACAAAATTGCAACCATTCGGGAAATAATTCAGCAGAACGTAGCAAGTAACCCCACTCGGCCAGGGAAAGAAGACAAAAACCACAAAAGATTCTACAACCACCGAGATTTACTCTGCTCCCAATCACCATTGACACCACCAAAACCATCATCAGAAACCTCCAAACGACATTATTCCCACAAAACTTCTGAAAGTACCGACATCTTGGCACCCATCATAACATACCTCATAAACCAGTCATTTAAAGAAGGAATCGTTCCGACCTCCCTCCCCTACGTTCTTCTTTCTAAGTGTGAAAAAATGCTGTATATAACGAATGCTTTCAGAAATAGAAGTATTAACAGTTTATTTTTATCAATTTAAAATTTGGTGTGAACACCCTTTGCCTTCAAAACAACATAAATTCTTCTAGGTACACTTACACACAGTTTTTTAAGGAACTCAGCAGGTAGGTTGTTCCAAACATCTTGGAGAACTAACCCCAGATCTTCTGTGGATGTAGGCTGCCTCAAATCCTTCTGTTTCTTAATGTAATCCCAGACAGACTCAATGATGTTGAGATCAGGGCTCTGTGGGGGCCAAACCATCACTTCTAGGGCTCCTTGTTCTTCTTTACTCTGAAGATAGTTCCTATTGACATTGGCTGTATGTTTGGGGTCATTGTACTGCTTCAGAATACATTTGGGGCCAATCACACAACTCCCTGATGGTGTGGCATGATGAACAACTATCTGCCTGTATTTTTCAGAATTGAAGACACCATTGATCCTGACCAAATCTCCAACTCCATTTGCAGAAATGCATCCCAAATTTGCAAGCAATCTTGACCATGCTTCACTGTTGCCTGCAGGCATGTATTATCGTACCGCTCTCCAGCTCTTTAGCGAACAGGCTGCCTCCTGCAACAGCCAAATCTTTACATTTTTGACTCATCAGTCTAAAGCAGTGTTTCTCAACCTTTTTCCAGTCGGGGCACCCTTGAAAAGTATTTTCAGTCTTGAGGCACCCCTGTTCAAGGCTTGGTTCACATTACTGTGTATCATGGAACACAGGCACAATTGCGCTCGTTCCTTACACACAGACATATGGTCTGCTCTTCAGGGGTGCCATTAATTCTTACCGATACCCCACACATTGGAAAACATGGGGTGCTTTTGATGAGGCGCAATTTAAAAAAAAGGGTCGGGGACTTCTTTCCCTGCATTTCTGCGGGTAAGGAAGCCCACTGAAATGAATGGGCTGCCCTACACGCAGCACGCATCTACACAGATGTGAACCAAGCACATGTCAGGTTGGAGGGGTGGTAAAACTACATGGTTAAGCTGTTTTTACCACCCCCAACTGCTCCCCCTTTCGCTGCAGGGGCAGCAGGTGGGGATATACACATGCTGTGGCTGAAGCTGGAGGTATTCCCAGGGTGAATGGGGATGCACTGCAAACACCCCGCAACTGTGTGCATTGCATGGTTGCGGTATGGTGATGCTGCATTTATGGCTTAAAACAGGTGGTGAGGAGGAAACATATTGCCTCTTTACTGCCTGCCAAATGCCTCTGAAGAGCGATCTGAGCATGGATTGCAGTCCTTGCTGCTATCACAAACAAGCCCTAAAAAGCAGTTCTGACAGTACAGGAATAGGGGGTCAGGAGTAAAAGTAACATACAAACACACACACATACAAACACACATGCATACACATGTATACATACACACACACACATACAAACACATACACAAACACACACTCCTATACAGTCACATGCACACACATGTATACATGCACACATACAGACACATGTACATACATACAAACACATGTACAAACACACACACACAGAGACATGTACACAAACATGTACACACATACATACACACACAAAAGTACACAATCATGTATGCACATACATACACACATGTACTCACATACACACACACACACGTATAAAGCCCTTTTAAAAGTTCTAGTACAATAACTTTCCTTCACACAGCCGGGTACTGCACTGTAGGGGGAAGCAGAGAGCACAGCACACTCCCCTTCCCTTTACTTTCCCTTTGCTAAAACTGACTGAGCTCCCTTGGTGCCGATGTACAGTTCAGCAAGGGATCAGAAGATTGGGCTCATCTTACAGCCCTTCTCTCCCATGATACCATGGCACACCTAGGGATCTCTGGCAGCACCCTAGTGTGCCAGGGCACACCGGTTGAGAAAGGCTGGTCTAGAGCACCTGCTGCCATTTCTCTGTACCCCAGTTCCTATGTTCTTGTACATAGCTGACTTGCTTAAACTTGTATGGATTTTTTCCCTCAATTCTTCCATGAAGACCACTTCTGAAAATGTGTCTTTCATCTGTTGCATTAAGTTTCCTTTGCCCATCACTGCATCTATTGTTCTCAGTGTTGCCCGATCACTGGTGTCCTCAACGAGGATCAAATTATAGGATTCCTGCACTCAATGGCACATGACATGAGGCAAATTCCTGCACTTTTGGAAAACAACACATTAAACTAATGAGTACAGCTGCCAGGCACCACAGTGTGATAACCCCCTTAATAGGGGTAACCCGTGGACTGTAAAACAATATACACTGTGCCTCGCTTGTAAGACATAACCACACATTACATAATATATGACATAATAAAAGTGAATGGTGCAACAAATCAATAAAATAATAAACACAATAAATAAGCATTTTCTTGTTTAAACGATGTGAAATACTGAATATGTTGTGTACATTCCAAAGTAAATATATCACTGTCTATTTGCTCGTGCCATTCACTGTATTCCTTCCCAGTGTCTAGGACTATAAAACACCTCCATCCACCACTGGTGTGCACTCTGACACTCTATTGCACTTATCATATATAGTAAATACCCCTTAAACTAATACGTGGGTCTGGAATAGCTTTAATTGCAGTCATTACTACTCTTCCACTCTTTGGATATACTGTACAGTATATAAAAACCTTAAATATTTTCCTCCAGGTAACAGATCCACTTAATAAATATTCTCCTTCATAAAGCAGGTCTCACTGGTATAAATCAGAAAAAAGGTACCATAGTGCAGTAGTGTTTACTAAATTGAAAAGCCCATTCAGCAAAAAAAAATATTGCACTCACATTTAACAATAAAAATACATACAGCCATCTAGTTCACCTCAAGGTACTTCAATATGTCCGCTGCAACCTCCAGCTTCCGGTACTTTGGGGTTGCGTTCCACCATCTGGAAGCATGATTGATTGATGTCTTCAGGGAAAAATGATTGCCTGCCTCCTCATCTGCCCATATATACCATTGTTGCTAATTGCTGTCCCCACCCTATACATTCCATTTTGGCTACCTCTAGTAGAGGACTTCATACATCAGCTATTATTTGTTTAATATGATGCCATATTGTAGTTAAAAATACTAAGTGCTGTTCCTATCATATAACTGCTTCCTTATACCACAGTTGGTAAAAAAAATGAACCTAAAATCCCCAAAAATGCTAAAAAATATAAAAATATATATAAAAATAAAAGAGTCAAAATATTATAATTAAAATTTATTTTCCACTCAAAACTAACAAGAACTATAACCAGAGCCAATCTTAACTAGAGGGGGCTTATTAATCAATATACTCTTATTACAATTTTATAGGAATATTAATCTAAAAATATAAGGTTAAAAAAACAATACATTTCAAATGTATGTCAGTATCTATATTAAAGTGATTGTAAACGATCACTTTGAAAAACAACACATTCAGTTTAAAATTGAAATGAAAGGCAAAAATTTGTATATAGATATAAAAAAAAACATTATGAATACCTTTTTTCCCCTTTTTTTATAAGTGACCACATTCCTTCTGTTTCCTCTGTTGCCAGCTGCATAAGAGCTAGGGGAGGAGAAGCAATAGCACACTGATCTTCCCAGTAAAAGGCTGTGCAGGGGGCATGTCAGAACAAGTCTGATCATTGGAGGAGATCAGCCTGAGTTCCCAGCACAGCTAGGGAACTGACCACTGTGAGCTCTCCTGCCTGGTTC
This sequence comes from Aquarana catesbeiana, assembly GCF_042186555.1. Taxonomy (NCBI): domain Eukaryota; kingdom Metazoa; phylum Chordata; class Amphibia; order Anura; family Ranidae; genus Aquarana; species Aquarana catesbeiana. Next base: position 586,483,905 of record NC_133324.1, on the reverse strand, counting down.
GGTAAATTTTTAACAGAAAAGCAGAGGGACTGGCAGGAACACCAGGGATTTCACATAAAGGAATCAATACAAAGAGAACAGGATACTTTTTTATACATGATACAGCAGGTACATATCAGGAATTTGAAATACTGGGGTAAAAAACACTTTAAGGCCACTGGGTGTTAAAGTGTCCAGTGCATATACCCAACAAGTTTCTTTTTGCGACACTAATTTCTTCATGTTGGATCCTTTCCAATTTCCAGCGCCTTTATCTATACCATAAAAGACCAATCCTCTTGGGTCAGATTTATGCACTTCTTTAAAATGCCTGGATACACTATGTTTACTAAAACCCTTCTTTATATTATTTATATGTTCTATTATTCTCACTGATAGCCTTCTGGTTGTGCCCCACATACTGTAACTCACATGGGCACTCCAAAATATATGTCACGTGGGTGCTTGTTTGGTACTCCTGAGTGTAAATTCCACTCTCTTCCTGTCCTTTTTGTTAATCATTTTGCATGGTATTCATCTCCTACACCTAAAAAAACATTTCTGATCTAGAAAGGTAACCTTACATTCAGGAGGATTGATCACATTATCCACCAATTTGGTCCTCAAACCTGGTACACACCTATAAATAAATTGGGTAAAGTCTCTGACAGTGTTTTATTTCACTAAAGTATGTGCCAGTGTCGTTTAATGCTCCTTTACATTTCTCTTTCTCTCTCTCTCTCTCTATATGGCCAATTGAAATCCATTTTTATGGCTGTTGCTCCATTTCCTTTTTCCTTTTTCTTCTGTTTATGCAACATCCCTTCTCTGTTCATCTTGTTTACGTCTTTTATATTCTCAAGCTTACGTCTACTATAGCCCTTATCTACAAATCTATTAATCAAAATTCCTGCATGTTCCTCATAATCTCTATTCCAATCACAATTCCTTTTAATACTCATTATTGACCTTTAGGTACATTCTCAATCCACTTTGGGTGGTGGCAACAAGAGGTAGGCAAGTAACTGTTTATATCCTTAAAAAAGTTTTAGAACAGTTTTTCATTACCCTTAAATACAGCAAGGTCCAGGTAGTCTACCTTTTGATCATGCCACTGTCCTATAAATGTGATGTCATAAGGGTTCCTAATTATCTCTCTCATAAAATGTTCGAGTGACTCCTCCAGCCCTTCCCATACCACTATGATGTCATCAATGAACCTCTTGTAGAACTTATGTTCAGGCCAATATCTCACATACATGGTCTCCTCCCCCCACTCCTCAACTCATGAAAATTTTTGCCACACTGGGAGCATGCTTCGCTCCCATGGCTACTCCCCTTGTTTGTACATAAATACACCATTTTACCAAAAATAATTTTTACCCATAACTAAATCTAACCCTTCCAAAATATAATCCCTTTATACTTGTTTAAGGTCAGACCTTTCCTTAAGTGCCCATTTTACAATGCTTATCGGCCCTGAAGTACGATCTACTGGGTGTAATACAGAACTAGATTCACATGTCACCTGCTCCGCCCAATACCCTGATTCAACAAACAGAAGAAACCTGTATGCACACCACATTTCAAACACAAGCTGTCCATCAGTTCCAACAAACACAACATTTCAAAACACAAACAACCGATTACAGTCTGTTTTCAACAGACATTACACTAAGGTCTGGAGCAGGTGACACAATGCAGCAAGGGCTTTTCCCCATGCAAATCACTCCTCCTCTGAGTTAGTATATGGGAATTTATCATTTTGACAACTGTCATTTGATTCATATTTATGACCACCCATTTGTGACCACCCACTTAATATTTAGTAGGTACCCATTTTGACTCTTAAACAGCCCTGATCCATCAAGGTATGGACTCCACTAGACTTCTGAAAGTATGCTGTGGTATCTGACACCAAGTTGTCAATAGCAGATTACTGCCTTAGCCATGTTGTCTCTCTCACATACAGGTCAACCTGCTGCTATCTCTCCCATGGGTAAGAGATACAAACGCACTCAGCCATCCAGATGATGCCTAGCCATTATTATTTGTCCCTTGTCAAAGACATTCATATACTTAGGTTTGCCCATTTTTTCTACCTTCAATACATCAACGTCAGGGAGCCCTCAGAAAGGTCCAGTCTGGGAGCACTTTGAGCAAACTGAATCTACAGGTTTCAGCCTGCTCTGTCCTTAGTCTCAAGCCCATGTCCAAGAATACTTCCCCTTCGGTATACCATAACCAGGGTCTACAATGGGCTCCTTTGGAAAAGAGTAATAACTTTACTGAAGTGTGGAGGTAGAACATGCAGTCATTAAGGATGATGGCACATTACTTGAATAAGTTACAGAAGTACTTAAGTGGAGAGAGAGACTTGTGGTCAAGCAGAAGATAGACAGGCTCCTCAAAATAAGGAATGCTTACTATCTTGCCACACCATGCGTTTGGCGCCAACATCAATTTTCACATTACCTTTACTCCCTACCTAAATCCCAATATTTTACAAGGGATTTAACACACTTTGAGGAGGTCTTACTAGAAACTGGGGCAATTCAAAGCACTTTATCCTTTTCCTATCAATTTATACTAAATGCACATTCGTGAGATGATCTGGGATTTCTGGAAGACAGACTTACAATGTACCTTTTTGAAGGACCAAAAATAAAGAATTACATTTTTTGCCCACATAGTCTCCTTCTGTAATAAGTATCGGGAGATCTCTTGCAAAATTATAGTCAGATGGTATAGGACCCCACTGGTTCTAGCCAAACCTTTTCCTGGACAGGGTCCTAATAGTTGTTGCTGTGGTAAACACACAGGCTCCCTTTTTAATGGTTTTGGGATTGCTCAGTATTTTCACCCTTCTGGTAGCAAGCTACAGAGATCATAAAGCAAATGATGTGATTTTCCTTGAATAAGGACCCCACTGTCATTCTTATCCATCTTACAACATGAAGTCAGTCCTTATCCACTTATTAAATGCTGCTAAGGCCTGCATTCTTGGCTCCTGGAAACAGTCTACCACCTCAACTCTTCGACAGTGGTTTGCCAGGGTAAACAATATGCAAAATAAGGAATACGGTAATGGTATTACTGGGAAGGATTGAAATATCCATCCCTTTATAAGAAAGCATACATAGAAGGCCCCCTTTCTATTATGTCCTTTTTTTCACTTCTCAGGCTGGAACCTCTTCTCTATACTTCCTTCCCTAAACTTTTCTCTTCTTGTTCCCTCCCCAGATTTTTGGTGCTATCCTTGGCTAAATTCTTTAAAAAATATGTTGGGTTCCTTCCTCACCGGGTCCGTTGACCCCCCTCCAACACAATCCAGAAACAATAGGGGCTCCTCCCTTTTTTTTTACAAAACATTGACCTCCCAAATACAAAACCAGACTTTCCCCTTCCGTCCAGCTAAGACGCTTTTTCATTAACCTTTGACTACTAGTTACTTGGTCTCATCCGCACACCCCGTTCCAAGCCTTTGGCACCAGAACTACACCACAGCAACACTTGATTTCCACAATGTACTCCCTCTTCTTTTCCAAACATACGCCAAATGCCAGTAGATTGAGTCAGAGATGGGAACATGAACCTACCATCGATCTTTGAGATGAGGAATTGGAAAGAATCGTTACCTATCTGCATAGGAGTTCTGTAAATGTATCTATGCAAGACACGGGATACAAACTAATGTCCAGATAGTACAGAACTTCTGTATAACTCAACAAATTTTCTCCCTCCACCTCACCCATGTGCTGGAGATGTGGGACGGAACCCAGTTCTCTAATTCATATTTGGTGATTCTCTCCAGCTTTGCAACCTTTTTGTAAGTGGGTGCACAGCACTATTGCTAAAGTTACTACCTGCATATTAAATTATATACCTGCTCAATATATTTTACACCATTCATCTCTTCCCAGATCTTTATATCACAAATCCCTTGGCCATGCATTTGGTCATTGCAGCCAAGCACTGTATTCCCTCAAATTAGGGTACTACATCCTCATCAACACTCTTGGAGTGGCTCAAACGTATTTGACAGATAACAGAAATGGAAGAACTCATTAGCATTGTGCACAAAACACATACTAAGTTTATCCACACATAGACTTGTTGGTTTCAATTTCAAGAGTCGATAGATTTTACTTGCTTTCTGTCAACCTCTGCGTAAGCTGTTCAGGTGAATCAACATGGGGTTGGGCTATTTAGGCTATTTAGGTTTGTAAGAGATGGAGATCCACTAGGGCTTCCTATACCTCCTCTTAATCTATCTCTCTCCTTCCCCCTTCTTTTTTTTTCTCTCTCTGCCCTAACCTCTCCTCCCTACCCTTCTCTAGCCTTTTTAATATTGCCCCTTTGAGTGCCGCCACCCCTTCCTATCCACAGGAATAACCACTGTGTTTTCTACCACCCCACCTAGCTGACTACACATATGAAGGTAGCTTTTGGCTATCCAAATCAGGGACATATTTTTGACCCTGCTTCCCTGCATGTATTCAGGTGCATTAATTAAGGACTTTACTACTACCACTTCTATGTTCCTTTAATCATATATTTGTTTACTTTATCCTGTGATTGATATAGCCTGTAATGGGATCCCCTCAAGTTCATCTTTGTGTGGGGATGATCTACCCCATATCATTGATTGTATAAGCTGTTACCTGTTCTGTTTTGTCATCTTGTATTCTTCATGTTACACCGTGGGAGGCTTTCACCTCCAAACATTGTTTCATATGTTTTGTTTTCTTATAGTTCTCTTTTTCAAAACTTCAATAAAATCCTTGAAATTAAATTTGAAAAAAAAAAAATATATATATATATATACAGTATATATGTTGGGTTCTACCAAACACATATTTTCACTTCAAACTGCCTTTTATTTTGTGAGGTACTGATAAGCTTCATGTATATGACCTTCATTTTTTTCATCAGTTATGTATTATTCTATATATCACACAATCTTTATTGTTGTGCTCATTTACCATTTACCAATGCTTATGTTTCCCTAAATAAAGAATGTTAAAAAAAATTAGGAATGCTACAAGTCTTACCTCCCCAATGTGGGAAAAATCCAAGTGCCTCCCTCGAAGGGTAGCTCATGTTGAGCTGGCACTAGATTACTTGGTCCCTTCTGGTAAAGTCCAAACAGAGGAATAATACATTCTGCAGTTTCCCATGCATTGATGGGGTTTTCTACCAATAACCTGGTGCACCTCTCCAATTATGTAACCCATGATGCCATTAGGCAGGTACCAGGTGCTTCAGGCAGGAGAATAATCTTAAAGGAGCTACACTCAGTTACCCCAGAAATATGCATGCAAGAATGCATTGACTCCTATTATTTTTTCTTCTACATCCTTGCTGCCAGTATGTCCAAAGCACAACAGCTCAATTCAACCAGTCGGAATGCATCCTTCATTGTATCTATTGCTCTGGATGGATGAAGGGTTTGTCTGTATAGCCGAGGTGCTTTTCTGTCCATTTAGCTCTTTACACTAGCTTACTACGGAAACCTTTGTGATGGTGTCATGTGTCAGAAGAACTCTTGGAATCTATGAAAAGACATTTAAGTTGTAGTTTATTTTGGAGTTTATGATTCTGTACATAATAAATAACCAAAAGCACTTTTTTACTTGTACACGTGGGGTTGAGCTTCAAGATCTTTAAGAGAGGTGAAATGCATTTAAAGTGGGGTTCCACCCAAAAAACAAACATACCTGAAAAATTCAAAAAACAAAAAACAAAAAACATTTGGATATTTTTTTTTAACTTACCTCTAAATGCCTGTTGCTAGGTGGTCCCTCGTAGTCTGCCTCTTCCTTTGCCTGGGCTGGTGACATCACTTCCGCCTCGGCACAGAAAGGGCTCCGCTCTGTTCCCTCCCTCCTGTCAATCATCCGCTCGCGCATGCACAGTGGGTGCCAGGCTGTGAAGCCACAGCCCGGTGCCCACAGTTGAAATGCCGGTGTTCTGCCATATAGTGTCCTCCTATCGGATAGTGTCCGCTCCGTACTGCGCAGGCGCAGCGCTTGCGCAGTACGGAGCAGAAGGAGATGCCGAAAATGTCCGAAGTTGATCAGCTGACCATCAGCTGTACACGGCGCTTCGGCAGTTCTTAGCGATGGCAGTGTAAGAGGGCCCCTCGCGGGCTCTCTTCGCTCGCCACGCTTCGGGCACGGCCTCGCTGCGCTCGGCAACTATATATTCTCACTCTATGTCCACTTGGATAGTAGGGAATGATCCTGGACATAGGGTGAGAATAACAGCGCAGGCGCCGTGTACAGCTGATGATCAGCTGTTAAACTTCGGAGACTTTCGGCATCTCGTTTGTCCTCCGTACTGCGCCTGCGCAGTACAGGGAGGACACTATATGATAGGGGACTCTATTTGACAAGACACCGGCACCAACGAGCGGAGGGGGGGGACGAGCGGGGCTTCGATCCCCCGCATCGCTGGACCCAGGGACAGGTAAGTGTCCAATTAAAAGTCAGCAGCTGCAGTATTTGTAGCTGCTGACTTTTAATTTTTTTTTTTTTTTAATGGACCCCCTGGGTGGAACCCCACTTTAAGGACTTCCTGCCTAAGTTGATTCATAAGCTGTAGAGAAAAAAAAACAATCAATTTCAGTTACATTATACACTGTATAAGACACAAATTTGAAAGTGTCTTAGCACAATTGAAATGAAAGCCACACATTTTTAAAAAGACAAATTCAATATTTATTGCATAAAATATGTGTTATTGCTATACACATACTTCTCTTTTGATGCTATAGGTGTGTTTGTTCAAGTTAGTGTCAGCATCAGTATTTTTAGCAAGTGTAAACATAGCCTAAATGCCATTACTACAACATTGTACTATTTAGATGAAAATAGTATAACTTAACAGCAGAAGATGAAAAGTTCTATAACTGTTTGTAAACCCTTCACAAAAGAGTACTTTATTCACTAACTGCCTAAACAAACTAAACGGGCCTTACACAGTGAGCTGTATAAATAGATAAAATATTTAATTTTCTTTCCTTTTTTACAACAAAAAGGTGATATCGCCATGGGTATTGCATTGTATAAGCAGAGCTGTTTGTGCTTTCTCATCATACTCTTTGTCTTTGTTAGGTGAGGGAGTTATGTCTGTTTTGGCAATCAGAAAATATTCATGAGCTATGATCTGCTTGGTCTCCATGCAATTGCCACAACAAAAGTAAGCTTTATGGAAGACCTTTTGCTTTTGGCATCCACATCAATCCTCTTTAGATCGGGGGTTCCTTTTGGTTTGAGTGGAATATGTTTGATACTGATGCAGTGCCATAGCAAAATCATTCCACCGGTATACACATCTGTGGCAGCAGAAGCAGGTTGTCCTGTCTTTCACTCAAGAGAAATGATCACTTGCAAGCATTTTAGTTACAACCTTGCTGTTCCTGTCCACTGTGTACGTCTTTCCAGGAAAAGTAAATGTTAAGATAATAAATTAAAATTATAAAAAAAGCTAATCTGTAAATAATATGATAAACAAATGTAAAAAATAATGTTATGGCAGGTAGGAAAATGGTTGTTTCTCAACACTTCCAAAGGTCAGGTTGGTTCCTTAAGATGACCATACATTATACAATTTTCTTGTTTAATTTCCTTTAGATTTACTTTCAACTACAGTATGTAGTGCAAGGGCCTGCCTGACTGCATACAAATTGAAACTGTCTAGGTTTCACCTCATATTATGTGGTTTTGGTAAATCTAAAGGAAAATTGTACAAGAAAATTGTATAATGTATGGCCTAACTTGAATCAAATATCAGCAGCAAAGCAGATCTGCTACTTGTGGTTCTTTAACACGTGGCCTCTCCTTCCTTGCAACAGCCTGCTTTGTTCCAGAACTGGCAGATAGTCATTGCTATAACTCATCTGCTTTTGAAAATAACACCTACACGGCAAGTCCCCAACAGCCTGTCAGTCAAGCTCACTATTTAGCTGTGCTTAGACCAACATCTGTTGTCTGAGCAATATGTTCATTACTATCCCCAGACACCAGTCCAAGTTAGTTCCTGCTATCCTATGTTTCTGTTCCTCTGGTTACCCTCTAATTATTTATCTGACTATGCATGTTTGTCTGACCTTTTGGCTGTCCCTTTTTCTAATATTACCTAGCGAGTGTGTACCACACATTGTTTCTATAGCTGGTCAGCTGCCATTTGCGCAGATATGTCTGAGGGCTACAACCTGGTGCACCCACCAGGAAAGTCCATAATTCCATTCAGGGTCCTCTGGTGAAGATTTGGTGTTTGTGCTTAGACTCTGCTCCAGCCACCACCTCTGCCAGTCAAGTGTCATTTCTTTTTGCTGCAAGGCAATAGACAGTTACATTGTATTAACTTGACTCTTCTATGTTGCAGTTTTCTAGCAGTTTCCAACTCAGCTGTTCTTTAAATCTTTAAATTGTCCCTTTGACTTGCTGACATAAACTCATCCACATTTGCATTTTTATTGATCAACTGTACAATATTTTCTTTGAGTTCAACACTGGATAAATACCTTGATTTGACGCCATCAATAAGACAAATATTTTTTGTAATCTGCTTTATTGAATGTTTTACATATTATTTGCTGTTCACCTTCAGTGAGTTCTTTGATTGGGGCCAAATCCTTGTCCATTAAAAAAATACACTATCAATACCCAAAACTTTGCAGAGAACCCGGGGATACAGTTGAAGTAAAATCAAAAAGTTGTTTTAGATCAGAGAACCATGTGCAGATAATGCAAACAGAACTGATTGCAGCCATCACCTCTGCCAGGTGATGGCTGAGCTGGTGGCTTTATCTTGCAAGTTACACATTTTTTATTTTTGTTCAAAGGTAAGGGCTAGTTTTTATAGGAGTTCTATAAGGAGTTTTTATAGAGGTGTCACTTTAGGTGTGACTGACCTTTTGGAAGGTTGGGCAGTGTAAGGCTGTAGGATTATGCACTAAACGTAGGGAGGGAAACTCCTTTTTTATTTTTGCATGAGGACATGTGTCACTCTGGTGCCAATATGTCTGCATTCTACTTTTGCCCATGTGTATACAGATACTGCTTACGACCAGACTTGACCATGTGTTGACTCCATTCAGGCAAGACCAAAGACTGTTTAGACAGCGTGTGCTGGTGCACCTATGTTCTAAGACTTCCTTGGAAGGCTAGGTTTTGAGGGGTTCTAATGGGCTACCTTGGGCCTTAATATAGTTCTGACATGACTAAAAGAGGTGGTTGGTATTGTAGCCATAGTTTTGATCCTTGTGCCTCTCCAAACCCCTGTTCATCCACCTATTTTGCAGTTGCCACATATCGAACATGCATCAGTTGTTGGGCAACAGGAAATGCCCTGCTGGCAATGCAACTCCAATTTGATTGTGCCCCAACAACATTCCCTCAGGCTAGCACTCCTGTTGCTGACCTGTCTTTGGATTATTTTATAGCCTTATGCCTGCCCTAACCTTATCCTATCCCTGGATAACTCTCTAGCTTGCTGCATGATCTCACCTCAGCCTATCCGTGATAAACCTTTAGTCTACTGCTTTCCCTAACCTTGCCCAGTCCCAGGAATATGCTTACAGTCTGACACCTACCCTGACATGTGCCCATCCTTGGATTTCTCTACTGACTGCATCCAGCCTGATTTCAGATTACACTACCTAGTGTTGGGCAAACAGTTCAGGCAGATAACAATATCTTGTTAGGGAACGAGGTTAGGAAGATGGAAGAAGTCCTCAACAACAGATGAGTCATCAGTTGTCAGTGGACTTCCCTGCTGACGGCTGAAAGCAAACAAAATGCCAGAAAAAAAATAAAAAAACGCATGGGGTCCCCGTCAGGGTCGGTGACATCACACGGCGGCTCCAACCCTTACCTATATAAGAACTGTCAAACGGCTAAACCTGCAGTAGGCGGACAGCTTTCATTGACGACGGAGCATTTTTTTTTTTTTAATCGGGTCCAACGGTAGTGGCAGGGAGCAGATCTACTTTGGGGGACATTTTTTAAATTTTTTTTAATGAAGGAATTGTCAAAAACCTGTCTAATGTTTTTCTTCATTTTTTACACTTTTTTTGGTGACCCCATCCTCTTTAAATGGGAAGGGTGGGATCTGGGGGCCCCCTTGTTAAAGGGGGCTTCCCGATTCCAATAAGCCCCCTGCCCGCTGACCCCCCACAACCACAGGCCAGGGTTGTTGGGAAAATACCTTTTTCCCTATCAACATGAGGAGAAGGTGCTCTGGGTGGGGGGGTGGAGCAACTCCCCATGTTGAGGGCATGTGGCCTGGTATGGTTCAGGCCCGCTCGCTTGTCACCTTCCCTTTCCTGACATGCCGGGCTGCATGCTCGGATAAGGGTCTTGCATGGACTTTGAGGGGAAAACACGCTGTTTTTTTTAAATTTTGGCATTTTTTGCTTTATTTCTTCTAAATAGCTGGGTCCTGGCAATTGCAACCACTAGTCAATATAAGCGTGATTTGACTCTTTTGTTTTTCTTTAGAAATGTCATTTTTGCTGCACCAAAATGTTCTATACATGCTACAGATGTGGCACTTTACAGGCAGACTAATGCCCCGTACACACGGTCGGACTTTGTTCGGACATTTCGACAACAAAATCCTAGGATTTTTTCCAACGGATGTTGGCTCAAACTTGTTTTGCGTACACACGGTCGCACAAAGTTGTCGGAATTTCTGATCGCCAAGAATGCGGTGACGTCAAGCACGTACGAAGAGACTAGAAAAGGCCAGTTCAGAACCAAGCGCGGCACCCTTTGGGCTCCTTTTGCTAATCTCGTGTTAGTAAAAGTTTGGTGAGAGACGATTCGCGCTTTTTCAGATTCGTGGCTTTCAGATCGTTTTCTGCCGTTCAGTTTGTGCTTGTGGGTTTGTATCTGCTCTTCAGTGCGTGCAAGCAAGTTCCACGTGACTTTAATTAGTCATTGTATTCTTGTTTGTTCGTTACTGTTTTTCAGGTCGCTCTTCACAGGCCTTGCTGTTCTTCAGTGCGTTCTGTTACTTTGTTCTGAGCAGCCGACCGTTTTCTAGCCATGTTGCGTATGCATACTCCTCGTAGAGTTCGTGCTGTGCGGGGGCTTGGTGTTGGGGTTCTGACCTTGACACAAGTCCAGTCCATGAACAGGGTGGGGAGGAGTTCATGGACCAAGAATTGGTTGCTTCAGCGTGACCAGTTCTCTCATATGCCTTTGCTCAGTGAGATCCGTGAGAATAATCCTGATGATTTCAGGAACTTTCTCAGGATGACGGACCCCGTGTTTCACCGTCTGTTGGCTTTGCTGACCCCTTATATTAGCAGGCAGGATACCTGCATGAGGCAAGCCATCACTCCGGAGCAGAGATTGGTCGCTACCCTGCGGTATTTGGCGACAGGGAGAAGTCTGCAGGACTTGAAGTTCTCGACAGGCATCTCCCCCCAGGCTCTGGGTATCATCATCCCAAAGACCTGTTCTGCCATCATCCAGGTCCTGCAGAAGGAGTATATGAAGGTAAGATTTTTATCCTTTAATGTCACATTTTATTGTATTGAATGTTTGCTAATATATTGTATTTCTTTCCTCATTCCTTAATTACCATGATTGGAATATGCTGTGAATGTCCCCTTTCTCCTCATGCATGCTGGATTTTTATGTAATTATTATTTTAGGTCCTTCATACATATTTGCCCTTCAATAACCTCCCCAGTATGGTGTCTCCTGGCCCTATATTCACCTCATGTAGTCACTTAACAATGTATTTTATCAGCTCCATAGTAGTGCTTTACCCCAAACACCCCCTAAAATGTATTGAAATGTTATTTTTTCTTTAAATTCAGGCAGAGTGCCAGAGGCTTTTTTTTTGTGGTGTCCCCAAATAATTTTTAGTAACCCTCCCTCCCCCAACTGCTAACTCAGCTGATCCCAATTCTCTATCTATCCTCAATCATCTATCTGCTGACTTTGCCAAACCCATACACACTATACCCATCTCTTTTGTGCTCAGATGTATGGATGAATTACCCAAAGCATGTAGTGCAAGGGCCTGCCTGTATACTTTCCAATGGTACTGTTTAAAGTTTTTGTATTCTATTATTATCTTGATAGGTAATAGCAGAATGTCCAAATGTCCTCAAATGTGTACAGTGTGTATTTATATCTTTGTATTATGACACTTCTTACCTGTCCAGTGGGCTGCCAATAGTGTAACTAAGGAGGGGCTGTTCCAAGTAATACCCATTATTTAGGCATTCATCTCTCAATGAAGTGAAGAGGGTTACCTGTCCAAGATTTCCACACACCCCATAATGTTAGAAATGGCCCATGAGAGGGGGGGAGGGGGAATATGATAGGTGTACCTTATACTTTGGTGTTGTTAAATTCCCCTTACTAAATGCTATCTGGAGGTTGACCCATAATGTTTGTGCCTAATCTGCTTGCCATGTTTCTGAGCAAAAATAGTAATGTTTTATTTTTTCCCTCAACAGTTTCCTTCAACGCCACAGGAATGGCAGACTGTGGCCTCCCACTTTGCCCAGCGGTGGGACTTTCCTAACTGCGGAGGGGCAATTGATGGGAAACACGTCCACATCGTCCCACCACCCAACTCGGGGTCGTACTATTTCAGCTATAAGGGGTTCAATAGTATAGTGATGTTGGCGGTGGTGTCGGCTAATTACGACTTCTTGTATGTGGACGTGGGGAAGAATGGCCGGATGTCCGATGGTGGAGTCATCGCCCAGACAGAGTTCTACAGGCGTCTCCAGAATGGCAGCTTGGACTTGCCACCTCCAGAGGACAATGTGGAAGGACTCCCATTTGTGTTCGTTGCTGATGAAGCGTTTGCGCTGGGGGACCACCTGATGCGGCTATTCCCAATGAGGACCCTCACCCTGGAATAGAGGGTTTTTAATCACCGGCTGGCCAGAGCCCAAAGAGTGGTGGAGAACACATTTGGAATCCTGGCCAGCCGGTTCCGCCTATTTATGACACCCATCCATATGGCGGAGTATAAACTGAACCATATTATACTGGCGTGCTGTATTCTCCATAACTTTTTAAGGAAACATTCGGCCAATTATGCTGGCTCAGTTGGGCCTGAGGCCGGAGTGATACCTGAAACACTGACGGCGCTTGAAAGCGGCCATCCTGGCTTGCCCTCCCTGAGTGCCCGTGATGTCCGGTTACGCTACCTAGAGTTCTTTGCGGGTAGGGGGGCTATCAATATGCCAGCAAATCTGTGAAGCCTTTTTATAATAAAAAACAAAAAGAAATTCTTTGTGGACATTTACTGTTTGTGTTTGTTTTAGCTGACCCTGACAGAAATGTGTTGAGTGCAGAAAATGGCGTGATTGTGTAACCTTATACAAAGCACTGTTGGCTGTTATTTACTAAATGCAAAAACACATTTCACTACAAGTGCACTTGCAACTGCACTGAACCTGCACTTGTAGTGCAAAGTGGATTTGCCCTTAGGAAATAACCCCCATTTTCCCTGAAAACAGCAATTACATCACCCCAAAAGTGTTGTAGTGTTGAGACAATAATAATCCACACATTCTTGATGAACCAACTTTTTTATACCTGCACAATCACATGTGCATTTACCAAAGGTTTTTAAAACAAACCAACATGTTTGTTGTATAACAATTTTTTGGGTGGCATTATCAAAAATAGAAATGTCCATTTACGATAAAACAGGCCTGTGTAAAACCAAGAAGAAAGACAAAAAACTTGAACTTACAAAGTTCACATTAGGTAAAACCTGAAGGCAATATCAGACATCAGTATTTAGGAACTGTGTTTGATATTGCGTTCAGATGGGGGGAAATCACCCCTGGAAAAGCCAAATTTGGAAGATGCACAGCAATTTACGAATGTCAACATGTGCTAGTTGCCATCACAGGGGATCAAGGGACGTGTTTTGGGGGAGCAAGCCCTTCCTCACCGCTACTTTATAATTGAGGAAGGGGTTGCACCCCCAAAACGCGTCCATTGATCTCCCGTGATGGCAGATAGCACATGTTGGCACACTGTGTGCATTCTCCAAATTTGGCTTTTCAAAACATTGCAAAAAGATTTAAAACATTGTACCACAATCAAAAAAGTGATTTGGTGGGGTTTTAAATTCGCCCCAAAACATCAATGATGTTATTGTTTCTTTTAATCACATCATTGATTTTTGTCTTTAGGTTCTCCAATTCCAAATTATACCCCATGATCTCCCTGATCAGCATCTGGGCACTTTTGGATGTGAAAGGATCTCGATCACCTAAAAAGAGAGAAACCAAACATAAACAGGTATCAAAAATCTGCCAGCATCCATCTCTTACCTGAGTCTGTGGTCGCAGACACTCACCTGTTGTGGTGGCAAGTTCAACCACATCTTCTTCCTCCTCCTGCTCTTCTTGGGATGGTGGTATTTCCCCTTCTCTCCCCTATGTAAAACAAAAATGGTATAATTAGCACACAGTGATTTGATGGCAGAACTATAAATAGGAAACATTGCTTGGAAGTGGGGTACAATTGTCTATTTTAGCAGAGTTCCAAGATGTCGCTTTTTTATTGTCCTTTGCCAACCTGCAATACTTTACCTGTTTAGTACAAGCTTCACAGATGGAGACCCCCCTATAGTATACACTGGAGCACCTGTGTGCCCCACCTAATAAAAATTGTGTTCTTGTGTCCCACACTAGTGCTCCAGTGTCCAGATGTGAAAACAGCTGCTGAGTGTCCTCTCCTTACACAGAATCTAGTTTGCATTTCATTCTAGTAACAAACCCATCTACACAACCAAAGATTTTTCATCCAAGTAGGCCCTAAAAAATGTTGGCAAATGCATATGGCAGAAACAATGTTGTTTTAGAGGGTAAAAAAAAATTTTGTAGACGAACGAATAATGGGCCCATGAACATTAAAGTTGACAGTTTAAACTGTACAATTAAGATAAGCATATGGAGCAGCACGAACGTAATAAAGACAAAAATAATAGGAACACAGCACAACTGCTTACTTTTTTGCAGCACTCTCTGGATCTTTCGGTACTGCTCGGGCTCTCTTAGTTTTAGGTCCGACCACCGCTTCCTGAGCTGATCTTTCGATCGTCGTACCCCAAAGTTTCTGTGCAGACTTTTGATCACTTTAGCAATGATTTTGGCCTTTCTAATGTTGGGGTGGGGGTAAGGTCCATACTTGCCGTCATAGTCGGCCTTCTTCATGATGTCCACCATCTCCAACATCTCCCCAAAGGACATATTTGTCGCCTTAAATTGTCTCCTTCTGGATCGGGACGTTTCTGGATCCGGGTTTTCCTCCTCCTCCTCCTCGTTGCTAGAATTAGCACGCACCTGCTCTAACTCCGCCATGTGCTCTTCACCCACTGCGCCGAACGAAAAGGGGCGGGGAATAGACTAGAAAGAACGTCAGGGGCGGGCGTAGTTACACGCATGCGCAGTGTGTATAAAGCTTAACATGCGTGTGTAGTACGTACGATCTGTGAGCGGAGGAAGGAGCATTGGACGAGCCGATCGTAAGAACGAAGGTAAGAGACAAACTTGTGCCTATACTGCTTCTATATTGAGGCCTATATTGTAACAAGATTAGGAGAGTTTTATCTGACATTAGGCTTTGTCTTGTGTTGTGTCTTGCAGTGAACATGGATATGCTACTGAAAGACAATGACTTCATGTCAGTATTCCTAGATATGTTAAGGGAGCTGCCATGTCTGTTGGAGATTAACCACCCCCATTACACGAACCAAGCAAAGAGGAAGGCAGCACTGGGGCAATTGTGTGAAATTGTGAAGCAGGTGATCCCCACGGTAGACATCACATATTTGAAGATCTTAATTGGTGGCTTGAGGAGCACTTATCTAAGGGAGCGCAAGAAAGTCCAGGATTCGCAGAGATCCGAAGCAGCAGATGACATCTATGTCCCCAGGATGTTGTACTATGACAGGCTGCATTTTCTGGCAGGCCAGACTGAACCCAGGCCATCCCTCTCCAGTCTTCCTTCCACGCTTCCTTCCCCCCCAGCTGAGGCTTCTGATGCCCAACCTGGGCCTTCCAGGCAACAGCATGCGGAGGAGCCCAGATTGAGCCAGGTATAGCACTCATCTAAATATTTCTGCTTGTCCACTCCCCCTGGAAAGAGAAAGTGGCAGGAGGAGGAGTGCCCTAGAGGAGGCTACCAGAGGACTCTTTTGGAGGGCTACAGAGGTCCTGGGAGCACCACACACCGTGGAGGAGGACATTGCTGCCACCATTGCCTATAAAATGCAGAGGATGGAGGAGGGCCAACAAGCCATGTGTGAGTCGCTCATATTGGAGGCTCTTAACAAAGGTATGAGGGGCCTTATTACAGCTCAGACACACCTTTGCGATGTTCCTCCTCCTCCTCCTGCAGGTCCTCCTCCTCCTCCTGCAGGTCCTCCTCCTCCTTCTCATCCAGGTCCTGCCAGTCCTCCTCCTCCTCCAGGTCCTACTCCTCATCCTGCCACATCTCCAACAGCACAGCCACAGCCCGGAAGGAAGCGTGGAAGGAAGACCAGAAAGTGATGACCCTGGATCCAGTCTGGTCGGCCAAAAAATGCAGCCTCTTGTGGTACCACAGCCTGGGGACACAGATGTCATCTGCTGCTTTCCGGATCTCTGCGACTTTGGGACCAGACTGCCCTCCCTTACATATGGACTCCTCAGGCCACCAATTTTGATGTTCAAGAATTGATGTCTGCCCTGGGGGTCCCAGGCTTCGCTAATTTCTCCTGTTGATCCAGTGTTGCCTTCCTCTTTGTTTGGTTCTGATCCCTTAATAAAGGATTTTTGTTTTGAATTATACTCTCCTATGTGTTTTACTTCAAAAAGGACAGTTTGTTTGTGAGGATTCAGGTACATTTCAAATATACAATGTGAAATGAACAAGGGACACCAACACCAAACAATCTCCTTGAGATTAAATAATACAAGATATCAATGGTGTTGGGGTAACTTGACACACAAAACACACACAAAAATATTCTGGAGTAAAAATAAAAATAACATTGAACAAAGATCAGCCCTGTAAAAAATACAAACATTAAATCTAAAAAAAAAAAGGCTTAAAATCCCACAAAAAAACAAAAACAAAAAAAAAACATTCTGTCAGATGTGTCAACTAATAACAATATATTCAGGGAATCCCAATAAAAAAACAAAAATAAAACTTTGTGAGAAGTGTGTGTGAATATGAGCAGCAAAACTACTTAATTCTTGTCACATTATAAAGAAGAAGGGAGTGCGCTGTATTAAACCATTTTTAACATTGCAGCGTGACGAAAGTGCAGTATTCATTGCAAACGCTAAGTTTACCAGAACGAGCTATTTCGTGCTGGAATTTCTTCTGAGCATGCGTGACACTTTGTGCGTCGGAACAGGCCACACACGGTCGGAATTGACGCGATCGGATTTTGTTGTCAGAAAATTTTATCTCCTGCTCTCCAACTTTGTGTGTCGGAAAATCTGAGGGAAAATGTCCGATGGAGCCCACACACGGTCGGAATTTCCGACAACACAGTCCGATCGGACATTTTCCATCGGAAAATCCGACCGTGTGTACGGGGCTTAAGGGGACCAACCCCCCCCCCCCCCCGTCACTATATTTAAAGGAGTTTTTCATTTATATTGTTTCACTTTAAACATCATTAAAATCACTGTTCCTGAAAAAACAATAATTTTTAAAAACATTTTTTGCATTGGTATATGTCCTCCAGGGCAGTACCCGGACCCCCATACCATTTTATCGGAAATTACTTGCATATAAGCCTTCAAAATGGGGACTTTTGATATCTCATGTTCTGTTCACATAGACTTCAATCGAGTTTGCGGTTCAGGCTGAAGTTTTTCCTGTTTGGGAGTTCTGATGTGAAACGGACAGGAGGGTGTCCGGCCCATTTCTGCTGACTATCAGTGCTGGAGTGAGCACCATTACACCACTTCTTTACTTTGAAATAAAAAAAAAATGGCATGCACATACAGTATAAACTGTATAAGGTTTTTTTTTTTTTTTTCCAGCAGCATCATTATTTGTTTTTAATCGCATTTTTTCCTTCAAAGTTCATAGATTGAATCCAGAAAAACTCAAAGTTTAGTTGAATGAGATGCAAAAGACTGTAGAAATATGAAAAGACCCTGGTGAAATATATTTGTGATTCTTATTTGCTTTTGTGTGTATTTTGATACTGTACAATATGTACGTGTAATACAACATTTATATGAGTATACTAATATTGTTTGGGAATACCAACTGTCATAGGTGAACCAATATATTGCACCTTATATTGCTAAACTGCAGCATTTAGCTATGCAGAGGTATATAGAATATTAATAAGTAATTATGAATTGGTATGGCATGCAGCATTAACAGCCAATTAATACCAAGTAACCAGGTAACAAAAAAAAATTAAAAAATTATAAATAAACATACTTTTAAGGTTTGAAAAAAAAAAAACTGGATTAGTATGTCTAGTGAGCTGGTAAATATTGTGGTTGCTGTGCAAATTTTTCATAGATGTATAGTCTTTATTCACTTGTCCAACTATTGCATTGAATTCTGTAAAGACAAGACAAAAAGTAATAACCTGAGCATTTTTACACATACACTTTAAAACTGTTATTAATAAACATGTAGAAAAAATGCACAGCTTAACATATTGATTGAGACTGCTGTTTGTCAGATTAAAAATGTATATTTAAAGGTGCCATAATGTTGTCTTTGAGCACTTTTATTTTTTAACCCTTTATACCCAATGTAAGAACACTAGTATGCTTTGTGTTTAGGTGATCTTTTCAAAGGTTTCGGAAAATTAAAAAAATAATATTTATAAGTAGAAAAAGACACAAAAATGTTTTCATTTGTTATATATACCGATGACAGCAAGATCCCAGTTCTTACTTTTGTTTCATCAAGACAAGAAAATTTAAAAAAATAATATTTTTTTTCCAGCCTGCAAGAGAATGTGAGGGTTGGCTTCTGTGATTACATAGCATACAGTAATTACACACAGACCTATTAGCATGATGCCTTGAATATAGTGTCATCCTGCCATTCCCCATGGGAAATGTGCACTAAGCCTTTACGTTTTGACAGTAATTACAGTTCAAACACAAAATAGCACTGACTACAACATCTAGTACACACATGATGTATTAGCATCAATTTGTCTTTCAGGTCCATTCAGGGCAGAACAGAATGTTCCAGAAAAAATGCAAGACAGGGAAAGTATCTTGTGTTCTTAAACTAATGTAAAGTATATGTTTGAATGGAACTGTATATATGAGGATTCATTAGGTGGAACACTTTATACAATGTTGAACATCGTAGAAATATATCAATAATTACATATTAGAAAAAATTAGTAGGATGTTTTGTTTAAAAAAATGTATATATATATATATATATATATATATATATACTGAACAATAGCCAATACAATATACAAAAAATATTTTATCATAGACCTAAGGCTCCCAGCAGAATAAACTTACACATAGTAACATTACCATTACCATACTTAAGAGTATGAATTGTTTATATGTACAGGAGCATTGGTTTATATAAAAAAGGTTTTGAATGACAAACTTATATTGCAAACCTCATTTTTTTATTTCAAATTTACCAGATAGTACCATATTCTCAAGTACAACATTTTATGTTTAAATTAAAGCATGTCAATATTCCTACTATTGATTAAATTTTTTTTAAATACTATTAATAAAATGAAAATGTGAACTTTCAAACAACAGCAAATAATGTGTGAATATAACAGGACATTTGTAATGAAAAATGTATTAATTCTACAAATTATTTTTAATGTAGGTTACAAAGAATTGCTGCGATTGGATCTTCCATAGTACACATACCTGAAACTTCTTGATGCCGAGTAAATGTAGAAAAATAAGTTGCCATTTTTGCTAGGAGTAATTGATTGCCAACAGGGACTGGCTTTTTGTCAGCTTCACTCTCGTGAAAAAAGCCTGATTTACTCGTCATGGCCTGCAGAGAGACGCTACCTCTGTTCAGAAACACATAAGAATGTGCTGTTCTTTTTGGACAAATGATTGATTCCTGTGTAATACTCCTAAGTGGAAGATGTATTGGTGTCCAAAGGCATAAACGGATCAAAGAGACAGGGTCTTTAGCCATAATTGGGCCACCCTGCATCAGGTGAACTGTGCTGCTTATGGGCCAAATGTGAATGTCACATTAGGTATTTGTTAAGTAAAAATAATCATAGCTTTGAGTACATGACTTGTTTAGAACACAGGCTCTTACTTAGCTACAGTACACATCTCTCAGAAATGATCAGCAGCCAAACTCTAGTTAAATGATTTACTGTGACAATAATTGCTTTAGATAATGAAACAAAAAGTGTCATTTTTTTAACATAGTTTGGAGTTTTCAAGGTGAAGCAAGGTAAGTTTGACATAGTAAAATTATGACATGTGGATTTAAGCTGCATTTTTGGAATTTAATTGACAAAATAATAGCTCAACTGCATCTCTTCACAAACAAGCACAAGACAGCACACTTGCTCAAAGGTTCAGAATTAGTTTTATTCTCTATCTGTAATATATTTTGTCTATTCTATGTAAAGTGTCAGCTAACTGGCTTGTTAAAGTATATCTAAAACCAAGAAACAAATGTTATAGACTTCAGCTTTCTAGTCCTTATATCTAGTTTGCTGCATTCGTTTTTTTTTGTTTGTTTGTTTTTTTTTTTATTTTCACCTGGTGTTTTCACTATTTCACTATATTATGCAAAATTGGTTGCATTTTCTTTATTAAGGTTATGTTAGGTTATGTAAGGTTAGAAAAAAACAAATTTTTTGTAAAACATTTATGCAACTCGCACACCCCATATATTTACTTAAAAATATAATTGACAAGGTCTACTAATTTCAATGATATCACATCGTTGTGATTTTTATGTAATGTTAATGTAGGGGAATGGGAAAGCTCAAAGTGAACCTATGTGCTTTACTACTAGGAAAGCTTTATTCCACTTTCAGCACTACATTACAGGGTGATACAAGTGGGTTGGGTCAATTTTTGGAGTAACATAAAGACATTAGGATAAGATTAGGTCATATTTACAAGGACACAAATATACATGATGCCCACTTTTTCACAGGTTTGTCATGCAGATTATCCAGCATCTTTGTTCTGACCTGGGGATTAATCTGGGCAGAGGTTATTTTTTTTTTTTTTTTAGAATCTATCTATCTATCTATCTATCTATCTATCTATCTATCTATCTATCTATCTATCTATCTATCTATCTATCTATCTATCTATCTATCTATCTATCTATCTATCTATCTATCTATCTATCTATCTATCTATCTATCTATCTATCTATCTATCTCTATGGGGTGGTGTCTGTAGTAGTATCAGATACCCAGGAGTTGATTAGAGGACTTCCTTGTAAGGGTTTATATGTCTGTGTAGGGTTTTGGCATCACTGAGATTATTGCAGAGAGAGTATCTGTTCACATTTTATAGCCCTCTAGAATGATATTGAACATTTTTGTTAGGAGTGGGCCAAACAGGTCAACAAATGTCTTATAGTAATTGGTAGTAAAGCTATAGAGAACTAGGAGCTTATGGGCTATCAGTTGTTTAATGGGTTGGACAACCTCGTTAGAGGTGATAGGTTGTTTAAGCATAGAACTAGAAGCCTTAGTAAGAGAAGGGAAAGAAATATCAGCAAATATTTCTTCAGCATGGGCTGCCAATAAATTGTCAGAACCGGCATATAATTTAGATAATTGGGAATGCAACTCAGGCAGACTTTTTATTAGGTTGCTGATGAGGCCTGAGGTTCCTGGCCTGAGCCTGATGGATTTGTGTTCTGAGACAAGAAACTTGAGTCTACGGGCTAGCAAGGTATCTTGTTCATTGCCTTTCATGTACAAAACATATGCCTAACCCTTCTAAATTGTTTCTTTCTCTTCTGTGAAGAGCAAATTAAGTTCAAGCTGAGTTTTTTTCTACAGCTTGTTGACTCATTTTGGTGGAAGGTGGATTTTAGACTTTGCATGAGATGCTGGGGCCTGGAATCCAATACATCTGCAAGGGTGTTGGATAAATTGTATTCTCTAGGCACCATAGCTCTTGAAAATAATGGTGATCAGCAGCACAGGCTGCAGAGAAGGTATACAGGTATATAATATATCTTCTTTAAAGGTAAACCTTATTTTTTAACTTAGCAGCAGGGTTGCTTTAACCCTTTTGCTGCCAGGCCCTGCGCTCCATTTCTAAACTCGGGTAGCCAGGCCATTTTTGCCATTTTTCCATTGCTTTTTTATTTTTCCCTTACAGCTTAAAGAGTTTGTTAAAGACTTCTTAAACCATACATTTTCTGAAAGCATAGAACCAGTAGAATTAAAGGACGGTGCTACTGATTTTTTAGGCCCTGTTATATTTATGCAAAAAACAATATTTTCACTATAAATAGTGAAAGTCAATAGTGGATATATACATGGAAAAATTTACAAAATTCCTGTTAAATTCCTACTACAGTGTCTTGAAAAAGTATTCATACTCCTTGAAATTTTCCACATTTTGTCATGTTACAACCAAAATCCTAAATGTATTTTACTGGGATTTTATGTGATAGACCAACACAAAGTGGAAATTAAAATGATAAATGTTTTTCAATTTTTTTTTACAAATAAATATCTGAAAAGTGTGGTGTGCATTTGTATTCAGCCCCCTTTACTCTGATACCCCTAACTAAAATCTAGTGGAACCAATTACCTTCAGAAGTCACCTGATTAGAAAATAGAGTCCACCTGTGTGTAATTTAATCTCAGTATAAATACAGCTGTTCTGTGAACTCCTTGGAGGTTTGTTAGAGAACCTTAGTGAACAAACAGCATTATGAAGGCCAATATAATAAAATATCCCAAGCATTGAACATCTCACAAGGCACTGTTCAATCCATATCCATCATCCATCAATGGAAAGAGTATGGCACAATTGCAAACCTACCAAGACATGGCCACCCACCTAAACTGACAGGCAAGGAGAGCATTAATTGGAGAAGCAGCCAAGAGGCCCATGGTAACTCTCGAGGAGCTGCAGAGATCCACAGCTCAGGTGGGAGATTCTGTCCACAGGACACCTATTAGTCGTGCACTCCACAAATCTGACCTTTATGGAAGAGTGGCAAGAAGAAAGAAGTCCCGTTTGCAGTTTGTGAGAAGCCATGTGGGGGCACAGCAAACATGTGGAAGAAGGTGCTCTGGTCAGATGAGACCAAAATGTAACTTTTTGTCCTAAAAGCAAAACGCTATGTGTGGCAGAAAAACTAACCCTGCACATCACCCTGAACAAACCATCCCCACCATGAAACATGGTGGTGGCAGCATCATGTTGTGCAGATGCTTTTCTTCAGCAGGGCCAATGAAGCTGGTCAGAGTTGATGGGAAGATTTATGTAGCCAAATACAGGGTAATCTTAGAAGAAAACCTGTTAGAGTCTTGAGACTGGGGTGGAGGTTCACCTTCCAGCAGGACAACGACCCTAAACATACAGCCAGACCTGCAATGGAATGGTTTAGATCAAAGCATATTCATGTGTTAAAATGGCCCAGTCAAAGTCCAGACCTAAATCCAATTGAGAATCTGTGGCAAGACTTGAAAATTGCTGTTCACAGATGCTCTCCATCCAATCTGACAGAGCTTGAGCTATTTTGTAAAGAAGAATGGGCAAAAATGCCACTCTTTAGATGTGCAAAGCTGGTAGAGACATCCCCAAAAAGACTTGCAGCTGTAATTGCAGCTGGAAAGGTGGTGCTACAAATGATTGACGTGGGGGGGGGGGGGTGGATACAGATGCATGCCAGACTTTTCACATATTTATTTGTAAAAAAATTGGAAAAACATTTATCATTTTCCTTCCACTTCACAATTATGTGCCACTTTGTGTTGGTCTATCACTTAAAATCCCGATAAAATACATTTACGTTTTTGGTTGTTACATGACATTTGGGAAATTTCAAGGGGTATGAATACTTTTTCAAAGCACTGTAAATATAAAAGTTTAAACTGTATTGAGTTAATAAAGAACAAATATTTGTACATTTTAAATTGTGCCTGTGATGGAGGGCTTGGCCAAATAGTGCCTCCTGCTCTCCAAACCCTTCCAGCAGACCAAGAGCTAATAGCAGCCCTTTTACCCCAAGCATCGTACACAGACACAATGTTGGGGTAAAACCAAAGGAATAACTCTTTATTAAATATCAGATACATACATTATACCCCCCAGGAGGACTTTCCCCTCTTGGGGAAATTAGCATATCAATGCTGAACATAAACAGTAATCTAATTAAACAGTAAGCTAATTAACAGCTAGTCACTAGGGATAGGCGAATGGTTCAACCCCGACGAACACCCTGCAATGCACCGAGCGTTGTGCAGTGCATTCTGCGCCCTGATTGGGCAAAACTTTGTCCAATCAGAGTGCAGTGTACGCTGGTTGTTAAGGAGCAGGGCTGAGAAAAGCTGTCCGCAGCGTCCTTAACAACCCATGAGTCTTCAGCTGTCAATGGGCTTCCCCGCTGACAGCTGAATAAAAACAGAAGTGCCGGTAAAAAAATAAAGAACAAAATGGCGTGGGGTCCCTACCAGACCCTAATCTGGCATGCAGCCCGGCATGTCAGGAAAGGGGAGGGGACAAGCGAATTCCCCCTCCTGAACCATATCAGGCCACATGCCCTCAACATCGAGGGGTGCTTTGGGGCATCGAGGGACACAATTTTTTAATAAAGGACTTGTCAAAATGTTTCTTGTGGTTACTACTTTTTGACACTTTTTTGGTGAATGGGTAGGGAAATGATGTACCCGATACCTATTCACATGAGGGCTTCCAGATTCCGATAAGCCCCCCGCCCGCAGACCTCGACAACCACAGCCTAGGGTTGTCTGGGAGAGGCCCTTGTCCCCATAAACCTGGGGGCCTTATGCCCGGTGGTTGTGGGGGTCTGCAGGTGGGGGCTTATCAGAATCTGGAAGCCCCCTTTAAAAAGGGGGCCCCCAGATCCCGTGCCCCCATATGAATAGATGTAGGGTACATTGTACCCCTACCCATTCACTAAAAAAAGTGTCAAAAAAGTAAAAATGACAGGAGACAGTTTGGGACAATTTCTTTATTTAAAAAAAAAAGAGTCCCGCAATGTTCATCCATCTTCAATCAAGGCGTCCCACCGACTGCCATGCTTTTGATTTGACAGCTCTTATGTAGCCAAGGGCGGGGCTACCTGCTGATTTAACCAAGTGACCCTGTCCCTTCTGATTTCATGTGACATCAGCGAGGGCAGGGTCACCCGTTTACTTTTTTGACACTTCCAATGTACCCCATACCCATTCACATAGGTGGGAGGGGCGGGATCTGGGGGCCCCCTTATTAAAGGGGGCTTCCAAATTCTGATAAGCCCCTTGCCCGCAGACCCCCACAACCACCGGGCAAGGGATGTGGAGATAAGGCCCTTGTCCCCATCAACATGGGGACAAGGTGCTTTGGGGGGCCCGAAAGCACCCTCCCCATGTTGAGGGCATGTGGCCTGGTACGGTTCAGGAGGGGGGAGGGCTGCTCTCTGGCCCCCCCTTTTCCTGCGGCCTGCCAGGTTGTGTGCTCGCATAAGGGTCTGGTATGGATTTTGGGGGACCTCCATGCCATTTTTTTAATTTTGGCGTGGTTCCCCTTAAAATCTATACCAGACCTGAAGGGCCTGGTATGGATTTCGGGGGGACTCACACACCATTTTTTTTTTTTTTTTACATTTTGGCACAGGGTTCTCCTTAACCACTTCAATACACTATATTATATATACTACACCAGCCCTCAAATTTTCAACTTGCCTACTCGCATTTTGTGAGTGGAAAATGAGGGCTGGCGAAGAGCTGGGCTGCCTGGGAGCGGGGGGGCGAACACTACCGGTGGGTGGGTTTGATCGTGAGCTGTTCTCCCAGCGATCGTCCTGGGGGAAGAGAGCATGGAGGAAGAGGAGAGCTGCGGGATCACAGAGCACGGATAGCACACTGTTACAGCTTACATTACAATTGTCTCCGCTCTGCTCACTATCACACACAGCCCCACATCCTCCTGACCTGCGCCTGTGATAGACAGAACATGGTTCCAATGCTGGGATGTATTCTGTCTATCACAGGCTCTGGGTCAGGAGGAGGCGGGGCTGTGTGTGACGGTGAGCAGAGCGGAGGCAATTGTAATGTAAGCTGTAACAGCGTGCTATCCACTTAGGTACATTGTACCCCTACCCATTTACCAAAAAAAGTGTCAAAAAGTAAGGAAAACAGGAAATCCTTTATTAAAAAAGAAAAAAAAGTGGACGTCGATGTAAATCCACCATCTATCACAAAAAATAGAAAAAAATGGAAAAAGCTTCCGCCGCCATGGGAGGCTACCCGCCGTATGCGCTCTCTTCGCTTTGACAGCTCTTCTATAGGCAAGGGGCGGGGCCACCAGGTTACATCACTTGATAGCACTGCCCCCTTCTGACATCACATGACGCCAGAAGGGGTGGTGCCACCAGGTGTTGTAACTGGGTGGCCCGTCCCTTGCCTATTTAAGAGCAAAACACCCACCCCCTCATGTTGAGAGCATGTGGCCTGGTATGGTTCAGGAGGGGAGTAGCGCTCACTTGTCCCCCCTTTTCCTAAACTACCGGGCTGCATGATCATACAAGAGTCTGGTATGGATTTTGAGGGGACCCCAAGCCATTTTTTTTTTAAATGTTGGCGTGGGGTTCCCCTTGAAATCCATACCAGACCCAAAGGGCCACATTTGTTGCTGGCAGGAATAGATGTGGACAAGGAGGCAGGTTTATCCACTCTGGCAACTGCAGGGGACTGCACACTTGTCTCTGCTTGCATGACAGAGGATGAGAAGGATGAGGAAGGTTTAGAAAGCCAGTCCACCACCTCCTCTGCATGCTGTGCCTGGATAGCACGGGCAAACTCACTAAACAGAGGAAATGATGCCCTGCCTGAGGACTGATCACCACATCCACCTTTGCCTGTGGACACATTTGTTGCTGGCACCCTTACAGTGCCAAGGGAACATCTGCCTCTCCTTGCTGTCCTCCTAGACATTATTGGGAGGGAGGGGCAGTGCTTATAAGCAAATGTAAAGAAGAAGTGGAAATCTGTACGTTGATGCACTTTAATCAATGTAAAGTGGAGTTTGGTGCACTTTAGTTTGAGTACTCACACTACACAGACACACTCCACGGATACACTATAAAATACTGCAATGTAATGCACCAAACGTACAGTGACACACAGAACTATATGGTATTAACCACTTCCTTACTAGGCCAATTCTGACACTTCTCTCCTACATGTAAAAATCATCATTTTTTTGCTAGAAAATTACATAGAACCCCCAAACATTATATATGTTTTTTTAGCAAAGACCCTAGAGAATACAATGGCGGTTGTTGCAACTTTTTATCTCACACGGTATTTGCGCAGGAATTTTTCGAGCGCGTTTTTTGGGGGAAAAAGACAGTTTTGTGTTTTAAAAAAAAACAAAACAGTAAAGTTAGCCCAATGTTTTTGCATAATGTGAAAGATGAAGTTACGCTGAGTAAATAGACACCTAACATGTCACGCTTCAAAATTGCACACGCTCGTAGAATGGCGCCAATGTTCGGTACTTAAAAATCCCCATAGGTGACGCTTGAAATTTTTTTACTGGTTACATGTTTTGAGTTACAGAGGAGGTCTAGTGACAAAATGATTGCTCGCGCTCCAATGTTCACGGCGATACCTCACATGTATGGTTTGAACACCGTTCAAACTTACGTATGCGTTCGCTTCTGCATGCGAGCACACGGGGACAGCGG
This sequence comes from Aquarana catesbeiana, assembly GCF_042186555.1. NCBI lineage: Eukaryota > Metazoa > Chordata > Amphibia > Anura > Ranidae > Aquarana > Aquarana catesbeiana. The sequence continues at coordinate 586,456,024 of NC_133324.1, read as the reverse complement.
CGCTTTAAAAAATTTTTTTTTATTGATAATTATATTTTGTTTTTTTTTATTTTGACACTTTTTTGAAAAAAAAATTTTTAGATCACTTTTATTCCTATTGAAAAGGAATGTAAACATCCCTTGTAATAGGAATATAACATGACAGGTCCTCTTAATAGCGAGATATGGGGTCAATAAGACCCCATATCTCACCACTAGGCTGGGAAGCCTGAAATTAAAAAAAAAAATAAAACAATCACCGCTTCCCAGCCAAAGCAGCGCCGTTTTTTTTAATGGAGAGGCCGGACGTGACGTCATAACATCGCGCCTGGCCTCCGATGATCATAGAGACTCCGGCGACCATCTGATCCGCTGGAAATCTCTATGATCTACATCCGGCGCCGGCGGATCCTGTGTCCAACTCACCGATCATAACGGTGAATCGGAGCAAGCACCGGATGGCGGCGGGAGGGGGGGTGTCCCCTCTCGCCTCCCATAGGAACGATTAAGCAGTGGAATGGCCGCTATGATCATTCCTATGGTGTAGAGATTCGGCGGCTGAAACCAGCAATATCTGAATGATGTCTGTAACTACAGGCATCATTCAGATATACCCGCCCAAAGCCCAGGATGTCATATGATGTGTGCGGGCGGGAAGTGGTTAAACTTGCAGTAATGCACACAGAAGTAAATGGTGTTAAACTTGCAGTAACGCACACAGAAGTAAAAGGAATTAAACTTGCAGTAATGCACAAAACTACATGGCCTTAAACTGGCAGTAACGCACACAGAACTATATGGTGTTAAACTGTCAGTAACGCACACAGAACTATATGGCGTTAAACTGGCAGTAACGCTCACAGAACTATATGGCGTTAACAGACAGTAACGCACACAGAACTATATGGCGTTAAACTGGCAGTAACGCACACAGAACTACATGGCGTTAAACTGGCAGTTAAGCACATAGAAGTAAATGGCGTTAAACTTGCAGTAACGCACACAACTATATGGCGTTAAACTGTCAGTAACACACACAAAACTATATGGCGTTAAATTGTCAGTAACATACACAAAACTATATGGCGTTAAACTGGCAGTAACGCATATAGAACTATATGGCGTTAAACTGGCAGTAACACACACAGAAGTAAATTGTGTTAAACTTGCAGTAACGCACAAAACTATATGGCATTAATCTGACAGTAACGCACACAGAACTATATGGCGTTAAACTGGCAGTAACGCACACAAAACTATATGGTGTTAAACTGGCAGTAATGCACACAAAACTATATGGCGTTAAACTGGCAGTAACACACACAGAAGTTAATGGCGTTAAACGTGCAGTAATGCACAAAACTATATGGCGTTAAACTGGCAGTAACACACACAGAAGTTAATGGCGTTAAACGTGCAGTAATGCACAAAACTGTATGGCGTTAAACTGGCAGTAACGCACAAAAAACTATATGGTGTTAACCACTTGCCACCTGCCATATAGCAAAATGACAGGGGCAAAGTGGTTTCAACATCCTGACCGGACATCATATGACGTCTTCAGGATATTAAGCTGCTGCACGCAAACATCAGTTTGACACACCGCAACTCTGATTTAGATAAAGAGTCCCTGACGGAGACTCTTTACCACGTGATCAGCTATGTCCAATCACGGCTGATCACGATGTAAACAGGAAGAGCTGGTGATTGGCTTTTCCTCACTCGCATCTGTCAGACACGAGTAGAGGAGAGCCAATTGGCTGCTCCTCTAATGGGGGGGTCTGCGATGATTGATTATCAGTGCAGCCCCCCAGGATGCCCATACTGGACCACCAGGGATGCCACTAGGACCACCAGGGATTTCACCACCAGGTATGCCACCCTAGACCACAGGAATGCCAATCAGTGCCCTCAATGGATGCCAATCAGTGCCCACAATGGGCATCGCTGATTGGTAGGCATTATTGTTTGGCACTGATTGGCATCCATCAGTACCATACATTACAGTACATCAATGCCACCTATCAGTGCCCATCCATGCCCATCCGTACCGCCTATCAGTGCCTATCCATGCTGCCTATCAGTGCCCATCTGTGCCGCATATCAGTGCCACCTAACAGTGCCCATCAGTGCCGCCTATCAGTGCCCCATCAGTGCCGCATATTAGTGCCTATCATCAGGGCCCATCAATGCCACCTCATCAGTGCCACCTCATTCGTGCCACCTCCTCAGTGCCCATCAGTGCTGCCTTATCAGTGCCCATCAGTGCAGCCCCATCAGTGCCCATCAGTGAAGGAGAAAACTTACTTATTTACAAAGTTTTGTAACTGAAACAAAAAAAAACATTTTTTTTCAAAATTTTTGGTCTTTTCTTAATTTGTTTAGCAGAAAATAAAAATCCCAGAGGTGATCAAATACCACCAAAAGAAAGATCTATTTGTGGGAACAAAATGATAAAAATTTAGTTTGGGTACAGTGTAGCATGACCGCGCAATTGTCATTCAAAATGCAACAGCGCTGAAAGCTGAAAATTGGTCTGGATAGGAAGGTGTATAAGTCTGGATAGGAAGGTGTATAAGTGCCCTGTATTGAAGTGGTTAAACTGGCAGTAACACACACAAAACTATATGGTGTTAGACTGGGAGTAACAGATATGTAAGTAAATGGCATTAAACTTGCAGTGACGCACAAAACTATATGGCGTTAAACTTGCAGTAATGCACAAAACTATATGGCGTTAAACTTGCAGTAACGCACAAAACTATATGGCGTTAAACTGGCAGTAACACACAAAAAAATTATATGGCGTTAAACTGGCAGTAATGCACACAGAACTATATGGCGTTAAACTGGTATTAATGCACACAAAACTATATGGCGTTAGGCTTGCAGTAACGCACACAGAACTATATGGTGTCAAATTGGCAGTAACGCACAAAACTATATGGTGTTAAACTGGCAGTAACACACACAGAACTATATGACGTTAAACTGACAGTAATGCACAAAACTATATGGTGTTAAACTGGCAGTAATGCACAAAAGACTATATGGCGTTAAACTGGCAGTAATGCACACAAAACTGTATGGCATTAAACTTGCAGTAATGCACAAAACTATATGGCGCTAAACTGGCAGTAACACAATCAAATAGACAGTGTTCGACCGTCACATCACTGACACTATCTGAACTGTCCCTACTCTAGCTATACACTAATGTAAGGATTACTGACATGGTCTCACTGCACTACACCGAAACTATCTGAGCTGTCCCTACTCTAGCTGCACACTATGCAAACCTGAATGATGGTTGTCCTCACTACACTCACACAATCCCCAGACTGACTTTAAACTAATATTCTACACTGACAATTAAAGCAAAATAGCACAGTATAGCACACAAACTAACTAATAGCACTGAACAGAGCCCTGTTCTATCTCTCTAGATGCCGAAATAACACTGAAAATGGCTGTTTTTGAAAGAATACTTTTATACTGTGGGGCAGGAATGAGCCATGATTTGATAAAGTCATGATGACAGTGTCCAATCATGACTCTGACAGTGCTCTGTGCCCTGATTGGCTGAAGATTTCACTGTTTCAGCCAATCCGGGCTTTCAATGCACTGTTAAATGCCGTAATGCATTTTGGTCGGTTCGGGGGGGGGCGAACAAATGGTCGAACGACCCGTTTGTTAGGATGTTCGCCGAACGTATGAAAAACTTATGTTCAGACCGAACCGTTTTCCCATCCCTAATCTGCACTAAGGGGGAGCTCTACTGGGGAGTAGATCTGCACTGGAGGTTATGCGCTTCTGGCACTCTGTACAGTAGGCAGTACTGACCCCTGCACTTTATACACTTTACTGTGTGTTTCAAACTCATACATACCACTGTAGTCTTCATTAGATTATATGTAATGGAAAAATTTCACGTATACACATTTTTATGGTGGGATTTATACTGTATATGTCTGTTAGACTTCTGCTTGTGACACAATACATTTTTTGGGTGCAAGGACTGTTGTATAAGCTACTGCATATACTGTAAATTGTCTCAAGTTTTAACCCCCCCCACTGTTAGCATAATTTAGTTAGACCTACAATTTATCCCAATGTACTTTGTGCACCATCTAATTGTTTTCCCCAGGGTTCCCAGGACTTTTGCTTCTGGTTGTCAAGGTGCTGAGTATGCTTTCAACAGAGTTATGCCCCATACACAAGGTCGGATTTTCCGACGGAAAACGTTCAATAGGAGCTTGTTGACAGAAATTCTGACGTGTGTAGGCTCCATCGGACATTTTCCATCGGAATTTCCGTCACACAAAATTTGAGATCTGGATCTCAAATTTTCCAACAACAAAATCCGTTGTTGTAAATTCCGATCGTATGTACACAATTCTGACGCACAAAGTTCCACACCAAGGTAACAAAGACATTTATTATTAATATTATTATTATTATACAGGATTTATTTAGCACCAACAGTTTATGCAGCGCTTTACAACATAAGGGTAGACAGTACAATTACAATACAGTTTAATACAGTAGGAATCAGAAGGCCCTGCTTGTTAGAGCTTACAAGCTAATGCCCCATACACACGGTCGGATTTTCCGACGGAAAATGTTCGATGGGAGCTTTTTGTCGGAAATTACGACCGTGTGTAGGCTCCATCAGATATTTTACATCGGAATTTCCGACACACAAAATTTGAGATCTGGCTCTCAAATTTTCCGACAACAAAATCCGTTCTTGTAAATTCCGATCATGTGTACACGATTCCGATGCACAAAGTTCCACGCATGCTCAGAATCAATTACGAAACGGAAGCGCTCGGTCTGGTAAAACTAGTGTTTGTAATGGAGATAGCACATTCGTCACACTGCAAATTTTTAAATCTTCTAATGCAGCGCATTCTCTTCTTCTTTAGAATGCTAGAATAATGAAGTTGTTTTGCTGCTCATATTCACACAGAGTTCTGAAAAAATTATTTCTTTATTGTTTCTCGTTATCTCCAGAATATTTAATTTTATGCTTTTCGTCAGATCTCCATAATAATGTATTTAATTTTTATTTATAGTGTTTTTTTTTATCCAGATCTTGTTTTTTTTTTAATTCTAGTGCTCTCAATAATATTGGTCACCACAACACCATTATTATCTTGTATTTTTTTAACCTCACGGAGGTTGGTTTGTGTTGGTGTCCCTTGTTAACTTGACCTTGTATTTTGGAAATGTACCTGCCTACTCACAAACAAACTGTCCTTTTTGAAGTAAAACACGTAGGCAAGTATTTGTGAATACAAAATAGCCATTTATTATGGGTCATAATAAAATAAAGAGGAAGGCAACCCTGGAGAAACTTGTGAAATTGGCAAAGCCTTTGTACCCCAGGGCACACATCAACTATTTTACACCCAAAATTGGTAGCATGAGGAGTCCATATAATAGTGAGCACAATCCGGTCCCGGACTACAAGAGATCAGGAACAGCAGCAGGTGACATATATGTCCCCAGGCTGTGGTCATACAACAGCCTGCGTCTTTTGTCAGACCAGACTGAACCCAGGCCATCACTTTCTTGTCTTACTTCCACTCTTTCTTCCAGGCTTCCTTCCAGGCTTGTGGCTGTGGTGTTGGAGGTGTGGCAAGGGGTGGAGGAGGAGGATGGTTTAACTCACACAGGTGTGTTTTGGTTGTGAGTTGGCCCCTCAACTCCTTATTTAGGATCGTATACATAATTTTCTCACACAAGAGGAGTTGGCCCTCCTCCACTTCCTGCATTTTGCTGGCAGTCATGCAGCCAAAGGCCTCTTGAGGAGTGGGGGTGGCTTTGAGGGCCACCTTAGCCTTCCGAATCAGCCCAAGCACTGCCTCCTGCACATTATTCCTCTTCCTGGGCCTTTGGTTGGAAGGCGGAGGGGAGGGACCTGGGATTCTGTCAGGCTACTACTGGGTCGGCCACCTCCTGGCTGCCACTTACCCCTGCCACCTCCTGGCTGCCAAATTCTACAGCCTCCTCCTGGCTGCCACATTCCACAGCCTCCTTCTGGCTGCCACATTCCACACCCTCCTCCTGGCTGAGGCTTTCCTGTGTATGAAAAAAGAACAGTTTTTTTTTTTTTGTTCATCAATCACACACAATTTTCAGCTCATGACTGTTGCAAATTGAATGTTAACTAATAGAAAAGACTATCATTCTGACCCCAGCATTTTTCATTCTTGTCCCAAACATTTTTGGCCACTACTGTCTATTGATATGTAAAACACTTTATTAAATCATCAATTAGTGATCAATAATAACATTTAGTTAACATTGTTAATTTAACGACTCAAGCTCCTCCATTTCTTCTTCCTGGCTGAAAGGCCCAGGTTGGACATCATAAGCTTCAGCTGGGGTGGAAGGAAGAGTGGAAGGAAGAGTGGAGAGTGATTGCCTGACTTCAGTCTGGTCTGACAGAAACTGCAGTCTCTCATAGTACCACAGCCTGGGGACATAAATGGCATCTGCTGCTGCTCCTGATCTCATGGAATCCTGGATCTTATTGCTCTCCCTATTATAAGTGCTCCTCAGGCAACCAATTTAGTCTTTTAAATAGGTGATGTTTGCCGTGGGGATCACCGGCTTCACCAACTGCAGCAGTTTCTCCAGCGCTGCCTGCCTTTTTTGTGTATGATTATAATGCGGATGTTTCACCTGCCACAGACAGGCAACTTCCTGTACTTGTCTATGAATAGGGGGAGGAAGTTGTGATCATTGAAGCCACCAATTTTCTCTGCAAGACACAACACAAGACAAACGCTAATGTCAGGCTAAACTCTCCTAATCTTGTTCCAATATAGGCCTCAACCTATAAGCAGTATAGACCACTGATGCCCCAAGTTTAAATTGTACCTTCATTCTAACTATCGGTGCTTCTGATACTCCTTCCTCCATTCACAGATCTTAAGTACGACGCACGTGTGTTACGCTTTATATACACTGCACATGCATGAAACTCTGCCCGCCCCTGATGTTCTTTCTAGTCTATTCCCCGCCCCTTGTCTTTCGGCACAGTGGGAGAGCACAACGATGACAGCAACAATGAAAGCCAGGAGCCACAAACATCCCGATTCTGGAGGAGATTTAAGGCCTCAAATGGTGGAGATGATGGACATCATGAAGAGGGCCAACTATGATGGGAAGCATGGACCGTACCCAAACCCAAATGTGAGAAAGGCCAAGATCATGACTAAAGAGTCTGCACCGGAATTTTGGGGTACAGCGATCCAAGGATCAGCTGAGGAAACGATGGTCAGACCTGAAATTGAGGGAGCACGATCAGTACAGAAGGATCAAGAGAGTTCTTCAAAAAAGTAAGCTGTTGTCAAGTAAGTTTTTGCCATGTGTTCCTATTATTATTATTACTTGCATGCTGCTCCATGTGCTTTTCTTTACTGTTGTACAGTTTAAAATGGCAATTTTCAAGTTCGTGGTCACAGTAATCGTTCGTAGTAAACATTGTTCACCCACTAATACAATGTTTGGGGCAGATCCAGGTTAACTACATTTATTCATGCATATTTGTATTAAAAGAAGTTTAGTACATTGTTGTCTAGATTGGTTTGTAACTAGAATGAAATGCAAACTTGATTCAGTGTAAGGAGAGGACACTCAGCAGCTGTTTACAAATCTGGACGCAGGAGCATTAGTGTGGGACACCAGAACAAACTTTTTAGGGTGTCCCACACAGGTGCTCCAGAGGATACTAGGGGTGTCTCCAAGTATGAAAATTGTACAAAAAAGGTAAGTATTCCAGATTTAGAGAGGGGAAAAAAATGTCCTCAGCTTGGAACTCTGCCCAAAAAGACAATTGTACGACACTTCCAATCAATGTTTCAGATTCCTATTTCTGCCCTCAAATATCTGTGTGCTAACTATACTTTTTTTTCACATAGGGGAGAAAAGACTTGGGACATCTGAGGACACCAGGGACCCAAAACCTCCTAAAGAAGGGGAAATACCACCAACACAACCAGAGGATGTGGAAGGAGATGTTTATGAAGTTGGGGAAATAGTGACCACAACAGGTGAGTGTCTGAGACCACAGCTTCAGGTAATAGATATATGCATGCATATTTTTAATACATGGTGTCTTTTTGAATTTTAGGTGATGTGGATGTTGTGGAAGAAGAAACTCTTTTCACAAGTGCAAGTGCACACATCCTCATCGGCGAGATCATGTGCAATCAGGATTTACAGAAGATCAAGGAAGACATCAATGATGTTGAAAAAAGACTCAAAAACATCATTGATGTTTTAGGTAGAATCTAAAACACTCCAAAATTCTTCAATTTGTTGAGATTTTGAAGATGCACACAGTGTGTCAACATGTGCTATCTGCCATCACGGGATATCAAGGTACGCGTTTTGTGGATGCAACCCCTTCCTCACAACTAAAGTAGCTGAGAGGAAGGGGTTGTACCCCCAAAACACGTCCAGATCAGAAGTGAAATACCCATTTTGACTCTCAATTTGTGTGTATCTTCAAAATTTGGCTTTCACAGGGGTGACATCACCCCATCTGATGAAGGCAATATCAACACAGTTTGGACATACTAATGTCTAATATTGCCTTCAAATTATCAAAGTTGAACTTTGTAAGTTCCTGAGTTCTGTATTGGTTTATGGTTTTAAACATGCCTGTTTAACACAAAAAAAGGCTATTTGTACTGTCAAACGCAAAAATGTTATTCCAAAAATATGTTGGTTTGTTCAAAAACTCATTTTCTAAAGCACATGTGAATGTGCACAGAGTAAAAAATTTTAAAATCAACAATGTGTGGCTTCTTCTTTCAATGCTCAATAGCAGTTTTGGTACTAAGTTGGTGTTTACAGTGGCAATGGGGGCTATTTACTAAAGGCAAGTCCACTTTGCACTACAAGTGCACTTTCAGTGCAGTTTCAAGTGCACTTTTGCAGTGCATTTGGAGTGCAAAGTGGATTTTCCTTTAGTAAATAACTCCCACAGGGCTTTATAATTTGCCACAATCACCCCATTTTCTTGACTCCCAAAAATTCATTCATGGTGCTGAAAATGATAAACCTTTTTATCATTAATGCATTACATACATTAACAACAAAAACAAGGTGTGTGTGTAGCAGATCCACAACATAATAGTTCGCTGAAGAAGAAATTGTCACCTCATGTATCAAATAAATTATGTTTGCATTATTGAAGAAAATGACCAAAAAGAAAAGCCCATTGGAGAACCTAGGAGACAGCTAAAAGAAACACAAGCATTATATCAAAGGAAATATTATTTCAGTTTAACTTTAGCTGAATGCATAAATAATGTGTGTTACTTTGGCCAGCACCTCCTTACTTACACTATTTTCAGCCCACTGGACAGGTAAGAAGTGTCATAATAAAATAAAAATAATACACACTGTCCAAATTGACACACTTTTGACATTCTGCAATTACCTATCAAGATAGCAGGATAACAAAACTTTAAACAGTACCATATGAAAGTATTCAGGCAGGCCCTTTCACTACATGCTTTGGTGAATTCATCCATAAATATGAACACAAAAGAGGTAAATATAGTGTGTATGGGTTTGGCAAATTCAGCAGTTAGAGGATTGGTATCGGTTGGGCGGAGAGAGGGTTCCAAATGATTTTGGGACCCCAAAAAAAGCCTCTGGCACTCTGCATGAATTTAAGCAGACAAATAACATGTAAACACATTTTAGGGGGTGTTTAGGGTAAAGCAGTGCTATGGAGCTGACAAAATACATTGTAAAGTGACTAGGCTAGGTGGGTATGGGCCCAGGATAGCATGCTGGGAAGGTTAGTGAAGACAAATATGCATTAAGGACAAAAAAGTAAGTTTAAAAACTTCCAGCATGCATGAGGACAAAGGGGACATTCACAGCATATTACAATCATGGTAATTGGGGAATGATGAAAGACATACAATACATTAGCAAACATTAAATACATAGAATGTGATGTTAAAGGAGAAATCTTACCTTAATATAGTCCTTCTGCAGGACCTGTATGATGGCAGAACAGGTCTCTGGAATAATGATCCCCGGGGCCTGGTGGAGATGCCTGTTGAGAACTTGATGTCCTGCAGACTTCTCCCTGTCACTAATTACCGCAACGGGTAACGTGGCGACTAGCCTCTGCTCAGGAGTGATGGCTTGCAGCATGCAGGTTTCCTGCTTGATAATATAAGGGGACAGTAAAGCCAACAGATGGTGAAAAACGGGGTCCGTCATCCAGAAATAATTCCTGAAATCATCAGGATTATTCTCCTGGATCTCCCGCAACAAAGGCATGTGCGAGAATTGATCAGGCTGGAGTAACCAATTCTTAGTCCATGAACTCCTCCCTGCCCTGTTAATGGACTGGGATTGGGTCAAAGTGAGAAGAACCCCAACACCAAGCCCCTGCATAGCACGAACTCTACGAGGAGTATGTAACCACAAAAAGGCTTCAAAACGGTTGGCTGGTCAGAACGAACTAACAGAACGCACTGAAAAACAGAAAGGCCTGAGAAGAGCGAGCTAAAAATCAGAAACGAGCGGACAAGAACGCACTGCAAAATCAAATACGTACTATAAAATATGCACTGAAAAACAAATGCGAATTGACTACACGCACTGAAAATCAGATACGAACCCACAAGCACAAACTGTAGAGCAGTAACGATCTGAAAAGCATGAGTCTGAAAAGCATGAATCGTCTCTCACCAAACTTCTACTAACACGAGATTAGCAGAAGGAGCCCAAAGGGTGGCGCACTTGGTATTGAACTTCCCTTTTCTAGTGCCGTTGTACGTGTTGTACGTCACTGCGTTCTTGACGTTCGGAATTTCTGACAAGATTTGTGTGACCGTGTGTATGCAAGACAAGTTTGAGTCAACATCTATTGGAAAAAATCCATGGATTTTGTTTCGGAATGTCTGATCGTGTGTACAAGGCATTAGAGTGAGAGTCAAGAGATAAAAAAGGGGGATAGGTTGATGGAGAAAATAAATGTACAGTTGTTAGAAAGGGGCTGGATGAAGAGATGCATTTTCAGGGATCATCAGAAAGTGGATGGAGAAGGAGATAGTCAGACAAATAGGGGTAGGGAGTTCCAAAGAATGGGAGAGGTTATGGAGAAGTCCTAGAGGCAAACATGGGAGGAGGTGACAAGGGAGCTAGAGAGCAGGAGGTCTTGGAAGGAAGGAAGAGAACAAGTTGGTTGGTATTTTGAGACAAGGTTAGTGATGTGGCTGGGGGCAGAGCTGTGGATGGCTTTCCAACAACCATCAATGTAATTGGGAAATAAATACCAATTTCCAATGTGACAGGAGAATTTAAAATGATCACTAATGTAACGGGGCAATTTACTGATTGATTTGATGATCAATGTAGCAGCTGCATTTACTTTGACCACCAATGTCATGGAAAATTTACAATGACAACCAACATAAAGAAAGCATTTACCCTGACCATCATTATATTGCTTATCCTATGCTACTATTTTAAACATTCAGTCTGAATTTTGTTTTGTCATAAATAAATGTGAGTGCATTTCTTAAGTTGGGCTGGTTCGTCTGTGTATACATTACCCAAAGGTACTACACTATTGGATTTCCTCTTTCCTTTTACCTCGAAAATTATAAGGAACCATTCTTTTGGGAGAAAGCCAAGCCACCCAAGGATCTATAGAGTGGAAGCATACTACTGGGTCTTTGAAAGTGTTGTTCTATATTGTATTGTTTTGAGCACCAGGCTGTGCGGACTACGTTTGGGACTTTTTTTTTCTACTCACTAATCTTTATTTAATTTTTAGCTTTTAATATCTTTTTTCTCACTTGGATAGCTTCATGCTTTGTATAGACGGTATATTGAAGATTATAGTTTGTTTGATGTGACATTTCCCTTTTTTTTGTGAAATATATTCACATAATTTACTAAGAATTATTGAGCAGCTCTATCACATCACTATTATTTTATATTACAATAAGAAAATGCTCTTCTTTACTCTGTGGTTGATTTACATCTATGCAATGCAGTTTAGTGTGAAAGGGAAACTATATGCGTCCATTCGCACTGACATATGTACATTTCCATGTGCTGCAATGTACCGCTAAAATAGCTTTAAGGTATGGCAGCTGGTGATCTGCCTGTTTTGACAGAGAAAACAAGCAGACATGTTAGAAAACCTATACTGATTGTTAAAATTCCTACTGATAAGCCAAAACCTTCCTGCTCTGTACACCTAACCCCTCCATTGTCTCCATTGGCTCAGATGAGCCTAAGTTACACATTTATGGAGTGCTTTGCAGTGTGCAGAAGACATCCGGTCTTGCGTGCAGCTATATCAGAGTGCATTCAGTAAGCACTCCTGTTGAGGAAGATATTCGTTTTTATTTTTTAATTTTATTTTTTCAATAACAAGCTTTATACTTACCTGATCTGTGCAATCCCATTGCACAGATGGCCCCAAACATTCTCTTCTGGGGTTCCGCACCGGTGCTCAAGGCTCCTCTTCTTTTCAGTGCACCACTATAGGAAGCTGCTTCCTATAATGGCACACCTGCAGGCTCGTTCCTTTGCTCTGTCCACACAGCATTTAATTGACAGCAGCAGATGCTATTGGCTGCCACTGCTGTCTCTGAGCCTATGAGAGTGGAGAAAGAGAGAACCAGCACTGTTGCAGAAGGTAACATCCTTGGATTGATACAGGACTGTGGTGGGGGAGGGGGTGGGAACAACTAGTGGAAGGTTTTTTACCTTAATACAGGTATAGCACTAAGGTAAAAGACCTTCTGGCTTTAGAATCACTTTAATAAATGGCAGGAGGATACATATCTTAAGAACTTCACTCTTTGACAAAAAAAAAACAAACCTCTTGTGAATGTGTAAAACATGAGATCTGTATTCTGTGCCATTTTATAAACAAGTTTTCCATAGTTTGTTATAGTCTTGGCATTTTTGTGTGCTAGAAAGAAGAACCAGACCAGCACCAAGTATAATGGATGGCCATAAGAGCGAATAACCAACTGGAGTGATCTGTTTAACCACTTCAGCCCCAGAAGGATTTGCCCCCTTAATGACCAAGCCATTTATTGTGATACGGCACTGTGTCGCTTTAACTAACATTTGCGCGATCGTGTGACGCTGTACCCAAACAAAATTTACATATTTTTTTTTTCCCCACAAATAGAGATTTCTTTTGGTGGTATTTGATCACCTCTGCAGTTTTTATATTTTGAGCTTTAAACAAACAAAGAGCGACAATTTTGAAAGAAAAAAAAACAATTTCTTTTACTTTTTGCTATAATACATACCCAAAAAAATTTTTTTTTAAATTGTATTCATCAGTTTAGGCCGATATATATTCTTCTACATATTTTTGGTAAAAAAAAACTCAATAGGTGTATATTGATTCTTATCCCATATTGCATCTACAAATTATGGGATAGATTTAGGGACTTTTATTTTTTATTATTTTTACTAATAATGGCGGCGACTGCGACATTATGGTAGACAAATCTGACCCCAAATTACACTTTTTGGCATTGTGACATTATTTCATTGATCAGTGCTATAAAAATGCAGTGATCAATGTAAACATGACACTGGCAGGGAATGGGTTAACAGTAGGGGGCGATCAAGGGGTTAACTGTGTTACCTGGGTGTGTTCTAACTGTAGGGGAGATGGGCTGGCAGGGACATGACAGAGATCACTGTTCCCGATCACTGGGAACAGTAGATCTCTGACATGTCTCCTGTCAGAATGGAGATCCACCTTGTTTACAAAGGCAGATCCCCATTCTGCCTCTATACTAGGTGATCACAGGTCGCCAGCGGACATTGAGTCCGCCCGACCCGTGGGCACGCTGCCTGCATGAGCCGACGTAGAGCTACGGCGATTTGCACAGGAGAGCCAACCTGCTGTAATTGAATTTGCAATCTCACCATGTCTCATGAAACAAAGCTCCCTCTGCACCTGGAGATGCAGCTGAACATCTGAATAAAAACTGATCAGTGTAAAAGCAGCCTAAATACCCCTATTGTAAGGGGTCATTCTGAAGCCCTGCTGCCACTGTTGCTTGAAGAGGAGGACACATTAGATCAAAATAAAACTAATAAAATGCATTTAAATGAAATGCAAATTACTGTGTACCTACAGTAGAAAATAAAAGATAATATCACACTCGAGAAATCTCACAGCCATCATTTCCCAGCAATTTTCCCTTCTTAGTTTTTCCACAAGCCATGGTTCTACTATTCCCTTTGTAACCAGAGGCTGGCATAAGGGTTCCCCTCTGGAAAAAACAAGGCAAAGTTAAATGCAGTGCTACCCTCTAAAGGGCCACTGGATTTTTTGGGCCTCCCTTCTCTTGCCTAACCAAGCAACATGCATATTTGGCAAGCATTCATCAGGCAATAATCCAGTCCATAGGCTTGGTTTTGATAATTTATTAGGGGATGTAACTTGGATGGGTTTAGGGAAGTATAGGATGCCCATAACTAAAGCACAAACTGTGAGGGAAACTGGATAACTGTTGCTAACTTTCAGCACAAAATCCCAGGCTGTACTCCCTTGAGATAACTTCCAAACTGACTGCAGGGATCTTGTACTTTTCCACAAGAAGAAATCTTAATGCATGTATCTCAATGCTAGAAATGTCCCCAACAGGGATGAAGGTAGGCTAAGCACTGTCCCTCCTGAAAACTAGCTAGGTTTTGCACCTGGCTGCTTTCTCCCTTGTAGGCTTGGGGGGGGTGAACAAAATAGAGATCACTCACTCAGTCCCTGGTGATTCCTGGAGCAAAGATGGTGACATCTGTTCAGGCCTTCCATTGTTCAGGTTCCTCTTGCTAGCAGTGTGTCACAGCCAAGCCTGACTGAGACTGTAGAAGGCAAGGAAGTTTCTGGTTCCAACTCTTCTCCTTCTCTCTCTCTCTTTCTCTCTCTCTCTCTAACTCAGCAGCACACCTGCCTGGAGGCAGAGCTCCCCAACACAGGGGCCCCCTCTAGGCCTTTGGATCCTGGACTCTACTCCTGACAGGCCATGCTTCAGAATACGTATAAGGCATTTTCCACCTACTGGGCGGTCTTTCCCCCAGGGATTAGTAGAGCCCCATGAATATTCGGGCTATGATTTCCACCCCTCCGTTTACTAAGTTCTGGAACCTTCTAGAAGCTTCCAGAAGCCAGGGGGAGATGACTGAGACCCAGCCCTCAGAGCCTGTAAGCTAAAATTTACACTACTCAAAATAACTTGGCTTCACAGGCTATAGTAAAAGGACAACTAAATTTGCCTACACTAACCAACTATGTACACAAGGGGGTGCTACGTAAAATTTACAGAATTACCATTGTGGGACAACAAATCCTGGCATGTCCAGTAGCTATGCATCTATTGACTCTTTAGGTACACCGGATTGGTAGATCTTGGATGAGGAGAAGGAGGGGTTGTTCTGTAAGGAACTGTGGGAGTTGTAGTATTACTGAGTACAAGGAGCCCTGCATCCCAGTGGTAAGGAGACTACAGTTCCCCAGGAGCTATGCAGCCTGGTAGGAGGAGCGAAAAAAATTCAGCGAGCTGCTTGGGGAAGTTCAGGGGACTTGGCATGAGATCAGTGCAGAAAGCAGATGTCCAGACTGTTGTGTTGAGTCCACAGGCACTCGCCTTCCAGTGTGACATAAGTAGCAGCATCTGCAGCCATAAAGATTGGGTTCACTGGTCTCCTTTTGCATCTACAGCCATATAGATTGGGTTCACCAGTCTCCTTCTGTATCTACAGCCATACAGAGTGGGATCGCTGGAGCTCAAGCCATCGATCCATGAAGGGTTCCTCTGCTGTCAGTATCTACAGCTGAAGCTCAGGGTTGGTGAGAGGGTTGCCAACCCACCAAACACTGGGCACAATAGAAAGAAAGACTCTAGATAACCCAGTTTGCCCTCCAGGTTCTTAGGCACCACAACACTTATTTAGCATACCACTGAGCAATGCCATATCACTTGTTCCGGATTACCCTGTTAACTTAGATCCACTTAACTCCTCCCTGAATTTGTTGCTTACCCATTCATTACTGTTAAGGCTTGTTCAAGTTATTCCCACCAGAGCTCATCGTCAAGCTCCCACCATACTGGGAGTATTTGGAAACCACTCAGCATTACCATTAGTACACCACCCAAAGGACCCCAACCATGCCAGCAGAAATATTTTTTTCTTTCATAGTACTTACATAGACTCTGTCAATTTCTACCTTCCTGGAACAGTGAAACCCTGCAGGCAGACTAGGACCTAGAAAATTCACTATAGGGCCTAAGGCTGCATAGCCTCTGGAGGTTTATACTATCCATTTCTGGCTGATACTCTAGGTGACTCTGTTACAGTTTAAGCTGATTGGTAAAACCTGGGCCCAGTTACTCGTAGTGTTGTGATCTGCATACAAACCTGGTATAGAAGTGCTCTTTGTAGGAATTTGTGTTATCTTATCTTGGTCACAGTTTGTATTACCTTGTCTCACTGAACCAATTTACTCTCAATATAGTCAGTATTTACCTAACCTGGTGTTGTTCATTCTATTGAGGGGGTATATCAGAGCAGCTTTCATCATGGCCTTATGCACATGGGCATCAAAATACACATGCCCAGATGTTCCTGGAGCTAGTTTCTAAATGCATCTGGCAGTGTGCAATATGTGCTTTTCTATGGCTGAATGCACACAAGACATGTAGCAGTGTATTTGTATATTCGGTCTATCTGCATTGACATCCATAAGAAAATTGTGTGTCCGGGAACAATTTAGCCTGTTTTTTTGCAATTAAATGCATGCATGGTTTATGACATTATTGGTCATGGCATTATGTAAGCACATGTAAATTCAAGAAACATTAAATGCAGGATAAATGGATCTGGGAAGTATAATATTTGTATATACTTATCGGGTCAATTACTCCTGCATTAAGCCCAGGAGGTCTGTGTGCAAGTGGCCTATAGTGTCACTAATGAAAGCCTGATAAATGAGATAAAAGAGTGCTAGTAAAGTGTTATCATACCTGAATGTGTTAGCAAGAATACAGAAAGCATGCTGGTGATCAAGGAGTAAAATAACACTACAAAACATCAGAAAATATTTCTGGGGTATCATTACAAAACTCATGGCCATTACCACTACATTTCCCTCTATATGCAAGTTAAAACATGAGGGGTAGCAATTATGTTGATCTGCAATTACCTATTCGATTAAATATGGTAATTTCCTTACACGGTACAAGAAATAAATGCAGCATACAATCTGTCTTCATGATGATTGCATATTGTGGCATTTCTAGTCACATATGGATAGCTAAGACATGGAAAAGAAGGCATTTGACCTTCAACTGCATGCAAATGTGTAACTAGACTTTAACTTTCACAGCTAAGGAAGTCACAATAAGAGTTCTCCAGCAGCTTTAGGAGTCAATGATTATTATGTATGTTGACTTCAGGAATTGTTGAGATTTTTCACAGTGGCATTTGAGAAGTCTGAACTTGTATGTTTCCAGTCTCCTCAATGGCTTCTGGCTAGCCTCCACTCATTAGCACCTATGATTCAATTGCTGATCATTTAAGATTACACTGTTAATTTACTGCCATAGGCTATGTATACAGAAGGCTAGAAACCTTTTTGCTCATGCCATTGCTAATCGTTCTATAAAGTCATAAAGATGATTTGAAAAGGTCTAAATGTGGTTCTCTGTCAGCTACATTAGGAAGTCTTATATTTTGGCACTAAGAAACCTTGATCATGCCAGATCCAATAAAGGGCAGTTTTGCTGGCGGTGTTTGAGTCCAGGGTTTATATAGCATCACATTTTACAAATACTATTATGTCTATATTTATTAGGGTAGGATATAATCAACTCTGGTGCTAAGAAGGTTTTTTGCTTTACTTAATTAAAGCGGAAGTGACTATTGGAATTATAATACAGTAGACAAGAGATATAGAAGTAGACTGTATCACATTTCTACAATCAGTGTTGCAAAAGAAACAGATTTTATATACAATGTAATTAGATGTTTGCACCAAAATATTAGTAAAAAGTAATAATATATAAAGAATATATTTGTGGATAATGCTAAAGCAAGAAGTAGTGTACCATTAAAGTAGGTGTAATAAAGAATAAAACGTGCAATAAAGATCCCTTTATACATCATTACCATCATTTACAATTTATGTAAAGTTAGCTGTCATATATGTACATGTAAGAACCCATCAACCAAAGAGAAAATAATGAGTATTTATCAGCCCTTGGTAAACTTGGGGGCAGGAACTTACATATCATTCCGGTGTCTGATCATGGCTCTTCGCCCTTGGGGAATCACTCATCAGGTCTAAAATTCTAAACTGGGCTCGATTAGGTTCTAAACAAAAGTAGAATTGGAAGTTCAACTTACATAGGTAGTGAGGAGTAATACTAGGTTATCTATACTAGGTTGACTTTATGAAGCACAAGGACATTGCAGTGAATGTACAATACTTCCCTTTAAACACAAGCACTGCTCTTTTGTTGATAATATATTGGAATCTATCATACATTAAATAGAAGGTGAACTGTATATGAAAAGAAACATGAACCAATCGCAGATGATAAATAGGATAGAAATAAGCTTTTAGCTAAACACTGAACTACATCTGAAAAAGTAAGATAAATGTTAGGTTGATGATAAGTAGGAATAAGGTTAGTATAAGTTCACAGTTCATGCCAAAAATCAGGTACAACCCATAATGCACCGCTTAGTCTGTGCTGAATCAGTAATCTGAACAAATGAATAACCCATCCCCTCTTAAATGAATAAATAACCCATCCCCCTATAGTAAATAAAATGTGGGCTCAATGCAGCCATATCGTCACTGTGTTGGTGCTGTTAGGTAGATTTAAAAATTCTGTGTAGAGAGAGATAGCATGCTATAATGTGGATTGCAGTGGTGAGATGCATATTCTGTGGTGCTCTGTTCTGTAACAACAAATACAGCTTTAACCACTTGCCAACTGGCACCAGTACATTTACTGCTACTAAGTGGCTCCCCTGAGGTCAGCGACATTCCCCTACATCATTCCCCGCTTTTGGGTTTACAGGCATGTGCAAGTGAGCGCCCCCTGCCTCTCATGCTGTGGTTAGACACAGCACAAGTTCATTAACAGGCTCACAGCCAGTGATTTGGGCTGTGAACCTGCTGATTGCTGTGACCAATCACAGCATTGATCTGTGTGTGTTAGCAAACACACAAGCCAGATCAGGCTGGTTCTCCTTTTTGATCAAGCTTACCATTCAGAGCTGAAATCAGGGGGAACACCAGCCAGATCTGTGAGTAAAAGCAGCACAGATATACTTGTTAGGCATACAGTTAACCCCTTGATTGCGCTCCTGATCACCCCTGTCACCCAGCCAGTGCCAGTAGTACAGTGTCCACGTACAGTATTGTCACTGATCACAGAATTAGTGTCACTAGCAACATCCAATAGCATCTCCCAGCCAGTGTCAGCTCCAATCCCTGATTACAATATCACAGTCACACTTTAAGTTGCTGATCACAGTCATTAATAATATAGTGCCTGTACAGAGCAGTATACTGGTCACGATCAGAACAATACTTGTGTCCCCAAAAATACAGTGTTAGCAGAATCAGCTCCAATCAGTGCCAGCACTTGCATTTAGCCCCCCCCCTCCCCAACAAGTAGAGTGTCAGTATAATTTTTATGATCATTACCATCTCTGATACATTGTCGTCAAAACTGCAGTGTTCGCAAGATCAGGCCTGATATCTGCTAGCACTAACAGTTAATTTTATTTTTAACACAAAAGCAGTCCCCGATTGCTAGCTAGGAGCTCTTTTTCCTATATTCGCCACTAGGTACCTGTAACATTTGTGCCCAAAATGTCCAAAGCAAGGTACACTGGTAGGAAGGCATACAGGTTTCTGAAAATGATGGATGAGAGCAAAGGCAAGGCTATACTGTCAGAATCAGACTCAGAATATGAACCTGTAGAAAACAGTGGCACACTCACAGCTAGCTTAGATGATGGTGAAGAGGTCCCTGCTAAAACGAGGAGTACCTGACTCCATGTTGCTGAAGTGCTAGCAAAACATAATTATGCTCAGATGCAACAGGGAGCAAGTACTAGCTCTGCACTAATTTTTGGTGATCTGACAAGCACCAGCAGCATTGTACATACTGGCCTTTTAGACACCAGCACTGCAGTATTTCATGGTGAAGTTGCATGCACCAGCAGTGCAGTACAAACTAGTGAAGTGGCTAGCACTAGTAGCATGATGCAACTGTAGCTACCAAGAATTCAAGCACAGGTCTGTAGAGCCCATACTAGCCTTCCATAGGTGCTTGCAAACTCTAATTAGCTGCCCCCAAATTGCGCAGCACACATTATCCCCCCATTCATGGCCCAGCCTGGGGTTCTTAGGGAAACAGCTAACATAAGAATGCCTTTTGACTTCTTTTTAGAGATGTTTTTCTCCGAAGACCTTTTTTTGTTGAACAAAGTAATGTTTTTGTCCAACTATAAATACATCACTGCCAACCCAAATTCATACCTTGTGGGTAAAATCTTGTGAACTGCCAAACTACTCCCCTAAAGTGAAAATCAAAAATCAAAATAAAATATAAAATATATATTAATATAATAAACTAAAAAAACAACTGCCAACACTTCCCACACTTCCCCAGATGTGACAATGCAAACTGTCAAATGTGTGGCGCTTAAATAGCTATACAACTAATAAATATGTGTAGCACAAATGTAAAAATATATCCTGTAATACAAAGGTAATTAATATATGTCCAAAAACAATAATAATATAAAATAATAAAGTGCTCGTGCTCCATGTATTGCAAAAAGATCCCTAATGATAATATTTCAAAAATCCCTTATGAAAACATAAAACATGATGATGGTGATATCTTCATGCAGTGTGCACACACCCTCCACCAGATGAACCCTCACCTTAAGGGCTTTATATAAAAGCCTGTGATAAATGTTATTATCAACTTGAAAAGATCCTCCTGTGTTTCCTCTTTCCTGTAATGGCTAATTTTGGCTTAAATGCTGATACAAGGATCGCTCCTTCCTCCTGATTAAAGTGCAGATCAAAAGCCACTGCTTCCTCCTGGCTATCAGCAGTCACCTCATATATATTTTTCAAGTTGATAATATTTATCACAGGCTTTTATATGAAGCCCTTCAGGTGAGGGTACATCTGGTGGAGGATGTGTGCACACTGCATGAAGATATCATCACCATCATCACATTTTATGTTTTCATAATGGATTTTTAAAATATTGTCATTAAGGATTTTTGTGCAATACACGGAGCATGTGCACTTTATTTATATATATTTTTTGGGCACTTTACCCTTGTATCACAGGATACAAGGGTAAAGTGCAATACATGGAGCATGAGCACTTTATTATATTATATTATTATTGTTTTTGGACACTTATTAATTACCTTTGTATAACAGGATATATTTTTTGGTTATTTATGGCATTTGTGCTACACATGTATATTAGTTGTACAGCTATTTAAGCCACACACATTTGATAGACCAAATTCATATCTTGCTAGGCCATTCAAGTGGAAACATATCATGGTTTCTAAATGTAAAACTTTTTGGGGCCTAACCCTTAACATGGTCATTACAAAAATGTATGAATTTCAGTCATATTGGTCCAAAGACTGATTGATCAATATATTAGACAATAATCAGTTTTATGCTTTTCAGTGACAATTACCTCTGTCATCCCTGGGGTGACCCTGACTATGATCAGCTCTACAAAATTCAGCCCCTCATAAATTACATGTCCCAGTAATTTGCAGATGTTTATGCGCCCCAACAAAACATCTACATAGATGGGTCCCTTGTACATTTTACTGGCAGGCTTGCTATCAAGCAATATCTCCCCAGCAAGCTTGCCAGAGGTCAAAATGTATAAGCTCTGTAAGAGGGCCACAGGCTATACATACTGCTTTAGAATTTATGAGGGAAAAGACAGTCAAGTGGAGCCCTAATGCCCAGACTACATGGGGACCAGTGGAAAGCTAGTGTGGGCCTTGTTGTCACCCTCGTTTAACATGGGGTACCATTTGTACGTAGACAAATTTTATGAAAGCATGCCACTTTTTAGACATTGGTTCCTTTAAAAAATTGGCTGCTGTGACACCATGTGACCTAATAACAGGGGCTTCCCCCAAAAGTTTGTTGACACCCCACTTAGAAAGGGAGAGAAAGCCTGCTTACCGAATGAAGAACTACTAGCAGTAAAATGGAAGGACAAATGTGATGTATTCATCCTGTCTTCTATTCACCCATACACAATGTTCCAAATTTAAGGCGTCTGGTGTCATTGGAAAGCCTCTCTGCGTCCATGACTATAATGTAAATATGAGAGGTGTGAACTTTAACAACCAAATGATAAAGTCAAATTTAGCCTTCTGCAGATAGAATCTGGTACAAAAAAGTGTCTATATATTTATTTCAATTGGCTCCATACAATGGGTTTGTTATTTACAAAGGTTCCTGAATTGACTGGATCCTTTCTAAAATTTCAGGAAGCAGTTATCTCAGCCAGGTTGTATCCAGAAGGTGCTGTGGCCCAAAACGCGAATCCAGATGCAGTTAGCCAGCTTTTATAGGTGTTCTCCAACCTACCCTAACACAAAAGTCACCGCAAAAAAGATGTATTGTATGTGGTAAACACGAAATAAGATGTGACTCACATTTTTTTGTCCCTCCTGTCCTGGCCAACCTGGCCTTTGCATCAAGGACTGCTTCCATCGCTACCACACCATAGTAAACTGTTAATCACAATTTTGCATAAGAAGTGTCTCTAAAGATGTAAGGTAGTCAGGAAGATGTCTATCACATTTTGAGAGACCCTACAATCAAAGGATGGAAAGTTTATTGTTCTGAAAAGTTAAGTAATACAAAAAGTTGTTTTGTTGAGTTAGTGTTATATTGTTACAGTGTGTTATTGTTCACTGTTGTTTTTGTTTGCTTTGCAGGAATGGCAATCAGCTGTAGCACTGATCTGTGTATTCAGAGAGCAGCAGGGTGCTGCTCTCAGAATACATACTTCATGTTAGTGCCTGCAGCACTGAAGGGGGGGATTCCGTCATCTGAAGTTAAAATAAAGAACATGTATGCCCAGCATTAGGAGTGTGGGTTGGTCGGAGGCCGTAACTCCTATGCTTTGCGTATAATTTTTTTACTTTTTCTGGCAGAAATTTCTTCATCCACATTAATTGATGTGAATGGAGTTATCTGTGAGGTTCTTTTTTTCCATTCAGCGTGTGGCTGAAAAAGAACATTACATGTATGCCCAACATTAGAAGAGTGGGTGAATGTGTAGCAGAAGCTTCTAATGTTGGGCATACACTTTTTCTGGAAAAGATTTCTACATCCACATTGATCTATATGAATGGAGGAATCTGTTAGGTTCTTTATTTCATTCAGCTTACAGTTTGAACCAAAAAAAGAACATTCCATGTATGCTTAACATTAGGATTGCAGCAGAAACTCCTAATGCTGGCCAAGCACATAATGTTTTCAGAGGCCCTAAAATGCCTGGACAATTCAAACCCCTAAATGACCCCTAAATGACAAAAAAATATACTTTTTTTCACAAAATTTGTAACTTTAATGAGATATTTCTCACACTTGCCATGGGTATACGTAGAATTACACCACAAAAAAAAGTCTGGTTCTTCTCCCAAGTATGAGGATTCCGTTATGTGTGAGACCATTTGTAAGCCTAGCCTTGTACAGGGACCCAAAATCCAATAAGCACCTTCAGGCTTTCAAGGGGCGTAACTTATGCTTTTGGTCTCCTGACTACCTATCGCAGTTTCAATGGACCTAAAATGCCAGGATAGTACAAACACCCCCTAAATGACCCCTCTTTGGAAAGTAGACACACCAAGGTATTTGCAAGAAGCATGTCGAGTCTTTGGAAGATTCTATTTTTTGTCAAATGTTTATGGAAAATGAAAAAAAAATGTTTTACACAAAGTTGCCACTTTACTGAGATATTTCTCCCACATGTCATGGGTAAGAAAAGAAAATTATCAATTCAAGTCGGAGAGCAAATATACAATATAGAAAGGAGCTTTAAAGACCATTCATTATCAAAGCAGTTTCAATTATATCACAAAAAGGACTAGGGATGAGCCGAACACCCCCCCGGTTCAGTTCGCACCAGAACCTGCGAACGGACAGAAAATTTGCACGAACGTTAGAACCCCATTGATGTCTATGGGACTTGAACGTTTAAGTCTAAGTCTAAGTCTAATTTTAAAGGCTAATTTGCATGGTATTGTCTTAAAAAAGGGTTTGGAGACCCGGGTCCTGCCCCAGCAGACATGTATCAATGCAAAAAAAACTTTTAAAAACGTCCGTTTTTTCGGGAGCAGTGATTTTAATGATGCTTAAAGTAAAAAAAAAAAAAGTGAAATATTCCTTTAAATATCGTACCCGGGGGATGTCTACAGTATGCCTGTAAAGTGGCACGTGTTTCCCATGCTTAGAACAGTCCCTGCACAAAATGTCATTTTTAAAGGAAAAAAAAACGGAAAATTGTTTACTCACCTTTCCGTAATTTTCCTTTCCTGTCGCATCTTCATGGCAGCATACACTTAGGGTTGTGACTCAACCTGATAGGACCACATAGCTATAAATTGTAGAGATGGCCCCCGCCCTAGTATTCTCTGTATATATCACCTCAGAAGGGTGGGAGATTGTATGTTGCCATGAAGATGCGACAGGAAAGGAAAATTACGGAAAGGTGAGTATACAATTTTCCATTTTCCTGTCGCATTATGGCAGCATACACTATGGGGAATAACTCGCACAACTGGGTGGGAATGCAAACTAAATTTATTAACAAAGAATAGAAGAATTGGCCTGGATAACGGATCTCCCGAAATCCACTGTGGATAAGCGAGCAGAATCCACCTTATAATGAGACATAAAGGTGTTCCTGGAAGACCAGGTAGCTGCTCTGCAAATTGTCTCCGCCGAGACTCTACAATATGCCGCCCAGGAGGTTGCCACTGCCCTGGTGGAGTGTGCCCTTAAGCCCTCAGATATTTGATAGTTACTTAATGAATAGGCCTTCTTGATGGTCTTTACTAGCCATGAAGCAATGGTGCGTGAGGATGCCGCTTGACCTCTCCTGAATCCATGCGGGATGATTAGGAGACTTTCATCTTTCTGATGGATTTGGTTGCCGAGAGATATTCCAAGACGATGTCTAATGGGTGAGGATCGCCCTGATCCATGCTGAGTGCTGGGAGATTAATCTCCTGGTTGAAATGAAAGGATGAGGATACCTTGGGGATGAAGCGATCCGAAGGTCTTAGGACTAGTCTGTCTGGAAAAACAACCAGATATGGTTCACTAACCATTAAGGCTTGCATCTCTGACACCCTTTTAGCTGATGTTATGGCTATTAAGAATGAAACTTTCAATGTTAGATCCCAGAGGGAGATGTTCTCGATTGGGAAAAAAGGCTCCTTAGATAGTGCTTCCAGAACAACTGAAAGGTCCCAGACCTGGAAGGAAGGTTTTCTGGGGGGGGCCTCAGTTTTAGACAGGCCCTTTGAAACCGAATTACAAGGGGACCTTGTGCCCATTTAACTCCTGTCAAGGCGGACAGGGCCGACACCTGAACCTTCAGGGTGCTTGACCTAAGGCCTTTCTCTAGGCCTAATTGAAGAAATTCCAGGATCTGTGGCACCGATGGGGAGGATGAGTCCCAACCTTGCTGTTGAGTGAAAGTGACAAATTTCTCCCAAACCCGTCTGTATGTATTGTTGGTGGTAGGTCTTCTGGCCTGGAGTAAGGTATCCACCACCTTCTGGGAACAGCCTTGCTCTAAGTACCTAGCCCTTTCAGTCTCCAGGCCATCAAATGTAGCTTCTCCGGATTCGGGTGAAGAAGACAACCTTGGGAGAGCAGGTCCATCGATAACGGGAGGTGCAGGGGATCTGCCGTGTTCAGCTGCATGAGGGTAGTAAACCATGGCCTTCTCGGCCAGAAAGGAATTGCTGCTACCATCACTGCCATTGATTTCTTGAGCCTCAGGAGGAATCTCCTTATGAGGGGAGTCGGAGGAAAAATGTACCCCAGGCGAAAGTCCCAGGGGTGCTGGAGGCAATCCGTCCCCTCCGCCGAACGAAAAGGGTATCCTTGACAAGAATCTCTGGCATTTTGTGTTTTCCGGTGTTGCAGCCAGGTCTATCTCCGGTGAACCCCAGGTCCGGGATATGAGAGCATAGGCCTGGGGACTCAGAGACCACTCGTTGTTGGAGGTAAAATTCCTGCTCAGCGAGTCGGCCAAGGTGTTCTGGACTCCCGGAACATAAACCGCCCTTAAGTCCAACAGGTTCAGCTGTGCCCATTCTAGAACAGGACGGACCTCCTGCAACATGGACCTGCTTCTGGTGCCCCCCTGCCTGTTGATATAGGCGACAGCCACTTTGTTGTCCATCTTCAGAAGGACATGCTTCTCCCTCAAGTGAGAACTGAAGGCCAGGAGAGCCTGAAACGCCGCTTTCATCTCCAAAACATTCGACACTGAGTCCTGTGTCCTGAATGGCTAGCAGCCCTGGGCCGCGTAGTTCTGATAGTGAGCCCCCCATCCCTGCAGACTGGCATCTGAGGTCACTATTTCCTGATGAGGAGTGATTATGTGCTTGCATCTTATCAAGTTGCGAGGTTGTGTCCACCAAAGCAAGGATTGTTTCACCTCCTGAGAGATGGAGATTGGCTGGGACATTGACGTACCGTTCCACTGGTGCAGAAAGGATATTTGGAGAGGCCTCGAGTTCCATTGCGTCCACCGGACCATTGGAATGGTGGATGCTAAGGAGCCCAGGATACTGAGGCATGCTCTGGCCGGTAGCCTTGTAGCCGAGATTGCCCTCTTCACCCTCTGTATTAGGAAAGGAATTTTCTCCCGTGGAAGCTCCACTGTGTTCTCCCTTGTGTCCAGCTCGGCTCCCAGAAAGACCATTCTCTGAGTGGGATGGAAGTTGCTTTTTTTCCAATTTAACACCACCCTAGGGACTGTAACGTGGAGACCAAAACATCTCGATGCTGGATGAGCGACTCCTTGCCGACTGAGAGAAGCAAGATGTCGTCCAAGTAATGGTGGACCCTTAGTCCCTTCTCTCTCAAGTGGGCTATTACAGGTAATAGGACCTTCGTAAATGTCCTGGGTGCGGTGGAGATCCCGAACGGGAGACTTCGGAATTGGAAGTGCGGACGGTTTAGAGTGAAACGGAGGAATTTTTGGAATTCGTCATGGATAGGGATATGTAGGTATGCGTCCTGGAGGTCGATTGAAAGCATCCAATCTCCCCAGTTTATTGCCTGGACGATTGATTGTAGGCTCTCCATCTTGAACGTTTCTATCCGGATTGACCGGTTGAGGTTCTTTAGGTCCAGGACTGGACGAAAGTCCCCTGACTTCTTTTTTACTAAGAAGAGCGGGGAATAGAAACCTTTTCCTCTTTGTGATGTTGGGACCTCCACTATTGCTCGTTTTTGGAGCAGATCTTGAATATACTGGACTAGAGCCAGCCTTTTCTCTCGGGAAGGAGGAAGCTTGGTCGAACAAAGTTGATCCCTTGGGGGGCGTCCTTTGAAAGACCACCTGTGTCTGAGATGGATGGTGGGTACTGTCCACATGTCTTTTATCATTCCCGCCCAAACCAGTTTGAACTTCGTGAGTCTGGCACCCACTACTGCTGGTTGGGCGGGCGCACCTTCAAAAAGACTTCTGGTCATTAGAGGCAGGGGTTTTGGATTTCTGGAACTTAAGGAAGGAAGTCTGAGGGTTCTTCCAGCTTCCCCTGTATTCTTTCCCGGGCCTATAGGCCTTCGCATCCCTATATCTCTCCGGGAGATTGCACCTCAGGGGAGGCGGCCTTTGTTGTTTCAGCCTTCTGTCTGATGGGATGAGACCTGACTTCCCACCTGTCACCTTAGAGATTGCAGCATCCAGCTTTGCCCCGAAGAGGCTTACCCCATCGTACGGAATTCGGCACCAATTGGATTTTGAGGCAGGGTTGGCCGACCAGGGTTTAAGCCATAGCGCCCTTCTGGCCATAACAGTGGCTAGCATGGATCTTGATGCGGTTCTAATAGTGTCCACGGAGGCCTTCATCTCCGCATCCGGAGATGAGACATGCAGAGCAGGGACACCCGTAGGCTCTATAGAAACAAGCTCTTTCTCCCTGGTGGCCTCATCAATACATCTGCGGCAAGCTAGTTTGTCTGGTAGGGCTGTGGCCCCACATACCCAGCAAGCATTTCCGGCCGGACAGGAGGGGTGCACAGGAGACTGGTGTCTGCATGCAGGGGATCTTCTGTGGTAGGAACTTCTAAGCCTTGAGTAGGAACGACTCCTTCTACGGCTTCTCCTATGGCCTGAGCGGTTTCTTCCGTGTGAGCGGCTTCGCCTATGGCTGGAGCGGCTTCTCCTGTGCGAGGTCTCTCTTCGTCTTGATTTTGACGACTTTGATGACCTGATAGGGCTGACCAATTAGGCAGCGTTAGTACGATCCTGCTCTCTTTTTCAATCTTCACTACTTACCATGGAAATCCCCCCCCCTTACCTATTTGGCTGATGGTGATCTGCTGGGGCAGCGGCCTCCATAGAAAAGGAAGGTGATACGCCGCGCCACGCTCTGCGCCATCTTGGAACCTGGCAAAAGCGAAGGACGCCCTGAGGCTGTGAACCGCGCATGCGCGGAAGCGCCGAGATGCTCGGCGGCCCCAGGGAGGCACAGGGGGACTACAACACCCAGGAAACCACACAGCAAAGTGAAACAAAAGTTTCTGGAGACCGCTGCACAACAACTAAGCCTATTTAAGGCTTATACTGGAGCCGCAACATAACCCTGAGACCACCAGAGTGGAGTTCCTTCCATCTAGCTCATTTAGAGGCTGTACAGGCAAGGACTTCCACCCAGGAGAGGCTAGAACCTGGCTGGGGCGAATGCGGTAAGGGGGTGCTTCTTAATCTGTTCGGTCTTGACAGGTGAGGAAAAATAAGAGAATACTGGGGCGGGGGCCAGCTCTACAATTTATAGCTATGTGGTCCTATCAGGTTGTGGGGGCGGAGTCACAACCCAAAGTGTATGCTGCCATGATGCGACAGGAAAGTCATTTAAAACTGCTTGCGGCTTTAATGTAATGTCGGGTCCTGGCAATATGGATGAAAATCAGTGAGACAAACGGCATGGGTACCCCCCAGTCCATTACCATGTCCTTTGGGTCTTGTATGGATATTAAGGGGAACCCTGCACCCAAATTAAAAAAGGAAACAGCAGTATACAGGCTCTGTACTCTGAACAGCAGTATACAGGCGGTGCAAACAAGACAGGGACTGTAGGTTTGTTGTTAAGTAGAATCTCTTTGTAATTTTGAATGGGTACATTTTTAATGTGTTTAGCTCCAGCAAAAAAATCTATTTTAAGCTTTTTGGAAAACATAGGGAAGGGTTATCACCCCTGTGACATTTGTTTTGCTGTCTGTACTCCTCTTCAGAAGATTGAACCTCACTTTTTGTCCCAATGACAAATGTTTTTTGAAAATTTGGGTTTTTTGTGAAACAAGGATTGGTGATAAAGCATCAGTGGAAAGGAGAAATGTTTTTCCCATATTAACTCTTACAGGAGAGAATTTCCCTTCCTAGGGGTTGATTTCATCTCACTTTCTGTTGTCTCCTTCCGTTTGCAAGTTGGAGTAGTTTGTAAGTTGGATGTTTGAAAGTAGAGGCCTGCCCTATATACTCAGCAGAAATTTGGGCCTTAGGTGTTGTTGTGGCCACAACACTGTAAGCCCTCACAGGGCCCTGCTGTGAAATATTAGATCAAGAATTGTAATTACATGCCCCTGTTGAACAGGGGCAGAAAAATTGGGCCTTTGGTGGTGGTGCTGGTGCCACAACACTGTAAGTCCTCACTAGCTCTTGGTGGGCGCAGAAAGAGGCCCTGCTGTGAAATATTAAATCAAGAATTATAATTACATGCCCCTGTTGAACAGGGGCTGAAAAATTGGGCCTTAGGCACTGGTGCTGGTGCCACAACACTGCAACCCCTCACAGATACTCTAGTTGGAACGCAGGAACGAGCCCTGCTGCAAAGTATTGCATCAAAAATTGTAATTACACGCCCCTGTTAAACAGGGGCTGAAAAATTAGGCCTTAGGCACTGGTGCCACAACACTGCAACCCCTTACAGATACTCTAGTTGGAACGCAGGAACAAGCCCTGCTGCAAAGTATTGCATCAAAAATTGTAATTACACGCCCCTGTTAAACAGGGGCTGAAAAATTGGGCCTTAGGCACTGGTGCTGGTGCCACAACACTGCAACTTCTCACAGAAACTCTAGTTGGAACGCAGGAAGGAGCCCTGCTGCAAAGTATTGCATCAAAAATTGTAATTACACGCCCCTGTTAAACAGGGGCTAAAAAATTGGGCCTTAGGCACTGGTGGCGGCGCCCAGAACCAAAAATTTTCCTACAAGCTATCAGTGTGATCATTGAGGAGGAAGAGGATAATTACTCAGGATAGTCACTCAGCATCAGCATAGGCAGCCTTTGAAGGGATCTGACATTTAAAAAAAAAAATATTCGGTTACATCAGCATCAGGTGCTTGGTAGCTGGTGGTGATCCAAGACTGATTCATCTTTATGAAGGTCAGTCGATCAACCGAGTCGGTGGACAGACGCACCCTGTGATCGGTTACAAAGCCTCCAGCAGCATTGAATGTGCATTCCGAAAGAACGCTGGATGCAGGACAGGCCAGTAGCTCAATTGCATACTGTGCAAGCTCTGGCCAGTGATCCACCCTCAAGACCCAGTAACCCAGAGGATTTTCGGTGGGAAAGGTGTCCAAGTCAGATCTTGCCCCTAGGTATTCTTGCACCATGTAAAACAGGCGCTGGCGATGGTTGCTGGAACCGAACATACCTTGGGGCTGCGGACTAAAAAATTGTCTGAACGCATTGGTCAGACGGCCACCTTCTCCACCGCACCTTCTTTGACTGATCGAAGCCTCCATGTTGTCCAGAGACAGGAGTTTGTAACCTCCCAGCCTCTGGGAATGCGTTGCACAGACCTTTCTGCAAGGCCTCCTGAAGATGTTTCATCCTCTGCTCCCTCTGCGATGGCAAGATAAGGTCTGCAACCTTACCCTTGTAACGTGGATCAAGGAGAGCTGCCAGCCAGTATTGGTCCTTCTCCTTGATACCACAAATACGAGGATCCTTACGCAGGCTTTGCAGGATCAGGGAGGCCATGAAGCGTAGGTTTGCTGAGGCATTCAGTCCGAAGTCCTCTGAGTCACTAAGGATGACATGGTCCGCAGCCACCTCCTCCCAGCCACGTACAAGTCCATGTGTTTCTTGAGACTGATCCCTTAAAGACTGCTGCTGATGCTGAGTGCCAGGCTCCACCTCCATACTGACACAATCCTCCTCCTCCTCCTCTTCCTGTGTGATCGGCGGGCACGCAGGAACACTGTCTGGATAAAGGGGGCCTCGAGAGCTAAGGAAGTCCTCCTCTTCCTGCCTCTGTTCTGCCTCAAGTGCCCTGTCCATTATTCCATGCAGCGTGTGCTCCAACAGGTGGACAAGGGGGATAATGTCACTGATGCATGCACTGTCACTGCTCACCATCCTCATGGCCTCCTCAAATGGTGACAGGACAGTGCATGCATCCCTGATCATGGCCCACTGGCATGGGGAAAAAAAAACAAGCTCCCCTGACCCTGTCCCGGTGCCATAGTCGCACAGGTACTCATTGATGGCCCTCTGCTGCGTGTGCAGCTGCTGCAGCATGGCCAACGTTGAGTTCCACCTGGTGGGCATGTCACAGATTAGGCGGTTCTTGGGAAGGTTAAACTCCTTTTGGAGGTCCACCAGCCGAGCACTGGCATTATATGACCGGCGGAAATGCACACAGACTTTCCTGGCCTGCCTCAGGACATCCTGTAGGCCCGGGTACCTGCCCAAGAACCGCTGCACCACCAAGTTAAGGACATGAGCCAAACAGGGCACATGGGTCATTTGTCCTTGTCGGAGGGCAGAGAGGAAGTTGGTGCCATTGTCGCAAACCACCATTCCTGCCTTAAGTTGGCGTGGCATCAACCACCTCTGAACCTGCCCCTGCAGTGCTGACAGAACCTCTGCCCCAGTGTGGCTCCTGTCCCCCAAGCACACCAGCTCAAGCACCGCATGGCATCTTTTGGCTTGCATACTTACATAGCCCCTTGAACGGCTACAGAGCACTGCTGGTTCCGAGGACAAAGCACAGGAAGAGGCCTTGGAGGAAGAAGAAGAGGAGGGGTGGAGGAGAGAGGTGTGTCACAATCATTAGTAGTGGCATTTTGGAGGCGTGGTGGCGGAACAACCTCCAACACTACTGCACCTTGTCCTGCATCCTTCCCAGCTGCCAGCAGAGTCACCCAATGCGCGGTGAAACTTAGGTAACGTCCCTGTCCATGCCTGCTGGACCATGAGTCAGCAGTAATATGCATCTTACCGCTGACCGCCCTGTCCAGCGAGGCAGGGACATTGCCTTCCACATGCCGGTAGAGAGCCGGAATCGCCTTCCATGAGAAAAAGTGGTGTTTGGTTACCTGCTACTGAGGAACCGCACATTCCACAATCTCACTGAAGGGGGCAGAGTCTACCAACTGAAAAGGCAGCAGTTGAAGTGCTAGCAATTTTGCCAAGCTAGCATTCAACCGCTGGGCATGTGGATGGCTGGGAGCGAACTTCTTTCGGTGGTGCAGCAGCCGGGGCAGGGAAATTTGCCTGGTACAATCTGACGTCGGTGTACCGAAAGCAGATTGCCCACAAGTACCTGGCTGTGACACACCTAATTCTACACCTTCATTCCTCTCAGTGCAGGTCTCAGAGAGGACTGAAGGTATAGTGGGGTTGGAGATCTCAGCTGATGAGGAGCAAGGAGAGGTCCTCTTTGTTCTTTGGTGTGGGTCTTTTAGATACCCTTGCCAACGAACTGCTTGGCAGGTCAACATATGTCTGTTCAAGCATGTGGTGCCCAAGCGGGAGATGTTTTGGCCACGCGAGATACGCTTGAGACATATGTTGCAAATAGCAGCGGTGTGATCTGATGCACTTGTCTCAAAAAAGGCCCACACCACAGAACTTTTTGAATAAGGCGCAGAGACTGCAGCGCCCTGCACATGCGGAGCTTTGGGGTGTGATGCAGTCAGTGTGCTGCCCTTAGGCTGGCCCCTGAAGGGCATCCTCCCTCGTTGGTGATGTGCCGCATCCTCCTCCTCCTCCTCCTCTCTCCTATCAGGCACCCACGTTGAGTCAGTGACCTCATCATCCCCTCCCTCTTCATCACTGGAGCAAACCTGGCAGTATGCTGCAGCAGGGGGAGCATGACTGCCAGATTGCTGTCCTTCTTGGGCACCCCCTCTGTCCGTGCTCACGTTACTGCCTTCATCTAGCTCAGTATCATCATCAGAGCCTTCCAAACGCTGGGCATCCTCCCTGAGCATGTACCCAACACTGTCGTCAAACAGTTTGAGGGACTCCTCAGGAGGACATGGTGAGGCTAGGGAAGGAGTCACTGATTACATTGAGCCAAGGGAAGAGGTCGCTGCTTTGCCAGACAAAGTACCCTGAGCATGGGTGAGAGAGGATGAGGAGGATGAGGACGGCTTGGTCATCCACTCGACCAAGTCTTCCGCATGTTGCGGCTCAACACAGCCAGCTGCCGAAAAAAAGGCCAAGCGTGTCCCACGGCCACATGCTGATGAGGATGCACCGTCTCCACGACCAGCACTGTTGCCTCTAGACACAGAGCCTGCTTGCCCTCTTTTATTGGCTTGTGACTGTCTGCCTCTCCTTGTTGGCCTTCAGGACATACTAATGGCCTGTAGGTGCATGCACTAAGCTGGGATATATATATATATATAGATATATATATCTATATATATCTATGTATATATAGATATATATATATAGATATAGATAGATATAGATATCTATCTATATCTATATATATCTATATATATATATATATATATATATATATATATATAGATATAGATATAGATCTATATCTATATCTATATATATATATATATATATATATATATATATATAGATATAGATATAGATCTATATCTATATATAGATATAGATCTATATCTATATATAGATCTATATCTATATATACAATGTGTGTGTACTCATACTGCAGCTAGCAAAATCAACTGCCTGCCTGTAGTATGAGAACACCACCAACCTTCTACAGGTAGCTTTATCTGAACACTGTGCAGAGCTCGCAAAAAACTAACTTGTAGCTTATTTAGCTGCCTGCGGTAGTGATAGGATCAGGAAAACACCACCAACCTTCTACAGGTACTTTTAGCTGAACACTGTGCAGAGCTCGCACTACACTAACTTGTAGCTTATTTAGCTGCCTGCGGTAGTGATAGGATCAGGAAAACACCACCAACCTTCTACAGGTAGCTTTAGCTGAACACTGTGCAGAGCTCGCAAAAAAATAACTTGTAGGTTAGCTGAACACTGTGAGGAGGACGCACTACACTAACTTGTAGCTATAGCTGAACATTGTGCAGAGGTCGCACCACACTAACTTGTAGTCTTAGCTGAACACTGTGAGGAGGACTCACTAAACTAACTTGTAGCTTTAGCTGAACACTGTGCGGAGGTCGCCCTACACTAACTTGTAGTTTTCGCTGAACACTGTGAGGAGGACACACTACACAAACTTGTAGCTTTAGCTGAACACTGTGAGGAGGACGCACTACCCTAACTTGTAGGTTTAGCTGAACACTGTGCAGAAGTCACACTAAACTAACTTGTAGCTTTAGCTGAACACTGTGAGGAGGACGCACTACACTAACTTGTAGTTTTAGCTGAACACTGTGAGGAGGACGCACTACACTAACTTGTAGCTTTAGCTGAACACTGTGCAGAGGTCACACTAAACTAACTTGTAGCTTTAATTGAACACTGTGAGGAGGACGCACTACACTAACTTGTAGCTTTAGCTGAACACTGTGCAGAGGTCACACTATACAAACTTGTAGTTTAAGCTGAACAATGTGAGGAGGACGCACTACCCTAACTTGTAGCTTTAGCTGAACACTGTGCAGAGGTCACACTAAACTAACTTGTAGTTTTAGCTGAACACTGTGAGGAGGACGCACTACCCTAACTTGTAGCTTTAGCTGAACACTGTGCACTACACTAACTTGTAGTTTTAGCTGAACACTGTGCAGAGGTTACACTAAACTAACTTGTAGCTTTAACTGAACACTGTGAGGAGGACACACTACAATAAATGTAAATAGTCTAGCTGCCTGACTGTGGTACTAATAGGATCAAAAGAACACCAGCAATTTTCTTCAGGTAGCTGTAAATACTGTAACAAGACAAGCCTGCCTGTCAGTAGGAAGATAACAGGAACGGATCTAGCTAAACTGAATACAGTGTATATATATACATGCAACACCTGGGATGCATATATATACACAATACGCTGTAAGTGCAGCTAACTCACTGACTGTCCTGCCTAATCTAGCTAACTCAAATTAAATGACACTGTTTCTCTCTCTAAGCACGCCGGAACACACTACACAGGGCCGCCGTGCAGGCAGCCTTATATAGTGTGGGGCATGTTCTAAACCCCCTGAGCCATAATTGGCCAAAGCCACCCTGGCTTTGGCCAATTACAGCTCTCTCTACCGACGGCGCTGTGATTGGCCAAGCATGCGGGTCATGGTGCATGCTTGGCCAATCATCAGCCAGCAATACACTGCGATGCCGCAGTGAATTATGGGCCGTGACGCGCCACATGAATTTGGCACGAACGGTCCATATCGTTCGCAATTCGACGAACGATCGAACAGCCGATTTTTGAGTCGAACATGGGTTCGACTCGAACATGAAGCTCATCCCTAAAAAGGACCATAGGGGTCTCAAATTTTGGGGGATCAAAAAGACCTTAAGGCAATGGTGAGGTGGAAATTTAAAAATAATTTTATCCAGGAGAGAATCTTCTTGGATGTACAGAGTAAATACTTTGATCCCTAATGGTCTCAATGTAGATCTGGACTTGTTTCATTAGTTATCTGTATAATTGATATATTACTTGATGTTTCTTTATACCTGTTTAAATTTTTGAGCCCTTACACATAGCTGCATCACCCTGGATGTGCCTGGTCTTGTCTGATCTCACAGGCTAAGCAGTTTCGAGCCTGGCTAGTACTTGAATCGCGACCGTCTTGGTGCTTGATATTGTAAGCCTCTGAGAATGCAGTTTTATTTGTCATACTATATTTAGAGGGTAGTTTTACATTTTTTTTATAAGTTTGTATCATTTTATTTATTGTTTTTATTTTGATGTATTTATTGTATTTTATCTTGCTACTAACGTTGTATTGGGTTTATCTGAGATCGCCACAAACACATACTATATATATACTTGGCATAATAAAGCAAACAATAGGGTAACATGTTGTACATATCAACAGGTTGCATCAGTAAACTGGGGCTAGCCTATATATGTTGGGAATCCTGGAGATGTTTTCCACTGCGCTTTCTCTGATATGTTTCTACACTCCCAACTTAGAACTTGTTGTTTTGTGCATGCTCCGTTTTGTTGAGCTACCTGTGTAGCTTTGATGCAGTCTATGGCTGCTACAAGCATAACTACGTAATTGTATTTTCCATTACTCTTGTTTTGGTATGTATAATGCAACTTATGGTTTACTAAAGGAATTACATAAAAAAGAGAGAATAAAAATAAAAATGAAAAAATAACAACACAAAAGAAAAATGCATGAAGGTAATAAATGCATACAAGCAGTATCAAGGAAAAAAATAATGGTAGATGGACATGTGAATATATGGAAACACATAAGAAAACTCATATCAAATCAATATCAAATACATAAGAAAACGCATATGAAATTTATGTGTTTCTTTTGCGTTTTCTGATCTGTTTCCATATAGGAATCTAATGTGTAATATGAGGTGCCCATAATACAATATCACCTTCTATTTTTGTTCATTATTGTAAAGACTTGTCTTTTGTTTTTAATACATTTTTTATTTAGCCTTTGAGGGGTTAGTCAAAGAGGTTAATATCTGTGGGCAGTCATTAAGGATGACACACTCCACAGGCCCCTCCTATATATATTTTGATTGCCAGCAACCAAATCATATGCTATGAGGAAGAGGCAAGCCCCTGAAACATGTTACCATGGTGACCGGCTTCTCTCTTTTGGTTTGGCTTGGTTTGAGTGCTCTCCAGTTGACATGGTTTACAGTGCCTTGAAAAAGTATACATACCCCTTGAAATTTTCCATATTTTGTCATGTTACAACCAAAAACCTAAAAGTATTTTATTGGAATTTTATTTGATAGACCAACACAAAGTGCCACATAATTGTGAAGTGTAAGGAAAATGATAAATGGTTTTCAAATGTTTTTACAAATAAATATCTGAAAAGTGTGGCGTGTACCACCTTTCGCTGTACTTACAGCTGTCCTGGCCAACCTGGCCTTTGCATCAAGGACTGTGTAACGAGCCCCTTGCTCGCTCGGTTCCACTCTCCCAACACTCCTCTGCAGCTATAGCATCAGATTGCAGATCGCAACATCTGATTGTTCGGTCATCCAATGTTTCGGGATTAGAACTACAGCTATGTGCCGTTCTAACCCAGTTGTGATAGCTCAGAACAAACACCAGGCAGGCTGTATGTAAGTTCAACCAGGAATCTCTTTTATTCAAAAATACAGGCTCTTTTATACACTAACAGTGGAGGTGCATACCTCCGGCTCATATTACTCTAAACATACACCTGTAACCTAATTAACCTAATTAACATGGGCTAATTAACTAATCCCTTTAGACAGCCTAGATGACTCAGACATGACCTTTAGGCCAGACTGGCCGTCTTGTAGCTTAGAACCCCCAATCAACATTATCACAATAGCAGAGTTAATTAACACAAACAACAATGGGGATCTAATGACTCTTAGATCCCATATTAGAGACTTATTTACAATACACATTTTAGCAGACAACAGACAGGTAGCTGGAAATGATGACATTAGCATTTAACAGTAGGAGTCCCAACGGTATGAATCAGTCACTATTCCAATATGGCAAATTCAGGGTTCCCAGAGTCTGTGTGTCCTGGGGGACCAGGACCCGAATCCACAGTAATACCACCTCAAGGGTCCCCAGGCATACAGCTCACAAAGAGCACTGTTCCCCCAAATGCCAGGGCCCACGATCGATCGGCAAGAGGCTAGCATTCAGTCCCCTCCAAAAGTCTCTCTCCCGGCTAGGTCTGTCACAGACTGCTTCCATCGCTACCACACCATGGTGAACTATTAATCTAGGGTACAGCCTGACACAGTATAGGGGTCCATGCAATTTTGCATAAGAAGGGTCTCTAAAGATGTAAGGTAGTCAGGAAGCTGTCTATCACATTTTGACAGACCCTACAATCAAAGGCTGGAAAAGATATTGTTCTGAAAAGTTAAGTAACAAAAAAGTAAAATGAAAAAGTTGTTTGGTTTGGTTTGGCATGGTTTGAGTGCTCTCCAGTTGACATGGTTTACAGTGCCTTGAAAAAGTATACATACCCCTTGAAATTTTCCACATTTTGTCATGTTACAACCAAAAATGTAAAAGTATTTTATTGGGATTTTATTTGATAGACATCACATAGTGCCACATAATTGTGAAGTGTAAGGAAAATGATAAACGGTTTTCAAATAAATATCTGAAAAGTGTGGTGTGCATTTGTATTTAGCTCCCTTGAGTCAATACTTCGTAGAACCACCTTTCGCTGTACTTGCAGCTGCAAGTCTTTTTGGGTATGTCTCTACCAGCTTTGCACATCTAGAGAGTGAAATGTTTGCCCATTCTTCTTTGCAAAATTGCTCAAACTCTGTCAGATTGGATGGAGAGCATCTGTGAACAGCAATTCTTGCCACAAATTCTCAATTTGATTTAGGCTGGACTTTGACTGGGCCATTCTAACACATGAATAGGCTTTGATCTAATCCATTGCATTGTAGTTCTGGCTGTATGTTTAGAGTCATTGTCCTGTTGGAAGATAAGCATTCGCCCCAGTCTCAAGTCTTTTGTAGACTCTAAAGCCCCGTACACACGGTCGGATTTTCCGACAGAAAATGTGCGATCGGAGTGTGTTGTCGGAAATTCCGACCGTGTGTGGGCTCCATTGGACATTTTACATTGGATTTTCCGACACACAAAGTTTAAGAGCAGGCTATAAAAATTTTCCGACAACAAAATCCGATCGCGTCAATTCCGACCGTGTGTGGCCAATTCTGACGCACAAAGTGCCACGCATGCTCAGAAGAAGTTCTGAGATGGAACAGCTCGGTCTGGTAAAATTAGCATTTGGATACAGCACTTTCGTCATGCTGCAATGTTTTAAATTGTTTAATACAGCACACTCTCTTCTTCTTTATAATGTGAGAAGAATGAAGTAGTTTTGCTGCTCATATTCACACAGACTTCTCACAAACTTCTTTCTTTATTATTTATCATGATTCCCTCAATATATTTTGATTTGTCACATCTGACCAAATTTCTTTTTTGTTGTTTTATTTTTGTTTTGTATTTTTTTCAAGGCTGATTATTTTTTTTGTGTTTGTATTTTTTTCCAGGCTGATAATATTTTTGTGTGTGTTTTGTGTGTCAAGTTACCACAACACCATTATTATCTTGTATTATTTAATCTCAAGGAGGTTGCTTGGTATTGGTGTCTCTTGTTAATTTCACATTGTTGGTGCCTCCTCACAAACAAACTGTCCTTTTTGAAGGAAAACACACATAGCGAGTATAATTGAAACAAAAATTCCTTTATTAAGGGCCCAGAACCAAACAAAGAGGGAGGCAACGCTGGAGAAACAGCAGAAATTGGTGAAGCCTTTGGCCCCCAGGGCACACATCAATTCTTTTCCAGCAAAATTGGTGGCCCCAGGCTGTGGTCATACAAGAGACTGCATCTTTTGTCACACCAGACTGAACCCAGGGCCATCACTCTTTGGTCTTCCTTCCACGCTGCCTTCCATGCTGTGGCTGTGGTGGTGTAGTTGTGGCAGGAGGAGGATGGTCCAACTCAATCACGTCGGTATTGGGTGTGATTTCGCCACTCACCCCCTTAGTTAGGACTTTATAAAGAAGTTTCTCACACATGAGGCGTTGACCCTCCTGCATGCCCTTCAGTTTGGAGGCAGCCATGCAGGCAAAGGCCTCTTCAGGAGTGGGTAAGGCTCTGAGGGACGCAGAAGCCTCCTGAATGAGCCTGAGAGCTGAATCCTGCATGTGACTTCCCTTCCTGGGTCTTTTGTTTGGAAGGTGGAGGGGAGGCACCTGCGATTCTGTCAGGCTCCTCCTGGTCCCAGGCTTCTCCTGGCTGCCACTTAGCCCCGCCTCCTCCTGGCTGCCACTACCCCCCGCCTCCTCCTGGCTGCCACATTCCACAGCCTCCTCCTGTGTGCCACATTCCAGAGCCTCGTCCTGGCTGAGGTCTTCCTGTGTATGAAAAAGGGACATAGTTTTAGTTTTTTCTTCATCAATCACACACAATTTTCAGCTCATAACTGTTGCAAATTGAATGTTAACAAATATAACAGACTATCCTTCTGAGCCCAGCATTTTTCATTCTTGTCCCAATTATTTTTGCCCACTACTCTCTATTGATATGTAAAAAACTGTATTAAATCAGCAATTAGTGATCAATAATAACATCTAGTAAAGATCATGTATTTATTGACCAGAAATCTGTAGAACAATGCTATACCTGGCTCAAGCTGGGCTCCTCCACTTCTTCCTGGCTGGAAGTCCCAGGTTGGACGTCGGAAGCCTTAGCTGGGGTGGAAGCAAGAGTGGAAGGAAGGGTTGAGAGGAATTCCCTGACTCCAGTCTGGTCTGACAGAAATCGCAGTCTCTCATAGTACCACAGCCTGGGGACATAAATGTCACCTGCTGCAGCTCCGGATCTCTGGGAATCCGTGACCTTCTTGCGCTCCCTAAGATAAGTGCTCCTCAGGCCACCAATTTTGGCTTTTAAATAGGGGATGGTTGCTGTGGGGACCACCGGCTTCACCAACTCCAGCAGTTTCTCCAGCGCTGTCTGCCTCTTTTGTTTATGATTATAATGTGGATGTTTCACCTGCCACAGACAGGGCAGCTCCCTGTACTTGTCTATGAACAGGGGGAGGAAGTTGTGGTCATTGAAGCCATCCATTTTATCTGCAAGACACAACACGAGACAAACCCTAATGTCAGGCAAAACTCTCCTAATCTTGTTACAATATAGGCCTCAATCTAGAAGCAGTATAGACCCAAGTTTAGATCTTACCTTCGTTATCACGATTGGCTCCTACTCCTTCCTCTGCTCACAGATCGTACTACTACGCACGCATGTTACGCTTTATACACACTGCGCATGCTTGTAACGCCGCCCGCCCCTGATGTTCTTTCTAGTCTATTCCCCGCCCCTTTTCATTCGGCACAGTGGGGGAAGAGCACATGGCGGAGACACAGCAGGTGCGTGCTAATTACAGCAATGAGGAAGAGGAGGAGGAAAGCCCGGAGCCTGAAACGTCTGGATCCAGAAGGAGAAGATTTAAGGCATCGAATATGTCCTTTGGGGAGATGTTGGAGATGGTCGACATCCTGAAGAAGGCCGACTATGACGGGAAGTATGGACCTTACCCCAACCCCAATATCAGAAAGCCCAAGATCATGGCAAAAGTGGTCAAGAGTCTGCACCGGAATTTCGGGGTATGATGATCGAAAGATCAGCTCGGGAAGCGGTGGTCGGACCTGAAATTAAGAGAGCATGAGCAGTACCGAAAGATCCGGAGAGTGCTGCAAAAAAGTAAGTAGTTGTCCTGTGTTCCTATTCTTTATGTTTATTACGTTCGTGCTGCTCCATGTGCTTTTCTTAACTGTTATCCAGTTTCAAAAGGCAACTTTCATGTTCATGGGCACATTATTCGTTCGTATAAAACATTGTTCGTTCGGCCTAGAAAACAGCATTGTTTTGGCCATATGCATTTGCCCACTTTTTTTGGGCATACTTGTCTGAAACTAATTTGGTTGTGTAGATGTGTTTGTTACTAGAATGAAATGCAAACTAGATTCTGTGTAAGGAGAGGACACTCAGCAGCTGGTTACACATCTGTACGCTGGAGCACTAGTGTGGGACACAAGAACACCCTTTTTATTAGGGGGCCCACACAGGTGCTCCAGTGTATACTATAGGGGTGTCTCCATCTGTGAAGCTTGTACAAAACAGGTAAAGTATTGAAGCTTGACAAAGGACACTAAAAATTCTACATCTTGGAACTCTGCCAAAATAGACAATTGTACCCCACTTCCAAGCAATGTTTCATATTTATAGTTCTGCCATCAAATATCTGTGTGCTAAGTATACCAATTTTTTTTTACATAGGGGAGAAAAGACTCAGAGGACTACCCTCATCGGAGGAGACCACAGACCCCCCCACCTCTGGAAGAAGGGGAAATCCACCATCCAAAGACAAGCAGAGCAGGAGGAGGAAGACGTGGTGGAATTTGGCACCACAACAGGTGAGTGTCTGCGACCACAGGCTCAGGTAAGAGATGGATTCCGGCATATTTATAATACATGGTGTTTTTTGGTTTCTAACTTTTTAGGTGATCGTGATGTTGTGGATATAGATCCTTTCACCTCGGAAAGTGCACAGATCCTGATCGGGGAAATCATGGGGTGTAATAGGGACTTGGAAAACATCAAGAAAAACATCAATGATGTTCTTTAAAAAATGAAGAACATCATTGATGTTTTAGGGAGAGTTTAAAACCCCTCCAAATCCCTTTGTTTTTTTGTGTGCTACAAGTTTTTTACATTTTTTGACAAATTTGAGAAAAGCCAAATTTTGAAGAGGCACACAGTGTGTCAACATGTGCTATCTGTCATCTCCAGAGATCAATGGACGCATTTTGGGGGTGCAACCCCTTCCTCAAGGGTTCATTTGGAATTCCAGCCTCAGGCCCAACTGAGCCAGCATAGTTGGCAGAATGTTGCCATAAAAAGTTGTGTAGAACACAGCATGCCAGGATAATATGATTCAGTTTGTACTCCGCCATGTGTATGGGTATAAGAAATAGGCGGAAGCGGCTGATCATGATTCCAAACGTGTTCTCCACCACTCTTCTGGCTCTGGCCAGCCGGTGATTAAAAACCCTCTGGTCCGGGGTGAGGGTCCTCATCGGGAATGGCCGCATAAGATGGTCCCCCAGTGCAAATGCTTCATCCGCAACGAAGACGAATGGGAGTCCTTCCACATTGTCTTCTGGAGGTGG
Source organism: Aquarana catesbeiana (assembly GCF_042186555.1). Taxonomy (NCBI): domain Eukaryota; kingdom Metazoa; phylum Chordata; class Amphibia; order Anura; family Ranidae; genus Aquarana; species Aquarana catesbeiana. The sequence continues at coordinate 586,412,563 of NC_133324.1, read as the reverse complement.
CAAGTCCAAGCTGCCATTCTGGAGACGCCTGTAGAACTCCGTCTGGGCGATGACTCCACCATCGGACATCCGGCCATTCTTCCCCACGTCCACATACAGGAACTCATAAGTAGCCAACACCACCGCCAACATCACAATACTATTGAACCCCTTATAATTATAATAGTATGACCCCGAGTTGGGTGGTGGGACAATGTGGACGTGTTTCCCATCAATTGCCCCTCCACAGTTAGGAAAGTCCCACCGCTGGGCAAAGTGGGAGGCCACAGTCTGCCATTCTTCTGGCGTGGAAGGAAACTGTGGAGTCAAACCAAAAAAAACAATTATTCATTTTGCACTTAAACAGGGAAAGCAGATTAGACACAAACATTCTTGGCCAACATCAAGATAACATTTATTTGAGGGAGTTTTTAAAGACCAAAGTATAAGATACACCTATCAGACCCCCCCTCTCATGGGCCATTTCTAACATTATAGGGGGGAAGCTCTTGGACAGGTAACCCTCTCCACTTCATTGAGAGATGAATGCCTAAATAATGGGTATTGCTTTGAACAGCCCCTCCTTAGTTACACTATTGGCATCCCACTGGACAGGTAAGAAGTGTCATAATACAAAGATATAAATACACATTGTACACATTTGAGCACATTTGGACATTCTGCTATTACCTATCAAGATAATAATAGGATACAAAAACTTTAAACAGTACCATTCGAATTTATACAGGCAGGCCCTTGCACTACATGCTTTGGGGAATTCATCCATAAATCTGACCACAAAAGAGATGGGTATAGTGTGTATGGGTTTGCCAAAGTCAGCAGATAGATGATTGAGGATAGATAGAGAATTGGTATCAGCTGACTTAGCAGTTGGGGGGAGGGAGGGTTAAAAATTATTTGGGGACACCCAAAAAAAGCCTCTGGCACTCTGCCTGAATTTAAACCACAAATCACATTTATAAACATTTTAGGGGGTATTTAGGGTAAACTACTATGCACTACTATGGAGCTGATAAAATACATTGTTAAGTGACTACATGAGGTGAATATAGGGCCAGGAGACCATGCTGGGGAGGTAAGTGAAGGCAAATATGTATGAAGGACAAAAAAAATAATTACATAAAAATCCAGCATGCATGAGGACAAAGGGGACATTCACAGCATATTACAATCATGGTAATTAGGGAATGTGGAAAGAAATACAATATATTATCAAACATTAAATACAATAAAATGTGATGTTAAAGGATAAAAATCTCACCTTAATATACTAATTTAATATATTAATATATCATATTAATATATGATGGCAGAACAGGTCTCTGGGATAATGATCCCCAGAGCCTGGGGGGAGATGCCTGTCGAGAACTTGAGGTCCTGCAGGCTTCTCCCCGTCGCCAAGTACCGCAGGGTGGCGACTAGCTTCTGCTCCGGAGTGATGGCTTGCCTCATGCAGGTATCCTGCCTGCTGATATAAGGGGTTAGCAAAGCCAACAAATGGTGAAAAACGGGGTCCATCATCTGGAGAAAGTTCCTGAAATCATCAGGATTATTCTCACGGATCTCACGGAGCAAAGGCATGTGACAGAACTGGTCACGCTGGAGCAACCAATTCTTGGTCCATGGACCCCTCCCCACCCTGTTCATGGACTGGACTTGTGTCAAGGTAAGGACCCCAACACCAAGCCCTCGCACAGCACAAACTCTACGAGGAGTATGTATAAGCAACATGGCTAGAAAACGGTTGGCTGCTCAGAACAAGGTAACAGAACGCACTGAAAAACAGCAAGGCCTGTGAAGAGCGACCTGAAAAACAGTAACGAACGAACAAGAACACAATGACAGAGTCACTCGTAGCTTGCTGCATGCACTGAAGAGCAGATACAAACCCACAAGCACAAACTGAACAGCAGAAAATGATCTGAAAACCACGAGTCTGAAAAAGCACGAATCGTCTCTCACCAAACTTTTACTAACACGAGATTAGCAAAAGGAGCCCAAAGGATGCCGCGCTTGGTTCTGAACTGGCCTTTTCTAGTCTTGTCGTACGTGGTGTACATCACCGCATTCTTGGCGATCGGAAATTCTGAAAACTTTGTGCGACCGTGTGTACACAAAACAATTTTGAGCCAACATCCGTCAGGAAAAATCCATGGATTTTGTTGTCGGAATGTCCGATCAATGTCCGATCGTGTGTACAGGGCATAACAGGTTTTCTTCTAAGATTGTCCTGTATTTGGCTCCATCCATCTTCCCATCAACTTTGACCAGCATCCCTGTCCCTGCTGAAGAAAGTCATCCCCACAACATGAGGCTGCCACCACCATGTTTCATGGTGGGGATGGTGTGTTCGATGTGCAGTGTTAGTTTTCTGCCACACATAGCGTTTTGTTTTTAGGCTAAAAAGTTAAATTTTGGTCTCATCGGACCAGAGCACCTTCTTTCACATGTTTGTTGTGTCCCCCACATGACTTCTCGCAAGCTGCAAATGGGACTTCTTATGGCTTCCTTTTAACAGTGGCTTTCTTCTTGCCACTCATCATTTCACAATTATATGATACTTTGTATTGGTCTATCACATAAAATCACTATAAAATATATATTACGTTGGTTGTAACATGGCAAAATGTGGAAAGGGGTATGTGTAAGGGGTATGAATACTTTTTCAAGGCACTGTATGCATGTTGATCATTTTTTTGTGATTCAGTAACCAGAGGAACTATGTACCACTTACTCATTCATGTAGGCAGGAAAGGTTCCTTGGGACCCCCCTATTTTATAATTCTCTCCTGTAGACATGTGCACTGCCGAAATATTTGTTTGTTTTTGTTTCATCCATTTTGGGTGTTTTTCTTTGTTTTTGGGGTCATTCGTTATGATCGCAATTTGTAAATTCAAAAATTCGTAAATTCAAAAATTCATAAATTTGAAAATTCATAATTTCGTAAATTCATAAATTTGTAAATCCATAAATTTGCAAATTTGAAAATCCGAAAATCCAAAAATAAGAAAGAAAATCCAAAAATAAGAAAGAATAAAAATCCAAAAATTCAAAATAATAACTAACTAATAACAACCAGCTATTAAATTATAGGTATTGTAATTTCCTTTTAAAATTTGGCTGTTAGTGAAGGTAACAAATACGAATTTATCCGAAGTTAGGAATTATCCAAAATAACAAATGCCGCATCTAAACAAATGGAACCAAATTATGAATTAAATAATGATAATAAAAAAAATATTATTATTATTGTTATTTATCATTATTTATTTGTTATGTTCCATTCATTTAGATATGGCATTCATTATTTCGGATAATTCATAACTTTGCATAAATTTGTATTCGTTATGTTCACTAACAGCCAAACTTGAAAGGAAATTCCAATACCTATAATTTAATAGTTAGTTATTATTTCTGATTTTTACATTTGTGGGCTTACGGATTTTTTTTTCGGACCTTGTCCCCATATCAGATCACTAACTAGGAAAAGGCATCTGGTATGGATTTTAAGGGAACCCCACATCTTGCTGATGTCATCATCTACTAGTACACAGGCAACCAAGCTGCACAGCATCTTGGCTATGAGAATGCAAGAAGCTACCAGAGTCCTAGCTATCAAGATGCTGTGGTGGTAATTATATTGTCACTTAATTAATGACTTTCATCTGCAGCAGCTGAAGGTTTGATCAGATGCTGCTTCTGTCTCCTGCAGCCTCTGCAGTGAGAACTGGGGGAACAAACACCACTAATTGCTCATTTCTCCCCCTCTGCTGTGATTGTCAGTCACCAGCTCTCTGCTGTGCTCCCCGGAGCTCTGGGCTCTGGAGGGGGTTGCTTAGAGGCTGAGCCATGTGCCGGTCCAGGCATCTGGGTGTATTCCAACCCTGGACCGACTCAGTGACATAAGCTGACAGTGGACCTTAACCCACTGCTGGCTGAAAATGGGTCAAAGGAGTGCAGAACGAAGTGCATTCCTGTGACCTACAGGAGAACTATAGCAAAAGTAGCTTTGGCCATACTTTTCTTTTAAAGCCTCTTACACACAGATATCTGAGAGAACCATGACAGCAAGTCAGACAATGAATGTGGCCTTCTTCCTTGCCTGCATAATGGTCATCACTTTTTAATACAAAGATAAATGACATTTTGAATGTTATCCTCTCTGATCAGTCTGGTCATATATTGAAAGAGCCTAGCAAACTACTGAGCACAGGGAAGCCCAAAGAAGCAGTTACTCTCTTTTTATGGTTGTGGTAGATCATTCTTCTTATTATTATTATTATACAGGATTTATATAGCACCAACAGTCTGCGCAGCCTTGTACAGCATGAGGGTAGAACGTTCAGTTACAATACTATTCAATACAGGAGGAATTAAAGGGGGGTCAATAATACAAAAGGCAATAACTGTGAGGGATGAACTGATGGATAAAATAAAAGTACAGTTGTTAGGTAGAGGCAGGAGAGGCTTCTCTTAAGAGAAGGGATTTCAGGGACTATGTAAAAGTGGACAGAGTAGGAGATAGTTAGACAGATTGGGGTGGGGAGTTTCAGTGGGACAGAGAGGCTCAGGGGAAGCCCAGGAAGTGAGCATGGGAGGAGATGACAAGGGAGCTAGAGAGCAGGAGGTTTTGGATGAAACATAGGGAACTATTTGGTTGGTATTTTGAGACTTGATTAGTGATGTAGGTGGGGACTGAGTTATGGATTGCTTTAAGAGTTTTGTTAGTGTTTTGAATTTGATTGGTTGGATGAGCGGAAGCCAGTGGAGGGATTGGCAGAGATTGGTAGCAGGCACTGAACGGTTGGTAAGGTGATTATGTCAGGCAGCAGGACTCATGATGGACTAAAGGGGTATAGCCTATGTAAAGGTAGGCCAATGAGGAGAGAGTTGAAGTAGTTGAGGTAAGAGATAGCCAGGGAGTGAACTAGTTTTGTGGTGTCATTGGTTAGGAAGAGGTGTATTTTGAAGATGTTGCATAGGTTGAGGTGGCAAGCTTTGGACAGTGACTGGATGTGGAGCCGAAAGGAAAGTTCAAAGTCCAGGATTACACCTAGCACCCTGGCATGTGGGACAGGTTGATAGTTGTGCCATCGATCTTAACAGTGCAGTCAGTGAAAGGGGCACATGGAGGATGAAATATTATGATCTTGGTTTTGGATAGATTGAGTTTGAGGAAGTGGTATGAAATCCATACTAAAATGTCTGTTAGTAATTAGTGATGTGTGAGGAGACTGTTGGAGTGAGCCGAGGGATAGAGTGATAGAGTTGCATGTCATCTTTGTAGAAATGGTATTAAAATTCATGGGAGGCTGACCCAGGGAGGAGGTTGAGGATCCAGAATAGGAGAGCTCTATGAGCAGAACCTTGAGGGACCCCGACATAAAAAGGATGAGTAGAGGAGGAAGTAGAATTGTAGGTGACGCTGAAGGTGGGATAGCTAGGATGAGAACCAGTGTAGAGTACAGTCATTGAGACCAAAGGAGTAGAGTTTTTTGAGGAGAAGGTGATGGTCAACTGTGTCAAAGGCAAGAGAGATGCATGAGTAGGAGTACAGAATAGTGTCTAGACTAGACTAGACTAGATGGGAAGGTGTTAATGAGAGTGATAAAATAGGTCTGCTTGACAATGTGGAGGCAAGAATTGTATTATGGAGAGCAGATTTATATTCGTTGAAATCTTTCTGAGATTTAGACTTATGCCACCAACACTCAAGAGCATGGCTACATTTTTTTAAACTCTTGGTGTCAACTGTTTACCAAGGTTGTAAGGGTTGGCGACTGATTCTGTGTGTAGTGAGGGGGAGGGGGGTGTGAAGTGGCTAGGTTTGGGCAGGACAGTCAGATTTTTTCATAGAGGTAGTCAGTAGCAGAGTAGCGAAAAGAAGGGTTAATGTGGCAAAGGATTCTTTTGGGTAACTGTTAAGCAGTTTGAGGGAGAGGAGGTGGAAGAAAGGGAGCGAGTGAAAGTAATAAGGTAGTGATCAGAAAAAGAAAATGATTGTTGGAAAGATTGCATGAAGTGCATAGGAAGGAGAAAACAAGGTTGAGGTTGTTGACATCAAATTGAGTAGCAGCATGTTAGACATGTGCACACTGAAATATTTCGTTTTGGAATTTCGTTTTCGTCCGTAAAATAAATTTATTTAGTTACTCCCGAAATTCGTTTTTTATTTATTTTGTTTTTCGTTAAAAATTGCATTCATCCGAAAATCCAAATTAAGGTCGAATCTGTCATTGAAGGCTTATGGTGTCTGTCGAATGTTCAAAGAAGATTCGACGGAGCAGCTAAACTGTACAACGCCATATAGTTTACCTGCCCGTCGAATCTTCTTAGAACTTTCGACACCATAAGCCAAAGTACATGTGTACTTAGTTCTAGCTATTTTACTGCTCCTCCTCTTTGGTTACAATCAGCCAATAACATTCATCATCATCATCATTATTTTTATTTATCTTTTCTCCCCTACGTCGAATCTTCTCTCCCCTAAAAACAAAATTTTACTTTAAATATAATGCCTGGGCGGTCCCCTTAGCCTGCCTGTAAAGTGGCGCATCTGGACCATGCATTGAACATGCTGCAGCAAAAATGACATTTCTTAAGGAAAAAAAAAAAAGAGTCAAATCACATTTAAAATGACTCAAGGTTGCAATTGCTGGAATGTGATCCCTCCGAAAATCCATACCAGACCCTTATCCGAGCAAGCAGCCTGGCAGGTCAGGCAAGGGGGGGCAAGCGAGCACCCCCCTTCCTGAACCATACCAGGCCACATGTCCTCAACATGGGGGGGTGGGTGCTTTGGGGAGGGGGGCTCTGACCCCCCACCCCAAAGCACAATGTTCCCTGTTGATGGGGACAAGGGCCTCACCCCCACAACCATAGCCAATAGTTGTGGGGGTCTGCGGGCAGAGGGCTTATCAGAATCTGGAAGCCCCCTTTGACAAGGGGGCCCCCAGATCCCACCCCCCCATGCAAATGAGTACATAGTACCCCTATCCATTCACCAAAAAAGTGTCAAAAAGTAATAAAAGTGCAAACACAGTTTTTGCCAATTTTCTTTATTAAAAAATAAAAAAACAGTGTCCCCTGATGTAAATCCATCGTCAATCACGCTGCCCGTCGCACCCGGAAAAAAATCATTTAAAAAACGTTCCCGCCGTCCATGAAGGCTGGCTGCCTACTGCAGGCTAGGCCATCTGACAGTTCTTATACAGGTAAGGGATGGGGCCACCTGGCTACGCCACCTGGTGGCACTACTACAAACAGGCCTTTCAGGAAGGCCAATCCTACAGATAGCACCAACATGCCAATGATAGAACAAACCAATGCTATCCCATAGAGTGGTCGTCAATCAGATTTTTCTGATACCTTGTCCATCTCTTCTAGCATATCGCAATACTCTTCTCAACAGACCAAATGCACAAGAAAGCCTAAAAGACATAGGAATGGAGACAGTTCTGATGGGAGACCTAAACGTGACCAGGGACATCGTATACGTAAAACTCCCACTAAGACTGCCACCCCGATGTCACAACCACAAGGTGATACCCCTGCCCAAGCCAATACTGGGATTAGTGGGAAAGAAGCCTGCCCATTAACCAATATTAAAATGCCTAATTTGTTTTTTCCAAAAAAAAACAGGACCCCCTCCGACCCCTCCGGTTTAGAAAATGTTACACCTACACAACAGACTGCTGTACCCCAATTCAATGTTATCAACCTTTCTTCATATCCTCTCACAGTTGATGAAATGTATGTACTGTCCAAGGGGCTCACTTTTTGTCCAAATCGTAAAGTTGATAAATTCGAAACAATAAAGGACCTACACCTGTTTACACGTAAACTCCAACTACAGAGCATGATCGATAAAGGTGATGTGGACTCAACCACCTTTCAGTCTCTTTATGAACGTCAAGCACTAGCTAATTCAAACTCACTTTTAGAGGAAAGTGACACTAGAGAATTAATTAATGTCATCGATTTGGAATCTTTATTAGATCAATCCACCAACCCAACCACTGCTTGTAAAGCCCCCTCACCATTAAAGAAAAGATCAGAGTTATATCCCTCCCCGAGTTCTAATCATGGCATAGTCACTTTCCTAAAATTGATCACTCAGCATATAAAATGTTTAAACACAACTACAAGTCAATCTGATAACTTAACAACTAATGAAAGGGCAGCTTTGGGGGAACTATCTAATAAATCTGACCATCAAACCCTCAGATAAGGGTGGAAATATTGTTCTGATGGACAATGCCGGCTATATGTTGATGTGTATGAAAATACTCAGCAACACTGACTGGTATAGACCCATCAACCCCGAAATAATTACTTTGTTCAATGAGGAGTTTTATATCCTCGTTGACAGGACACTCAATAATAATATAATTTCCAACCAGCTGTGTAAATTTATTCGTACTCTGTTTCCAATAATACCCACATTCTACTCTTTCTCCAAGATCCACAAAAACAACGTGGATCCTCCAAGGAGACCGATTGTGTCGGGTAACGGGTCCATCACGGAAAACCTTTCGAAAGTGGTAGATGAATATCTTAGGCCATTGGTGTCCTCTCTGCCCTCATACGCGAGAGACACGATTCATTTGTTGCAAATTATCGATGGAGTTCAAGTGACAAATCATACTATCTTAGTATCCATCGATGTAGAAACACTCTATAGCTCCATACCGCATAATAAGGGGTTAATCTGCATCAAAAAAATCTTGTCACAAGCTACTCATCTCGAAGAACCGTTCAATGAATTCATCCTGCTGGCATTGAATTTCATACTTGAACACAACGTTTTCAGTTTCAATGGACTATACTTCCTCCAGGTACAGCACTTGTTGTGCCCCTTGGCGCAGGTACATCGATGACATCTTCGTCCTTTGGAATGGCCCAGTCGATCTACTACATACACACATCTACATATTTGCTGCCTTTCATGCCAGTATTACTTTTTATTATAGTGTCCCATTCTGAGTAGCCTGCCATCTTGCTTTCATGGTGCATCAGCAGCTTTTTCCAATAGTCACCTGATATATACCAATATCACTTTCCACCTTATGGCCTTTGGCTAACCAGTTTACTATAGGGGCGTGGCCTAGCTCAGGATGTGATTGGACGTGTTCCTGCGTAGCTCCGGTCCCTCCCTATGCAATCCTGCTCCATCCTGATCACCCTTTGCCAGTAGCCAATTCTTTTTTTGCCTAACCCCTCCTGGTGTGTCTCCTGCATCTGCGGGGGGCACTTTGGTGGATGGGAAAGTGGCGAGGGAAGAAACAACCCCCCGGAAAGATGAGCATCACCGCTCGCTCCTGCCAAGATGGCCTCCGCAACACCGTCCACCCCCATCAAATCATTCTCTGCAGCTATTACCTTTTGTACCACCACCCCCTCCCTTTAGAATTTAAGCTCTACGAGCAGGGCCCTCCTGTACCTTTTGTATTGTACTGTAATTGTGTTGTCCCCTCTATACATTGTAAAGCGCTGCGTAAACTGTTGGCACTATATAAATCACGTATAATAATAATAATGATGGGCCCAGGGCATCACCAGCCTCCACTCTGGATCTCTTTGGAGACAGCCAGGACGTGTCCCCACCACCCTCCCCTGTGTATCCGGACCCTGCAGCCGTGCCCCTGCTAGCGACCCCAGGCTCGGCGGTCACGGATGGAGAGAAGGAACCCACTCTGGCGGAAGTCCTCGCTATTATCAAGGTAAACCATGCGGACCTTGTGGGGAAGGTGGATGGGCTAAAGACTGACTTAACTATTATGCGGCAGGATATGCACAAACTACGTGGCCAGGTTACTGAGACTGAGCAATGTATTAGTGATTTGGAGGACACTGTCACTCCCATTCTGCCTAAACTCAATACACATGGGGGAAAGATTGCATCTCTGGAGGATAAGGTCGATGACCTCGAAAATCGCCTACGCAGAAATAACCTGCACCTGGTCGGGCTCCCGGAGCAGGTGGAGGGGTCTGACCCTGTAGCCTTCCTATAGAGCTCACTTGAGCAAGAAATAAGCCGTAAGCAGCGATCCCCCTGTTTTGTGATTGAGTGTGTCAAGCAGAAGATTCGGGAGCAGGATATACAATATTCCATGTTGTTCCCTGCTACCCTCCGGGTCACATACCAAAGGGAAAGCCCATTTCTTTCAGTCCCAAAGCCCATTTCTTTTAGTCCCCACAAGATGCCATGTCCTGGTGGGAATCACTACTCCGCCCTCCTAAGTCTCCTGCCTGATGCAGATCCCCACATCCTGCTGGTTTCATTGCTGGAAATGAAGTTTCCTCCCTTCTCTTGGTTCTCTTTTTTGAATTATTTTTGTTATTCATCATTGTGAGTTTCTTTTGTTGCTCAAATATGTGCTGATCTTGGATGATCATACATGTCTCCGGAGGGAGAGTACCTAATCTCGGTCCTTAATTGAAAAAGTGTGAACAAGATATGGTGAAAAATACTCCTGCACTTGTGAGATCGTTTGCTGTAAAACAAAGGTAGTATTGTAGTCAGAGATAGGACTGGGGGAGATGATGGAGCATGTCCCGCTGCCTTAGCTGACCAGGGGTGGTCTGTAAAGGACTGTTTAGTAGGAATGGGTGGAAGGCGCGTGATCAGACGCTTACATCAAGAAATGTATGGTTTATTTATGTAAAAGAATACAGACATATAGTCATATAGATATAAAATCATACAAATACTACATAATATTATAAAAAAAAAAAAAAAAAGGAAAAACAGGTAACAAAATAAGTACTAGGAAGTTAAAATTGGGGTGTGCCCATATTGAGGCAGGTATTTAAGAAAGGCTGATGCGTTTCGAGGAAAACCTCTTCATCAGAGCCAGGAGAACTGGAGCACAGTCTGTATGGGCTGGTAGGCCGACATGTGTACATGGAGAGAGGTGGTGTTGCTAGTAGGAGGATGTGTCCTGTGATGGACAATTGATTATTCCAAGTTCCATACCTAGGTGTTCTATGGATGTAAATAGATTGTATTTTCTTTTTGTGGTGCTGTTAGGCTGTCAGATGTGCCTGTCTCAGGAGAAGTGTGTAAACACAGCTGCAGACTGTAGAGATCCTTTGGAGTGGAGAGCCGTGTGATCCTGGCAGCAGAAGGGGGGGGAGGAGGAGGGAGGAGGTGTCCTTGAGGCAGCTGATGCCTGGATAGAAAGCGTCTTGCTGCCTAGGGATAGGAAAGGTTTTCCTTTCCTATCCCCATGTACACATGTCGGCCTACCGGCCCATACAGACTGTGCTCCAGTTCTCCTGGCTCTGATGAAGAGGTTTTCCTCGAAACGCGTCAGCCTTTCTTAAATACCTGCCTCAATATGGGCACACCCCAATTTTAACTTCCTAGTACTTATTTTGTTACCTGTTTTTCCTTTTTTTTTTTTATAATATTATGTAGTATTTGTATGATTTTATATCTATATGACTATATGTCTGTATTCTTTTACATAAATAAACCATACATTTCTTGATGTAAGCGTCTGATCACGCGCCTTCCACCCATTCCTACTAAACGGTCCTTAATTGAGCCTGAGCTGCCTTGGGGTTTAGTCCCCCATTTCTTTTGGAATTTTGTTGTTGAACACTGACTATTTTGTTTTCCTGCCTTTTCTCTTGCTTCCTGTTACAGGCCATGCGCCCCATGCATGGTACAAGTTTTGGGTATAGGCCCACTCCCCTTTTTTGGAGCTTGGCAGGGAATTTATCGCCCTTGTTGGGTAATGAATATGCTAATGTACGTAGTTTTGTTTTTTTTGTGTGTATGGTGTATGTTTGGATGGTCGTATGTTCAGCACTGCGGCCCTTATTTTCCTATGGAGCTGTGACCAGGAATGGGGAGCCCTCCGGGACTCCCGTATCTGCCCCCCTTCCCCCTGACCCAGCATTTATATACCAGTCCCATGTCTGACGTAAACGTTTGTTCATGGAATGTCCGTGGGCTGAACTCTAAATTTAAAAGAGCATCTATCTTTGAGGCCCTGAAACATAGTAAACCGCATATCCTGTGCCTCCAGGAAACTCATCTAATGGGGTCCAAAGTGATGGCACAACACTGGGTGGCAAATCACTATCAATCTACCTACTCAAATTATGCCCGGGGGGGTTAATCCTAATTTGTAAAGGGTTACCTTTTGTGTGCCATCAAGTTATCCTAGATCCTAAGGGGCAGGATGTCATTTTACATATGTCAGTACATGGAACATCCCTCATTCTGGTCATGGTCTATCTCCCCCCCCAGTCACGGCTGCAATGTTCTCTGATCTCAATATCCATTTTGGCACCCTGCCTAACTGTCCTATGCTTATCCCTGGGGATTTCAATTCGGTCTTGCAACCTGATTTAGACTAAAACCTCTACAATCCGAGTCCAAGTTGTTTTGTGCGTGGTGCAATACTTATGGATATGTGGATTTGTGGCGCTGGAACTTCCCCAGTGCCAGGGTGTACTCCTGCCAGTCTAGGTCCTATGTAGCTCTTTCCAGAATTGACTATGCCCTGGCCACAAAGGACTTTTTACCTAATGTTCGGTCCATAGCATATCTGCCCCAGACGGAATCTGATCATTCTATGATAAAGGTGGGTTTGACTGTGGGCCACAGACCAGCGTTCCGAACCTGGAGACTCAGCCCTCTCTGGATCTCCATGCCGGAGATCTCTGAGGTCAACCCGACTGACATGACCAATTACTGGTCCCTCAACACAGACTCTGCTGCTTTGGGCCCTGTCTGGGATGCCTTTAAGACTGTGGTCAGGGGTTCCTACATCTCCAGAATTAAGCACTACAGGTCCGCCGGGCGGGTGATAAAGGAGGCTCTCCGAAAAGCATTGGAAGAGGCCCGCGCCCATCCTTTGGGTACTCCCTCCTCTGAGACTCGGGGCATGCTGACAGATGCTGATAGGACTCTGCAGCTGCACATGATAGACTTGACCAGGAAACAACAGTTGTATCTCGCGGCTCGCATTCACCTTTTTGGGGAGTAAAATGGCAGGCTCCTTCCATATCTTGCACACGTGGACTGTCAGGATGCCTCGATTGCTACAATTCAACTACCGGACGGTCGACTACATCTGACGCACTGACTATTAACCAAACTTTTGCAGATTTCTATGCCACATTGTACAAGGGTACGGGTATCCCTTCAGAAACAGATTTTATGGGCTTTTTCGAATCCCTTGACCTCCCGGCACTTAGTAACTCTCAGCAATCCTTTCTAGATAAACCCATTATGCTGGAGGAGGTCACTAAGGCCATACGCATCCTACCCTCTAATAAAAGTCCAGGCCTGGATGGACTTCCCTCAGAGTGGTATCAGACACGTTTCAAGACTCCCTTAAGTTGGGGAAGCTTCCTGATTCTATGAATGAGGCACTCATTGTTGTTATACCCAAGCCTGGTAAAGATGGACAACAATGGGGATCCTAGCGGCTTATCTCGCTGTTGAACAATGACGCAAAAATTCTAGCAAAGATACTCACCCTTAGACTTCAGACGTTTATCCTATCCCTCATACTGCTGGACCAATCCGGTTTTATGAAAAATGAGGGGAATAACTGCGCTACAGTGAAATACATAAACAATAACAATTCTAGCCGCGATTCATCTATGTAATACAAACACAGTGATATTAAATAAGAAAAAAAGGGGGGTTGAATCGTGCTAAAACAGATTGGTGATCATACACATCATCACCAAACCAAATATTTAGAACTAAGTGAAGAGTTCCCCTTTAGTATATACATAATATACAAAACACATGTCAAATGAATAATCAATCCAAAAATAAAATGTTCAAAGTGATAATAAAAAGTCCATGTACAAAAAATAAATCACCCAAGTGATATGAAAGTATCTTAAAAAAGTTCCAAAAAACATAAATTCTTGCTGTGAGAAGAAAAAAGCGTGCTTGCTCCACCACCGTGAAATCAGACTGTCCGCTTACCAGAAACTCATGATCCCCCGTTACAGAGGATCAGAGAAAGCTGTTTGTTAATACTGCTTCAAACCACGACCAATGGATTAGAGACCTTATACCGAGATGGGACATCAAAGACTGCAGGGTCAGGCTAAAGATGTTCACACTGATAGGTACTCAGACATCAGCCCACAGCATTGCAGATATGGTCATAGAAGGAAAAAAAGGCTCCATAGTGTAAAATCATTGACTTTATTGGATAAGTAAAAAGTTAAACTCACATGTTAGTAGACAATAGTAGGCATGTAGTGTAGTCTGAAGCTCACAGACAGCCCGTCCTACTGGAAGCAACAGCAGTAAAGGGAGGTGACGAGAACACGTCGCTCTGCCCAAGACGTGTTCTCGTCACCTCCCATTGCTGCTGTTGTTTCCAGTAGGACGGGCTGTCTGTGAGCTTCCGGCCGGCACTCCAGACTACACTACATGCCTACTATTGTTGGCCTTTGGCTTTGGGAAACTATGGCACGGATAGGTATTGGCCCATACTTTATCCAATGGGTTCTATTACTTTATGCTGACCCGAGGGCTAGAGTCTGCACAAATAAGGATATCTCTGCACCATTTTCTTTGAAGCGTACTCGGCAGGGATGCCCTCTCTCTCCACTGCTGTTCACAGTGGCCATTGAGCTACTAGCTCTTGCGGTGCAGCAGACCTCTGAGATTGGGGGTATCCGTTCCGGCCTGCTAGAAGAGAAGATCTCTCTATACGCAGATGATGCCCTGGTATATTTGAATGGTAGGGAGAGCTCTTTTACTAAATTACTTGTGGAGGAGTTTGGTGCTGTCTCGGGGCTCCGGGTGGGCTGGGAAAAATCCCAGGCCTTTGCTATTGGTCCCCCTTCTCCTTATGAATATCTACAGAGGTCACGTATCCAACTAACACCCTCCTTTAAGTACCTAGGTATTAAGATACATGCTGACCTCCCTAGATATGAAGAACTCAATGTTGCCCCTATAGTCCATCAGATGACGGATACATTTTGTACCTGGTCATCGTTGCCCATCAATCTAATTGGTCACATAAATATATTTAAAATGATTTTTTTACCGAAATTTCTCTACTGCTTTAGGGCTTCCCCGGTTTTTGTCACCCAAAAATTCTTTGCAAAACTTGACTCTGCCCTTTTCACTTTTATTTGGAATGGTTGCCAACCTCGTATTGCCAAATGCTCCCTACAAGCGGCTAAGGCCGTAGGCAGATTGGCTTGCTCGAACTTAAGAAATTATTTCCTCGCCTCCCAGCTCACCTATATCCATGACTGGCTGCACTCTAATCCCCAAACTCCTGCCACTGCCTTTCTTTTTATCTTATTTGAACCTCCTACCTCTTTGAGGGAGGAATTGCATAGATCGAGGAGGTCTGGTGGCTCCAGATTCTCCCCGTTGAGGTTTGCTTTATGGCTTGGAGAGAGGGGGGAAAAACACTGACACGGTCCCTAGCGGATATTTCGCCATGGGCTCCCCTGTGGCGAAATCAAAATATTCCTGAGCTCTTTGGCCACCCGAACTCGACCTGGTGGGCCCGTTTTGGAATTACATACCTTTTTCATATATTCCAGGAGAATACCCTACTGTCTTTTGAATCTCTTAGACTTAAATATGGCCTCGACAATACATTTTTTTTCAAGTATCTTTTATTACGACATGCCCTTCAGGCACAATTTGGCTCATTGGCCATAGAGCTCACGGATTCTTCTATTGAGGACCTGCTGTCGTTCCCAGAAATTAACAAACTAGTGACAACCTTTTATGGACGACTTCAGGTGATGGGAGCAGATCCCTTTCAGAATTCTCAACGTAAATGGTAGATGTTTATGCCTGAGCTTTCTAAAGAGGATTGGGAAGAAGCAATAGAAATATGTTTTCAGGATATCATTAGTACGGCTGATATCCTGATACAGTTTATACATCACTTACATTATACACCTGCTAGGTTGGTTAAAATGGGTCTGGGTCGAGATATTGCATGTGCTAGATGTAACACGAGTGTTGCCGACTTCTGTCACATGTTCTGGACATGCTCTGGACTTGCAACCTTCTGGGAGGATTTGTTTGCTTTTTCAACTGCAAACTGCATCTACCATTGCCTCATACCCCGGAGGTTGGACTTTTGGGAGTCTTGAATGACCATGTTCCTTGCACTCATGCTTGAACTTTGATACATATATTGTTATTTTATGCACGTAAAACAATTTTACTACATTGGAAAGAAACTGCTCCCCTTTCGGCCCACGCTTTCTTCCGCATTGTTCATGAGAGCCTCCCCAAATTTAAATTGATATATAAAAGAAAGCATGCCCTAAGAAGTTCACCAAAATATGGTAGCCGTGGCTGGACGTCTCAGGGAACTTCTGGGGGGATGTCCTCTCTTCACAGCTATCTCAGTGAGTGGTATGATGTGATTCCGTGAACAATATTTGACATATGTCTACAAGCGGATAGAGATTCCTGTATGCATTTAAAACTGTACTGCCTGTGGGTTTTTGGAAATATACTGTGGTATTGGGGTCATGTGTGCTGTGAGTGTGAATGAGTGTGTGTGTGAATGATTTAGTTCTATTTTTTCTTGGGTATAAATGTTTTCTCCAGACGTCATAATCGGTCATTTATTCATTATCCGAACTAAGTTGCTGATTGCATTATACATATATGTACCGTCAGTCTGTACTTTTCTTTTTTTTTTGTTTTGTCCTTCTTTTGTAGTTTAAAAATGAAAATAAACACCTTTAAAAAAAAAAACAGTTTACTATCTTGCTTCCTTTATATACTATCAACTATTTCCAGCTTAATTAGATGGTTAATGAGCACTTTTTATTATATTCATACTATATTATATATCGCTTATGTCTAGGGGCCCGGATCCTTTTCCTGCTGTTCCTTGTGGATTCCATAGCCTTCTACGCCCCTTTGATCCCTATTTAATGTCATGGCTTGTCAGTCACTACTGGGAGGTAGTGTCCACCCCCTAACTATATGGGCTGGCGCACCTCTCCATCCTCACACTAATCAGTTCTTGATTGTTGTCACCCTTGGGAGACTGAAGTTTGGAGTGTCATCAAGTGACCATCAAAATCCAGGCACCAGCAATCCAAGTAATGTGTGATGTTCCCTAAGCACAGGATGGTGACAATGTTAGGCCACTCTTTCTGCTCAAGATGCCAACTTGCAGAACACAAGAGAGAAAAAATTGACCATTTAGAATGTGAAAATAGACCTGCTATTTGTGGCTATCATTTTTCCCTTTCCTCTTTGAAAGAGTACCTATTCTTCATTTCTTTCTGATTGGGAGCAGGAAAGCATGAAAGCACTTAATTTTACACGTGGTGCACATTCATGGTGGTGATGTATGTTTCATTAGCTGCCTTCTTGCTGCATCTTCACCACAGCAAACACTGCTCTAATCAACAATGCTTGCACTCACTGAGCAGTGCTGATGATTAGAGAAATGTTCAGGGTGAGTATGTTGGACCACTGGAGAGCTAGGCTGCCTTCTTTTTTTTGCCTTCTTTCTGTGGGAGAGCTGTGATCTCCAATACATGCTGCCAGCAAAGGGCATTCATTTTAAAATTGCAGCATATATTTGAAAGAAAGTAAAAGAACAGAAGATGTATTGATGTATATGCAGCATGTCCACATTACAGTAAGAAATCATAAGGGTTCAATTGGCTTTATCCATATGATTTAAGACAATGTAAATAGATTTACTATTAGAACATTTTGTTAATCTAAATAGAAACATATTTTGCAAAAACTGACATTTACAGTTTAATTCCTTAAAAAAAAATAATCTGAAATTGTGATTGGTGGCTTGTAAGGGTATCAGGAATTATAAAACAACCGTGGTGATGGTGAATCTTCAGTGATCAATATTAAGCTCAAAAATGTGAAAAAAAATAAATCCTGTGAGAAAACTATTTAGTAAAACACATTTTCCGTTTTCTCTGCAGTAATGCTTACTAAGTATTCTAATAACTCGAGTAAACTGCCGGGACAAACAACGCAGATACAAATGTGTCTAGAGATTCTGCATCTGCCTTCCTTAATCAACTTCCTGTCCTGAATATGAATTAGAATAATGAGTCAATTAATGTTCTAAAATGCCAATGAGATGCAAAAAGCATTGGGTGGTGGAAATGGTTGCAATATAGTTCAGGAGACATTCCATTGTCAGGATTTTTAACAAGCGTTATGCACTCTGCTCAATACTAATTATTTTTCACACAGAAAAAATGGTAAGAGCACACTTTCATTTACAACCACAACAACATGAAGAAAATAACACATTTTCATATTTTTTAAACAAGGTAAATAACCATTTACAGTAAATTAGGTATGCGCAAAAATAAAAAAATTAACTTTATGGCAAAACTGGGCTATAGCCAGTGTTTTATTAATGCTTCCTGAACTACAAATTCCAGCATTCCATTCTTGCTAGTGTATGCAGTGGCATATTTTATAGCTGTAGAATTGTTGGTTATCCACTTTTCATTATACTAAAAATCTGAGAGACATTTTAAATGCAACGTGTCTGCTTTTGATGAACTATTTTCCTAGTATATTTTTAATTTTAAATAACTGAAGTAAATTGTTGCTGTTATTAATGTTGTTGTTTTTATTGCAATATTTTTAGAGGGTAGGAAAACATAGAACTAGCTTTTAATCTACTAGAACGTAGAACGGGTTTTTTTCGCCTTCCTCTGGATCAACTGTGGGTATAGGATTGGGTATATGCGATAGTATGGTATATTTTATTTTATTTATTTATTTATGTACTTATTTTTATGGTTGAACTAGATGGACTTGTGTCTTTTTTCAACCTGACTAACTATGTAATTATGTAATATAGAAGCATGAAAAAATACTCAGAATACTGTTCCACAATATTGGGGCAGTAGCTAGTCCAAGAAAGAAGAAATACTATGTTTAATTAGACGTCATAGGTTAGTATACTTAAAATGCCAGACAGATATAATGAGAGGGCACAGACTCAAATGATAAACGCAGATTTTTAAAATGGTGGAGAATGTGACCTTATAAAGGTGCAACAGCTTGTACTATGAAGAAAATAGGGTCATGTTCAGCTAAACTTACCACTCACTTTTCCTAAAAACCTGTTCTAAAACTGTGATCCCTACACATAAACCACTTCACTAAGTGTTAAATACCATATGAGTATTTGCATTAAAATTACTCGTGCGATATTCAACTCAGGTGCATGCAATTCACAAAATAAACATTTGCTGCATTTACTGCATGTTTTTGCATGCAGCAAAACACCTTGTCCCCATGCTGATGAGAGAAATAAATTTAGAATGATAAGCCGCAAGCGATGTGGGTACTTAACATAACACAATACAAAAGTTCCCCAATATTAACTCAGTAAATACAAGCAACGTTTTTTTGGGCCACAGTCCATGAACTTTATGGGCACCAAAACAACTTCTCATTTATAAAAATACCAACCTTATTGATGCACAGTTAAAATCATAAAACTATTTAAAATACAAGATAAGGCACCATCTTGCAATGTAGATTGGGATTATAGCCCTGATTATATATAACTGTGTAATTATTGAAGGCAAAAGGTCATAAATAATCCTGTGTAGTATGGATTCCAAGGGTGCCACCACCCATTCACATGAAGCTGGACATGTTTTGCATAGTTCTTTTTCTTCAGGAGCAGAAGGCAGGAATGCTACAAACAGCTTTGGCTAGAGGATAGTGGTATGCCACAAGAAGAGTAGTAAACAAACACTGGAACCCTGCATAACAACAAGCATTAAATGGGTATGTTATTATATCCACTTATAAGTAGGGATGGGCCGAACACCCCCCGTTCGGTTTGCACCAGAACATGCGAACAGGCAAAAAATTTATTCGAACACTCAAACACCGTTAAAGTCTATGGGACACGATCATGAAAAATCAAAAGTGCTAATTTTAAAGGCTTATATGCATGGTATTGTCTTAAAAAGTGTTTGGGGACCTGGGCCCTGCCCCAGGGGACATGTATCAATGCAAAAAAAAGTTGGAGTGGCACAGTGGTGTAGTGGATAGTACTTTCGCCTAGCAGTAAGAAGGGTCACTGGTTTGAATCTCAACCATGACACTACCTGCCTGGAGTTTGCATGTTCTCCCTGTGCCTGCGTGGGTTTCCTCCAGGTACTCCGGTTTCTTCCCACACTCCAAAGACATGCTGGTAGGTTAATTGGATCCTGTCTAAATTGTCCCTAGTATGTATGGATGTGAGTTAGGGACCTTAGATTGTAAGCTCCTTGAGGGTTAGGGACTGTGAATGTACAATGTATATGTAAAGCACTGCGTAAATTGATGACGCTATATAAGTAACTGAAATAAATAAAAAATAAAAATGGCCGTTTTTTCGGGAGCAGTGATTTTAATAGTTTTAATAATAAAAAAAAAAAGCCGCACGTCGCCTACGATCTGCCTCCATGGGAGGCACCCACCATAATGACCGGCCGCTCTTAGGTGACATCTCTTTTATAACTGAGGGCGGGGACCCCCACACCATTTTTTAAATTTTATTTTGGCGCAGGGTTCCCCTTAATATCCATACCAGACCTGAAGGCCCTGGTATGGAATTTGGGGGGACCCCACGCATTTTTTTTTTAGATCTTGGTTCGGTGTTTCCCTGTGGGGGAATCCCATGCCGTTTTTATCAATGAACGTGTATTGACGGGACCGACAAGTCATTATAGCCGCGAGTACTTTTAAATTACTTTTTTTCTTTTAGAAATGTCATTTTGCTCTCGGACTGTTGTAAACACGGGAAACATGCACCACTTTACAGGCATACTATAGACACCCCCTAGGTACGGAATTTAAAGGAATATTACACTTTTATTGTTTCACTTTAAGCATTATTAAAATCACTGCTCCTGAAAAAAACGTCCGTTTTTAAAACTTTTTTTTGCATTGATACATGTCCCCTGGGGCAGGACCCAGGTCCTCAAACACTTTTTATGACAATACCATGCATATAAGCCTTTAAAATTAGCACTTTTGATTTCTCCCATAGACTTCTAAAGGCTGTTCTGTGGCTTTCGAATTTGCTGTGAACACCCCAAATTGTTCGCTATTTGGTGAACAGGCGAACACCTGACACCCGACTTATGTTCGACTCGAACATCGGGACCATCCCTACTTATAAGCATTGCAAGTACCCCATCATAGTAAATCATTTGGACCAATACAAATCCCAATTTATGATATATTATGTCCAGCACCACAGGGGTCATAAGCAAGGACTAATATGTTCACAAGAACTTATATCCACTTGTACCAATGTAAGGGTCCACCAAAATCACCATTACATAAGAACCACCAATACAACTCCATCTGTAGTAGTCTCCATACATCCACACTTCACATGGGGTCCCCCACTGATGGGGGCTTCCAGATTCTGATAAATCATCCCCAAACCCCCACAACCACTGGTCCAGGGTTCTGGGAAAGAATCCCTTCTCACTAATCAACATGGGGGAAAGATACTTTGCCCGGGGTCACACTCTGGCAAAGCACCCCCTGCACATGTTAAGGACATGTGACCTGGTATGGTTCAGGAGAGAAAAGGTGCTTTGCCAGGTGGCACCCCCATCAAAGCACCCCCTATGTTGAGGACATGGGGCCTGGTATGGTTCAGGAGGCATGCAAATCTAAATGGCGCTGCTTTCTACACAAGCATCAGTATTAATTTCTTCTTTTTATCTATTTGATTTTTTGCTGCCAGCATCCAATATACGTTTTAACAAATTATATATTCAGATGCATATGAATTTTATATTCAATCTAATTTTCTATTTTTTTAATTTAGTATCTGATCTATTTCTGAGTGCCCAGGCAATATGGTCGCTGACTCTTGATTCTCTAGGTATTACTGCTATTTAATGTGTATGTTCTTTATCACCGCTATACTCCATTGCCCAAATCACGATGTCCTAAAGGATGAAAACCATCACTGGAAGCTACATCGGGGATGTCATCACACCCACCGAGTCATTGGTTGAGATTACCTGTGTCCTAATGCAATTTGTCTACCTGTGTTTTCTAAGGAGTTGAAACCTCATTAAACGCTGAATTTGTAATAACTACTACACTATGAGACACTTTCTTGCCCTTGCCTTATACTGAATTCTATATGTGGATCAATATGGCTGGTTAGATACATTCTGAGACCTGGATGTCATTATCCATTCATCCCTGTGGGTTTTTATCCCAAAGCCCAACCAGACCTCTACCTTTGGGGTCTTATTATCTGGTAAGCAGCTTGTGAGTGGTGTACACTTGGGTGAAAAGTGACTTTCACTTTTGCTGGATCACCGGAACCTGACAACATATGAACTTTTTAATGGACTTTACACTGAGCCCTTTTCTAATTATAGGGCTATATCTGGGATGCTTTTGTGAGCACACACATGATATTATATTAATGTATATGTTTGAGCACTTTATGCATTTTTTGTATATTTATATTTTGATATTTTCATTTGATCAATTTTCTTATTTTTTATTTATGCATTTGCACTTTAATTGTTGGATAGTGCAACACATTCTGTTTTTACTGTTCACTAACATTTTTATGTGGATACTTGGTGAGTGCAGCTGTCACTGATATTTTTACACATGTGTTCATTTATGACACTTAGAGCAACTACTGTTTGATTTATTAAGAAAATAATATGTAGAAGCGGTATTTCTACTGATTCCATATATGACAGCTTCATACTCCTACTGGTTCTAAAGGAAGCAACGTGTGTATGCGCCTGCCATCTCCCTAGGAACCACTGATGTCACCATGAATCCCAGCCACTTAAGGAGAGGGGCAGGGATAGCAGTGACATCACTGTCGAAATGTAGCCACTGGCCATATTTGGGCAATGACATTAATTAAATATGGCCATGGTCATATTTGCTCAGTGATGTCACTGCCATCCCCACCCCTCCCCTTATTTAGCTGATGACAGCTAATGGACCTGTCATTCTGCTATAAATATTGTTTTTTTTTTTTTTATATATATATTTCAATATGTTTATTGAAGTAACAATGTTGTATAAGGCACAAGTGACAAAAACAAAAGTGAAAATCAAGCACCCTCAGGTAGTGCTACTCTTTCAAATAATCATAAACATAGAACCTTTGGATAAGAAACAGAGCAAACTCAACATAAAAGCATTTGGCGGGAGTGCCAATTAACATAGCCATATAACATAATAATAATTTTTTTTTTTATTAAGTCATTCACTGTAGAGTCAAAAATTACATCTCTAATCAACTAGGGGCCGGTGGCAGGTTGTCCCATCAAGCTACTTTAACTTATAGCATTAGGAATGACTTGCACAGGGAGAAAGATGTATGTTGTAAGGAACAGAGAAAAAAAAAGGGGGGGGAATTGGGAAGGGTAGGAAGGGGGAGGGAAAAAGGGAACCCCTGTATACATTTCTACTAGTATCATGTCAGCATAGAGATATATGTTCTGTCACAGCATCTTATAGTTAGCAAAAATAACCAGATCAACATAAATTTTAAGAAAAAAAAGAAAACAGAAAGAGAAAAGGAAATAAATCGAAAGAAAGAAAAAAGGAAAGAAGAAAAAAGAGAGAGGAAAGAAGAGAGAGGAGAGAAGAGGGTCAGCTAGAAACGCTTTAAGGTGTAGATAGATAACGTATTCATGGATACTGTGTTGCATCTAATTTCTTAGTAGAATTGCGAAGGACACAGGTAAGTCTGTCATTAACCATGATCCAGTTAAGTTTATTCTTCACGTAATCAAGGGGAACCATTGACTGTTTCCAGCATTTAGCAATAGCTGTTCTAGCTGCCAAAAACATATATGTGATTAGTTTTGTTGATTTTTTGGGGCCCTCATCAGATAACTTTTGAAAAAGCGCTTGTTCCGGGGATCTACGTATATTAACCCCCTTTGTAGAATATACTAGGTTAAATATACAAATCCAAAATCTAGTGACCACAGGGCACTGCCACCAAACATGAAACATTGTACTCATCTGGCCACAACGTCTGAAGCAGGTGGACAAAGCAGACGGGGGCATCTTTGCGACTCTGGTCGGGACCAAATACCAACATAGAAGTGTTTTATAATTTGCTTCAATTAATGTTGTATTGATTGATATTTTGGATAAAGCATAGGCAATATCTTGCCAATCCGATAATTCCAATGTGGTATTCAAGTTCTGTTCCCATTGATTCATGTAAGGGAGCTTAGCATTCGGGTCAGTAAGGATAGTGTATATTGTAGATATCCTTCCCCGTAAAAGGACCTTCGTTTGGCAAGTTAATTCAAAATTTGTAAGTACAAGGGGTCCATCCAACCGGTTAAGTTTCGATCGTACAAAAGAAATAATCTGATTATATTGAAATAGTTTGCTGGAAGGCATCTGAAATGTGTCTTTAAGATGTTGCAACGAGTGTGGTTGATCCCCATTAAGGTAGTCTCCTATCCTAAGAAGCCCTTTGTTGAGCCACCACAGGAATAGCATTGGAGTCATTCCGGGAGAGAATTTAGGGTTAAAGAATATGGGAGCTAGTAGAGTATGTGGGGAGGACAGAGGCTTATGGTGTCGTACTCTGTCCCAGACCGCTAGTGAATGAGACAGGGTAGGGCACAAGATAGGAGGGTGAAGACGGCTGGGGAGCCACATTAGAGAACCTATAGGGAAAGGGTGGCACGAGAGGGCCTCAATAGAGACCCAGAGGGGTGTAGATCCTTTGGCCGTTGTATAAGAAAGCTGGGTTATTTGATAATAAGCTTGTAGATTAGGGAGGCCAAGCCCACCAGACTGTTTTGAGACGTACAGTGTCAATTTATTCATTCACCATTTCTTATTGTTCCAAATAAAACAGAGGATGTCCGATTGTAGACGCTGTATATCTCCCCTCTGAACCGCAATTGGTAAAGTCCTAAAATAATAAAGTAACCTAGGTAGAAAAGTCATCTTAATAGAATTGATTCTACCAAACCAGGACAAGGGATAGTCTGCCCATTGTTGAAGATCCTCACGGAGATGACGGAAAACTGGGGGATAATTAGCCCGATAGAGAGTATCGATAGAGGGTGTCAGTTGGATGCCTAAATATGGGAGGGAGTTTTGTACCCATTGGAAATTATAGGTGTTTCATAAGGTTGAGACCATCGAGGGGGTAAAGAAATATTAAGGGCCGTCATCTTTTGGGTATTTAAAGAGAGCCCTGAAATCTGGGAAAATTGGTGGACCAAGGTAAAAAGATTAGGTAAGGTTAATTGAGGATTTGTGACATACATGAAGATGTTGTTGGCAAACAGGGAACATTTATGCTCCCGTTGCCCACAACATATGCCATGCATTTTGGGATGAGATCGAATTGCTACAGCAAGGGGTTAAAATTCTAGGGCAATTAACAATGGGGAAAGCCGGCAACCCTGTCTCGTTCTGCTTTGGATAGGAAACAATGCTGATCTATAACCCCGAATGGAAACCTTGGCTGATGGGTTAGTATAAAGTTGTTTAAGCAATAAGATGAAGGCAGAGCCAAATCTGAAAGCCTCCAGGATAGTAAATAAGTAGTCCCAATTTAAGCTATCAAAGGCCTTATGAAGGTCCAATGAAAGAAGTAATAGTTCCCTCGATACAGGGGCATCCCGTTTAGAATGTCCCGCAGAGATCAACGCTATGGAACGATGAATCTGATCCAACGTTTGGCGTTCGGATATAAAACCAGATTGATCTTTGTGAATGTATTGCACCAAAAAAGTACCAAGACGTAAAGCTAAAAGTTTTGTTAGGATTTTGAGATTGCAATAAATCAACGAGATAGGACCATAATTAAGGATGTCTGAGGAGTCTTTGTGTGGTTTGGGAATGACACTGATGTATGTCCTTTTTTCATCTAAAGGGACTTTTCCGCCATCTCGCAAGAAATTAAAGTAGAGAGCCATGTGAGGAGCTAACTGTTCAGAAAATTTCTTATAGTAAATATTAGAGAGGCCATCAGGGCCCGGTGCTTTATGTAACGACAATATCTTAATAGTGGTATGTATTTCCTCACAGGTAATGGGTTGGTCCATAAGTTCTTTATGGGATTCCGTGAGAGATGGCAGAGATAAGGTATGCAAAAAACTATTAATGGAAACTGGAATGTGGCCCTGGGATGGGTTGTATAATTTAGTGTAAAAATCTTGAAATTCCTGAAGAACCTTTTGGGGATGTTGGGAGAGATTGCCATTTGAGAGTCTGATTTTTGGAAGAGCTATGTGTGAATGTTTAGGGGTAAGCTTTCATGCCAACAAAGAACCAGGTCGGTCCTGCCACGTGAAAAACGTATGATTAGTCCAGCGTAAATGTTTCTCTGCCTTTGTGGTGAGACTAATATTAAGTTCTGTACGTGCCTGTTCAAGTTTAGCCAACAAATCAGGGTGTGGGGAATGTTTGTGTTGAGTAGCTATGTCTTCATATTCCCTAATCTTGGCACGGAGCACTTCATCACGAGCTTTTTTAAGTTTAGACGCCAACTGGATCAAAATCCCCATACAGAGGCCTTATGGGCCGTCCAATTGATGGCGGGCGTGGTATCGTCTGCCTTATTATTATCAAAATACGTTTTCAGGTGGGTAAGGATATCTAAACAGTAAGATTCATTACTAAGTATAGATTCATTCAATCTCCAGTGGGACTTAGCCAATCTGATAAATAAATTAGTGAACATCAATACTACGAGGTCGTGGTCAGACCAGGGCGTAAAAATTATCTTAGCTGAGATCAATTTGGGCAGTAGACCCGAGGGGAGAAACACATGATCAATATGTGAATACCGATTATGGGCTCTGGAAACCCCAGTAGGTGTCAGCGACACATACATACACAGTCATGGGACCTTTTGCTCTCTCATTGGACTGGACACTGTAATCAGTACCTGGAAGTATCTTATTATAAGAGGATATGAAAGTGGCAACATGTGTATTGGATGAGTTATACCAGAATTGAGTTATACCATCTTTCTGTTTGATGGCCACCTCCTGGGCCTGAGCAAAAATCACAACAAAAAGGATAAACAGGATCATGGCTTGGTCTCCTCAGCCTCTTCTTCGGGTACAGGGACTTTCTTGTAGTGAGAGGCGTGTATCCACGAGTTCCTTCCGGCCACTTTTACTGATGTGGTAGTTGTCAGAAAGACTTGGAAAGGACCATCATATCTGGGTTCAAGGGTGTGTTTCCTCACAAACTTCTTTACCAGGACCCAGTCTCCAGGGACCAACTTGTGCGATCCTATATCTAACTCAGGATCTGGAATGGAAGAAAACACTTGCAAATGGATACGGGTTTATTCTCGAGATAAAGCAGTCACATAATCATTTAATACATCAGATTGAAGTTGCAACTGTTGTGGAAAATAACAACCCAGTCTGGGGGTTGAACCAAACAATATCTCATAGGGTGACAAACCATGATTTCCCCTTGGAGTGTACCTAACACTGAACAAGGCAATGGGCAGGCTATCTGGCCAACTCATTCCTGTTTCCTGAGACATTTTCAGCATTCTAGACTTTATTATGCCATTTAATCTTTCCACCTTCCCACTGCTCTGAGGATGGTATGGGGTGTGGAAAGCTAGTGTGACCCCTAAGGCTGTCCATATCTCTTTGGTTACTGAGGCCATGAAAGCCGGCCCCTGGTCACTCCCTATAACCTCTGGGACACCACATCTGCACACTATTTCTGTTTAAAGTCCTTTAGCTGTGATCTTTGCCGTCATGTTGGTAACGGGATAGGCTTCCGACCTACGCCACTTGTATAGCCACTTGTGCTGGGAGGAGTAGGGCATCCGTTAAGTCCTTGATAGCTGCACTGTGTTTTAGTATACTGTCAGGTACCCTCTGGTTTTCCAGATGATCCCAGAATGTCCTTCTGCCAATTTGCATGCCATAGTTAGGGCCTGGAGTTCTGCTTCCTGGGCAGACATGGAGGAGGGTGATTCTGAAGCTTGAAGAACTGTATCTTCAGTGGTGACTGTGTATCCTGTGTGGTACCGTCCAGTACTGTCTGCATACCTGGAACGATCCACAAAAATTGTCAAGTCAGGATTCTTAAGGGCTGTCATCACTTCGAAGCAGCTATGAGCAGTGAGATGAGGATTATTCTCCAAAGAGGTTCCACCCTCAAGAAGCGGAAGCAAAGTGGATGGGTTAAGGGTATCACATGGGAGGATGGTGATGTTATCGGGGAGAAGCAAGGCACACTGGAGTCTGAGGAGGTGTCTCGCTGGGGACAGGGCTGTACTTGGTACTCTCTGAGACAAAAAGTTTGAAAGTCTTTTAGTCTGGGAGGCCCAAAGGGCTGTTGAGAGGATCTCCTTCAGAGTTTCAAAATTGTCCACAGCTTTTGGTGAAGGCAGGAAAGGGTCGGATTTCAGGGTATCATAAAGGGATTGCATCGAAAGGCAGGCTTCTGGAACTGGGATCCAAGAACGGTAGTAGGAGATTAATCCTAGAAAGGCGTGAAGGGGCTTTTGACCTTGAGGCAAAGGGATGCCCTTGATTGCAGCAACTCTTTCTTCAGTTAGATGTCAGGTGCCTTGGGAGATGCAGAGGCCTAGGAAAATCACCTTCTTTCTGGACTTTTTGCTTTAAGGCCTTGCAACCTTGCTCAACCAGGTAGTGGAGGAGGATTTCAGAGAAGATTGAGGCAATCACAAGCAGGAGGTCATCTACATACTGAAGGAGTACAATGTCTGGGTGTAACTTCACCCAGGTGTCCAGAATGAGGGCCATTGCCTTGGCGAATTGGGAGGGTGAGTTCTGGGCACCTTGTGGCATAACAGTCCAGGCGTAGCTGGCAGGTGACACAGGCTTGTCTGAATCCTTGTGGAGAAGGTCGATGTGATCTGGAGAGGTGGTGGGGTGGGGTGTCATGTCCCTGGTACTGGGCGCTTTCATGTGGACCACGGTTGGGGCTTGGTTGACTGTGGGTGAATTTCCATGGGCTTCGGTATTCCCTTCTGGAGTGGCCGGGTCTTCCGCAGTTGTAGCAGACACATGGAGTTGGTACCGGTGAGCGCAGATAGGGTGTGTCAGAGGCCATAATGAGAGGAGCTACTCTCTACTGCTCTGTGAGGATTCTGGACCTAATAACTACTAATAACAACATCTCAAGCTCCAAGGTTGTGGGTTCTCTATACTCAGACCTTTTCGGATTGACTCTTTAAGACCTGAAATAAATGCGGCAGCTAACATATGCCTATGCGCTCTGTTCAGCACGCTAAAACCCAAATCAGTAAGCTTCTTGTACACATATTGGCTTCAGGCGTTTTAGAGTGGAGATGTGAACCATCTCCATACAGAATAACTTTTTTTTCTTTTCAGAATACAAAACGCTCAGATGTGAATGGGGGCCTAAATCTAGCACATAGATTTAAGCAAGAAAAGCACTTCCTCTTTCGTTCTTCTGGCATAACGCCCAGAATACATAAACTTCCTCTTTATTTATAATACTGTTAAATATTGAAATTGAACATTTTAAACTCCCCAATTGTTGCTAATACAGCTTAAACACAATTAAAATCATTTGCATAAACATAGCACATTTGCTACATTTACTGTTATTAGAAAGTTTGGGCTTTGAGTTGGAACATGTAAATAACATTTGAAGTGGTTCGTTAAATATCAACTGCTGGTGTTTCATGTCTGTTCATTAAGTGTCTTATTGGAATGTTTTGGACTGAACCAGAACCGTTCTGTACTTTTGTTTCTGTCCCCCTGGCCAAATTAACCTTCAATGTAAAAGTGTGCACACTTGTAGTAAATTACTGAGACATACATGAGTTCAGTAGATTGATACTTCTCCTTTATTACTTCCTTGACTCCGGCTAATATGCCGTGAGCCGGATATTTGTTATCAAATCAAATATCAAATAAGACAAGCGTATGCGAACCGCAAGATATACATATTCATTATTGTGACAAAGTATAAGCTTTTAGCTGGGTTATATCTATATAAGGGAATAGCAAACTATCATAGCTAAATAGGGTGTCTTGTTTTCAGTTCTTGAAAACAGGCGCAATCTTCTTTAACTTGTTCTTAACTCTTGCAGTTCTGTTCCACATGAAGGGGTAGGGTAAGCTGGCAGACATCTAATTGAATATGGTTAAGGCTGATAGCAGAGGCTGAAGTAAGCACTTATATCTATATGGTTATATTGGAAATAGGCATTTCACCATAATGCCCCGTACACACAGTCGGACATTGATCGGACATTCCGACAACAAAATCCTAGGATTTTTTCTGACGGATGTTGGCTCAAACTTGTTTTGCGTACACACGGTCGCACAAAGTTGTCGGAATTTCCGATCGCCAACAACGCGGTGACGTCAACCATGTACGACAAGACTAGAAAAGGCCAGTTCAGAACCAAGCGCGGCACCCTTTGGGCTTCTTTTGCTAATCTCGTGTTAGTAAAAGTTTGGTGAGAGATGATTCTCGCTTTTTCAGACTCGTGGCTTTCAGATCATTTTCTGCGGTTTAGTTTGTGCTTGTGGGTTTGTATCTGCTCTTCAGTGCACGCAGTCAGTTCGTATCGGAGTTTTCTGTGCGATCTTGCCCGCCCGTTGCTGTTTTTCAGGTCGCTTTTCACAGGCCTTGCTGTTCTTCAGTGCGTTCTGTTACTTCGTTCTGAGCAGCCGACCGTTTTCTAGCCATGTTGCGTATACGTACTCCTGGTAGAGTTCGTGTTGTGTGGGGGCTTGGTGTTGGGGTCCTGACCTTGACACAAGTCCAGTCCATGAACAGGGTGGGGGGGAGTTCATGGACCAAGAATTGGTTGCTTTAGCGTGACTAGTTCTCTCATATGCCTTTGCTCCGTGAGATCCGTGAGAATAATCCTGATGATTTCAGGAACATTCTCAGGATGACGGACCCCGTATTTCACCGTTTGTTGGCTTTGCTGACCCCCTATATCAGCAGGCAAGATACCTGCATGACGCAAGCCATCACTGCGGAACAGAGGCTCGTCGCTACCTTGCGGTACTTGGCGACAGGGAGAAGTCTGCAGGACTTGAAGTTCTCGACAGGCATCTCCCCCAGGCTCTGGGTATCATTATCCCAGAGACCTGTTCTGCCATCATCCAGGTCCTGCAGAAGGAGTATATGAAGGTAAGATTTTTATCCTTTAATATCACATTTTATTGTAATGAATGTTTGCTAATATATTGTATTTCTCTCCTCATTCCCAAATTACCATGATTGTAATATGCTGTGAATGTCCCCTTTGTCCTCATGCATGCTGGAATTTTATGTAATTATTTTTTTAGTCCTTCATACATATTTGCCTTCACTAACCTCCCCAGCATGCTCTCCTGCCCCTATATTCACCTCATGTAGTCACTTAACAATGTATTTTGTCAGCTCCATAGTAGTGCTTTACCCCAAATACCCCCTAAAATGTTTTGAAATGTGATTTGTGCTTTAAATTCAGGCAGAGTGCCAGAGGCTTGTTTTTGTGGTGTCCCCAAATCATTTTTATTAACCCTCCCTCCCCCCAACTGCTAAGTCAGCTGATCCCAATTCTCTATCTATCCTCAATCATCTATTTGCTGACTTTGCCAAACCCATACACACTATACCCATCTCTTTTGTGGTCAGATGTATGGATGAATTCCCCAAAGCATGTAGTGCAAGGGCCTGCCTGTATACTTTCAAATGGTACTGTTTCAAGTTTTTGGATACTTTTATTATCTTGATAGGTAAAAGCAGAATGTCCAAATGTGCTCAAATGTGTACAGTGTGTATTTATATATTTGTATTAGGACACTTCTTACCTGTCCAGTGGGCTGCCAATAGTGTAACTAAGGAGGGGCTCTTCCAAGTAATACCCTGTATTTAGGCATTCATCTCTCAATGAAGTGGAGAGGGTTACCTGTCCAAGATCCCCCCCCCCTATAATGTTAGAAATGGCTCATGAGAGGGGAGGGAGGGAGAATATGATAAGTGTACCTTATACTTTGGTGTTGTACAATTCCCCTTAACCACTTAACAACCGGCCCATAGCCGAATGACGGCTGCAGGGCGGTTGCTTAACTCTGGGAGGACGTCATATGACGTCCTCTCAGAATTCCCCTCTCGCGCGCCCCCTGGGGCGCGCACCCGAACACATCCGTGACCGCCGGGTCCTCAGGACCCGGCGCATCACGGATCCCGGTAAATGGCCGCTGATCGCGGCCATTTACCATGTGATCGCGCCGTCAAATGACGGCGCGATCACATGTAAACAGACCGGCGGCGTCTGATGACGCCGGTTCCTCTCCTCCCCTCCTGTGTACCGATCGGTACACTGTGGAGGAGAGGGAGATGGATGGATGGCTGCAGCGCTGTGGGCTGGTTGTGTAGTGCCCACAGCGCTGCACAGAGACATCCAACCATCCATCCATCCATGCTCAGCCATCCCCACTACTCTGCAATACTCTGCTATGCCCCACCTTACTCTGCAATACCCCCACATTACTCTGCAATACCCCCACATTGCTCTGCAATACCCCCACATTACTCTGCAATACCCCACAATACTCTGCAATACCCCACAATACTCTGCAATACCCCGCAATACCCCGCAATACTCTGCAATACCCCGCAATACTCTGCAATACCCCGCAGTACTCTGCAATACCCCGCAATACTCTGCAATACTCTGCAATACCCCGCAGTACTCTGCAATACCCTGCAGTACTCTGCAATACCCCGCAGTACTCTGCAATACCCCACAGTACTCTGCAATACCCTGCAGTACACTGCAATACCCCGCAATACTCTGCAATACCCCGCAGTACACTGCAATACCCCGCAATACTCCGCAATACTCCGCAATACCCCGCAATACTCTGCAATACCCCGCAATACTCTGCAATACTCTGCAATACCCCGCAATACCCCGCAATACTCTGCAATACCCTGCAGTACTCTGCAATACCCCGTCGTACTCTGCAATACCCCCCATACTCTGCAATACCCCCCATACTCTGCAATACCCCCCATACTCTGCAATACCCCGCCATACTCTGCAATACCCCGCCATACTCTGCAATACCCCGCCATACCCAGCCATACCCTGCCATGCTGAGCCACGCTCGGCTGTACTCGGCCTCTGTATGTGGCCAGGCTGTGGAAGTCTCACACATGTGGTATCGCCGTACTCAGGAGGAGCAGGAGAATCTATTTTGGGGTGTCATTTTTGGTATGTATATGCTATGTGTTAGAAATATTGTATAAATGGACAACTTTGTGTTAAAAAAAAAAAATACATTTTAACCACTTCCCGCCCGCCGACTGTCATACGACGTCCTTGACTTTGTGCGGGGATATCTGAATAAAGCCTGCAGCTACAGGCATCATTCAGATATCAGCTTTTTCAGCCAGCGATTCCCTACACCATAAGAACGATCATAGCGGCTGTTCCACTGCTTGATCGTTCTTACGGGAGGCGAGAGGGGATGTCCCCCCTCCCACCGCACTCCGCTGCTTCTACCGACTCACCGCTACGATCGAAGCCAGGATCGTTTTTTTTTTTTTTTTTTATTTCAGGCTTCCCAGCCTAGAGGTGAGATGTGGGGTCTTATTGACCCCATATCTCATTGTAAAGAGGACCTGTCATGCCATATTCCAATTACAAGGGATGTTTACATTCCTTGTAATAGGAATAAAAGTGGTCAAAATTTTTTTTTTTGTAAAAAAGCATCAAACAAAAATAAATAAAGTAAAATGAACAATAAAAAAAAAAAAAAAAATTTTAAAGCACCCCTGTCCCTGTGTGCTTGCATGCAGAAGCGAACGCATATGTAAGTCCCGCCCACATATGAAAACGGTGTTCAAACCACACATGTGAGGTATCACTGCGATTGGTAGAGCGAGCGCAAAAATTTTGGCCCTAGACCTCCTCTGTAACTCAAAACATGTAACCAGTAAAAAATTTTAAAGCGTCGCCTATGGGGATTTTTGAGTAGCAAAGTTTGGCGCCATTCCACAAGCGCGTGCAATTTTGAAAGGTGACATGTTGGGTATCTATTTACTCGGCGTAACTTCATCTTTCACATTATGCAAAAACATTGGGCTAAATTTACTGTTTTGGTTTTTGTAAAGCACAAAACTGTTTTTTTTTCCAAAAAAAAGCATTAAAAAAATTGCTGCGCAAATACCGTGTGAGATAAAAAGTTGCAACGACCGCCATTGTATTCTCTAGGGTCTTTGCTAAAAAAAACATATATAATGTTTTGGGGTTCTATGTAATTTTCTAGCTAATAAATGATGATTTTTACATGTAGGAGAGAAATGTCAGAATTGGCCTGGGCACTCCAGAATGCCTGAAGGTGCTCCCCTGCATGTTGGGCCTCTGTATGTGGCCACGCTGTGTAAAAGTCTCACACATGTGGTATCGTCGTACTCGGGAGTAATAGCAGAATGTGTTTTGGGGTGCAATTTGTGGTATGCATATGTGGAGTGTAAGAAATAACCTGCTAATATGACAATTTTGTGAAAAAAAAAAAGTAAAAAAAAAAAAACTTGATTTGCAAAGAATTGTGGGAAAAAATGACAACTTCAAAAAACTCACCATGCATCTTTCTAAATACCTTGGAATGTCTTCTTTCCAAAAAGGGGTCATTTGGGGGGTATTTGTACTTTTCTGGCATGTTAGGGTCTCAAGAAATTAGATAGGCCGTCAGTACTTCAGGTGTGATCAATTTTCAGATATTCGCACCATAGCTTGTGGACGCTATAACTTTCACAAAGACCAAATAATATCCACCGATTTGGGTTATTTTTACCAAAGGTATGTAGCGGTATAAATTTTGGCCAAAATATATGAAGAAAAATTACTAATTTGCAAAATTTTATAACAGAAATGAAGAAAAATTTATTTTTTTACAGAATTTTCGGTCTTTTTTCTTTTATAGCGCAAAAAATAAAGAACCCAGTGGTGATTAAATACCACCAAAATAAAGCTCTATTTGTGTGAAAAAAAGGACAAAAATTTCATATGGGTACAGTGTTGCATGACTGAGTAATTGTCATTCAAAATGTGAGAGCACCAAAAGCTGAAAATTGGTCTGGTTAGGAAGGGGGTTTAAGTGCCCAGTGGTCAAGTGTTTAATAAATGTTATCTGGATGTTGGCCAAGAATGTTTGTGTCTAATCTGCTTTCCATGTTTATGTGCAAAAATACTAAGTTTTTTTGTTTTCCTCAACAATTTCCTTCCACGCTACAGTAATGGCAGACTGTGGCCTCCCACTTTGCCCAGCAGTGGGACTTTCCTAACTGCGGAGGGGCAATTGATGGGAAACACGTCCACATCATCCCACTACCCAACTCGGGGTTGTACTATTATAATTACAAGGGGTTCAATAGTATTGTGATGTTGGCGGTGGTGTCGGCTAATTATGACTTCCTGTATGTGGACGTGGGGAAGAATGGCCGGATGTCCGATGGTGGAGTCATCGCCCAGACTGAGTTTTACAGGCATCTCCAGAATGGCAACTTGGACTTGCCACCTCCAGAAGAGAATGTGGAAGGACTCCCATTCGTCTTCGTTGCGGATGAAGCATTTGCCCTGAGGGACCATCTTATGCGGCCATTCCCGATGAGGACCCTCACCCCGGAACAGAGGGTTTTTAATTACCGGCTGGCCAGAGCCAGAAGAGTGGTGGAGAACACATTTGGAATCATGGTCAGCCGGTTCCGCCTATTTCTTACACCCATCCATATGGCAGAGTATAAACTTAATCATATAATCCTGGCATGCTGTGTTCTACATAACTTTTTACGCCAACATTCTGCCAACTATGCTGGCTCTGTTGGGCCTGAGGCCGGAGTGAACAATGAAACAACCCTGACGGCGCTTGAAAGTGGCCATCCTGGCTTGCCCTCCCTGAGTGCCCATGATGTCCGGTTAAGATACCTTGAGTTCTTTGCGGGTAGGGGGGCCATCAATATGCCAGCAAATTTGTGAAGCCTTTATCAAATAAAAACAAAAAAAAGCTAATCTTTGTTGACATTTACTGCTTGTGTTTGTTTTAGCTGACCCTGACAGCAATGTGGGGAGTCCTGAAAATGGCATGATTGTGTAACCTTACAAAGCACTGTCGGGTGTTATTTACTAAAGGCAAAGACACTTTGCACTACAAGTGCTCTTGAAACTGCACTGAAACTGCACTTGTAGTGCAAAGAGGATTTGCCCTTAGGAAATAAGCCCCATTTTCACATAAAGCAGCAATTACATCACCACAAAAGTGTTGTAGCGTTGAGACAATAATCCACACATTCTTGATTAACAATCTTTTTAATACCTGCACAATCACATGTACATTTAAAAAAGGTTTTTAAAACAAACCAACATGTTTGTTGTATAACATTTTTTGGGGTAGCATTAGAAAAAAGATAAATGTCCATTTAAGATAAAACAGGCATGTGTAAAACCAACAAGAAAGACACAAATCTAGAACGTACAAAGTTCACATTTGGTAGAACTTGAAGGCAATATCAGACATGAGTATTTAGGAACTGTGTTTGATATTGCGTTCAGATGGGGTGAAGTCACCCCAGGAAAAGCCAAATTTGCAAGATGCACACAAATTTCCCAATGTCAACATCTGCTAGCTGCCATCACGGGGGATCAAGGGACGTGTTTTGGGGGAGAAACCCCTTCCTCTCAGCTACTTTATTATTGAGGAAGTGGTTGCACCACCAAAAGGCCTACATTGATCTCCCGTGATGGCAGATAGCACATGTTGACACACTGTGTGCATCCTCCAAATTTGGCTTTTCTAAAAATCGCTAAAATAAATAATAATTTTAACATTGTAGCACACAAAAAAACAAAGGGATTTGGAGGGGTTTTAAGCTCGCCCCAAAACATCAATGATGTTTTTATTTTTTTTAATAACATCATTGATGTTTTTCTTGAGGTTTTCTAATTGTAAATTACATACCATGATCTCCCCGATAAGTATCTGTGCACTTTCTGATGTGAAACGATCTGGATCCACAACATCACGATCACCTAAAAAGAGAGAAAACAAAAAAAAAAACAGGTATCAAAAATATGCCGGCATCCATCTCTTACCAGAGCCTGTGGTCGCAGACACTCACCTGTTGTGGTGACAATTTCCACCACGTCTTCTTTCTCCTCCTGCTCTTCTTGGGTTGGGGGTATTTCCCTTTCTTCCCGAGGTGGGGGGTCTGTGGTCTCCTCGGATGAGGGGTGTCCTCTGAGTCTTTTCTCCCCTATGTAAAACAAAAATGCTATACTTAGCACACAGATATTTGATGGCAGAACTATAAATAGGAAACATTGCTTGGAAGTGGGGTACAATTGTCTATTTTGGCAGAGTTCCAAAATGTAGCATTTTCAGTGTCCTTTGTCAAGCTTAAATACTTACCTGTTTTGTACAAGCTTCACAGATGGAGTCACCCCTATAGTATACACTGGAGCACCTGTGTGAGACCCCTAATAAAAAGGGTGTTCTGGGGTCCCACACTAGTGCTCCAGTGTCCAGATGTGAAAACAGCTGCTGAGTGTCCTATCCTTACACAGAATCTAGTTTGCATTCCATTCTAGTAACAAACCCATCTACACAACCAAATTAGTTTCATACAAGTAGGGCGTAAAAAATGTGGCCAAAAGCATATGGCCAAAACAATGGTGTTTTATAAGCCGAAAGAAAAATGTTTGATACGAACGAATAATGTGCCCATGAACATGAAAGTTGCCATTTAAAAATGTACACTTGTAAGAAAAGCACATGGAGCAGCACGAACGTAATAAACATAAAGAATAGGAACACAGGACAACTACTTACTTTTTTGCAGCATTCTCCGGATCTTTCTGTACTGCTCATGCTCTCTTAATTTGAGGTCCGACCACCGCTTCCTGAGCTGATCTTTCAATCGTCTTACCCCGAAATGCCGGTGCAAACTCTTGACCACTTTCGCCATGATCTTGGCCTTTCTGACATTGTGGTTGGGGTAAGGTCCATACTTTCCATCATAGTCGGCCTTCTCCAGGATGTCGACCATCTCCAACATCTCCACAAAGGACATATTTGAGGCCATAAATTGTCTCCTTCTGGATCGGGACATTTCCGGCTCCGGGCTTTCCTCCTCCTCCTCCTCGTTGCTATAATTAGCACATACCTGCTGTGTATCCGCCATGTGCTCTTCCCCCACTGCGCCGAATGAAAAGGGGCAGGGAATAGACTAGAAAGAACGTCAGGGGTGGGCGGAGTTACATGCATGCTCAGTGTGTATAAAGCGTAACACGCGTGCATAGTACGTACGATCTGTGAGCGGAGGAAGGAGCATCGGAGGCGCCGATCGTGATAACGAAGGTAAGATCTAAACTTGGGCCTATACAGCTTCGAAATTGAAGCCTATATTGTAACAAGATTAGGAGAGTTTGGCCTGACCTTAGGGTTTGTCTTGTGTTGTGTCTTGCAGAGAAAATGGATGGCTTCAACTACCACAATTTCCTCCCCCTGTTCATAGACAAATACAGGGAGCTGCCCTGTCTATGGCAGGTGAGACACCCCCATTACAATAATAAACAAAAGAGGCAGGCAGCGCTGGAGAAACTGCTGGAGTTGGTGACGCCAGTGGTCCCCACAGCAACCATCCCCTATTTAAAAGCCAAAATTGGTGGCCTGAGGAGCACTTATCTTAGGGAACGCAAGAGGGTCACAGATTCCCAGAGATCAGGAGCTGCAGCAGATGATGTTTATGTCCCCAGGCTGTGGTACTATGAGAGACTGCGATTTCTGTCAGACCACACTGAAGTCAGGGAATCCCTCTCCACTCTTCCTTCCACTCTTCCTTCCATCCCAGCTGAGGCTTCCGATGTCCAACCTGGGCCTTCCAGCCAGGAAGAAGTGGAGGAGCCCAGCTGGAGTCAGGTATAGCATTGTTCTACAGATTTCTGGTCAATAAATAAATGATGTTTATTAGATGTTATTATTGATCACTAATTGCTGATTGAAAAAAGTGTTTTTCATATCAATAGACAGTAGTGGGAACCCAAAATTGGGACAAGAATGAAAAATGCTGGGCTCAGAATGATAGTCTGTTATATTTGTTAACATTCAATTTGCAACAGTCAGGAGGTGAAAATTGTGTGTGATTGATGAATAAAAAAATAAAACTATGTCCCTTTTTCATACACGGGAAGACCTCAGCCAGGAGGAGGCTGTGGAATGTGGCAGCCAGGAGGAGGCGGGGGTTAGTGGCAGCCAGGAGGAGGCGGGGCTAAGTGGCAGCCAGGAGAAGCCTGGGACAAGTCGCAGCCTGACAGAATCGCAGGTTCCTCCCCTCCGCCTTCCATACAAAAGAGCGAGGAAGGCGACTCACATGCAGGATTCTGCACTCAGGCTTATTCAGGAGGCTTTTGCGTCCCTCAGAGCCTTACCCACTCCTGAAGAGGCCTTTGCCTGCATGGCTGCCACAAAAATGCAGGGCATGCAGGAGGGTCAACGCAAGCTATGTGAGGACCTGCTTTATAAAGTCCTAAGTAAGGGGGTGAGTGGGGAACTAACACCCAAGACCGACGTGATTGAGTTGGACCATCCTCCTCCTCCTGCTGCCACAACTCCACCACCACAGCCACAGCGTGGAAGGAAGCGTGGAAAGAAGACCAGAGAGTGATGGCCCTGGGTTCAATCTGGTCTGACAAAAGATGCAGTCTCTCGTATGACCACAGCCCGGGGACACAGATGTCATCTGCTGCTTTCCGGATCTCTGGGACTTCTGGACCAGACTGCACTCCCTTAGATAAGGACTCCTCAGGCCACCAATTTTGCTTGAAAATACTTAATGTGTGCCCTGGGGGTCCAAGGCTTCACCCATTTCTGCTGTTTCTCCAGCGTTGCCTCCCTCTTTGTTTAGTTGTGAGCCCTTAATAAAGGAATTTTTTGGGAAAATTATACTCTCCTATGTGTGTTTTCATCCAAAAAGGACAGTTTGTTGGTGACGATTCTGGTGAATTTCTAAAGTACAATGTGAAATTAACAAGAGACAACAACACCAAACAATCTCCTACAGATTAAATAATACAAGATATCAAAGGTGTTGTGGTAACTTGACACACAAAACACACAAAAAAATATTCTGGAGTAAAACTAAAAATACAATAAAACAAAGATTAGCCTTGAAAAAAAGACAAACCAAAAAAACAATAATCTGCCTTAAAAACCAAAAACCAAACATAAAATACCAACACAAAAAAAATGTTTTTAGATGTGACAAATCTAAATATATTAAGGGAATCCCGCTAAATAATAAAGAAAGAAGTTTGTGAGAAGTCTGTATGAATATGAGCAGCAAAACTACTTAATTCTTCTCACATTATAAAGAAGAAGAGAGTGCGCTGTATTAAACCATTTTTAACATTGCACCGTGACGAAAGTGTTGTATCCATTGCGAACGCTAAGTTTACCAGACCGAGCTGTTCCGTCTCGGAATTTCTTCTGGGCATGCGTGGCACTTTGTGCGTCGGAACAGGCCACACACGGTCGGAATTGACGCGATCGGATTTTGTTGTCGGAAAATTTTATAGCCTGCTCTCAAACTTTGTGTGTCAGAAAATCCAATGGAAAATGTCCGATGGAGCCCACACACGGTCGGAATGTCCGACAACACGCTCCGATCAGACATTTTCCATCGGAAAATCCGACCGTGTGTACGGGGCATAACACTCATAGACACATCCATTACAGTGTCAATCAGAGTTCTCAGTTAACTCAGCGTGAAGTCGCAGATTTCCCTGATGATGGGGAAGACCAGAGAGGTGAAGGCGGAGGACCACTAGATCTTGGTTGGTTCTAAGACGAGGGATCATGGGAGATAAATCCCAATTTCAGCAAGATTTTCTCACCTTCCGCAAATGTGGAAAAAGAATATGATCTATTTTTGTAGGTAAATTGTAAATGGAAAGGATAGTTCCATCAGTAGCGAATGTCACATTGAACCAAAGATGAAAGCAAAGGTTTAAACGCTCTCTCTTTTTGAATGGTAGCTTGCGAGATGTCTGCAAAGATCTGAATTTTGTAGCCTTCAATTTCCAGGTCTGGGTGTTCCCTGGCATACCGCATGACTGATTCCTTGACCCTGAAGAAGTGAGGTTTCACGATCACATCTCTGGGAGGCCCATCAGATTTCAGAGGGACTAGGGCCCTGTGAATACGGTCAATTTGCAGATGGATTTCATCAATATCTGGGATAGCAGATTACATTAACGAATAGGTGATAGAGGAGAGATCTTTAACCATTTCCGGTAAACCACGGACATGGAAGTTGTATCACATGGCGTGATTTTCAAGATCATCAATTTTAGTGTAAGCTTCTTTCAAGCGCTCATGAAGTTCAGTAATCATGGTAGAATTTTGTGCTACTCTATGTACAGTGTCATCAACTTTGGATTCAATGCTGTCTAGGTGACATCCCAGCTCCTGGAAATCTTGCTTTAAGTCAGCAGCCAGTTTAGTGGTAGCTTTTTCCAACTCTTTTTGCAGCATATCTGCAAAACGAGCAAGCAGAATACTGTCTGGAGAATATGGCGGTGGTGCAGGTAAAGGAACTAGGGGTCCTTCAGGACTACCAGGGTCTGCATCCTGGCTACTGGGCTGCATATTGTCAATGTCTGTGTCCTGGTCACTGGTCTGGCTGAGGAAGATGTCAGTCATGTCCCTATCAAGGGCAGAGGAAGTGTGGGAAGCATGGCTTGGAGACGACAGAGGAGCCTGTGAAGGAGATCTGGCAGGGCTGGATAGAGCACAGGGAGGGTCAGTCAGCTCACCCGAAGTCTGGATGGCTACAGATGGAGTCATGCTGTGTGCCCCTGAGCCTTTGTTTTTTTTTTTAATCAGATTTTATTTGATTTGAAAAA
This sequence comes from Aquarana catesbeiana, assembly GCF_042186555.1. NCBI lineage: Eukaryota > Metazoa > Chordata > Amphibia > Anura > Ranidae > Aquarana > Aquarana catesbeiana. The sequence goes on along the minus strand of NC_133324.1, from coordinate 586,370,644 downwards.
GTTTTAAACACATAAACAAATAAAACATATTGCACCACAAAACAAAAAGTTCAAATACAAAAACCTACAAACAAATAGAGCATACCTAAAAGCCATCATAACAGTAAATGAGTAAGTAACATAATAATACCAACCAGCTATGCGTATGGGCTCCAATTTTAATAAAATAAACCATGCAGCTGAACCTACAAGAGCCTAAAACCTAATTTAATACAGATCTGATATGCTCTAGCCAAGATGACCAAATTGCATCAAACCTATTTAAAGAGTTTCTAAGAAAATAAGTGTGTCTCTCATAAGAAACACAGTTGTTAAGGTAAAAAATCCAATCATATAGGGTCGGAGAGTTGCCAGGTAGGGATGAGCTGAACACCCCCCCCCCCCCCCCCCCGGTTCGGTAGCAGCACAACATGCGAACAGGCAAAAAATTTGTGTGAACACGTGAACACGGTTAAAGTCTATGGGACACGGACATAAAAAATCAAAAGTGCTCATTTTAAAGGCTTATATGCAAGTTATTACCATAAAAAGTGTTTGGGGGCCCGGGTCCTGCCCCAGGGTACATGTATCAATGCAAAAAAAGTTTTAAAAACTGACGTTTTTTTTAAAGAACAGTGATTTTAATAATGCTTAAAGTGAAACAATAAAAATGAAATATTCCTTTAAATATCGTGCCAAGGGGGTCTCCTTAGTCTGCCTATAAAGTAGCGCATCTTTCCATTGTTCATAACAGTACTGCAGCTAAATTACATTTCTAAAGGAAAAAATGTCATTTAAAACTGCTTGCGGCTGTAATGTATTGTTGGATCCTGGCAATATAGATAAAAATCATTGAAAAAAACAGCATGGGTTCCCCCCGCTCCAGTCCATTACCGGGCCCTATGGGTCTGGGAAAATCTGTGCCAACATTTTTTTAAAAATGACCTGCGGGTCCCCCCTAAAATCCATACCAGGCCCTTCAGGTCTGGTATGGATATAAAGGGGAATCCAGTGCCAATTTTTTTTTTTAATCCAACAAACTTTTATTTCTGGTAAATAAGGATAACAGAAGTAGGACAATGCGTACATATAATTTTGGAGTACAACATAAGCTTTATATAGGGCATTATGTCATGGCTAAGTCAGGCATATGGCAGTCACCAGCAAGCATAGACATGTACTAAAGGGATGTGTGTGTGTTGCAGTAGGGGCCCTGTACCTATTAATGATAGCAGCGGTCAATCAGCTACGGAATCTAGTACTGTAGATGTGGATGCCGATTCCTGACAACGATCCCAAATTTTGTGGTATTTCACTGGGCAGTTTCTGTGCTTATATATAATGTTTTTGTAGGGTAGGGATTGGTTGACAGTGGCCATCCATTCCTGAAGTGTCGGTGTATCAGCCCACAGCCATTTTCTAGCTATCAGAAGCCTGGCTACAAATAATGTTTCTTGCATAAAAATGTGAAGAGGTCTGTTCTGTTCATGTTCAGGGAGTATTCCCAATAGACATTGTTTGGGGCATAATGTTAGGGGAGAGCCCAGTTGTTCCCAGTAGGATTGTATGGCCGGGCAAGACCAGATCAAGTGGTAGAAGGAGCTATTGTGGTCTTTGCATCTGGGGCACAAGATGCAAACATTGAGGGATACAACATTGAGGGTTGTATCTCGCTATACGGGCTGGGGTCAGGTAGGATCTGTGGAGTATGTATAGATGAGTGAGTCTATCAGCTAGTCGAGGAGAGACCAATTTACCAGTCGCTAAGGCAACCGTCCACTCATCCTCCTCCAGCTCCTCCACGTCCGCCACCCAGCTGCCCTTCAACTCGCTGGACAATTCTGCCGCTGCGGGCAAGGTAAGGCTGGAATAGCAAACGGAGGTTAGTTTTTTTGGGTCCTCGCCAAGTAGAATGTCTACTAAGTATATAGAGGTGAGGTCAGGTGTAAAATTTCCAAACTGGGACTGCAGTGCGTGGCGAAGCTGGAGAAAGCGAAAGGACATAGAATTAGGCAGGTTGAAGGTAAGTTTAAGATCCTGAAATGATTTAACTCCCGCATTGTCCATTACCTGATGGAGATATATCACCCCCGGTTGATCCAGAGATCTACATCTGGCAGGGTGAGTAGCTCAGAAAGGTTAAAATTGTCCCAAAGTGGCATGTGGGTATGAGTGGGGGAAGCCCTCAACCGGCGGAGTGCCAGCGTCCAGATCCTGCAGTGGTGGTATGCCAGTCCCCTACGGCCCCCCAGTCTAGTTGAATTACGTGTGTCATTGAATATGATCTGGAAGGGGTGTGCAACTTGCGTATCCGCTGTAGAGCATGCCAGGCTCAGGTACCTAAGTTTGTCTTCCTTGTCGAAGTGAAAGAAATGGGATAGTTGAGAGGCAAGGTAGTAAGCGTGAAATTCGGGTAGTGCAGTACCACCCACCTCTGTGGGTTATCTTAGGACTCGCCACAATACCTTATGCCAAGAGTTGCCCCAGACAAATGAGTTAAGGATAGAGTCCATAATGTTAAATATCCAGAGCAGCAGGTAAGTTGGGGAGTGCCAAAAAATGTATAGGAGTTTGGGCAGCAAGATCATCTTGAGCAGGTTTATGCGGCCCATGACTCCAAGGGGAAGACGCACCCAATTTTGGGTTTTAGTTTTAATTAATGCATACATAGGTTCTACATTCAGTTTAGCGTATTCTTCTGGGAAGCAGGTAACTTGAATCTCCAGGTATTTAATTTGGCTAGTCCTTATGAGAGGGAGGTGGGCTTGGTCTAAGTTTGGAGGACCTAGGTCTAGGGGGAGGATCTGTGATTTGTCCCAATTGACGGTAGAATTCCCCAAAATGGTCAATGAGATTTAGCTGCTGATAGAGAGGGGCCCACATCCTCCATGTACAACAGCATGTCATCTGTGTAAAGGCTAATGGTTTCAACCAGGGGTCCTGCCCTGAGGCCTCTTGTGTCTGGATGTTCCCTAATGGCTATCACCAGGGGTTCCAACATCAGAGCGTACAGCAATGGAGACAGTGGACACCCCGACGCGTACCTCTATTCAATGGGAAGGGATCGGAGATCTTACCATTCACCTGGACCCTGGCTATGGGGGACTGATACAGCAATTTGATCCATGTGATGAAATTGGGGCCAAATCCGAGGCACTCTCATAGGTAGTCCCATTCAACTGAATCAAACGCCTTGGCGGCGTCAAGACTGACAATCATGTGGGAGCCTACCGAGTATTGGGTGGCCTGCAGGTTAAAAAACAGGCATCTTAAGTTGAAAGCTGTGTTTTAGTTGGGCATGAAACCTATTTAATCAGGATGGACTAAGTTGAGGATAACCTTGTTTAAACAAAGCAAAAGGATTTTAGCCAGGATTTTGATATCAACTTGGAGCAATGAGATGGGGATTCTGGGAGGGAGGGGTCCTTTCCAGGTTTAGGTATCAAGACTATCAGGGCTTCTTGCACTGATTGTGGGAGGGTGGAGGAATCTAAAATGTGTTGGAATAGCTCCTGAAGTTTGGGCGCCAAGACCTCTCTAAACTGGGAATGGAATTCTAGCGGGAGGCCATCTGTACCAGGGGCTTTAGCCGTGGCCAAGCACGAGATGGCCTCACCAATATCTTCAGTAGTGATAGGGGCTTCCAGCTGGGTAACTTGAGTATGGGACAACGAAGGAAAGTTTACAGATTGTAGGAAAGATACAAGCTCATTGTGAGTGTACTGGGCAGTGGAGGAGTACAGGGTGGAGAAGAAGGCATGGAACTCTCCAGCCACTAGGTCAGGATCGGTAATCCGTTGACCTGTGGGGTCAACAATGGATACCACCACCGGAGGCCTTTGGTCTAAGTGCGCGAGATAGGCTGGCAACCTGCTCACCTGCTCTCCATGTTCAAAAAACCTTTGTGTGCAGAAGAAGATTTTTTGTTTAGCTTTCTCAAAGTGGAGGGTATTGACTAGACGAGATTGTACCTTCACGGACGAGGCAGCGTCCGAGGAAGGGTTTAACTGGAATACCTGTTCTAGTGATTCTAAGTGGGCTTCGGCTTGTCGTAGGGCTGATTTAGAGAACGACTTGTATCTGGAGATACGAGTCGATAGCAGCATCTTGACATGCAGTTTAAAGGACTCCCATATCGTTCCGCAAGGGGACGATTCTCTATTGGTGTTAAAAAAGAAGTTCAGTTTATCCTGTATAGTTTCTATGTCAGGGAGGACGGATAACCAAAAGGGATTAAGTCGCCACGTCGGAGACGAGGGGGGAGTCTGCAAGTCAAGTACGGTCCTGAAAGGGGCGTGGTCATAGAGAATACGGGTGCCGTATCCCGCATCCACCAGCCACGGAAGCAGGGAGGAGGATATAAAGATGTAGTCTGTGACATGGTGGAGTGGGAAGCGGAGAAGCAGGAGTAGCCAGGGAGTGTGGGGAATTTGTGGCGCCAAGTATCAACCAGAGCAAATTCACCCATAAAGCAGCCAAACTTCGTTATGGCATGGGGGCTTGGTTCAGGAGCCCCTGAGTTCAGTCTGTCCTTTAAGGGGTAGATGACCATATTAAAGTCACGCAGCCAGACGGCTGGAACGGTGGGATATTGTGCCATAATGTAAGACCGTCCTGTATGACTGCAAATTGAAACGGAGGGGGGGACATAGTATGCAAGAATTAGCACCTCAAACCTTCCAAACATAGCATGCAAAAATATATACCTGCCCTGAGGGTTCGTCCGCAGTGTTATAAGTTGAAAGTGCGCTTTGAGATAAGGATTGCGACACCACGGAAGTGTGGGGTATGTGGAGCTTGGTACACCCAGCCTAACCAGGGTTTCTTGAGAGTGAGTTGTAGATGGCCAGTGAGGTGCATTTCCAATAGAACATACACCTCTGCTTGCATGGCTTTTAGGTGG